>NC_137264.1:48382411-49582411 GCF_053477335.1 Acartia tonsa
AAGTAGTAAGCTTTTTTTTGTCTGTAGCGAAGAATCTCGCTAACCAGTGAACCGATCGGGTTCTCCTTATCAGGGTAGCTTCTCATAGGTCCCGAGAAGGTTTATAACTATTTTGGGAGAGGGAACCACCACCCTCCCAAGAGAAATAACAAAAAAATCTAAATGTTATTTTACATAGAGACTTAAACGCAACATAGACATGTTATTAAAAAAAACATTTAATGTGCCACTAGAGGCCTCTAGGGGTATAGCCGCTAGTATGTAATAAAGAAGAAGGAAAGGTTGAAATATCATGTTTGGACCACAGTCTGCATCATAAAAAAACTAGAAGGAAGGAGAAAATGGGCTGTTTATTACACTAGTCCCTAATAACGTTTTCTTATTGGTTGGCTTAACAACTTGTTTGGTTGCTTCATTAAGATGAGTGTCCAAACGTTTCAACTAATAATTGTAATATATAGGCGGGGTAATTTTGTGTGTCATCATTTGGGATTTACATTAATTTATCTGCCATTGTCTTATTCCTTTAGATATCTGCATAAGAAAAGTGTTTTTATAATGTTTATTTTTTTAGGTTAGGTTAAACAAGGTTTTACAGAGAGCCCTTTATTATTAAGGCTCCACAGGGTTAGACTAAGAGATACACTAGCCATAAGAGGAATGGCACCGTATTGGTTTCATTATTTGACAAAAGAAGATAAATAGGAAAAATATTGGAAGAAAGAATATTATGTATTTTTTCTTGTAAGCATATAAACAAACACGATAATGACCAATATGTAATTCAAGTATGGCTTCGAAACCGATTAATATCTGCTGGATTAGAACCGGTTCTTACCGGAACTAAAAAATCATGTATCGTACAGTATTATAGATAATTTTCCACAATTAGTAAAAACAATTTATAAAATCAATACCAGTTTAGTCTGCCCGGGCCTAAGGTCCCTCGGGACCAACTAAACTGGAAATAATCTTATAGTTTTTACTTTTAATATCTGCGGAAAGGTGTCTATAATACGATGCGCTAAATAACTATTATTTCATACAAAAAAATTAGTGTTAATTTAGCCTAGGCATTTATGTTAATTAATACTCAATTCATTAATTTCATATTAAGTTTTTTCGTAGGCAATTTCTATTAAACTATACATACGTTACATGTGTTTTCAGTATGATAAAACAGCAGAAAATATTCGGATTTAAAGCCTTACTGGAAAAATTACATTATTGAAATAAAAAATTACACCTATAAATGAAACAAAAGCTTAGATATTAAGATTTAAAATTTTAGATTGAAGAGTAATGAAATTTGAGAATCTTGAAATATGATACCTTTTGCATTCAGAGGCGGATAAAAATATTTCAGTAGCGCAGCTACTCTATTATTATGATTTGTCTTTACGTCACAATCTAAGCTCAAGCTTTTTCGCCCTAGTCACATATGCAATGCATTGTAACTTTTGTTTGGTGATGGATTTTAAAAATATGAGTTGCAAAAAAAACATAAAAAATGTAGTTTTTTATAGAAAGATATAGACAGAAAGGTTTATATTAATATTCTGAAGTGTATATTAATAAGATAGATAGAAAAATATAGACAGAAAGGTTTATATTAATATTCTGAAGTGTATATTAATAAGATAGATAGAAAAATATAGACAGAAAGGTTTATATTAATATTCCGAAGTGTATATTAATAAGATAGATAGAAAGATATATACAGAAAGGTTTATATTAATATTCTGTAGTGTATATTAATAAGATAGATAGAAAGATATAGACAGAAAGGTTTCTATTAATATTCTGTAGTGTATATTAATAAGATAGATATAAAGATATAGACAGAAAGGTTTATATTAATATTCTGAAGTGTATATTAATAAGATAGATATAAAGATATAGACAGAAAGGTTTATATTAATATTCTGTAGTGTATATTAATAAGATAGATAGAAAGATATAGACAGAAAGGTTTATATTAATATTCTGAAGTGTATATTAATAAGATAGATAGAAAGATATAGACAGAAAGGTTTATATTAATATTCTGAAGTGTATAATAATAAGATAGATAGAAAGATATAGACAGAAAGGTTTATATTAATATTCTGAAGTGTATATTAATAAGATATATAGAAAGATATAGACAGAAAGGTTTATATTAATATTCTGAAGTGTATATTAATAAGATAGACAGAAAGAGATAGACAGAAAGGTTTATATTAATATTCTGGTGTATATTAATAAGATAGCAAGAAAGATATAGACAGAAAGGTTTATATTGATATTCTGAAGTGTATATTAATAAGATATATAGAAAGATATAGACAGAAAGGTTTATATTAATATTCTGTAGTGTATATTAATAAGATAGATAGAAAGATATAGACAGAAAGGTTTATATTAATATTCTGTAGTGTATATTAATAAGATAGATAGAAAGATATAGACAGAAAGGTTTATATTAATATTATGTAGTGTATATTAATAAGAAAGATAGAAAGATATAGACAGAAAGGTTTATATTAATATTCTGAAGTGTATATTAATAAGATAGATAGAAAGATATAGACAGAAAGGTTTATATTAATATTCTGAAGTGTATATTAATAAGATAGATAGAAAGATATAGACAGAAAGGTTTGTATTAATATTCTGAAGTGTATATTAATAAGAAAGATAGAAAGATATAGACAGAAAGGTTTATATTAATAATCTGAAGTGTATATTAATAAGATAGATAGAAAGATATAGACAGAAAGGTTTATATTAATATTCTGAAGTGTATATTAATAAGATAGATAGAAAGATATAGACAGAAAGGTTTATATTAATATTCTGAAGTGTATATTAATAAGATAGATAGAAAGATATAGACAGAAAGGTTTGTATTAATATTCTGAAGTGTATATTAATAAGAAAGATAGAAAGATATAGACAGAAAGGTTTATATTAATATTCTGAAGTGTATATTAATAAGATAGATAGAAGATATAGACAGAAAGGTTTATATTAATATTCTGAAGTGTATATTAATAAGATAGATAGAAAGATATAGACAGAAAGGTTAATATTAATATTCTGAAGTGTATATTAATAAGATAGATAGAAAGATATAGACAGAAAGGTTAATATTAATATTCTGTAGTGTATATTGGCCTACTCAATCATTCCAATATTGTTATAAACAGAGCAGAATTCACACTATAATCCTTTTACACCCATACTAAGCACGTACACACTTAACACACCCAGCAAAACATTTCATGGGTCAAAAAATATTTTTTTTTAAAGCTAGATATAGGCACTAGTCGCTGATATACTAGCAAAAACAAGTACTCACCTGGCTAAACATTTTATGGGTAAAAACTCTCTAAACTATTATGTTATTCACTATTTGCTGGTATTTAATATGGAATCTTATTTTAATACTTTTACTTCCATACAAAGAACGTACACACTTAACACACCCGGCTAAACGTTTCATGGGTCAAATAACATTTGCTATACAATATAATCACAATTCGCTAATATACTAATCGTCGGAAACGTATACATCATTCAATAGCGTCGGAAATATTAACACAGCCAAGTCGTTATAAAAGAGGGAAACCAAGATAAAACAAGCGCAAATATTGATTTCTCACCCACTTTGACCTTTACGAAGCGCCTTTATAGTGCCTATAAAAAATTACGCCATACAATACAAATGACCAATGATAAACCAATACATAGACTAATTTTAATAAACCAATGGTAGGCAAGTATGACGTCATTTTAATAGGCACAATAAAAAGCTTCACCTTTAATGTGTCAAAACCCAAAAAAGAACAGGACTAATCATCACACGATCAAAGTATATGGGATGAAAAAAAAACTTGTACACTTAGAAATCTAGTTTACCAGTACCAAGAGATAGCGAAGAGTGCCAGGAAAGAATATTGTTTTGGTTAGCCCAGGGCAAAATACCAAACTAACAAACATTAGACCATGTTTTACACTTTTCCAAGGACAATAATTTAAAATTGAATGAAATTCATTTTTCCTCTAAGTGCCAAGTTGATTACGAATCAACTCGCCTTATTTTAGAATAAACTAAAATAAGGAGGGAGTGCTGGTTATTCGTTTGCCTGTTTATTCCTTAGGTCATATTAGGTTTAGATTATATGGGACATAGGAAATAAAACTACCCCTCATCCCCATAATTTTTATTCATTATCTAGGGGGGGGGGGGGGGGGTTCGATAGCCACTTTTAAGAGAAAGCACTAAAGAACAGTAAAGTATAGAAATTTTATGGAATGATATGGAATGATATATTTAAATTTTAAAAAGAATTTCCTTATAGGTAGCCTTCTTAACATGGAGAACCCAATCGGTTCAGTGATTAACAAAATCGTAAAGGACAAATAAAAAACCTTACTACTTTACATAATTGGATATGAAGATGAATGTTTGTGTTTCCTAAATATGGGTCCATGCCACTGCTTATAATAATATTATTATACAGAAGCATAAACGGTGCTTTCCCTCAGGCACTGACCGACCCCCCCCCCCTCCCCCTCCTATTATTTTTAAAATAACCCTGCGTAGCCTATACCACCGATTACTTAACCATGCGGTGCAAACAAGTACCCAATAGAACCTAACCTAACCTAAAGTAATAAACAGACAAACAAGCGAAAAATTACCCCCTAAAATAAAGGATGGGGGGGGGTTCTGTGATCTACAGGTCAGTTTGATGAAAACTGCCGCCTAAACTAAATTTGCTATCCTTACATAAGATTGTTAATGTAATTACATTTGTAGGGTTAAAGGAAATATGTATTTAATATACCTAAGGCATAACCCATCATATAAAGAAGTAAGCTTTTTTGTATGTGGCTTAAGATTTAAATAACTACTAAACCAATTGAGTTATCCTCTGAGAATTAGGACAGCTTGACAAAGGTCCCAGGATGGTTTTCGGCTATTTTTATTTTACAACCCGCGACCGTGGCTCAACACGTAGAGCATCCGCTCGTCGTCTGGAAGGTGATAGGTTCGAATCTCGGGCCGACACACCGTCATAACTAAAGACGTTAAAAATGGTTCCTACTGCTGCTATGTCAGATACGTGACATAAATAGTTAGAGCAGGGGGAATTCCTTGGTCAAAATAAGGCGCAACTCGTTACCATGCACAGTTGGGACTTATCAGACAAAAGTCGTGCATCACAGAGAGTTGGTTGTCTGTTGGATGTTACTTAACCTAATATCCTTGGGTGCTTGGACATAGAAGGGTGCGTAACAGTCATCATTAGTTCTCCTGGATTGCTGGACCAGGACCCATGGATAGTACATTTTGATTTTATATTCAAATCTTTGGATGGTTTAAGGCTATTACCTGCCCTCTCATCTCTTTAAAATACTAAGGTCCAATCGTAAGTATACGAGATTTGCCGAAAGAATCAGAGATTTCATAATATATTTGGACAATCCCCAAAATAATTTTCTTAAATTCTACAATAAAGTTCTATACGAATAAGAAATGTGTTATACATGTTACAATTTTAGGAATTTAGGAAAATATTCCCTCAATCTGTAAATTTTGTCGCTAAAGGTTCGAAATCTTACATTATTTTGTCTTTTAAAACATGTTTTAATTAATTACGTTTAATAGACTGTTGTATTAAATTGAAGAAAAAAACATATTGAAAATTTGCGATTGGTAAATTATAGCTTAATTGGTATAGAAAGGCATACATATTAGACTAAACACTATTGTCCTATCACTTTTAGTTATCTAATAAAGTTTGAATATAAGATTAAAACAATAGAGGGGGAAGGGATTAAAACCTGTGGGTCCCCTTCCCAAGGACCCTGTACCGACTTTTAATTGGGTCTTTAAAATCAACGAATAGCGTTGGGAATACACAGCCAAGTCGCAGACGAAAAAGGTCTTTACAAATGTAGTTGTCTGGTTATACATCTATACTATAAATTAATTGTTTGAATCTTAAACTTAATTAATTCGATATTGCTAATAAAGGGGATTAAATAAACTTTGAATACATAATATTCATATACAATGTCTTATTACCATTTGAATTCAATATTAATCGATAAATAAGTTCACAATTGACTAATTTGTACAGTTAAATATGGATAAATAAAACACCTCCCATATTTATATTTTTAAAAGATTAGAGTAAAAAACTAGAGGGGAAATGGGTTAAATAACTGTATGTCCCCATTCCAAGAACCTTGTGCCGACTCTCAATTGGGTTTTTGAAAATCACCAATAGTGTCGGGAATATTAACAGAGCCAAGTAGCAGAAAACAATTTGCTAGCAGTGAAAAAGGTCCTTGGAAAAGGGGAACAGGTAGTTTTCTGTATTTGTCCATAATTGTGTAGCTTAGAAATTCGTTAACCACTGAACCGATATGGTTCTCCTTTACAATAAGGCTTCTTATAGGTCTAGTTAAGGTTAATAACTTTTTTAAGGAGGATATCTACAGTCTAACCCCCCCCCCCCCCCCAAGAAAAAATCATCTCTAAAAATATTTTGTAATATATTTGTAGATTTCTGTTATTCTAATAAGTTAATCTAATACGTTAAATGATCAGGGATCTAAAGGGATAAGACAATGGCCGATAAATTGATGTACATCCCCAGTGATTATTTACAAAATTATTCCTTCTGTAAATTACCATTATGGTTAAAACGTTTGGACACTGAACTTAATAAAAACTAACCAACCAAAATTCATTAAAAGTCCCCAAAGTTATTGAGCCAACGAATATGAAAGCGTTATTTCAAAACTTTGGGGACTAGTGTAATAAACAGCCCAATGTCTCCTCCCTCCCTGTAAATGATGCTATATACCAAACTTTGTATTCTATTTCATATAGAACAATGACAATAACAGTAAATTAATCTAATACCAAAATTACAATTATACTGTGATTTTAATATACTTTACTCTCAAATAACCAGCAACGTTACAAAGTTATATCAATCTTCCCATTTGGGACGTTAATCATGGAGGAAGGGCACATAATAAGCCCAGAGTCCCTTTCGTTGCAACGCCCCTTAAGTGGCGATTCGTCTTATTTTCAAAATGGCTTTTGATAGGTTATTATAGGTTAGGTTATATTGGGTGATTGCCCCGCAGGGTTAGGCAATTGGCCTTGCAGCTACTGTGAAAATACGAAGAAACTTCCCTTTAAGGGGCGTTGTCACGAAAGGGACGTTCTGGTATTTGTCAGCTTCGAACTTTTGGAACTATGATAAAATTTTTTAGTTTGTTGTACAATCTAGCAGTGTTAAATCCAATAATTTTACATTGTTTTAGTTATATCGTCAGATAAATTGATAAATACTGAAGTGGTTTTTACGTTTATCCTTATTGGGGAAACACATCAATTTATCCTCCATTGTCTTATCCTTTAGGATACCTGATTTTTGTATCATATGCCATCATATCTTACTTAGGTGCTATATGAAAAAAAATATTTTTTAACTTCCTATCGCTTTGTTTGGGCATACAATGTAAATTATACGCTAGGTTCGATATTTTGTTTATTCATTTAAAACTGTTTTTTATTCTTTCTTTTTTATCCTTCGCCAGAACTATAGTCATGGAATGGTTTTTGGCTGTTTTTCTGACACCTTTCCTCTCCAATTCAGGCTTCTAGAATCTAGGGGAAATGATACTTTGAAAGCTAACTATACATTTAAAAATCTAAATATATATATTTTCATAAGAGGAGTTTTAGCGAGGCAGAGATTGATCGTTCGCCCATATTTGGCTTTCAAGGAATAAGGAAAGGTTTTTGGAAAAAAAAACTTTTCGTTTAAAACAAAGTTTTAATAAGTTTATGCTAAGTAGGAACGGAAGCGACATTGGACTGTAATTTTTTTTTTTAAAAACGTTCTTTACTTAGTTAACTTAAAAGCTTTGGGGACTTTTATTCAATCTTGATTTGATGTTTCAAATCAGCAGTGTCCAAAAGTTTTCACCAATGATTTAAACAGAAGGCTCTCTGTGTAGCCATACTATTAAGATTTTGTGCGTCTTGGAAATTCCTAATACGTTTTTTTGCTATAACAATTAAACTTTCATTCGTTTCTTCGATTTTTCTTAAAGAACTTATTGGCTTTTTTAAAACTTAGAAAAGCCTAAGTTTCAATGAAATATTGTTTAACATTTTTTTTTTAATTTTGCAATTATTTTAACTTTTTTACATTGTTATTGCTGCTCTACTTATACACATGACTGTTCTTGTTTGAAAAATTAGATTTCTTGAAACTTATACCTCTCACTGACCATATTTTAGATATAAGTAATGTTCAGACATTTCCAGTCATAAATAATACCTTAAATGTAAATTTAATACTATTTTTTTCTACCCTGCACATATATTTGTGTAATCATCTTTCCAATATGGCTTCGTACTGTATCATATTGCATTCTACGGATACCAGTTTTGTTAGTTCGGGCCTTCGGCCCCTTGGGGTTAGTAAAACACTAATTAATCTTTTAATTTTTCATTTTCCTCTCCGCTGAAAGCAGTGTTTGATACGAGGCGATTTAAAAAAATTTCATGACCAATCAAAACACAATAGTCATAAAGCCCCCTTTAAAAATAAAACCAAGCAAAATTGGGGACATTTTTTGGGGGCAATTTGAAAAGATAAAAACCCTAATGAGACTGATGGGATTTTTAGCGAGAGGACCATATAGGTCCAGCGGTTAGAAAGATCTTTTAACAATAACAGACAGAAATAAACATCTTGATATGATCATAATTTTCCGTAATGACATATGTGATATGTGATAAACATACTTCCAACCAAATATATTTCATCCATATTGAATATTAGAGAATATTACAATAGATGGTTTTCAGTGGAAAATTCTTTACATGTCAATAATCTGATAAATAGTTTGGGTAGTAGTTGGATAGATAGATAGATAGTTAGATAGAAAATGAATATAGATAGATAGACGGACACATGATACACATGATACACGGATGATATATGGATAAAGATATCAAAAAGTTATGGAGATGCTATGCTTCCCAATTGTTACAGAAATCCTCACATATGGTCTGAAAATCCATAGAACAATTCATGTTACAAACTCATGTGAAAAAGCGCCTATTTTAATAATTAGATTAATAAAAAAATTAATATTCCAACCTACACTTGAAAACTTGAAATTTTGGTTGAAATCAAATTTGAAAAGTTAAAAAGAGAATGGTAGGCCTGCCAGGGAGCGACAACCGCAGAAATGAAGTGCATAAACTAAATATAAAGAGGTGGGATGTCCGTCTGTATGTATGTTTTGATATATAACATCCTTAAGACTGCTCAACAGGCTAGATTAAAATCTAGCTTAAACCAACAACGAAACCTATACATGATTTACAGCTGTCGTTGGGGGGCATTCCTTAGTAGAATTAACGACCGTTTTATCTGCCCCCCAAATATTATTTTAGATTTATTTCTCTTGTTGGCTATACCTTATTTCTAATAATAATCCCTCTCCGTATTTCTTATATGTAAAATTATAATCTACTAGCGGCTTCGCCCCTAGCCTCTAGGGGCTTTGCCCCAAGAGGTTTGATTAAACCAATTTTTCGTATTTTAGATTTAAAAGAAAATTTTTTTTAAAAATTTCCTAGGGGGTGAAAAATTCTTTTTTTTGGGGGGGGGAGTAGTCGACCCAACTATTTTAATTTTAGTTTTAAAAAGAAAAAAAAATTTGGGGGGGTGGGGGGTGTCCCACCCCCCAAGAAAATAGTTATAAACCTTCCCGGGATCTATGAGAAGCTACCCTGTAAAGGAGAACCGGTTAGCGAGATCCTTCGCTACAAACAAACAGACAAACAAACACACAAACAAACAGACAGACATCGTTCTACTTTGTATTATAGATATGTACTTAGAAAACGGTTTATTTTAATTTTAGGAGACATTTTCCTGTAAGTTATTTCCTAATTTTTAACTAAACAAGGATGACAACATCCATAAAAGCAAAGCACTGAAACGGTAGGACAAACGGACATTAACACTTGTATAGTATCTGAACTGAAAAATCGGAACATAAATGTATAAATGTCGAATCAAAATTGTAGGTAAATTTGTTGAAAAACTGCTTAAAAACAGGATAATGTTTATGGACATACTTACATTTTTGGACTTGATTATAGAGTTGCTTCGCTTATAATATTGTTCTTTGTTGTCCCAGGAATCAATATACCAAAAATCAGATTAAACGGATAATTAAAACACTTGAAAATTTGTTGTTAAAAAAGTAGAAAAATCAACATGTTTAAAATGGACGCACGGACATTCTGGTAATGATTATAGAGTTGATACGCTTTCTAAATCGTACCCAACTACTACAGGAATCATCATGCAAAGTTTGAAATCGATAAGACAATTCTAACATGCCTAAATTAACGAATAAAAGCTATCTATCTCGGACGGACGTACGGACGGACGGACCGACCCTAATTATAGAAAAGCTTCGCTTTTAAAAATTTTACCTTCTCTGTGAAACTTTTGTTTAGTTATTATATTAAAATTTTTTTAACTATAATGCCATTAGAATATCATGATGTCTTTAATATGTCATTCATAACAGGAATGTCTAAGGGAGGGGGGTAAGGGGTGTTTACCCCTCCCCAAATAAATTTTGGGGAGCTAAAAAAAGCTTGGATGGCCTTTCCTATAAGATGTAAATATATACCCCCCCCCCCCCCCAATGCACTTGGATAGGCACCCCTAAAATTTTTAAATTCTAATTTTTTACCCCCCCCCCAAAAAAAAAAAACTTGGACGTCCTTGATCCATAACCTTTTTTATCTCATACTATATTAATACACAATGATGTAAGAATTTGTGGATTTTTGTCTTTATATTAGCTGCGGCTGCGCGGCTGCAGTAGCCTTGCGTACTCTGGTGCAGCAGAGAAGACAATCTAACTTTTTGAATAACTATCACAAAACTTTTCCAGAATTGATGGCAGGAATCTGGGAATCATACGCAGGGGTTGGACAAAAAGTTTGAAAAAGTAGGAAGTCGGTTTTTTTCTCACAAATATATACATGCGATTTGTGTTTTTGTACATTAGAGTAAAACACTAGAGGGGGAAGGAGTTAAATGTTCCCATCCCAAGGACCCCGTGCCGACTCTCTCAATTGGGTGGGTTTTTGAAATTTAGCCAATAGCGTCGGGAACATTAACACTGCCAAGTTGCAGAAAACAATTTGCTAGCAGACGAAAAAGGTCCTTATATCTATACTATAGATCTTATGTTTATACATTAAAGGGCTTGTTCAAAAAAATATTAATAATGAATTTATGAAAACACATTTTGAAATATTTTTTTTCTTATTTCAGATGAGTACAGACTCGATCTCTACGAGTACAGCAGAACCCTCTATCTCAATGGGGGCCGCGGGGGCAGGGCTGGGGGTCCATTTTGAGCCCATGGTCGCCATGGTGTGCCCCAAGAAGGACGATAACAACATGATCAGCTTTCAGAACAAGTTCCTTACACATAAAGGTTAGATTTTATAAAAAAAAATTCTCGTATACATTCGAATCCGGTGGATAGGAACCGGTTCTCATCCATACGAAAAAACTATGTTTAGCATCGTATTATATCCAGCTTTCTACGAATACAAAAATGTACAATCATAAAATTAAAACCAGTTTTTTTAGCCCGTGCCTTCGTCACCACGGGGCTTAAAAATCTAGTTTTAATCTTATAATTGTACATTCTATATCCGCGGAAAGCTGTTTATAATAAATAGGATGCGAGAAATAATTATTAGGCTATTATTTTGACTTCATGCTATCAGCGACAGCGCTTATTTATTGTTATCAGAGAATGAGTGGACAATGGGCTGTTTATTACACAAGTCCCCAAATATCGTTAACAACTTTGGGGACTTCAGCGAATTTTGATTGGTTAATTTATTAAGTTGATTGTTCAAACCTTTCAACCAATAATGTTAATCTACAGAAGGGGTAATTTTGTGTATCATCATTGGTGATGTACATTAATTTATCGGCCATTGTCTTATCACTTTAGATTCCATGTATTGTTATACAGTCTATAAAAAAATAGCTGGAATTAAAGCTGTTAGTAATATGTAATCATTAAATCTATAAAATTATTAATTAATAATACTATTAGTATATACCCCTAAAACTATAAAAGGGAGGTAGATTAAATTAACTTCCAATGTTCTCTCCCGCTCGCTTATAGTTCTGTGAATCTTTGTTTTAATCCTAAGAAAATTTAAGGGTTCTACGAAAATTATATGATGGATTTTTTCCTTTTAAGGTTTTGGAAAATATACAATTTTAGTATTGTAAAAAAATCAGTAAATTTTACCTAAAATATTCTTTATTTTAAGATAAATGTATGTATGTCTGTCTGTCTGTCCTATTTGAGATCCGATATGACTAAACATTTCTTATGAAACCTAATGTTTTTGAGCCAACAAATTAGATAAAAACTTTGGGTACCTATGTAATACTAATTTACAGTCCAATGTTCCATCCCTCCATAACAAAAAATTGGCGAATTAAGATATTTTCCAGAATAAAATTAATGGATTTTTCGTACTTGACCCCAATAAGTCTCGCAGCCAAAGATTTTGCACTTGAGATCTCAGAATTAATCAGGAAAAAAATTGTTCTAATAAAGTTTCCCAAAGATAAATGCACTTAACCGCTACAGTTAAGATAATGTAACAGGGTGTTTTAATAAAACGGGTTATTTTGGTACCAATAATTTAGCAATTTCATATTTAAAACATATGTCAATTCTAGCATATTTGACTTGCTGAGCAGGAAAGATTAAATAATAAGGTCAAACGACAGACAAACATTTCGAATTATTGAGCAGCTTTGCTACTAAAAAGAAGGTGTCCTTGTGTATTACACATTGCACATATCTACAGACAGTCCAACAGGCCATAATTTAGAGATAGAGTGGCTGATCAACTAAAAAAATGTCAGTTTTGCTGTATTAAGATACCACTTATGTAAGATAGGGATGAACTGAATTTTAGTTTCCGAAAGTGTACTTTGCATCCGCGTCCTATCTCAATATTTGCTACTAGCTAAAAAAGCTTCAAACTTCCAAAAAAAATCTAAATTTGAAGAAAACTAAATTTTGAATGTATGATATATAAATCGTTTATACATTATATCGCTTTTCCTTTTGACCGAAGTAGCTGAAAATATCGTTTGTAATAATTGGGTTATCTGCTGTACAAATTTGGAAATTATTGAAGAAATAGGCAATCCATTTTCAGCTCACCAAGATAGGACTAGATACTCAGGGAGGGAAGGGTTAATGGCGATTGAATTAATGTACAACAATACACTTCCCCCTAATATACTTTCCATCTACAATAGGCAGAATTTTACATGTATAAATTAGGGGGGAAGCTTGAAATATTGTCCTATCCCTGCAGAAAGTTGGGATCAACTGCAGTTCACGGTAAAATATTCCTGGTAACGAATATTTCAAAAAACCTATGAATTTTAAAGGCTACTAGCTGCTAAACGGCTGAACGTACAGATCATGCCCGCACACTGTTTTAAGCAGCATAAGAAGGCCTACAAATAATCTGAAATAGCCATAAAACAATAATGCATAATTATCTCGCAGTGCAGAGAAATTCGCAAAAAAGGCCTATTTTACGCGTTTTTTTCAGTGAAGCTTTCCCTGTGCATCAGTGTATCTAGTAGCTATTCCAGATTATTTGTAGGCCTTCTTATGCCGCCTAAAATGGAATGCGGGTATGATAAGTACGTTCAGCCGTATGGCAGCTAGCAGCCTTTAAAATTCACAGATTTTTGGAAATATTCGTTCCCAGCAATATTTTACCTTGAACTGCAGTTGATCCGAAAGTTGTAATTAGATTATACAAAACCAATCCAAACTTATAACATTTTCCTAGTAGTCATACAAACTTTAAAAGATCAATATTTAAGAATAGCGCAGTGTATTTGTAAATAGTTGTGTTCGCATGGCCGTTTGAACAATAATATTAGCATGAAAGATCATTACTGCCTTATAAGATAGACGACCGATTTTATTGATTCCCTCTAAAAAGATTATTTTCTAAAATTATTATTTTACTTACAAAAAGACAAAAAAAAAAGAAAAATTGTAAATCTTAAAGATGAGATACACATACAGTGAGGAAGTGGACAATGGCTTTGGATCAATCCCCACTGCTATCTTTCTGATAATAATTCTGCTGGAAAATTGGCACACTTATCTTTAACTGCATGTTGCTCTTAACTACATACGTGTGCAGTAGCATGTCTTCTGAGAGGTAGAGGACAATGTGGTTTAATTCAATCTACACTTCTTTCTTTCCTCCCATATCTATTCGCAAGGACTATTGTGTAATAGTTATTTCTCGCATCGTATTATAAACAGCTTTCCGCAGATATAGAATGTACAATTATAAGATCAAATCCGGTTTTTTAGCCCCAAAGTGCCGAAGGCGCGTCCTAAAAAAACTGGTTTTAATCTTATGATTGTACATTTTTATATTCGTAGAAAGCTGTTTATAATACGATGCTAGACATAGTTTTTCCGTATGGATGAGAACCGGTTCTTATCCACCGGATTCGAATGAATACGAGAAATATTATTCTGAATGTTTCCAGCTCAAACGAGGGAAAGATTAAACAATAAACAATTTCTAAATTGACTATACAAAATATGAACTATTTATTCCAATGCCCATTAAATGCCTACCACCTTACCACCTGGTCCAGCAATCCAGGAGAACTAAGGATGACTGTTACGCACACTTCTATGTCCAAACAACCAAGGATATTAGGTTAAGTAACATCCAACAGACAACCAACTCTCTGTGATGCACGACTTTACAACTGTGCATGGTAACGAGTTGCGCCTAATTTGGTCCAAGGCATTCTCCCTACTCTAACTCGCGCATCTGACATAGCAGCAGTAGGAACCATTTTTAACGTCTTTAGTTATGACGCGGTGTCGACCCAAGATTCGAACCTATAACCTTCCATACGACGAGCGGATGCGCTACGCGTTGAGCCACGGTCGCGGGTAAGAAAATGCCAAACCTCTTTTAAATCCTAAAGAAAAGCTATGTCTTACATGTTTTCATAAATTTAAATCATATTGTCCACAAGTACCTGCAAACTTTGTTATAATCTAAATGTTATTGTCGCGCTACAATTGACATTAATCTTTAAAATAAATTTTATTTAGGAAAATGGGAGGATGATTTTGGAGTCAAGTCAACTTGCAAGCAAGAAAAAATTGACATCTTGGAGTACTGTAAACAGGTACAATTTTTTGGACCGAAAATTTAATCTTCTCTCCTTGAATAACAAACTCAATTATTATAAACAAAACTACTCCCTTCAAGTCTAAAACTATTGGTGAAAAAATATGGACACTACCTCTTTGAACCAACCAATCAATTACCTAATTTTAATCACCAATAAACGATTTCCTAGGTTTCCGCCGAAATTAACTAAAAAACTGTAAGCCTAATCTCTTGAATTGCACGTTCTTTGTCTTTTAGTTGTAACTTTGAGTAACGATAATAGATACAATTAAAAATATTTTTTGTATATCCTATAATTAGATAAAATTACAAATTGAAATTTTTTGAATAGTTTACAGTAAACTAATGTTAAAATCACCATACCTATAAATAATGTTTAATTTTCTGAAGTTTGATTATAAAATATTATACTTATTTAGTATAATAGACATCAAAAAAGCTCATTTATTGAATTCTATTCTACTTTTGACGTCATATGTACACCCTTAAAAGAAAGATGATTAAAGTCCCTCTTCATTTTATGACGTCATACGATAGAATAACCAATGAGGGGCCAGCATAAATTTTACCATTGGTCAATTACAGTGTATACTAGCCTCTTCTTGGCTATTCTGTGGTATGACGTCATAATCTGTGGAGGGACTTTAATCGCCTTCCCTTAAAAGCGTATTAAAAAAGTATTGACAAATTATAAAAGTTAAATATAGAGTAACTACGTTCTCAGTTTAAATCACAACCATAATAACTGTAATAGAAATCTATTTAAAATATTTTTGTGAGAAGTATAGTTTACATAGAATGACGAAGACAGAGGTGGATTCTTAAAAAAAACTTTTGACTTACTGTCTCACTAAAATTAGTGAGGCTCGCCAAAAAAAATTGTGAAAAATCCTCCAAAATCGAATAAAAATCTACAAAAAAATAAATAAAATCAAAAAAGGGTTATTAACATAAGATTTTGTTTAATTTTTGTAGATTTTTAAAACGATTTTAAAAGATTTTTAACATTTTTTTAGCGAGCCTCACTAATTTTAGTGAGGCAGTGAGCCACAAAGTTTAAGAATCCACCTCAGGCTAAAAGAGTTTAAAGTTATGGTGTACATTACAATTAAGCATATGCTTTGAAGTTCGTCTTTATGTTTGACACTAGATCTCTTGCTGACCCGGGTTCATTTTTTTAAAACTTGAAGCATAAAAAATTATTGTGTTGTTTTGTTATGCCGGGAAAGAATGTGTGGGAGGGGGGAGGGCTGAAACTCCCAAATTTTTAGGGTCCAAATAATTTGTACATATTAGCATTGGGTTTCAGCCACTCTACTTATCCGAATCCATATAATAGCGTGTAATTAGGAAATCATTTTGTCATACATTTTGGTTGACAATGTGATTTTAAGTCAGTTTTTTAACATATTTTTGTGGTTTTCTGTCTGTTAAGATCCCTGAAACGACTGAACCGATTTTCCTATAAATCCAGGCAATGTTTTTGATTATCCTGGACATGCTTTATGTTGAAAATGTTTTCAAAAGATTTGGTGGGTTTTCTGCCTGCCAAACCACTTGGTGGGAACAACTAGGGGCGAAGGCGCTAGTATAAAAAAAGTAACAAATATTTTAAAGCTTGTTTTATTTTATGGACCTTGGTTGATTGACTTAACGAGTTATTTTTTCCGGTTGTCAACCAATTTCTATATTTTTTCAATTGGTGAAATCAGGGACGAAGGAGACAAACTAATTTAAAACTCACCCCACCCCAACCCCAAAAAAATATAAGTTTTGTGAATGCTGATTATGTAGGGAGGTGTATCCACACCTCCCCCCCCCCCACCGTAACAATACAGCAACAACCCTCTCTTTAGTACAAACCACTAAAGCTCGCACCCACCCCAATTTTAGTGTCAAAAATAATAATTGGGATTTGAAAATTTTCGGATGCGCTTCGCACACCCCCCATGAAAAAAACCTGTGCACGCCTTTGCATGCTGCCAATGTTATAATATAATGTATAAACTTTGGCAAAAAAAGGTTTACCTTTAATTGTCTAATCCCTGAATGTCTGGTTAAAATATGTTTATCAATTTGCTTGGCTATAACAATTTGATTTCATATAGAAATACGCTCAAAAAAGTTATTAAAAAAGTTTTATTTATATTGATTCTAAGTTTAATCTTTTGTTTAGTCAAAGATAAAAACTCTAGTAAGAATTATGTTACTTAAATTTTATCTCTTTATAAAGATTGCTTATTGCTTAAAAGTTTAATTAAGTTTTTTTTTTTAATCATAAGCAAAATAAAAGTGTATTTTAAATCAAAATCAAAAGTCATCAAAAGTACATTTTCATGCTCGTGCTAAAAAAAGGTAGATGTTGTGGTGAGCATTCACTTTCGCATTTGAGTTACACTTTTCTGATCATTAGAATCGAATTACTTTTTTGTAAGGTTAGGTTAGGTTACATAAGGTACTGTGTATCACCACAGGATTTTGGCCCTGAAAGGTGGTGCTCCTCTGGAGGGGTTAGGCTTATGAAAAAAAATCTACCCGCCCTCCCGCCTTTTTTAAAACTTATTTTCAAACAGACCGCTACCTTCCCTTTGCTTATTCCAATCTCCTTTAGATTATTTTGATTATTAAGATTATTGCTATTTTGTCTTTTTGTAACAAATATGCACCATATAAATGTAATGCTATACGGAATTGAATGCACACCTGGTGTTGTTCAGCTGAGGGGAAAACTGTTTGTTTAAGTGTGACTAATGGCTGAATTTTTAACATGGTTTCTTTGAATAAATAGAAACAGTAACTAGAGTGTCTTAAGACATCTTTATCAAACTACCCACCTACTCTAACTATTATTATAATCCAATCGACAAATGAGTAAAATAATGCTATTATTATTTTTCACTCCTACATCTTCATTCTAATAAGTGAAGAATTACTTATTTAAGGTAAAATATCACTTTCCCATAAAACCTTTTTTCAACATTGTCAAAAATCATCAGTTCCGCATCATTTTACCACAGCAAAGATTACACTATAATTATTAACATTTATTACCTTTTTTTACACATGCCTCTTTTAAAAAAAAATGAAACTTCTAGCTAGCTAAAATATCTGATAACACCATCCACCACCCCTGCTCCATCCTCTCCCCTCCTACTGGATGAACAAACAGACTAATAAATGTCCATGCTAGCTACACAAAATGAAGATAACTTTCCCCCTGTCATAATATCCACGTATATCAATATCCATTTAAAGGTTAGCAATCGCACACTATTGTTATATTCTTTGACTAATCGGAAAACCCTAGATAAGCTTGTGTAACTAAGGTTTAGAGATGTAGCTACTCACTAACTTTGTAGCGTTTATATTTTTAAAAAATCAGCGCAGCTACTTTTACTAGGGTCCATCTGAGTAGATTCAAATAGGGATCTAAAGGGATTTGACAATGGCCAAATATTGATTTACATCCATTATGATGATAAACAAAATTCCCTCTTATCTAGATCACAATTATTGGTTGAAACGATTGGACACTTAACTTAATGAATCAACCAATCAAAATTCATTAAAAATCGCCAAAGTTTTTGTGCCAATGAATAAGAAAACGTTATTGTAAAACTTTGGGGACTAATTTAATAAACAGTCCATTGTCCAATCTCTCTCTGCATGATATCAGAGCTGGATCTTTAAATCATTTTAGTGGTGAGCCAGATCAGGGTGAGCCGAATTTCAGCCAATCACAGTGCGGCATTTCATAAAATGCTGTGCTCTCATTGGTGGAAAGTTGGCTCACCCCGATCTGACTCACCAATAAATTGATTTAAAGATCCAGCTCAGCGTAAATCAATGACATTAAGTCGATATAATATCGACTATTAAGTTTTATAAGGTACAACCTGTATTAGGCTGTAATGGCTGCAGTAAAGTTGTGTAACTGAACATTTAATTACAATTCGAGGTCAGATTTCCATTAATAAACTTTGTTTTCAAACTAATTTTAATCAGATTTTCATATTGTCGAGGCACTTCACCCGCTTGACAGCAGGGAGAATTCGGTTAATCAGCCTTAAAACACATCATCAAACCTTTAGTTTTTTAGCCAGATTGAAAAGCTCAGCTGGGCTACCCCAAAAACTTACTGAACCTAACCTAATCTGTGATAAGATAAAAGGTTGGATTCTCACAGAAAAAATTGTCTTATCAAAAAATACAAAAGTGCAGTTAATGTCTGGCTTGATAGCAGCTGGTTGACGGCTGCCAAACCATTTTTTCAAAATAAATACATTTATGCTGGTTCTGGTCCGGCATGCTAGGGCAGCCTTTCTAAACTTACAATTTCATTCGTATTATATTTAATGGAATATAGAACAAAGATGGCAGCATACATATGCAACGAAAGGCATTACGTTTCAAATTATTAAAGAAAGTTAGGGTCATGGAAAGAAAACGAAGTAATGCACTAAATGTGTCTTAAGAAAATTATAGATGGACAGACAGGCACATTTAGAATTACAGAGAAGTTACACAACTAGAAATATGAAATGTAAACTGATTTATAATATCTGACATAAAATATTGGATTCACCTGCCCATTTAAAGGAAGAATGCAATAAATACACCGTTCTAACTACTGAAAGACAGCCACAAGTAAACCCAATACCCCAAATTTAAAGATGCTGTGAGTATTGGTGCAAAAAATGGGGACATGATTCCAGTGACGTCATATTTTTCTTTCCCAAAAAAGGGAAGGGGGGAAGAAAATCTCTTCAAAAGAGATGGGGAAAACCCCCTTTTCTCCCATCTCTTTTTTTCTTCCCCCCTTCCCTTTTTCGGGAAAGAAAAATATGAGGTCACTGGAATCATGTCCCCATTTTTTGCACCAATACTCACAGCATCAAATTTGAAGCCTTCAGAATTAATAACAAAAAAGTTTTAGGCATTTTAAAATGACATTTTATGTACAATGAAAATTTTGAAAGATTTCCATTGCTCATAATAGAAATTACAATATTCAATTACATTGCCTAGACACAAAATTATAAGCTAATGAAAAATATAATTAGTTACTGGCAACCTAAATTTATGACAAAATAAGCTTATAATATTTTTTCTAGGCTATGTAGTTTAATTTCTAAATTTCTATCAAAAGTAATGAAAAACTTTCACATTTTCATTTTACATAAAATGTTATTTGAAAATGCCTTCAACTTTTTTGTTATTAATTCTGAAGGTTTCAAATTTGTGGTATTGGATTTACTTGTGGCTGTCTTTCAGCAGTTAGAACGGTTTATTTATTGCAGGCTTCCTTTAACACTCATCAAACAAGTTTTATTACAGAAATTTTAAGAAATATTTATATATTGAGCGTTTTTATCTACCAATCTTGCCAATCTAATAATATCACTATGACTGTCATGTGTCTTACATAGTATGGCTTTGAAAACGATTATTATCTGCTGGATTAGAACCGGTTCTTCGTCATTCTCATAAATATCATGTATAACATTCAATTTTCCACGAAAAAAATGCTAAAATTATTACCAGTTTTGTTAGCCAGAGCCTTTGGACCATCGGGGCTAATATAACTTGTTTTAATCTTTCAAACAATTTTTAATTTTTACATCCGCGGAAAGCTGTTTATGATACTATGCAATGAAAAACTATTGTTTAATTTTTTGAAAGAAAAGTTTACATTTTATCCTTGTACTTTAGGAGGCAAACTGAAACTGTTTTATTTTGTCTATTTTTGAAGTCATTATTAATATATTGTACACCTTTAAATGTGCACAAAATAGTGTACATTGTGCACATTATGCACACAGAAGCTGTGATGAATGCACAACAACTATTTTTGTTTGTTCTTTGCTTTGGAAACTATACAAACTTAACAAGAATATATGAATAATCAAATCGTATAAAAAAAAAATAAAAAGTTTACAACTGCACTCAAAAATAGTTAAATTTTCGAGGGTTGGTTGATAACAAAGTACAACCACATCTTTTGTAGTAGTTACTAAGGCACTGTCGAACCTAACTTTTGCAGACAACCAACCATTTCCATTCACGACCTCTGTCTGTATAAATACTTATCTGTGCAATGTACATGAGTTGTGCCCATCCATTTCCAAGAAATTTCTTTCTGCTTTGATTGTTATGTCACAAATTTGACTTAGCAGCAGTAGATACAATTTTTAAACATAAAGTTGGAACATGGTAGGGGCTAAATTTGATTTGATTTGATCTGAATTACGACAACGAGCAAACACAACGAATTTTCACAATTACCAATTAAATATAAGGACAGCAAAAAAATGACGTCATAAGATAAAATTACCAATGAGAGGCAGGTAAAAATTTTTCTCGTATTCATTCGAATCCGGTGGATAGGAACCGGTTCTCTTCCATACGAAAAAACTATGTCTAGCATCGTATTATATCCAGCTTTCTACGAATATAAAAATGTACAATCATAAGATTAAAACCAGTTTTTTAGCCGGTGCCTTTGGCACCTCGGGGCTAAAAAAAAACTAGTTTTATTCTTATATTTGTACATTATATATCCGCGGAAAGCCGTTTATAATACGATGCGAGAAATAACTATTCTCATATTCATTCGAATCCGGTGGATAGAAACCGGTTCTCATCCATACGAAAAAACTATGTCTAGCATCGTATTATATCCAGCTTTCTACGAATATAAAAATGTACAATTATAAGATTAAAACTATTTTTTTTTAGCCCGGAAAGCCGTTTATAATACGATGCGAGAAATAACTATACCATTGGTCAATTACAGTGTATAAGTGGTCAACTTTATTGTAAAATTTCCTTATAATTTCAATAAACTTTTGACATGTCTTTATAGAGCAAATGCTGTTTTTGCCTATTTAAAAAAATATGCCTTTACTTTTCACTTCTTCCTCCAATGCTATGTTTTACCGTTTTTTTTGTATGTTTAACCATCCCTTTATCTGTTCCAAACTGCAAATAACATTAACATTTTTCTCCAGTAGTTTAATGAACAAAACTTTCAATGCTTTGAAGTAATCAAAGTATTTGGATGCAAATATTAATCAAAAATAATTCTGAAAAGTTTTTGGATTGCAACAAAAATGCAGAGAATACATGGATTTCAGGAAATTAAGAATTAATAATTGCTAGGAATATTTTTAACATAAAAGCAAGGAAGAATAAGTCCAAAAATGCTTCTTCATATTAAGGGACACTTAATTAAATGATTAATTTACATACATATAATAAAATGTTTACAATGTTATTTGGTAAATTTAGTAAAAAACAAGGTATAGGCATTTCTAGGCTTTGCAACTAGAAATAAGTTACCCATAAATCATGTATAGAAAAATATTTTTATCTTTTTTTTATTATTTTAACAGTAACTAAGATTTAATTTTTTGTACATTTATTAAAGATTTAATTCCTTGATTCCTGGAACCTTGTATAAGCTGCATGGGGTGGCTTGCTTAGTCACAAGTTATGAATATCCTTGGCATAATTTTTGAACAAAGTAGCACATCAACTCTTTAATAAGTTTTTTTGCATAAATGATTAAGGTGGATGTTAGTTTGTGAACAAATTTTCGTTTTTTTGTTCATCAAAGAGTATTTTTACTTCATTAATTGGAAAAAAAACAATAAAAACACATTTAATGATTTTAAGAATAAATTTACTCTATCTGAAATGAAAAAAACGGTTATTAATGGCCGTTTCGTCGTATTTTCGCAATAGTTTTTCCCCTATTTCTAGCCCCTACGGGGGACTCTAACACTGCGGGGAAATCACCCAACCTAAATAATCAAAATCTACTGTGAAAATATGACGAAACGCCCTTTAAGAGGCGTTGCCACGAAAGGGACTATACCCAAAATTCCAAGGGTCTTTTAAATATTGCTAAAACTTTTTGTAGCTTTAGAGATAAAAACTAAATTTACTTAAGGCAATCATATATATTTAGTAGTGGTGTTTTTCCAGTTAAATAGCATAAAACATGTTAGGCATATTATATAAAAAGCACAACCTTATCGGTTCAGTGGATAGTGAGATCTTAGTGCTCTAATAGACATACCAACAAACAAATATAATTCTACTTTCGATTATAAAATATTCATTCTTAATATGGAATGTCAATATATAAAAATAAAAAAAAAACTTATGTAAATTTGCAAACAATTGCTGACAAAAGAAATCATTTAGTGAAAAGATTGGCAAAAAGATAAAATCCAGGTGTGTCATAGTTCCCCCAAAATGTCATATTCGCAAAGTGTTTCCTAAATAAGTATAGATGTGTAACTAAGACAACTAACTGGATCCAGTATTGTGGATCTTTTTCATCTGCTAGTAAATTACTTTCTGCTCTTTTGTAGCGACGTGGCTGTGTTAATATTTCAGACGTTATTGGCTGATATTCAAAGACCCTATTTAAAGTTGAAACAGGGTCCACTGTTATCTAACCCCTTTCCTCTCTATTGTTTTACTTTAATGATTCATATACAATAGCAAATTAATTAGAGATATTATTACAAGAAGGTAATTTATGAAACTTAAATAATTGGCGAAACTTAGAAGCCTAGATAATGAACAAGTTTACGCGGGAATTTTTTTTCACTAGATAGGAAAAACAGCCCTCAATGAGCTCATATGAAAAGCAAATGTTTACTCTTTGTCCACGCCTTGTTTACAGGCGTAGGATTACAAGCATTTTTATTTTAAATAAACATATATTATTTTACAATATATTCTAAACAGCGCTACTGCTCAATAGACAAACTTAAGTACGACAATAAATATCCTTTTTTATAAGGGAAAAGGGGGAGGGAAATTTCGTGTTATAGCACTTTTATTTTCTTTAACCCCCCCCCCCCTGAAATTTTTCAAAAACTGAAAAGAAAACTGCAATTTTATATTTAAAAAAAAGAAAAGTAAACTGTAATTTGAAACATATCATAGAGAAACTGCCAGAGATCTAAAGGAATAAGAAAATGGTCAAAAAATTTATAAACATCACTTATGATAATACACAAAGTTCCCCTATTTAGATTACAATTAGTGCTTGAAACCTTTAGATATTCAACTTAATGAAACAACCAATTATGATTCAATAAAGTCCCCAAAGTTGTTAAGCCAACAAAAAGAAAACTTTATTATGAAACTTTGGGGACTAGTGTAATAAACAGCCCAATGTCTTCTCCCTCCCTGAGAAACTGCATAGTTCCTAGTCTTTGCTGATAAAAACGCTTAGGCTCTACTAAGTTTAGAAAAGAAGTGTCGAATATTTAATGACTGACAGTCTGACATACCCTATTTATAAAGTAGCTGCGCTAATAAAATGCATGTCTATCCCTTCCTATGTACTATACTTGTATTTTTTGCTTATTAATATTTTGATTGTTCTAGTTTACAATTAGGTCAACAGGATGCATAATCAAATATTATAATAGAGCTTCATAATTATAGATAGATTAAACCAACTCTATAGTTCTATTAGTACATACTAGGATGCATATAATATATTATAATAGAGCTTCATAATTATAGATAGATTAAACCAACTCTATAGTTCTATTAGTACATACTATGATAAATAATAAAATATTATAATAGAGCTTCATAATTATAGATAGATTAAACCAACTCTATAGTTCTATTAGTACACACTATGTGATGAATAATAAAATATTATAATAGAGCTTCATAATTATAGATAGATTAAACCAACTCTATAGTTCTATTAGTACATACTATGATAAATAATAAAATATTATAATAGAGCTTCATAGTTATAGATAGATTAAACCCACTCTATAGTTTTATTAGTACACACTATGATGAATAATAAAATATTATAATAGAGCTTCATAATTATAGATAGATTAAACCAAATCTATAGTTCTATTAGTACATACTAGGATGCATATAATATATTATAATAGATCTTCATAATTATAGATAGATTAAACCAACTCTATAGTTCTATTAGTACACACTATGATGAATAATAAAATATTATAATAGAGCTTCATTATTATAGATAGATTAAACCCACTCTCTAGTTCTATTAGTACATACTAGGATGCATATAATATATTATAATAGAGCTTCATAATTATAGATAGATTAAACCAACTCTATAGTTCTATTAGTACATACTATGATAAATAATAAAATATTATAATAGAGCTTCATAGTTATAGATAGATTAAACCCACTCTATAGTTTTATTAGTACACACTATGATGAATAATAAAATATTATAATAGAGCTTTATAATTATAGATAGATTAAACCAAGAATGTAAGAATTGTTTTATTAACATTTTATTAACATTTTATATAACATTTGATTATCTCGACACCCTTTTGGTCAGACGGATAAACGAACATACCTATCTTTTAACCTTTTTCGGTTTGTTTTAATTCTTATGGATGTGATGTTTAGAAATATAATATGTTTTAAAATTCATAAGTTGCAATGCAGTTTATCATCAAATTTCGTAGGTGAGCATTCACCCCCGTGTATTGTATAGTTGCAACAAGAATGACAAAGCAGCAGAGCAGAAAAAAATCTGGATAGACAATCAGATGTTCAGTTGTCATAAAAAAGAGAGAATATGTAATTGATCCTTTTTTAAAACTACGAAACCCTGATAAAAATAGAGATTTTCATCTTTTGAAGCCAGTTATACATATACTGCATGATCATTTGTACAAGGATTATTCACCAAACATTTCAGCTGGCTATCTTAGATAACAGCAGAGAAAATCACATTTCCTCCTGATGGACTGACAAAGTGAGTTACAGAGTAGCTTTGCGACTAAAAAGACAAACTAGTAGAAAGAAAAAGGGATTTTCACGAAAAGAGTAACGAAAAGACTGGTTGTGACAATGTAAAATTAAGCGGTTTTGATGACTGATACATGTGCAGAAGTGAATGCACACCGTAATTTAGTGGGTGTAGAAATATTTCAAACTAAACAAACATGATATCAAATTTGTGATGAACTAAAATTGAATTTCCGAATGTGTACACAGTTTCCTCGGTGTTTTCTCATCTTTTATCAATATTTACTACTAGCTAAAAAAAATTAAATTTCCAAAAAAAAACTAAATTTGAATGTAAAAAACGATTTATACATTATACATTCAAAATTTAAAGTTTGAAGCTTTTTTAGCTAGTAGTAAATATTGAGATAGGTCGAGGAAACGCCGAGGAAACTGTTTACACATTCGGAAATTCAAATTCAGGTCATCAAATTTGTTTACATTCATACAAGGCCAATTATGTCCATATGTAGGCCGTAGGGCAGCTTTCACAAGATTAGAGCAGTAAAATAGGATCAATTAACTGTTGTACTTTTTAATGAAAGGGATAGATAGATAGAGAGAAATAATAAGAGAAAAAGTTAGAGAATATGTCATAATTTCTTCTTAGCTGTAGTCGACGTACATTATTACTATTTATAGAGTAGCTGCAAAACTGAATAAGGATTGTAACTTTTTGTTTTCATTGCTTATTATCAAAATAAAACAATGCTTTTGTCCCAATTTTTTGTAATTGCAAAGCTACTCAATAAGTTTTGAAATTAGTAGTTCTTCCATATGATTAAAGTATTCGGCAATTTTTCTAGAGTGCCATGTTAAGCACATAACCTTCCTACTTTAATTTAAAATATTTTTTTTTAAATGGGGGGGGGGTGGTTGGTTAGTTTGTTTGTCTATTTAAGTATTGGATAGCCCCACAGGATAAGACCACCGCTGATGTAATCCCCGCAGGGTTTAGGCATAGGAAAAGTACCCATCCTTCTTTTCAATTTATTGAAAAAGTAAGGGGTAGGGGGTTTGTAACTCTATGGACACTCGATGGAGGAAAAGATCAAAATATTCATTCCTACAAATTATTCTAAACTTCTAGTTAAACACCTTATCAAATTGATAAAAGCTTTTCATAGCAGGTGTTTTGATTAAAGCACATCTACTTCGCACATTGTACTTTATTCATATAGCGATTAGATGGATCACAAACAATCTTGAAAAACGTATTTTTGATGCTTATGACAGTTCGGGATTAGGTTCGGTAAGGGTTCGAGCTCCCGCTGGGGTAGAAAAATTGTTTTTAGGTTAAAAAAAGGGGGCTGGTAGTGGTCAACAGAATTCGTCCCATTTTTAGATACAAAATTTCAACTTATTTAATAAGTACTAAAAAAAATGTTCGATGACTGGGAGATTTGAATTAAAAAAAACGCTACTTGTGAACAGCTGTTCCTTGTTATTTTGCATTTTAGTATTTAACACCTTGCATTAAATTTCTGTGCTTTTGTGTTAAAATTTATGCAAAATTTAACCTTAAAACATTTTTATTATGTACAAAAATTGAGAGATCTTTTATTACAAACATACAAACTGACAAAGCCTTATCTGTACCACTTTTGCACCACTTTTGATTCCTGTGACGTCATATAAATGATGGAGATGAGAGGAGAAGGGGAAAAAAAACCTAAAAAAGAGATGGAGAATCCCTCATTTTTATTACGTCACAGGAATCAAAAGTGGTGCAAAAGTGGCACAGATTGGACTTCGTCATAAAAACATACATCCAGTTATTTTTTTAAAAGCGAAGCTTTTCTATAATTAGGGTCGGTCCGTCCGTCCGTACGTCCGTCCGTCCGTCCGTAACGGATAGCTTTTTTCGTTAATTTAGGCATGTTAGAATTGTCCTATCGATTTCAAATTTTGCATGGAGATTCCTTTAATAGTTAGGTACGATTTAGAAAGCGTAGCAACTCTATAATCATCACTAAAATGTCCGTACGTCCATTTTAAACATGTTGATTTTTTTACTTTTAACAACAAATTTTTATGTGATCTTATCATCCGATTGATCTAATTTTTGGTATATTGATTCCTGGGACAACAAAGTATAATGTAATAAGCGAAGCAACTCTATAATCAAGTCCTAAAAATGTAAGTATGTCCATAAACATTATCCTGAATCAAGCAGTTTTACATCAAATTTATTTACAATTTTGCTTTCACTCTTATACATTTATATTATGATTATTCAGTTATGACACTATACTAAGTGCTGATGTCTGTTTTTCCTACCGTTTCAGTGCTTCGCTTTTATGGGTGTTGTCATCCTTGTTATGATAATAATTTTGTTTGAATTTTGCAGGTGTACCCAGACAGGCATATAGTCAGTGTTATCGAGTCTAGCAAATATGAAAAGGTAATTGTAATTCGATACTTTTAGAGTTTTTTTTAGAAGCTTTTCTAGAGTTAGGGTAGGTTCGTTATTCCTTGATTGTATTTTTATGCATGTTTATAACAGTTTCAAAACTTGTAATGTGATTGGTTGAATAATTGCTTCTTATTTTGACATGTTGGTTTCAAGGTATTTTTACTTTAAGCCTAAAGAAGATATTTGGCTTAAAGTGTAAAAGCTGAGATAAAGCTTTTTATGGTGCCTATAAAATTGCGTCATACTGGCCTACCATTGGTCAATTCAGTCTTTGTAGTGGCCTATCATTGGTCATTTGTATTGTATGACGTATTTTTTTACAGTCACTATAAAGAGATTCAAAGTTGAGATTTATAGAATGATTAAAAACAATGTTATTATAATCATATCAACAGGAATTATATGATAACAAACCAACACTATATCTATTTACCAGCAGCTACGGCCCTAGAGTCCTCTAGGGGCACCAGAAGAGGGGGGATTTGAATTCAATAACCCAATATTTTTTTTTTAGATTTAAAAAGAAATAAAAGTTTATGGGGTAGTTTTTTTAGTTAAAAAATGTAATTTTAAATACTTTTAATGGAGGGGGGGGGGGTTCTAGGGGCGATTTCTCTTGAGAGGGTGGTGGTACCCTCCCCAAAAATAGTTATAAACCTTCCCATGACCTATAAGAAGCTACCCTGTAAATGAGAACCCGATCGGTTCAGCAGTTGGCGAGATTCTTCAGTACAAACATACACACAAACACACAGACAAACAGTCAGACATCCTGTTACTTTATTATAAGAATTCATTTACAAATATTTTTAATGATTGGGTCAAAAATCCTTGTTTTTTTTGTTGCTGTTGCAAATTTACTCATAAAATTTAGAACATCCAATAATAATGATGTACCCTCACTTTCACACGTAGCATAGTAAAAGATAATTATAGGGTGCTTTCATACAAAGTACTCTGATAATCGCTGATAACCCCCCCCCCCCCATTTCTTTTTTTTAATAAATGGTACGTTTGTTTGTTTATTACTTTATGTTAAGTTAGGATATGTTATGTTAGGCACTGGAAAGCCATACAGGGTTAGGGCACAGGTGGTATAGGAACCGCAGGTATGATACCGCAGGGTATCCCACCCCCTCTAGCAGTTAAAAAATCACCATTATTTGAATACGAATAGGTGGGTGGCTCCCCCACCGAACTCAACCGGCACTTTTAAATTCTGTGAAATAACAACCATTACAACCTTAAATTCATTTAATAGTCCTTTCCTCTTTGCTAAACTCTCGTCATTAAACAAACCCACATTTAAAATTTATTTGCTATCTTTTCTTTATGCGCATATGATACAGTATGCATATATTATAATTTGCGGAAATAAATGCACACCCAACATCCAATTAGTGATTAATCTGAAGATCATTAAAACTCTATAAATTTTATATTTTCCCTCTGAATTTGATTAACCCAATTTATAGAGATCATAATCCTTTCATCAGTGCAGGGATACAGGGATCTAAAGGGATAAGACAATGAACGATAAATTTATATACATACACAATAAATATACACAAAATTAGCACTTCTATAGATTAAAATTAAATGTTGAAACATTTAAACACTCACGTTTAACACCAACCAATCAAAGTTCACCGAAATCTCCAAAGTTGCTAGGCCAGCAAATAAGAAACTTTATTATAAAACTTTGGAGACTAGTGTAATAAACAGCCCATTGTCCCCTTTCTCTCTTTGGCAGGGATAGAAATAGAAATAATGAAAAACAAGGACTATTTTGTTTATTAGAAACGCAGCAATAACACGCCAATAATAGCAAAATGCGGATATTTAGACGAAAAAAAAAAATTTTAAGATTATGAGAAGAAAATTATTTTTTTTTTTCATATTATTTTTAATGAATAATAAAGAAAATAGATGATTATTGTGGCAGGGGAAAAACTGTCGTTAATTTAGCTTGCTATTTCCCCTGTCATTTATATATTGGTAAGTTCGTTCATCCAGTTAGAGGGTAGGGATGGGATAAAGAAGGGGGGGGGGTAGATCGTTATTTTAGCCTGCTAAAAGTTTCACTTTATTATTAGATCGAACGGTTGAGGTCTCTATAATGCAAAAAAATGACAAACCTTAAGGACCTCTTTAGGGTATAAATACTATAAACTTTACCCATTAATCCTTATACTAAAGTAACAGGATGTCTGTGTGTCTGTCTGTGTGTCTGTCTGTGTGTCTGTCTGTGTGTCTGTCTGTGTGTACCGAAGGATCTCGCTAACCGCTGAACCGATCGGGTTCTCCTTAACAGGGTAGCTTCTCATAAGTCCCGGGAAGGTTTATAACTATTTTGGGGGAGGGTACCACCACCCTCCCAAGAGAAATGACAAAAAAATCGAAATTTTAAAAAATTTAGAGGAGACTTCAACGTCAAATAAAGAGGTATCGTCATAAAAATTAACTTTAACAAACAAAAACATTTAAAGTGCCACTAGAGGCCTCTAGGGGCGTAGCCGCTAGTAATATATATAAAACAATACAGGGGAATAGTGGCAACGCCCCTTAAGGGGCGATTCGTCGTATTTAAAAATGGCTTTTGATAGGTTATTTTAGGTTAGGTTAGGTTCTTTTGGGTTAAGTGATTGTCCGACATGGTTAGAGCGCCCCGCAGGGGATAGAATTAGGAGAAAAGCTACTGTGAAAAAGACGAAGAATTGCCCCTTAAGGAGCGTTGCCACGAAAGGGACTAAACCCCAATACAGGATTGGATAAATTACTCTTCCTCCATTTATAATAAACAAAATTGTTTAGTAATGCAATATAATTACTACAATTTAATTTAATTTGCTTGATCTATTTTGCCATGTACTCTATATCGAATATCCTGCTAAATATGCAGAATTACATATGGTTATACTTCAATTCCGCAAGAATATCATACTATCTAGTCATCGAAAGTAAAATTAGGCTTTATTTTTCAAAAATGTAGAAGGCATTTTATGTAAAAGGCGTTTTTTAAGATAGGCGTATTCTGAGATGGGCGTTTTTTGAGATGACCCCTTCCTTTTCCCTCGCTGACTGTATTACTCCTTCCTTCATTCCTTCCAGCAAAATTGTTGTATATCATATTATAGCATTTGCTATTTGAGTGCCCATAGAGTTAAAGCTATTAGAGTGTAGTGGTATATGATAGATAACAACCCTTTATTTTTTTAGTTCTCAATTTTACAACATCAATTTTTGGTGGTGAAATTACTTGCTGCTTGTATAATGTTATTGTGAAGCACTTTACAAGCAGAATTGAAGTCCCACCCCTTTTAATATCTCCAATATTTGTGAATTTCCAACTTGAATATATTGAGAAGAGTTTATATAGTATTGTGCTTTCAAAGTTATTTGTTCAAGGCATAGTATTAAACAAGGATAACAGCATCTATAAGGGCATATATAAAACATTTGTGGAGTAAAGAAAAAAAATTTAAATACAAACTGTTGTAAAAATGTTTAATATCAAACATTTTTGGGCAACTCAATCACTTCTAAATTGATCGTCACATATTGCAGCGTTGCTACAAAAGACCAACTCTACAAAAGACCAACACTACAAAAGACCAACCTACAAAAGATCAACTCTACATAAGACCAACACTTACAAAAGACCAACTCTACAAAAGACCAATATTCAAAAAATCGTAATGCTAAAAGGTCTAAAGCTGCAAATGGTCTACCATTATATCTGTATTTATCAAATTAATAAAATGAATGCTTTAGATAGATTATAAACGACACAATTACGAGAATAAGCAGAAAATTAATTTTTTTGTATCAATGTAATGAAATAATTATATGAAAATCTTCTAATTCTTGATGAAATTATCTTAAATCTTCCAATTTTAATGATAAAAAATCGTTACATTCCAACATTTGGAACGAATGGTAATCTTTTGATGAAATGGCAGAAATGTATTGCTTTATTAATAAATTTGATGTTTATATAAAATATAGTTGTATAAATTGATATTTTGTATGGGTAGACCTTGTGTAGGTGTTGGTCTTTTATAGGTGTTGGTCTTATGTAGGTGTTGGTCTTTTGTAGGGGTTGATCTTTTGTAGAGTTGGTCTTTTTTAGAGTTGGTCTTTTGAAGCAACGCCCATATTGCAATCTTTAAAATGAATAAATTTACTTTCTTGAATATTGAAATTAAATATCATTGTTACAGGAATCATCATACCCAAACAAACTATCCATTGTGGAAAGTGTTGGAAAGTGTCATGTGTAACGTCATAAAAATAGGTCTAAATCCATCATTTTAAGGGTTCACATTGCAACGTATCCTTTCATCCCTCCTTTTTTTGGTGCATTTTTATGATGTCACACATGAAACTTTCCAGCGTTTCCGTGAGGGCCAACCTTTTCTGTAGAAGTACTTCGCTATAAAGATGAACTTTCCATATAAAACCTTGATGTTGATATAATACTATATCAGTAAATTTAGACTTAATCATTGCTTTGTACCTTTTGGAAAATAAATCTTATCTTATCTTATCTTATCTATATTAAGATTTCTGACTGGTGTAAGGCTGGTCTAAAGAAGTGTATCGGAGGAGGAGATAGATGGGTCAAGCCCTACAGATGCATAGGTGAGATAAATGGATATTAAATATGTGGATATTGTGACAGATTCTTGCGTACCCCGATAAAATGTTTCTTAAGCTGGCTAATAAACGATACCCTTAATTCCCTCTCCCAATTCTGACTTTACTTAATCCTCTCCCTTGACAATGTATTATTGGCGACAAAAATTACACTGTCGCAATATCCACGTATTCTATATCCATTATAACTTATAATAAATTTGGTTGATAAATTTTAGATTTGGGAAGGTTTTCTAATTACCTGGAAAACAAAAGACATAATAAGCACATGAAGCGCACAGATAATGGGAATATGCCATCTTCTCATATTTACATTTGCTCTGTGTTTTGCTCTGTGGCCTTTTTTATTTGGAGGTTGGAGATACTCTCCTCAAATTAGTAAAAAAACCTTCCCTGAACCAATTAGAAACTTCACTGAATAGGAGAACCATATCAGTTCAGCGGTTAGCGAGATATTTTGCTACAGACAAAAAAGCTTACTACTTAATAAAATAGAATTAATGTAAATTTTATTTCCAGAAGCAAGCCCAATGAGTTCCACATCAGAATCTGGGGACAAAGTAAGTTTAAGTTTTATTATTTCAATTTTATTTATTTCAATTAAAATTTTACGACACAGCGTGAAGTAAAAATGGCGTCATATAATACAAGTGACTAATGAAAGTCCAGTATAAATTTTACCACTGGTCAATTACAATGTATACCGGCCTATCATTGTTCATTTATATTGTATGACGTCATTTTTATAAGGCACTATATGCTGCTTCTAGGATTGGGCAATAAAGCTCTAATTAAAATAATTCTTAGCCTTCAAAGAGATACAATTTTTATTAAAGGTTATTTTTTTCTAGTTCCCATTTGATGATGAATACTATGATGATGAATACCTAGAACAAGATGATGATGATGATTATTATGATGAATATTATGATGATGATGATGAGGTATGTATATATTTGATGATGAATACTATGATTCTGAGGTATTTATATATTTGATGATGAATACTTTGATGATGAGGTATGTATATATTTGATAATGAATACTGTGATGATGAGGTATGTTCATATTTGATGATGAATACTATGATGATGAGGTATGTATATATTTGATGATGAATATATACTATGATTCTGAGAAATTTATATATTTGATGATAAATACTATGATGATGAGGTATGTATACATTTGATAATGAATACTATGATGATGAGGTATGTATATATTTGATGATGAATACTTTGATGATGAGGCATGTATATATTTGATGAGGAATACTATGATGATGAGGTATGTATATATTTGACAAGGAATACTATGATGATGAGGTATGTATATATTTAACAAGGAATACTATGATGATGAGGTATGTATATATTTGATAATGAATACTGTGATGATGAGGTATGTTCATATTTGATGATGAATACTATGATGATGAGGTATGTATATATTTGATAATGAATACTATGATGATGAGGTATGTATATATTTGATGATGAATACTATAATGATGAGGTATGTATATATTTGATGATGAATACTATGATGATGAGGTATGTATATATTTGATGATGAATACTATGATGATGAGGTATGTATATATTTGATGATGAATACTATGATGATGAGGTATGTATAAATTTGATAATGAATACTATGATGATGAGGTATGTATATATTTGATGATGAATACTATGACGATGAGGTATGTATATATTTTTTAATATATTGTTTGAACGACTCATATATTTGTCGTTAATAACTGAATTTTATCAAAGTAGGCTCTTAAATTAATTTAAATTTATTTTTAAAGTTAGAGGAATTTAAAATCAAACATTTTTTGTAAGTCAATAACAATTTTTAAATTTAGTTTCCCCTACCTATGTTTTTTTATGAATTAATAGTCACACATACAAACAACTAGAATATAGAATAGCTGCTGATAATATCATATTTCCTAAATGAAAAAGGGTTGACATAAAGTCAGAAAGAGACTGTTCAACAAAAGCATTGCTAAAAAAAAACAATTCTGTTAAGGATGATGAAAGCAGTGAGGAGGACTCTGAATATTATGAGAATGACAAAAAGTTTCTGTTGAACCAGATCAACAGAAATGATGACAAGCCAAGGAGGAGAAAGAAGGAGCCAGAGGTGAAGGAGGAGAAAGTAAAGGAAAAGGATGATGTCACAGGTAGAGTTGTGTTTGTTAAACAAGGAGGATTAGGTTCAAAAGTAACAAGATTGAAACAGCAAAGCTACTCTATAAATATCTATGTCGGTCTTTCATTTTTCTGTCTATCTGTAATGCTTACGTCAAATGCACACTGCATATTTACTTTTTTAAAGTTCAAAACTCCTTTTTTTCTCTATCTTTGTTCTCATTTCATAACACTTTCTCTCTATCTCTGCCATAATATTGAGGTTATAACATTATAAAAAATCTTTGGTATTATTGTTCTTATTAATAAAAAGCAAAATCTTAAGTCAAATCAAAAGGTTGCGTGAATTTCATAATATTTTTCCTAGGATAATGTCTGTAAAATGTTTTATGGAGTAATTTTGTGTTTCTTTCTTTTGTTGTGTGTTAAAACATACTTGAGAGTGTAATAAAGATAATTGAAATGTTACACGAACTAGAATAACTACGTACGTTTCAGCGGTTATGGGAATAGTTATTTCTCGCATCGTATTATAAACAGCTTTCCGCGGATATAGAATGTACAATTATAAGATTAAAGCCAGTTTTTTTAGCCCCGAGGTGCCGAAGGCACGGGCTAAAAAAATGGTTTTAATCTTATGATTGTACATTTTTATATTCGTAGAAAGCTGGATATAAAACGATGCTAGACATAGTTTTTTCGTATGGATGAGAACCGGTTACTATTCACTGGATTCGAATGAACACGAGAAAATATTACTTCGCATTAGAGATATTTTTTTGCTATTATAGTATTAACGAAATCTTTTGAAAATTCATCCTATGCATATAAAAGCAGGAAGGTAGGGGACAATGGGATGTTTATTACACTAGTGCCCAGAAGTAGTAATTTTGTGTATATATTGGATATACACTTCAATTTATTGGCCATTGTCTTATCCCTTCATCAATGTATAAAGTTTAAGTGGAACCGACTGTAATTTCAACAAGTGTAACTAACAGTATTGCAACTTAAAACAGACAGACAGACATTATAGAAAATCTTTACTTTTAACTAACTTAAAACATCCATAAAAAAGAGACAAGAAAGAATTTTGTAATTTTGTAGGAAAATAATGGCAAAACTTTTCTAAAACAATTTACTTTACTGGTGAAAACAAGAGAAAAACGATACTTTAAATTAGGAAGTTAGGATAAGAAAAAGGGTTTCTAACCATACTTAGAATAGTAGCTGTTGGATGAGTTTTTTGGTCGGTTGTGATTCGATTAGACTATAAATACGAATCTTTCCCGCCGCGCTGGATGAAACCGGTTTTTACCCCTGTTTAAACATAATATCTTTAGCTTTTTAACAATTAACAGTGAATGAAAGATTAATCCATAAGGAAAAAGGATAAGAGGATGAATACTCACCCCTTTTTCATGGTAAAATACTACTTCCCCATCCCTAAATTTAGAAGCAGACGAAAATCAAAAGCCGCCCATGGCTTTTTGTAAGTCAATCATAAATAATAATGTGAATAAAAAGAAAAGCGATATTTAGCAAACAGCCGTGGGCGGTCAGAATCAGCTGAATGTTCATTATGAAAAAAATTTCCCCCTTTTTAGAAATAGAAGGATTCATCTTTCATGAACAAATTTTTTTAAATAAAAATAAAATTCTATGTAATTTTTAATTAAAACATTAAAACGAAAATATCTAATCTAATATTCTTGCCCTAAATATGGAAATAGTAAAAAGTAAAAAAATATTTTTTTTAATAATTTTTAATCCTCCCATTTGAAAAGTAGTGGAATAGCAATAAATTTTAGCGCGGCAACAGCGCTGAGTAGGCCTCTAGGCCCACTGCCTATTTTCGTCTTCTAGTTGCTTCGATTCCTCTCTTTTATTTTTTTCTCTATGGATTAATCTAATCTCTTATGGAAAATAACTTTTTAAAAAGTATAAATCAACTCCCCAAAAATATGTAAGAAATATATTTAGGGACAGCCTCCCCCCCCCCCCCCCACCCTCCCCTTCTTCAAGGATAAAAGCCCTTAAGGACTAAGGGTGAAAACGCTAATTTTTATATAATAAAAATCTTTACATGTTAATACCCTAAATACAAAGTAGAACGATGTCGGTCCGTTTGTTTATTTGTTTGTTTGTTGGTCTGTACCGAAGGATCTCGCTAACCGCTGAACCGATCGGGTTCTCCTTTACAGGGTAGCTTCTCATAAGTCCCGGGAAGGTTTATAACTATTTTCTTGGAGGGTGGGACACCCCTAACCCCCCCCCCCCAAAAAAAAAAAAAGAAATGAAAAATAATCCCCTAATTTTTTTTAACTAAAATTAAAATAGTGGGATCGACTACCCCCCCCCCCCCACCTTGCCCAAAAAAAATCCCCCCCCCAATAAAATTTCGTTTTCGTTTTTCTTTCAAATCTAAAATACGAAAATTTAGGTTGATCAAACCTCTTGGGGCAAAGCCTCTAGAGGCTAGGGACGAAGCTGCTTGTAGCATAATAAAACCGGAGGAGAATGACTTAATAAACTTTTACCCAATAATTCTGATCTACTAAAGAAAGAATTATGTTTATCATAATTGGGGAAAGAATTATTTATTGTCCATTGTTCTATCCCTGTATCTCGGGCCCAGATGAAACAAACTTTTTACCCCTTTGTTTTATCCATTATCGACAAATACAATTATTCTATTTACTAATTAGGCTTATTTACACAGTACTCACAGAATAGTTCTTTATCGCGTCGAATTAAAGAAAGCTTTCCGCGGATATTAAAATGAAAAATTATAAGATTAAAACCAGCTTTGTTAGCTCCGAGGGGCCAAAGGCCCGAATTAACAAATCCTTTCTGATTAATGTTAATTCTATGATTTTTATTTATCGTTCGTGGAAAATTGTCTGTAATACGATGCTTTACATCAACATGACTTTCAGTATGGTTGAGAACTGGTTCTAATCCAGCGGATATTAATCAGTTTCGAAGCCATACTGAAAAATACACTTTTTAGACCTGAGAATTTTTTTACATGAAATTATTTAAGGAAAGTTTTAGCAGCTCGTTAATTTCTTCCCTGGGAATATGATAAGTTTTAATGTCACGGAGAACCATATCAGTTCACCGTGATCCTTCGCTACACACACTGACAAACAAACATCATGTTACTTTTGTTAAATGATAATATTAATTGTTATATTTTATTTTAGATGTGCTAGATGCCTATTACACTCATTATCTTCCCGGACAAGAACATCAAGAGTTTACAAAGTAAGTTAGTTCTAGTATGGCTTAATATCCACTGGATTAGAACCGGTTCTAAGCCCCTCTGAAAAAAATCATGTATCGTATTATATCCAGTTTTCTACCAATATGAAAAATTTACAATAATGATATTACAACCAGTTATGTTAGCCAGTGCCTCTATTTTAATTGTACATTTTTATATCCGTGGAAAGCTGTTTATAATACGATGCGATGAATAACTATTCCTTAATTATCCAAATCAGATTCTTTTCCACAGGATAATTAATTATATCGTATTATAGACAGCTTTCTTCGGATAGTAAAACTAAAAACTGGTCTTAAAATCATGATATTGTGAATAATATAGAACCGGTTTAAATCCAATGAAGTCGGTTCTGAAGCCATACTGTTGTTGTTGTTGTTGAAATGGTTTATTCGTTTTACAGAAATAATCATACAAAATATAATACGATGGAAATATAAAAATAATTTTTTAAAAATGATGATTCTATATACGTTCAATTTAGATAGATTTGAAGATATTCAGACACATTTTTTTGTTGAGGGGGGGGGGGGGTAATATGGTCCACTTGTTGGTTCGAGGGATATTCTCAAAATTTAAAGTGTGCTCTGTTTTCTAAGAGATTACATCAAGATGGAACAACAATTTACAAAATAAACATTCTCAATATTTTTATATAAAATTTTAAAATCGTGGCTTTCTTTATACAGACCAGGTTCATCATTTTCAATTCTTAAGCGATGATTCCAGATCAATAAGTAATAGAATTTAAGAAGTAACATCGTTTAATTATTGCCAGAAAGTCCATATAACTTATTCTAAGATTAAGCATGTTGATTTTGGGTTGAAAATTTTTATGATTTTGTCTATAGCAAAGGATCTTGCTGACCACTGAACCTATATGGTTCTCCTGACGCCACAAATCTTTGTCTGCAGTGTTCTACCTTTTCAAAATCAAAATTCTTGTCTCTTCTTTCAAATTTAGCGAAAATAGTTATTTCTCGCATCGTATTATAAACGGCTTTCCGCGGATATAGAATGTACAATCATAAGATTAAAACTAGTTTTTTTAGTCCCGAGGTGCCGAAGGCACCGGCTAAAAAAACTGGTTTTAATCTTATGATTGTACATTTTAATATTCGTAGAAAGCTGGTAATAATACGATGCTAGACATAGTTTTTTCGTATGGATGAGAACCGGTTCCTATCCACCGGATTCGAATGAATACGAAAAAAAGTTCTTTTTGATGACTCAGCTTATTATTCTGTTTTCCCATGGGATAGAAGGATATGACAATCCTTATAAAAGTACCAGGATTTCTGTGTGTACCGAAGGATCTCGGTAACTGCTGAACCGATATGGTTTTCCTTTCCCCGAAAAAATAACGGGTGGGCATTAGTTTTTCCTTTTAAAATAAAATAAAAAGTGAGGGGTCAAATTTAACCCCAAAAACCATTAGAGGCGTCTAAAGCACATAATAAGGTGCTTTCCTGCAAAGTGTCTATCGACCACTGATCTCCCCCCATTCTCTTTAGATAAACGGCAAAGGAGGATGGGGGAAGGATAGTATTTATTCTATACCTGTGGGGTACCCTAATACTGTGGGGCTACCTAGTCCCCAATTTAACCTAACCTCATATGACCTAAAGAAAAACTATCCCGTCTTATTTTTCATATATATAAAAGAATAAGCAGGGGGTTCAGTGCTCATTAAGGCACTTAGAGGGATATCACCATTAATTATTAGGGGAAAGAAAGGAGTGTAGATTTATTATGTCTTTATTTCAGGGCCATTGAAAGAGCTGAGCAGAGACATAGAGATAGAATGACTAAGGTAAGAATACAATACAAAGAAAATTTTATTTCTGAGTTGGATCTTTAAATCATTTCAATGGTGCGCTAAATCACCCCGCGTAGAATTTCAGCCAATCACAGCGGCGCATTTTACGAAATGGGACGCTGTGATTGGCTGAAATTCTGCGCGGGGTGATTTAGCGCACCATTGAAATGATTTAAAGATCCAGCTCTGGGGGGGGGGGTAGGGTTCCAAAATGCCCCCTTCGGATCGCTCATGCTTATATCCATGAGGCGCGTCATAATTATGTAAACCTCAAGTGGGTAAGTTATGGTAATAACTATGGAACTAAAATTGTTTAGCAGAGTTAATTCATCACAACTAATAATGATGTACAGGTAGGACTTCCATACCATGTAAGTGCGATCAAAAGGTTGTTTATTTTTATGATTGTGAATTACCTAAAAAGAGCGATGCTACTTTACAGCTAAGCAAAGCAGTGTCTTCTCTATTTCTAAACACCCAGGCTATTATAGGTAGGGTTGGGCCGGATATCCGGTCTGGCCGGTTATCCGGCCGGATATCCGGTCATTTTTAATATCCGACCGGATACCGGATATTAAAACTATCCGGTTACATGATATCCGGCTGATTTTTGGCGACGGATATCCGGTTATCCGGCCGGATATCCGGTTATTTGCCGGATATCGAACGTTGGCCAGATATCCGGCCCAACCCTTATTATAGGTACAGGTACGCCCAACAGTTAACCAACTTTTGTCTTAGTAGTTTGTCTTGTAGTAGTCTTAATAGGACATTGTTAAGTTAAAACTTCGTGATTGATACATATTTAAGTTATATCATCCTATTATATAAAGTAATAGAGAGTTCTGCCGATGGTTTTAGGCTATTTTCTACACCCTCACCTCCTTTGTCGAATACAGGAGCCTTAGAGATTAAATTTGGTTCCCATCGTCATAGAGTAATATATAGATTTTTATGAAATTAAATCTTAAACCAAATTTATACCAAACCTAAAAAATATATACAAAATAACTTTCCCTTTTTGGTGAAGGTTTTCTAAAATGAAATGACTTCCTAAACTACATATTAAATTAAAGCATACATACATGCATGGCCATGGAAACTTAAACTTAAAATATTAAAAATATAAAACAAAAATGGGTATAGTCCCTTTCGTGGCAACGCACCTTAAGGGGCGATTCTTCGTATTTTTCACAGTAGCTTTCCTCCTATTTCTAGTCCCTGAGGGGGCTCTAACCCTGCGTTGCAAATTACCTAACCCTGTGGGGCAATCACCTAACCCAATATAACCTAACATAACCTAAAATATCCTTTAAAAAGCCATTTTAAAAAAAACTACGAATCGCCCCTTAAGGGGCGTTGCCACGAAAGGGACTATTCCCAAAATATAAATACAGAATTGAAGTAGATTGAGACTTTTTGTTTGATTTTTGAAGTTGAACGGGCGTTTTCCCTTTTAATTTCCTTGTTAGAAAGGGATAGTTTTTCGTTAGTTTGTTGTTTGTTTATTACTTTCTGTCAGGTTAGGTTAGGTTAGGTTAGGTTAGGTTAGGTTAGGTTAGGTTAGGTTAGGTACTGGGTAGCCTAACTACCCAGTACTCAGTTTTATGGAAGAAATTACCCTCCCCCCTGCTCTTACTTTTCAGGGAGTAAGGGAGGGACAATGAGCAATTAATTCAATTTAAGAGTTTTCACTGAAAAGCCATGAAAACCAGATTTATCCAAAAAATTTGACCAAAATTGTAAAAGGATTGAGAACAAAATTAGTTCTAAGAAAAAAATCATTTACTTGAAAATTAAATTACCAGTACATCACAATGTAGTAAACATTCTGTAATCAATCACTAGAAAAATCACCCTTAGATCTTCGTCAACCCTTCTCATATATTTTTAACTGCTACCTAAATTCAATTTAATACATAAATATCAAAGTAGAGTTTCTATACATGTTCTTGGGAAAAATATTTGTTAAAACAAGTCATCTAAGGACAAATTTTTCTATCTGCTATATTCAAAACTAACTCCGCTAGCTAACGGGGCATTAATGCGCTAGTACCCAAAGTGAGTCAGAAACTGCTGAATTCTTTCACATTCCCTTTAAGCCAGTACCCAAACTCTGAGAAATTGAGGGGAAAATTGAGTATTCGTTCCATTGTCCCCTCCCTTATTTCCTGCTTATTTTTAGTTTATTTCAGAAATATGATGGGGACTTTCAGTTCTCGATAGGCAATCGTAGAAAAAAACACCAAATAGCGGAGTTTTATGTTTTTTAGAATATTTATTTCTGTCAATGTTTACAATTTAACCTCTTTTATGTTAATAAGCATAAACTCAAAGGACCAAATTTTGCAAAGATGTGTGTTTGTGTATGTGTGTATGTCTGTGTATTTTGTGTATGCGTGTATACTGTATAGTCTCTTTGAATTTTAATACGTTTTATTCATGGTTGCAAGGACGTCCAAGCTTTTTGGGGGATTTTGTAACACCCTGTTATGTATCAATAAGGGGGCTGAGGGGGGGGGGGTAGAATTTATTAAAATTGTTTAAACCAAGTATTTTAATTAGGACAATTTTACCCGGCCATAGTGTATTAAAGTCAAAAAGACTAAAGAGCAGTATACTCTAATACAGTAATAATGTAGAAATGGAAACGATGAACTGAATGCGAAACCCAATTGACAAACAGACAAACAATAAAAAGCTTTACTTTAAAAATCCTTTTTGTCCTGTTAAACTTTTAATTTTCATAAAACTTTAGCTTGTCCATTTTTGTATATATATATATGGGTCAAAAGCCTACTAAGTATTCATACATGTGTTTATATAATAAATATAGTATATCTAGATCCATAATTAGAATCCTACTACGTATGCATACATGTGTTTAGCTTGATGTCTGTCCGTCTGTCTGTCCGTCTGTCTGTCCGTCTGTCTGTCCGTATGTCTGTCCGTCTGTCTGTCCGTCTGTCTGTCCGTCTGTCTGTCCGTCTGTCTGTCCGTCTGTCTGTCCGTCCGTCTGTCTGTCCGTCTGTCTGTCCGTCTGTCCCTTAAGATCTGGATCTTGGACAAAGTAGCTTCGGACAAAGTAGCTTCGGACAAAGTAGCTTCAGGACAAAGTAGCTTCCGGACAAAGTAGCTTCAGGACATGTACTTAAGAAAAGTAGCTTCTAATATTAATAAAGGTTATGGCCGCAGCGCTCGGCCCCCTGGCCTGCCTAGCCGCGGGCGCTCGGCTCCCTAGCCTATAACCTAACCTAACCTATGTTCTATAGCTCCAGAACATTTATTTAAGAAAAATATCATCAACTGATAATACATAGGTGGTTTAGAATTTTGTGGATTTTGCAAAATGTGGTTGATAGATTTTTACAATTTTTAATATTGTTTTTATAAGTTTTAATAATGTTTTTACAATTTTTTGATTAGGTTAGGTTAGGTTATAGGCTAGGGAGCCGAGCGCCCGCGGCTAGGCAGGCCAGGGGGCCGAGCGCTGCGGCCATGACCTTTATTAACAGTGGAGGCTACTTTTCTTAGGAAGCTACTTTGTCCGGAAGCTACTTTGTCCGGAAGCTACTTTGTCCTGAAGCTACTTTGTCCGAAGCTACTTTGTCCGAAGCTACTTTGTCCAAGATCCACTGAACCGATCGGATTCTACTCTTCAGGGAATATACATACTGGTCCTGTGGTGGTTTTAGGCTATTTTCTTGGGGCGTGGGACACCTTAACCCCCCCGAAAATAGAAAAAATTCCCCCTTATTTTGCTTATATCGCTTTTCCTTTTGACCGGAGTAGCTGAAAATAGCATTTGCAATATTTGGAAATTATTGAAGAAATAGGCAATCCATTTTCAGCACATCACTTTCGGGTGTGCGGGACAATTGCATTGGTAAATTAGAGGAATTTAAGGTTCACCGTTTCTACTATCCTTATACTAAAGTAACAGGATGTCTGTCTGTTTGTGTGTTTGTACCGATGGATCTCGCTAACCGCTGAACCGATCGTGTTCTACTTAACATGGTATTTTCTCATAGGTCCCGGGAAGGTTTAAAACTATTTTCTTGGTGGGTGGGACACCCCCCAACCCCCCTAAATTTTTTTTAACTAAAATTTAAAATGAGGGGGGAGGGCACCCCCCCCCCCTCAAAAAAAATTCCATCCCCAAATTTTTTTTCTTTCTCTTTTAAAATCTAAAATAAGAAATTGGGTTATCAAATTCGACTCCCCACTCCTCAAGTGCCCCTAGGGGCCTCTAGGGGCGTAGCCGCTAGATATATTATACAGGGAAAAGGAAATTCATAACCACTTTATGCTGACAACCTATAACAAAATTAAATCGAAGAAATACTTTTAACAAGTCAAAATAACAATCTCTTTGAAATTTACATTTATATTCTAATTTTGCAAAATGTATAATTAAATTTTTTATTGAAAATAGTTTTTCTTTAAGTGCACTTTCCCTTTTGTCCCTGGTTTTTCTTTGCTAAAAAATCTGCTTACATTTTCACTTTTTATTAACATATTTTAAGAAAGTAATTCAACTTCATGTCTAGATTAAAAATACGAGGTTTTTTGTTGTAAAGAAGGCGTCTTAACTTTTATGCTTTTTATTGGTGCTTGCTTACATGTGAAGACCGGAGCACCGAAACCCCCCCCCCCCCCGCTTAGTTTTGACAAAAATCAAAAATAAGGGGGGGGTAGTTTTTTAACCCCCCGCTTAGTTTTGACAAAAATCAAAAATAAGGGGGGGGTAGTTTTTAACCCCCCCCCCCTTAATTTTGAAGAAAATCAAAAATAAGGGGGGGGTAGTTTTTTCACTGTACAACACGCCAGAAAGTTGAGTGAGGTAAATCAAGTAAATTTAGTATACCAGAGGGGAAACCTTATTACAGGGATATTCATGTTTTGGGGCATAATTTCCTTATTTATTGACTGATTTTAGTAATTGATGTATCCCTGAACAGAAAATGAAAATAAGGAGGAGGGGGGCCAGTAAAAGGTTTTAATTTTGCGCAAAACCTTGTTGTGTTTTAGTACCTTAAAACCGATTTAAATTTTTATTTTAAAACTCAAATTACTTAAAAAATAAGAGGTCTACAAAAAAAAACCGATTGCATATCTAAATTCTATGAACAATTTTACATCTACTACTTACTAAAAACACCGACTAGCTATCTTAAATAAAAAGCAAAAAAGTGAAGACGCCTTCTTTCTCATATATCTAGCTTTAAATTTCGTTTATTTTATTATTCTTTTAATCTTTGAAAATCTGTAGTAATCTATTTGTTTTTATTTGTTTCTTTTAATCAAGGTAACCACTAAAACCGTTTAATTTTGCGATTTTAGAAAACCGTCCCATAGGTCCCAGAATGGCAATTTTATTTCAAGGTCATAAAATGGTTTTACGCCGTTCACTACCCTCACTTCTTTTTTGAAAACTATCATTGTTGGAATAAAATTAAACCTTTTAATTTTGATTTAATGGCAGTGCATGCCAAAATTGTTTGTTAAAATCATTGGATCTACTGCAGTTCACGGTAAAATATTGCTGGTAAGCAATATTTCCATAAATCTATGAATTTTAAAGGCTGCTAGCTGCCAAACGGCTGAACATACAGATCATGTCCGCACACTGTTTTAAGCGGTATAAGAAGGCCCACAAATAATCTGAAATAGCTATAAATCAATAATGCATAATTATCTCGCAGTGCAGAGAAATGCGCGAAAGAGACCTATTTATCGCGTTTTTTCTTCAGTGAAGCTTTCCCTGTGCATCATTGGATCTTGGCTATTACAGATTATTTGTAGGCCTTCTTATGCCGCTTAAAATGGTGTGCGGGTAGGATTTGTACGTTCAGCCGTTTGGCAGCTAGCAGCCTTTAAAATTCATAGATTTTTGGAAATATTGCTTACCAGCAATATTTTACCGTGAACTGCAGTAGATCCAAATCATTTATTTGTTACACTTATGGTAGGTAATTAATTTTTTTACGAGAAAATGTGATTTCTGCGCTACTTATGGAAATAATTGTCCTTATTCTATATATTTTTAGTAGCGAAGCTACTCTATAATTCGAAATGTCAGTCCGTCTGTCCGTCCGTCCGTCCGTCTGTCTGAGACAGAAAGGGGGAAACGTGATTTTCTCGGCTCCTATTAAAGATAGAGAGGTGAAATTTTCAGGGATTAATTATGTTAACAGTCTTCATATTTTCACTAAGTTGCATTAAGATTCGTCAGTTGGTTGGGGCGCTAGATCGATTCCTACATTTTTATTTATGATTTTTCTCAACTCCTATTCAACACAGATGGCTGATATTTTCAGGGATTGAATACTTTCATATTTTGCATACTTTTATCAAGTTTTATCGAGATTTGCTTATTGCTTGGGGTGCTAGTTCGATTCCTAGATTTTTAGGTTTTTATGATTTTCTTTACTCATATTTGAGATAGGTGGCTGATATTTTTAAGGATTAAATAAGTTCACAAATACATATCCCATTTCTAAGTTTCGTGATTTTTTTAGTTTAATGTTTTTTTTATGAAACTGCAATAAAGTTAATTTTTTCCGAATATCCATCCATAATTTTTGAGCTTCGCTACTTATGGATGTTGTCATCCTTGTTTGTGCATTTATTTCATTATATGGGTGTATTTATGTTTTTTGTGTGCAGGGGTGTGAGTTGGAATCTAAAGGGATAAGACAATGGCCGATAAATTAATGTACATTCTCAATGATGATACACAATTCGACTACAATTAGTGGCTGAAACGTTTAGACACTCAGCTTAATGAACCAACCAATCAAAATTCAATAAAAGTCCCAAAAGGTGGGAAACCAACTAATAAGAAAACGTTATCATAATACTTTGGGGACTAGTGTAATAAACAGCCCAATGTCCCATTCCTCCCTGGGTGTGTTTATGTGTGAGGTTTTAGTAAACCAATTTTGCACAAAGTGCTTACTGTTCAAGGTGTGATTACTTTAGTCTTAATACAATAATGCATATTTTCAGCATGGACTCGAATCCAATTCATTTCTGTTGGACTAATACCGGTTCTTGGCCATACTGAAAAATCATATTTAGTATAGTATTATAGTTTTTTGGTAGCGGGACAAAGTGTCTCAAAAATCAGCCATGTGACGTCAAAAAAATGAGGGAGATGAGAAGAGTAGTGGGAAATAAACCCATTTTTAAGACGTCACATGGCCGGCTGTTTTTTGAGACACTTTGTCCCGCTATGTTTTTGTAGGAAAGCAACAGGCAATGTCTTAGTTATTCTTACTCCTAATTCTTACTTGTAAAATTTTGTAAAATTAGGTGCATTGTGGTAGAATAGTTTGTATGTGTGTATTGAACCCATTTACAAAATTAGAATACGCGGCTCGGTAGCCGCATATTTTTATAACTGCGGCTGCATATTAAAAAAAATGGGCGGGAAAAAATATTGAACAAATAAGTGCTTTTGACAAACCGTCCTCTGCTGAAAAAACGTTTATGAAATTATAGCAGCCGCCGCCGTTCACCGTTCAGGCTGCAACTCTTAATATTTTAAGAGCCTTATATTCAAATTGATCGTTGATTATATATTTACGAACCTAATAACTACATTCTTATTATAATTATCATTCTGTTCTCACAGATAATATAGATACAGGTGCGGTTGCCGAGCCCTTGGTGTAACTGAGTGCATTTGTTTATTTTTATTTACTCATTACAACAAATCTTGTGCTAATTTAATTGCTTTACTCTTACATTAATACATATATTTTACACACACTAAAACGTATTTTGCTTCATATTAATATACTTTTATAAGGTTCATGTCAAATATATATACAGGGTGTCCCTCGTGAACTGTTTTTTTTTTTTAACGCTTATTACTCCCTTAATATTTGAGCTATCTTAGTAAAATAAAAAGTATTTGGCAGCCTACTACTGACCATTTTATGGGGTAATGATGAAAAATCCACAAAATAAAAAGAAAACAAGGATTGCAACATCCATAAAAGCGAAGCACTGAAACGGTAGGACAAACGGACATTAACACTTGTATAGTGTCAGAACTGAATAATCATAATATAAATGTATAAGAGTCTAAGCAAAATTGTAAGTAAATTTGTTGAAAAACTGCTTGATTCAGGATAATATTTGTGGACATACTTACATTTTTAGGACTTGATTATAGAGTTGCTTCGCTGATTACATTATACTTTGTTGTCCTAGGAATCAATATACCATCGGATGAATAGATCACATAAAAATTTGTTGTTAACAAAAGTAAAAAAATCAACATGTTTAAAATAGACGTACGGACATTTTGGTGATGATTATAGAGTTGCTACGCTTTCTAAATCGTACCTAACTATTAAAGGAATCACCATGCAAAATTTGAAATCGATAGGACAATTCTAACATGCCTAAATTAACGAAAAAAGCTATCCGTTACGGACGTACGGACAGACCGACTCTAATTATAGAAAAGCTTCGCTTTTAAAAATCTACGAGGTATTACATAGGAGGTTCATTTTATTGAATTTAGACTAACCCACAAGAAAATATTTGCTTTGTGAACTTTAAGATTAGTTAGGGTTCAAACGGCTGGATTCTTTTTAAAAAAATTGCCCCACTAATCGCTTAGTGAGGCAAAATTGTTTTTGTGCAAAATCCTCCAAAATTACATTAAAAATCTACAAAAAAATTTAAAAATCATAGAAGGGTTTTTAAAATAAGATTTTATTTAATTTTTGTAGATTTTTTATGTGATTTTGGAGGATTTTTCACGAAAACAAATTTTTTTTAAGAATCCACCTCTGATAATTTTACGTGCCCCTAGACGCATCTATAAAAGTATTAATAGAACCCTATAACTTCTCGAATCCCTATTCTAATACTATTCTATCTAATAATATGATTATAAAATTGTTTATTGTATTTAATGAGATAATGTTGCTATTATCATATTCAAAATAAATACAATAATAACCTTTAAAATATTTAAACACTAGTCTCTTATTGGACATAAAATGACATCCAATAAGAAAAAGGAATAAAAATATGGGAAAGAAAATTATTTTTCTTTAAAATTAATTCGAGGCATATTGGAATAATAAATATAGGGGAAAGAAAATTATTTTTTTAAATTTATTTCTCTTCATACTGGAATAAATATTATTTTTTTTTTAATTTTACTATCAACCAATAAGATATAGGAATGTTATCATAAAAATTTAGAAAACAATAATTTTTATTCCAACATTATCAAAATTAAAGTGTTATATTCTAAAATAAAGGAATTAATAAAGAAATAATATTTTTTTCCAAACTTTTACTACCTCATGCCTATTTCTTATTGGTCAACATCAGAATTTAAAAAGAATAAAAAATTTTCCAACATTTTCATAATTATAAAGTCTCATGTATTGAAAAAGGAATTTATAAAAAAAAATAATTTTTATTCCAAAATTTACTACATCATGCCTATTTCTTATTGGTTGACACCAGGATTTAAAAAAAAATAATATTTTTTCCAGCATTTTCATAATTATACAATTTCATATTTTAAAGAAAGGAATTAATAAAAAAAATTTTATTCCAAACTTTTACTACATCATGCCTATTTCTTCTTGGTTGACGTCAGGATTGTTAAAAAAATAATATTTTTTCCAACATTACACAAATAGGAAATTTCTTATTTTGAAAAAGGAATTTATACAAAAGAAATAATTTCTATTCCTAACTTTTTCTATATTATGCCTATTTCTTATTGGTTGATTCTAGGATTAAAAAAACATAGTATTCCAACATTAAAAAAAGATGCAGCTAAATTATTTTGGGGTATATTTTTTGTTACAGACAAAGCCCAAGCTTTTTCTGAGGGGGGAGACCCCCCTCAACCCCCCCTTCCCCTGAGGGGGGAAACCCCCCTCGACCCCACCCCCTGACGCTCACAGAATCTTTTAAAACATTACACTTAAAACTAACAAAAGTTTAAACATTCAGGAAAACTCGAGTTATAGAGTAGGTTTGCCAAACAAAAATTTTATAAATACACAAATAAATTAAATTAACATTTATTTTAGGGTAAACATTTAACAAAATAGATTTAAAACAAGGATGACAACATCCATAAGTAGCGAAGCACAAAAAATAAAATCATAGATGGTAATACATACAAGTAGATTTAAAGTGTATTTATTAATTGATTTATTGGAGAAAATAAACACGAAACCCTGTTCTTTTTTGTATAATGATGACAATCAAAGTAAAATTACATAAAAGATGCTCATAACAATGGGAAAATTTATTTTGATACTGATATCCCAAAAATGTTTTAAGATTGGACCAAAAACACTAAAGATATGAGGAAATATGTAAAACATATAAAAATAGCAAAAACCTGCTAAAAGAAAGTCTGACCGCCATGCTTGTTTTCTTAAAACGACAGAAAATTTAATTTTTAAATCCTTAACTTAAAAAAATTTGGAAAATTGGACTACATACATCAAAGTATGGAAAAATTTAAAAATAGCCAAAAACCTGCAAAAAGGAAGCCGGACCGTCATGGTTGTTTTCTTTAAACAACAGGAAATGTAATTTAGATATGTATAACTGAAAATTTTTTGGAAATCGTACCATAAACACCAAAGATATGGAGAAAAATGGGAAAAATAAAGAAAATAGCCTAAAACCTGCCGAAAGACAGTCTGACCGTCATAGTTGTTTTCTTAAAAGGACAGGAAATTTAATTTTGATATCTATAACTAAAAAAATTTTGGAAATCGGACCATAAACACCAAAGATACAGAGAAAAATGTGAAAAATACAAAAATACAAAAATAGCCTAAAACCTGCTTAAAGGCAGTCTGACCGTCATAGTTGGTTTCTTTAAAGAACTGAAAATTTAATTTAGATATCTATAACTGAAAAAATTTTGAAAATCGCACCATAAACACAGAAGATATTGAGAAAAATACAAAAATAGCCTAAAACCTGCTAAAAAGCGGTCCTACCGCCATCGATGTTTTATACTTAATTGTGCTCCTTGATGATGGGAATGTTGTCAAAAAATTTCAGCATTCTATCTTTTATAGGAGCTGAGTAAATCCCATTTCCCCCATAGCGTTACGGACTGACGGACGGACTGACGGACTGACGGACTGACGGACTGACGGACGGACTGACGGACGGACAAAGTGAATTATAGAGTAGCTTCGCTACTAATAACCAGTTGATTTCTTCATGTGTAATTTTGCAAGCAGACACCAAAATCGTTGCCACATCTCCAAGTGACTTTTACATAATCAATAACAGGCAGAATGGAAGGAAGCTAATTCTCCTAAAATATAACAATTATTTTGATAGGTTGGTAATAAAATCTATTTGTCTTTCTATTAAAGCATTAATCTTTGCAATTTTAAAAACACAAGTTTAATATTTATAGGACAATTATAACATGTCTATGTATGTTAAAATTGATGTACATACCAACAGAAAGTCCGTCAGGCAGACACACGGACAGACAGACTTACGGACACAGATTTACAAACAGACAGATGTGGATAAACAGTTGAAAAGACATACAGACGAATGAACAAAGGGGCATTAATTATAGAGAAGCTAGATTTAACAAAACTTACCATGCAAACACTCGCAGCAAAAAATGGTAGATTCAAGTTTTCTGACAAGCCTAAAATATTTTATATAATTATATTTCTTATAAAAATATTGATAATAATAGCTGCGCCCCAAAGCTTCCATGTACAAAGAATGGACAGAAAAAAATGGCCTAAAACCATCCAAGGACCTATGTAAAGCTAAACTGAAAAAAAAACATTCGGACCAGTAATTTCTGAGATCATAAGTATCAGACAAAAAACATTAATACTTTATGTAATAGTTCAAGACACTAATAAAGCTTCCCTGAAAAGTACAATTTAATCGAACAAGCATTTTTTAAAGATAATTAGCTTCAGGCAAAAAATGTACTTTATATAATAAAATAACACTGAACAAAATACCTACGTTTTATCTCACATAACCTCCGCCTAAACCAATGTTCAAATGATTACTAAAGCTCGATTTCTTGAACAAACAGCTTGGTACATAGGGTTTACTAGGGGGAAATTCCTTATGTGTTACCTATGTGGACTTAGGGAAAGTGATTCCCTATGACGCACTTACAGAAAGTGTCTCATGAATAATACTTATGTTAGCTGTGCGTATTTTTCACATATGTAATTAGCTGAGGGAAGTAAGCTGTCATAAGTATTTAAAAGCAATGTTGCCACATTTTTAATTATTATGCTGTCCAATTTTTTAACAGTTTGATTTACACAAAGCCCATTTTGAAGATCTTATTAAATGTCTTCTTCTCTAAATTCCGGAAATAGAAACATAAAATGATAATAGTAAACATAACTATTATTTTTAAGTATTAATATAATTTTATAGAAACAATAATTTAATCAATATAATAACTTTTCTTAATTATTTAGGTAATACAAATATGTCCTTAATTTTTTTTCTCTTATTAACAAATTAAGTTTACAAAGAGTGTAGATAAATTAAGAAAATTACAAAGAGTAAATCTTTATACAAAAGTAACAGGATGTTTATCTGTATGTTCGTCTGTACCAAAGGATAATTGAACAAAATCTTTTTTGCAGGGACAGTGTTTGTCTCTGTAATATTTATCTTTTAGAGAAACTGCAGCTGCTGAAATCGCTGCCACTGGCAAAATTTTTTTTTTTCACCATTTCTTGCCATATCAGGCAATATTGTATCATTTAAGACCATGTTATTTTTTTCCAAAAATTTTCCACTGCGAGAGCACTTAGTAATTTTTTGTAGAATTTTTAATAATAAATTCTAATGTTAGGCTTTTATTTTTATTGTTTGTTAATGGTCTACATGAAAAAGCAGTTACATCCCCCTTGAAGAAATTAATTAAAACCGTGGTGGGATTAGAATTAATTAAAGAGTTTTATTTTCTATATTTTCTTCCATATAGAACAATTTTTATCATTGTTTATTTTAGTTTTCTGGAGCTTATTTATTTGTGTTTAAATTCTAATCTACAAAAGTACCTTGAAAAACATACCTATCTACTTAGTTCTACCCTCCCGAAATTATCGTTATTTTGCACAAATGCCCCGTAAAAATCGATTATTTACTCATGTATTTGACAGCTAAGCTTAGGTAAAACAGCTTATTCACATAAGGAATAGCCTGTTCCCCATGTAACATAAGGATTGAATTCACATATGTAAATGACGTCCACTTAGGGAATTTACTTCGGGAATTCACTTCGGTTTTACATCGGGATTGTTCATGATACACTTTTTCTATGAGTTCACTCAGTGAAAGCTGTCATAGGGAAAATCAAATTCTTCAAGAAATCGAGCTTAAGTGTTTAAAAACATTGTCGTACATTAAATTAAAGAACTTTATAGGTCAGCTGAATCTTAGTTTCCGATTTTGTATGTGTCACCGTCATCCTATCTAAATATTTACTACTAGTTTAAAAAGCTTCAAACTTCTAAAAAAAATCAAAATTTAGTTTTCACAACTTAAGCTATTTTTACGTTTTATTAAATGGAGTTCCAATTAAAAAAGGGAGGACTTATACTATGGGTGGGGGGGGGGGGCGTTGGTGATTAATAGAAGAACTATTATACCCCCCCCCCCCCTTTCCTTTCAGCTTTTCCCTTTGACCGGATTGGCTGATATTAGCTTTTGCAATAGTTAGGTTATCTGTCGTACAACTTTGGAAATCAGGGAACAAACGGGTAATCAATTTTTAGTTGATCATTTTATTTGCAGAAAAAGGGGTAAATATAAAGATTTCAAATAATTAGCTAAAATGAAAAATTAAGTTATTTTTATAAAACAGAAAAATTTCATTGTTACAAATAGGACGGTATAAAAAATATATATTTGAAGAAAATATTTATCTTTTGAAGAGAGAGAGGGGAAGAGATAGAAATAGCATGTGAGAGAGAAAAAAAGAATTAGATGAAGTGGGGGGGGGGGGGTAAATATATAAGTGAAAAAGAGAATGAGACGGTGTATGGGGAGGGAGGGGAAAAGGAAACAGACAGAAAGAGAGAGAGGAGAGGGAAAGAAAGGCACAGAGAACCAATAAACGTACAGTATAATTAACCCTTGTGATATGTATTATTTCAGTTTTGAGTTTTTAAGACAGGGTTTAAATCCAACAAACCCAAGTATCATAATTTTAATAATATTTTTAATACAAGAAAGGTCTTTTAAAATCATTTCATCAATATTAAGGTCAAGTGACAAAAATTTTAATTTCCACCTACTTCGCCCCCACAGGGGGGCAAAAGTAGACGGACAATTCAAATTTTTGATCACATGACCAAATTTGTTGAAATAATTTTAAAATCCTTTCTCGCATTCACAATATTACGAAAATATGATAAATAACTATTCTCTGTCTATACAATACCCTACAATTAAATACAAGATTAGCTTGATTTATTTAACATCTGCTATCCGATCCTCTTTACGGGAGACCGGACTCGCCCTCTGTACAGAAAAGGTCTGATTGTAGGAATCCTATTATATGAACTTGTAAGTTTTTTTGTCTGTAGCTAAAAATCTGGGAAAATGTTTGTCTTAATTGGAAGTACTGTTCAGGGAAGCTTTATAAATGAGTTAGAGTGGACTATTTTATTGACCTCCTACGTCTTCCTCTAGAGGCTAGGGGCGCAGCAACTAGTTATTTTAAAAGTATTTTAAATGCAGAGCGTGTCCTAATTTATCATCCTTAACCTTTTACTGCAAAACTTGAATTAATTTTAAATTTGTGCAAAAACAAGATTTTATTACAAACTTTTTTATTTAAAGTTCAATACAAAATTAGGGTGGATTCCCTAAATTATGAAATAGATACAAGCAAGGAGGAGGGGGGGGGGGTCATTTGTTTCTTTAGGTCAGTTTAGGTTAGGTCACCGCAGGCATTTGTAAATCCTTAATAGGTTTAATTATTTTTTTAAAATAAGGAAAGAAGCTTTTTGACTTCGACTTCAAAGTTATATATATATATTTATTTTTTTAATGATATAAAACTATATTAAAATCTACTTTTAATTCTTTTTGGTACTTGATAAATATCAGGGGAAAGAAATGGGTGTACATTTATTTAAGCTATTAGCTATAAGCTATTATTAAATTCTATAAAGTTATGCAAATGTTTTTGGATGTCATAGCACACTGTAATTAAGATACCATCAAAAATTAGATTCCTAAAGTGTACCTATAGATTATTAGCACAGCCTAAATACAATGTATGGCAGGAATGTAATTAAACTGTGATACTCAATTGTTAAGTAATTATCAGAACCCATTAAACTGCATCATCCCTATCTAAATAAAGATAGAAGAGTCAAGGATAAAGAGAACTTAAATTAAGATTAGTATAATTATTTTTTTTAATTCAATGTCATATACCGAAGTACATATATATTAAATTACATGATATATCCTTGAAAATAGCCTGAATCCCGACCAAATTATTACAACTTAAACTAAGCTAGAATAAATTTTCTTACATTTTACCTTAAAAGCATTACTTTATTATACCAGCCATATGCGAGATTTTAGCTTTAAAAGATACTGTAAAGATTTATATTTTAACTAGGTGCTTTGCCATTAGCTTCTATGGGAAGTGGTGATGGAGACATGTAAGTAAAATAGCCTAAAACCACTTCAAGGCATTAAAATAAACATCCATCTCAGAGAAACCATTTTTAAGATCTTTAGCTTCAAAATAAGGGACTTTACTCCTAGTTATGAACGTCAAGTCAGTAACTTTGGCAAATTTTGTGTCGTTTACATTTCCCTCCATCCTAGAAAGCCAAATAAGAACAATTTGTTGGCAGTACGCGAGTCCAGGAACAATAATTTTGCACCTCAGCAATGTAGGGGGTGTGCATTCACTTCCGCATCCTGTCACAACTACACATTGTTTTATATTTTTTAGGGCAGCTGAATTTAAGTTTCCGATTGTGTACATAGCACCCTTATTATTATTATTTTGTATGCTTATGATGAAATACATATCAATTAATACTATCTCAGCATTTACTACTAGCTAAAAAAGCTTCAAACTTCCAAAACAATCAAAATTATAAAAAAAATTTGAATGTATAATGTATAAATCGTTTATACATTATATCACTTTTCCCTTTGACCAGAGTAGCTGAAAATAGGTTTTGCAATAGTTGGGTTATCTGCTGTACAACTTCGGAAATTAGGAAAGAAATAGGCAATCAATTTTCAGTTGATCATTTTTACTTTTTGTAGTGAGGTGTTGCTTTGGATTCTAGTCCTCTCCACGTACTTTGAATCATAATCCGCGTCTTTTTGTTGCAGTAGAAACAGATCTATAGTATAGATGTATATACAGACCACTACTGCCCTTCCTGTTTCAAAGACCTCTTTTGTCTGCTTCTAAATTATTTTCTTCTACTTGGCTGTGTTAAAATAAGCAACACCATTGATTGATTTTCAATGACCCAATTGAAAGGTCACACAAGGCGGTTGCGATGGGGAGAGAGTTAATTAACCCTGTCTCCATCTAGTGTTTTACTCTAATGCAGTAGATGGGTATTAAGATACCCAACAGACAATCAACCCTTTGACCCCTTTCTGGAAGTCTTATAAAGGCGCCCAATTGATATTGAGATATAAAATAGATAACAAACCTTTTGACCTTTGTCTTAAAGTCTTAGCTATGGTAATTAGCTGCGCCTTTATTTGGCCAAAAGCATTGCCCGGCCCTACTTTTACTATTACTGTCGCGCGCCTAACATTACAGCAGTAGGTATCATTATAAATGTCCATAGTATGACATGGTTTGGTCGATGCTGTAAGTATTGGTGCAAAAAATGGGGACGAATTTCAAATTGATCTGACGGGGCTGGTTTTTTTTTACGTCACTAGTGAAGGGAAACCCCCATCTCTTTTCTAGGGGGTTTCTTTCCCCCTTCCCTTTTCTTTCCCTTCACTTGTGACGTAAAAAAATCAGCCCCATCAAATCAATTTAAAATTCGTCCCCATTTTTTGCACCAATACTTACAGCATCGGTTTGGTCCATACTCGAATCCAACGATCTACATTCTACACCTCTTTAAAAGCACGTTGCTAAATTCGCTAATGGCGATGGTTAATGTTTCATATTTGGAGAAAAAAAAAATAGCAATTACAGCATTTTCTTTGGTTAGTTTGTGCTGATAAAATAGTATGCGATTATGATATTTTGATACATCTGTAGAAGTAGATGAACACCAAGGAAGATTAGTAACCAAACATTAACTTTTTTATAATCTTTATTCTTTCATTACTTGCAGTGCATTGTCAAAATTATTGAAGAAGTTCATTATCATTTTTACAAACATTTAAACCTTTAAAAAAGTTACTAAGTCCTTTTTTTCCTTAGAGTAGCTAATCCGCCCTCAAACAACTCTTTGTTTTTCCCCACTCTTATTATAAACATTTTGCTTTTCTTGGGAGGGAGAGGACATTGGACTTTAAATTAAACTGGTGCCCAAAGTTTTATAACCCCGGTTTATCATTAATTAGATTAAAAACTTTAGGTACTTTTATCAAGTCTTGATTGGTTGCATGTACGTTTATTGTCCACATTAATAACCAATAATTTTAACCTACAGAAGAGATAAACTTGTTGATACACATGAATTTACCGCTATTGTCTTATCCCTGACTGTCAGGCTATCCTGTACAATTAACTAGAGAAATCAGATCCAAAGGAAGTACAGATACCCTAGTACAATTATATTTCTAGGTAATGAGAGAGTGGACACAACTAGAAAAGAAGTACAACCAACTAGAGACATCAGATCTAAAGGAAGTACAGATACCCTAGTATAATTATATTTCTAGGTAATGAGAGAGTGGACACAGCTAGAGGAGAAGTACAACCAACTAGAGACATCAGATCTAAAGGAAGTACAGATACCCTAGTATAATTATATTTCTAGGTAATGAGAGAGTGGACACAGCTAGAGGAGAAGTACAATCAACTGGAGAAATCAGATCCAAAGGGGGCGCAAACACTCAAGTCAGAACTCACTGAACAATTTGAGGTAAAGCTTAATTGTTGGAGACCTAATAACAATGTGAATTCTAAGATATCTATCTTTTATAGTAACTTAGTAAGACAGAATTATTTAAAATTAAAGAATTCCTTCATGAAAAGAAAAGTAGCCTTTAAACTTGAATTACACTTAAGATAGACAACCCAAGCACATTTGTTTATTATATAGCAACTAAAAAGTAAAAAAAAACAATAGAAAAAGAAAAAGATATAAAAATATGAATGGAAGAAAAAATAGATAAGATAATCTTCATTTAAAACGCAGCAATAACAAGCTATTCAAATATAGTTTCAAATAAATATTAAAAAATAATAAACTATAGAAAATTTAATTTTTAAATTTTAGAGCTTATTGTAATATAATCATAGGTTTTCCCTCATTGTGTTTAGTCTTATTTTTAGGTTAGGTTAGGTTGTATTGGGTACTGGGTGACCCCTCAGGGTTCGGGCACCGCAGGTTAAGGGTTTAGGAGTAGGTAAAATAGCCTTTCCCCCTTATTTTAGATTTTTTTGAATTAAAAAATATGGGAAGGGTGGTTCAATAATAGTAGGTATTTCTAGGAAAAGCAACTTTTAATCACCAATTTAAAATCTCTAAACAAGAAATATTAGGTCCATATATCAAATTACATAGCAGCTTCGCTATCACAGAGAAAGATAAAATGATATCTTGGGCGTGAATGCAGTTTTTTTTCTCGCATGAGCAAAACCAAACTGCAGATTTTCAACATCAAATATTTGCACACAAAATAGCAAACTGTCAATTCTAAGCACTCATATACACAGGGAAGTGGGGATAGGACAAGGGCCATAAAAAAAACTACTCTTTCCTTCGTTTTGTATGTGAATTTCTTACTCGGTCATACAAATTAGTTTTTTTATACATATATATTAGGAGGGAGAGGGGGGGAGGGGAACTATTTCCAACCACCATGAGAAATCTCCACTAGAATGCCCCCTCTCTATTTTACAAAAATTGAAAACGAAGAAAGTTCCTCAATGACGTCATAAAAATGAGGGATGAGGAGAGGAGGAGTGGGAAAGAAAACCACTAAAAAAGAGATGGAAAATTCCTCGTTTTTACGACGCAACATGCTGATTTGTTGAGGGACTTTCTTCGTCTTCAACGGTAGCTAAAATAGCTGTGGTATTTTTATCTGTATTGTTCCATCCATTACTATTAAATCTAATCTTTATCACACCCCTCTAAACCTCTCTTTTATCTAATATGTATGTATGTATTAAACACTGCAAAAAAATAAATCTTCAAATGATAAAAAATGATTATATCCAAGAATGGATGCAATAGATGAAGTCTAAAAAATGACGTCATACAATACATATGACCAATGATATACCAGTATACATTTTACCATTTTGGTCAATATAAAGGTATACTGGTCTATCATTGGTCATTTGTATTGTATGACGTAATTTTTAACTAAACACTATAAGCTGCTACTATTCTATGAGTATTTTCTTTTCAAATCAAAATCAGCCTCTTGTTTTCAATGATTTTTTATACTTTCAACTTTGATTAAAGTCAGGGCTCGGCAGCCGCGCGTCAGCCCCCTGGAAACATCCAAATTTGAGGCTTAGTCGCGGCTGCCGAGCACTGGTAAAAGTAATATGGCTGACAAATTATCGACTTAACACTATTCTAATAACATTATGTTATAATTGTTTAGGAATATATTTTTAGAGTGAACTGCACACACATTTCCTACTTGAAGTGCAAATATATTTTGCAAATACCATATCCATATACATATACATATATTAAACAAGGGAAAATTTGCCAAAAGTTGCGCAGCCTTTGTTTGGACTCTCTTATGTGTTTGATTGAGCCAGAATTTAATACATAGTGCCACGATAAATAAAACAAGTATTTTGAAGATTTTTTTTATATTCTTTCCTATTCTCCATTTAAAAGAAGTAAGGTTTTTTTTGTCTTTCTGTTACGGTTTTGCAAACTTCACTTTTAGGAAGCTTTAATTAGATCCTATGATGGTTTTATTTGTAAATAAAAGTCATTTAATAATAAAGCCATTAAAAATGATTTTATTTATGAAGTAACATACGGATTCATATTAAAGAGTAGCTGGTCTACTAAATATATAACTAATATATGTACACATATAGAATGATATTTATATGTATACTTTTCTTTAGATAAAAGTTAATATCATTTTGGTACCATTATGAATTTTAGGAATTTGGAAACTTTAATTGAATTTTGATTGGTTGTTTCAAAAATATTCGTCTCAAAAATCTTTCAAGTAATCTTTTAACCTACAAAAGGATAACTTTGATTATCGCCATTGTGTATGTTATTGTCCATTGTCTTATCCCTATAGACTCATGATTTAAAGCCAAATGACATATCATTTTATCCATGAAAGGTATCCATCCGAACCAAATTCTATTCACTGGATATCACCTACAATATATTTTTCTTCACATCTCTCTAGTGTCAATCTTCAAGTTGATCTGTCACTATTAGAATTATATTACATGAAACAAGGGTTACTTTATAGTCAAGTACTTCAATCAGTTATCGGTTTTAAGTTCACGACTTTGCTTTCAGGGATTTTAAGGGATAAGACTATGGATGGATTCTGTAGATTAATACTATTGGTTGTAAAGTTTGTCAACTACTAGAAGAATAAACAAGGATGACAACATCCATGAAAGCGAAGCTCTGAAACGGTACAACAGACGAACATTAACTCTTATAGAATGTCAGAACTGAATATACAAAATAAGAATATATAAGTTTTGACAAAATTATACGTAAATTTGTTGCAAAATTTCTTAAATACATAAGTCTGTTTAAGGACATACTGACATTTTTAGGACTTGATTATAGAGGTGCTTCGTTCATAATATTGTGCCTTATTGTAATTAGAATCTGTAATCCAAAATCAGATCAATCGGATGATTTTATTACATATAAAATTGTTGTTGAAAAAGTTTTAAAAAATAACATGCTTAAAATGGACCTACGGACATTCTGGTAACGATTATAGAGTTGCAACACTTTCTAAATCGCACCAAACTACTACAGGAATCATCATGCAAAGTTTGAAATCGATAGGACAATTTTAACATGCCTAAATTATTGGAAAAAAGCTATCCGTTACGGACTGACGGACTGACCGACTCTAATTATAGAAAAGCTTTGCTTTTAAAATACGTCCTTAAAGTTTTAATAAGAAACCTTTATTGGTATCAGCGTAATTTAGAGGCCAATGAACTTTCCATCCATGGCTAACATATTTCATTGAATCTGTACTCAGGGAGGAATGGGACATTGTGCTGTTTATTTCACTAGTCCCCAAAGTCTTTTAATAATGTTTTCTTATTCGTTGGCTTAACAACCATAGGGACTTTTATTGAATTTTAATTGGTTGGGTCATTTAGTTGAGTGTTGTCAAACATTTCAACTACTAAGTGTAATCTACAGAATGGGTAATTATGTATTTTATCGTTGGGGATGTACATCAATTTATTTGTCATTATATTGCATTATTCCTTTAGATCCTAGGTAATTCACAGTCCAGTGTCCTCTTCCTCCCTGGATTTCATATTTTATATAAAAAACCATATATATGAAGTTTCATTTCAATCAGATTATTCTTTCAGATGCCTTGAAAGACCTTACAGTGCTTGGGTTACTTAAGTACAGTCCCTAGAAAAACTTTGCTCTAAAGTACTAACTTTTATATCTATAATACAAAGTAGAACGATGTCTGTCTGTTTGTTTGTCTGTCTGTCTGTTTGTTTGTCCGTCTGTTTGTTTGTAGCAAAGGATCTCGCTAACCGCTCTGAACCTATCGAGTTCTCCTTTACAGGGTAGCTTCTCATGGGTCTCGGGAAAGTTTATAACTATTTTCTTGGGGGGTGGGACACCCCAACCCCCCCCCAAACAATGAAAAATACCCTACCCCCCCCCCCCAAAAAAAAAAAAAAATTTCTTTTTCAAATTAAAATATTGGGGTCGACTTCACCCCCCCCCCCTAAAAAAAATTGCCCCCCCCCAAAGAAATTTTTTTTTATTTTCTTTTAAATCTAAAATACGAAAAATTGGTTTGATCAAACCTTTTGGGGCGAAGCCGCTAGTAGTAGTATAAAGTATATAATTCTGATATATTACATGATTACACTATGTTTAATCAAAATAAGTTCTGTTCAACTGTGTAAAAGCACCGCATAGCTCAGGGGTGGAGGGATTGGGTAATTTTCAATCATTTGGTCTTCTGTTTTGGTTAGTTTGAACCAATCTTTGGTATTTTGTTAAAACAAAAGAAATAATAAATTAAGTAATGAAAAATTATGTGATTATTCTTTAATTATTTTATAATAGTTATTTCTCGCATAGTATTATAAACGGCTTTCCGCGGAAATAGAATGTACAATTATGAGATTAAAACTAGTTTTTTTTAGCCCCGAGGTGCCGAAGGCACCGGCTAAAAAAACTGGTTTTAATCTTATTATTGTACATTTTTATATTCGTAGAAAGCTGGATATAATACGATGCGAGAAATAACTATTATAAAATAATTAAAGAATAATCACATAATTTTTCATTACTTAATTTATTATTTCTTTTGTTTTAACAAAATACCAAAGACATAGTTTTTTCGTATGGATGAGAACCGGTTCCTATCCACCGGATTCGAATGAATACGAGAATAAAAATTCTTTGTAAAATAGCTCAGAGTTGAAGGAATTAGGCATCTGTTAGCTCTTTAGATGACTTTTTGAGTTTTAATACTAATTTAATGGGTGCCGATATTTTTTCTTGTTGTTTATTTTAAAAAGGCTTCAGTTATTTGCCTTTTTTGTTGGCTGAAAACTGCTACAGCTTTTGCTGCAACTAAATATAAATCAACTGCGGCTTGAAGACAGCTAGAAACTGGAAATCAAGAATGAGCATTTTCTGTAATTGTATTTTTGATAGTACTACTAAATTTCCCTTTAAAAATATATAATCTTCAATCTATAATTTGAAAAAAATGTTCTTATCCATACCTCCCTGGCATAGCGCAATGCAGATTATATGTTTAAGATTAAATCAGAGTTTGATAACAAATGTTTCAAACATTATAATGGGGACCGGCAGCCACTGCCGCATACTTATCAAAATTTTCGCAGCCAGCCAATTTACGTCAAAGCTGCAGCCACAAAAAGTTGGGCAGTTTGTAGTTGTAGCCAACCTGCAGCAGTTGCATGCAGTTTACAGCTTTAGTTGGCCTTCTTGAAATATTTTTTTTCTGGGTTTCTGTTGTAAGACATTTTTCATTAGACTACAGCAAAGCTGTCTTTTCCTCATTAGCTGCGCATACATCAACAACGAAATATATTCGAAAAAAATCTGTCGTTAGAGGCCAAAATTGACGGCCTCTACAATTACATATGCTCCCAAAATATTATTTTAGATTTATTTCGCTTGTTGGTTATACCTTATTCCTGCCTCAATAGTACCCATCCGCAGCCGAATCATGGGAATTTAAGGCAGCTGCTAAGCCCTGAGTTAAACATTATAGTGGTTGTTCAAGGCTTTTTGAAACTTAATAAACTGCAGTGCTTTAATACATTTAAAATGTGTTCAAATTTCTATACCATACAATGGTATTCTTCTTCGTATTTGTATGTTTTTTCTTCAACTTCTTCAACTTCAACTTTTCAACAATACCTGTTTATTTGGAGCAAGACTTTCCTAATCATGACTGATTCGACTTAGGGTATATAACAACCAATAAACTAGACTTGTAAAGTGGCCTCAAATTTCAAAAGATTTATTTAACATGTTTCAATTATAAAGCATGTGTAAATGTTAAGTAAATAACTTTTCTCTACATAACAAAAAGCAATATAATTATATTAATATTAATGAAAAAAATAGGATTTTTTTTCAGAGATAGGAACATGGAACATATAAAGAATCGTGGAGTCGTCCCTCTAATTTCAATTTTAGTTGTAAACACTAAGATTTTTTTTTTTTTGGGGGGGGAGTGGAGTATTTTCTCTTAAGAGATGAAGGTCCCCCTTTTCCTAATAAAAATAGCTATAAACCTTTCTTAGTCTTCACTGTACAGGAGAACCATATCGGTTCAGCTGCAATATCATAAGCCACAGACAGACACAAAGACAAACATCCTGTAACTTTTATACAAAGATTATAAATCTATGTCCCAATTCCCATTTAATTCTTCTTATCATTTATTGCAGAGACGCATAAAGAACTTGGAAGCAGAGAACGAGGCAGAAAAGGATCAACTTGTGGCCATGCATCAACAGAGAGTCGTGTCCAGGTACATTTTGTTCGCGAATTTTAAATCACGACAATTATGTCTATTAGATGCACAGAAATAAAATGTTTTTAAAAAATAAATAGTATAAACTTGTTACCATGCTTCAGCAGAGAGTCGTGTCCAGGTACATTTTGTTTGTTGGCAGATTTTAAATCAGGAAAATTATGTCTTTTAGATGCACAGAAATAAAATGTTTTTAAAAATAAATAGTATAAATTTGTTGCCATGCTTCAGCAAAGAGTTGTATCCAGGTACATTTTGTTTGTTGGCGGATTTTTAAACATTATAATTATGTCTATTAGATGCACAGAAATAAAATGTTTTTAAAAATCAATAGTTTAAACTTGTTGCCATGCTTCAGCAAAGAGTTGTGTCCAAGTACATTTTGTTTGTTGGCGGATTTTAAATCACGACAATTATGTCTATTAGATGCACAGAAATAAAATGTTTTCAAAAATAAATAGTATAAACTTGTTGCCATGCTTCAGCAAAGAGTTGTATCCAGAGGTGGATTCTTAAAAAAAGTTTGCCCCACTAATCGCTTAGTGGGGCAAAATTGTTCTGGTGAAAAATCCACCAAAATCACAAACTTTTTTTAAGAATCCACCTCAGGTCATTTGCTGGCGGATTTTGAATGATGGCAATTATGTCTTTAATATGGACAGGAATGATAAGTTAACAGTAAAGATGTTGATCAACAGGGTCATTTAGTTTGTTGGCGGATTTTTAGTAATGGTAATTATGTCTTTCAGATGGGCAGTAATAATAATTTAACAGATATTATAACAAATTGATGATTATTTCATTTTAAATAGGTTGATAAATAAGAATTGGCAATAAAGTTAAATTTAAAAGATGTTTATTGAAAACTTAGTTTTTGAGAAGGTCCTAAGTATATTACCCCATAAAAAATTATGTTCTTAATTTTTTTCTTTTTTATGAGTAATTTAAATTCTTTAGAATTTTTTTATTGGTAATGAATATTGAAAAAAGTACCTAATATTTTAATTTCTAACTTTATTTTAGGATCAACCAAGTAAAGGAGGACGCAATGAAATGTTACACCAACGCTCTAAATGAACACCCAGTTCAGATGGAAAAAGTGCGAGGATGTCTAGGTATGTTATTATTATTTTTTTTGGGGGGGGGATTTTTCATTTGTTCCACCCCCCAAGAAAATAGCTTAAAACCATCCCAGGACCAGTAGGTATATTCCCTGAAGAGTAGAGCCCAATCGGTTCAGTGGTTACTGAGATCTTAAGCTTCAGACAGACAGACAGACTTCGTACTACTTTGTATTATAGATACATTCCTAAGAATACATAAACAGAATTAAGTATGAGGGAGTGATGATTTATTAGTGTAATGTAAAGTAATGAAATTTGTGCTTTTATAAAAATATTCTATTTTGATTATTAAATAATGTAATATAAATGCGAAAATTAGAGTATACATTGACATTTTGGTTGTTTCATCACCTTCGCAAAACAACTTTTAGAAACGGAGAATTATTAATACAGCACAAAACTACCCATTAACCTTAAAAATCTTCTTTTTTTATTTTTATCCTCATTTTACCTTTCTTATACAGGGAGAGGATATTGAACTCTAAAAATGTAGAGGGACAAAGTGACTCAAAAATTAGCCATGTAAAGTCATAAAAATTAGGGATTATCCATCTTTTTTTAGGGGTTTTCTTTCCCACTTCCCCTCTTATCTCCCTCATTTTTATGACGTCACATGGCTTTTTTTGAGTCACTTTATCCCCTTACCTAAAAATGAATGTTAGTTGGGTTGTTCTAGTCAGCAGTGTTTAAACTTTTCCACCTAAAATTTAAATCTTCAGGAGAAGTAAATTTGTCTACTTCTATTTAACATTCATTGTCTTATCTCTAAAGATCTCTGTTTGGTATGTTAAACATTTTTAATTTCGAGGATGCTTCAAAGATTATATATTTTGCTTTTGTTACATAACAGTTTTTGCCTGAAATTGCCCCAATTTTGCTGTGATACAGCTGTAACTGATAGAATTTTAGAATTCTCCAAGGTTTATATTTTCTTTAATCTTTTTCGTTTTTTCTTATATAAAACTTATAACACACATAGGTTATATTATACATTTTTTAATGTTATTTTACAGGGATCTTAATGGATAAGACAATGGCTGATAAATTGATGTACATTTCCAATGATGATACACAAAAATATCCTTTCTGTAGCGTATTTTAGTGGTTGAAACGTTTGAACACTTAACTTAATAAACTAACCAATCAAAATTCACTAAAGCTCTAAAGTTTTTAAGCCAACGAATAAGAAAATGTTATAATAAAACTTTTTTTAGTTAATGATGCTAGTACGTCAGTCAAACTTTGTAATATGCCATATCTTAAATTTGTAAAGTTGTTTAAAAAGAGGGTATTTTTTTCCTTAATTGCCTAATTTGTGACGACGCCCAATCTGTACCACTTTTAATTAATGTGACGTCATAAAATGAAAGAGATGAGAGGAGAAGTGGGAAAGAAAACCCCTAAAAACGAGATAGAGAATTCCTCATCAAAAGTGGTACAGATTGGGCTTTGTCTAATTTGTGTGTTGGGTTGTAGAATAGTTATTTCTCGTATCGTATTATAAACGGCTTTCCGCGGATATAGAATGTACAATTATAAGATTAAAACTAGTTTTTTTAGCCCCGAGGTGCCGGAGAAAACTGGATATAATACGATGCTAGACATAATTTTTCGTATGGATGAGAACCGGTTCCTATCCACCGGATTCGAATGAATACGAGAAAAATACTTTTATTAAGTGAAACTGTTCTTAATTATGGACCATTTCATTGTATTCATTTGGTTATAATTAAGAGCACTTTGACTTAATAAGGGCATTTGACTACAACCCAAGCCCCAACTTTCTGGAATTACGCAAAAACTGCCCTCTTTATCGTGGTTTTAAGTTTTAACTAAACAAGGATGACAACATCCATAAAAGCGAAGCTCTGTAATGGAAGGACAAACGGATATTAACGCTTGTATAGTGTCTGAATTGAATAATCAGAATATAAACGTATAAGAGTCGAAGCAAAATTTTAAGTAAATTTGTTGAAAAACGGCTTGATACAGGATAATGTTTATGGACATATTTACATTTTTACAACTTGATTATGGAGTTGCTTCGCTTATGATATTGTACTTTTTTGTCCCAGGAATCAGTATACCAAAAATCAGATCAATCGGATATTTAGATCACATAAAAATTTGTTGTTAAAAAAGTAAAATAATCAACATGTTTTAAATGGACGTACGGACATTCTGGTAGTGATTATAGAGTTGCTACGCTTTCTAAATCGTACCTAACTACTACAGGAATCACCATGCAAAGATTGAAATCGATAGGACAATTATAACATGCCTAAAAGCTATCCATTACGGACGTACGGACGGACCGACCCTAATCATAGAAAAGCTTTGTTTTTAAAAAGAATATAAGCTCCATGAGAATTATTATTGTTAATGATGATTTTTTTCTAGAAAAACTGTTACGCTCTCTCCACAAGGACAGACACCATACTTTGATGCATTACAAGAATCTTGTCGAAGTTTCACCAGACAAAGTAAGTTCTTATCATTTCTATAACGATAAGGTATAATCTATCCTTACAAGGATAGGTTATACTTTGATGTTCTCTTTTTTTAGCTTTACCTTTATGGATGTTGTCGTTTTAGCTTTAGAAAGATATTTTGCAGTGTCATATTTTTAAGCAAACTTTTAAGCTTTTATAAAATGATATTTTTGCTTGCACTGTCAAAAAATTGAAAAAGCAAACACACTTAAGCAAGGATGTTTACATCCATAAATGCGAAGTAATTAACAAAAATGGAATATTTTTAATATTTTTAGTTATTACTTATTTTACTGTTTTTTTATCTCATTAAAACCTATTTTATCATAAAAGTCAATCATTATCATTTTTAGATTCATAAAAACCTCCTTGCTTCTATGATAGATTTGTTAAGTAGATTTGTTTTCCGAAATATACCTAATAGTAACAGTAATCATTAAGCAAGTTTTGCAATTTGCATAGAGATTTCAAAATGTCTAACTTAAACGAACTGAGACGTCATATATGGATGTACAAACCTTTCTAAAATGTTGAAAATCTTTACTTTTTCAAAAACTGCAAAGAAAAACATAAATTCTACTCAGCAAATATTTAAGTAGGTTCTTTATATTTCACTTTTTTAAAATAACACAGCTACTCTATAAATCGGCTCTGCCAACACTTATAACGGCATTATTCTCAGTGAGTATTATCGACAGCTTTTCGTGGATAATAAAATTAAAAATTATCAGAATAAAACTGGCATATATTTTTTTACTATAACATACGTGGAATATTTCTGTAATACGATGTTATACACAATGCTTTAGTATTCCAGAGATCGTGATCTAATCCAGCGGATATTAATCGGTTTCGAAGCCATACTGAAATATCTTTCTTGTTTATTAATTTATTTTTAAAAACTAAAATCTAATATTTTGCTGACTTTTATTGCTGCGCAAGTTATGGAATATTTTTCTCTTTTTTTAAATATCTTTAGATATTTTTCTTTGAAATAATCTGCTGATTAATCTGAAATAAGTTTATATTCATAGATTTATCACGAATAAAGTTTCTTTTAAAATGGATTTAATAATGTGCAAAGTAAGGATATTTTTTTATTAAGTATTTTTGCGTGGGACCTAAAGGCTGCTTAGCCACTCTATAAGGGGGGGGGGTTAATGCAACCATCTCGTAATCAGTGACTAAATGGCACTTAGAATTCGAATTTCGATCTAAAATTTTGCATGAATAATCCTTGGTAGGTTTATTTTCCCTAAATCGAACAAAAAGTTGGAAAATTAACGGTTAACGGCTGGCGGCTCAGCCGTTTTGCCATTTTTGCCAATCTTAAGAGCATATTAGTCACGAAACCTATCTCCACATAATACTTTTTGTCGCTCAAAAACCTTATCAAACGGTTTTAGCCGGTAGCTGTTGATACTAGAAATTTAACATGAATTAAACCAAAAATATGTTGATTCCTACGTAATTAATGATGAATTTGCCCTGAAAATAGGCAAAACACGGCTAAACGGCTGAGCCGCCAGCCGTTACTTTTCCAACTTTTTGTTCGATTTTGGAAAAATAGACCTACCAAGGATTACTCAAAAAAATTCAGATCGAAATTCGAATTCTAAGTGCCATTTAATCATTGATTACGAGATGGTTGCATTAACCCCCCCCCCCGCCCTCCCCCTTTATGCTTGTCTGTATGTTGCTTATGATTTATGAACATTTTTTTGGACGAAGACCAAACTGCATTACTTTTGTGTCACTTTTGATTCCTGTGACGTCATAAAATGAGGAAGATGAGAGGAGAAGTGGGAAAGAAAACCCCTAAAAAAGAGATGGAGAATATGACGTCAAAAGTGGTGCAAAAGTAATGCCGTTTGGTCTTCGTCTTTTTTTTGAAGATTCTAAAATTAGGATAATAGATTATGTAAAATAAGTTTTTTAATGCCAAGTTAGAAGTATGTATTTATGTCTTTTTAAATGGAATATTTTTTTATTTTTTTTTGGTATTAAGCATTAGAAAATAATTTGTAGTCGTTCTTTGCACCAATTTATTGTTACACTGATTAAGTGGAAGTATGTATGTGTGAAAATATTCGCCATTTTTAATGGATTTTCACATCTTTAGACTAAAATCCAGTCCTTCTATGCAGTAAAAGGATGTGTTATCTGAAAAAAAAGGATTTTATATGTTTTTTTTTTGGTTTAAAATGCCGCGCTGTGATTGGCTGAAATTCGGCGCACCCCGATCTAAATCACCATTAAAATGATTTAAAGATCCAGCTCTGGAAACTAATCTTGCTTTAAATGATATATTTGAATGTTTTAGGCGGAGAAACAGAAGACAGACACAATCCAACATCTGGCAGATACTGACAGGTAAAACATAATTATAAAGTAGTTTTGCAATTGTGAACAATTATTTTCTAACTTTTGATTATGTTATGTAAAAATAATCAACCTTGCTATAATACTATGTCTCTAGGGGAATTTGATTGTGGGACTTTTGGGTTAAGTCGGCCCTAATCTTTCCAATTTAGTTTTAAGTAAAAAAAATTGGATTAGGGGCTTTTTTTCTAAGGGATAGTTTCTCTAAGGAGGGTGGAAGTACCCTCCTCTTTATTAGTTTTAAACATTCACTGGACCTACAGTGAAAAGATGGAGATGCGATCCTCAATTTTCAAATTCTTTGAACGTACATATGAGACTTTTACAGAAATGCTTCGCATCCACAACTATCTATCTATGCTTGATATAAAGTCAACACTTTATAGAGCATATTATGAATATTTGATTGACGCGTGCCCTGCAATTATCTAGTAGCACTCAGGGGCAAGACACAATTACTTTAGCTAGGCCCAAGGCATTATTTGTATCAATTTATGCATTCATAGGCCTATCTTTACCTATATGACACCATATATGGGTAACGCTAGCCTATTCATGGTAATCTGTATGTGATTTGCTAATAGTATATGTTTATTAAAGATATTATGTTTATTGTTAATGTAATCATATAAACAATCAGTACAAATATGTATGCCTACAACCATGCCTGATTTACGTCACATATTAACACACAGACATTTAATTGCACAGACAAACACTAAAATCCTGGTCCAGAGCTAATGTTATAGCATGTACCTCTTGAATTTATTCAGTTATTTATTAACTCCCCTACCATCAACTTCTCTTTCTGGCTTTAAAAGGTAATGACTTAGTTGTTTGGCATGCATTGTAGTTTAAATTTAGGCCCCTTAGTACTTAGCATGAATTGAGCTCAGGCCTTATGTTAGAATTCTAACACTTAGCACAATTCACTGCTTGGGACTTAGGGCACATTTCTGTCCTACTCTACTTATAATTTTAACACTTATCCTGTAAATATTTTCATACTTAACCTATGCACTTGTAATATAAATACACTTTATAAAAACATTTTCCTTCCTTAATACTTAATATACTTATATAATTCTGATCGAATATCAAAACCAACCATTTATTCTTAGGTTAAAGCAACATAATACTTCGCGTGGGTCTTTTGTTGAGCTTCCACCAGCTCAACCAAATTCGTATTATACTTGTGGGAATAGAGGGTTAAGCATTCTAAACAAGCGAACCGACGATGAGAATGTCTATGTGTATTGCATTAAAATTAGGTTTTAGTAGTACTCATAGAAGAGCGGTCTCCATACCTAAATATGGACAAACGCCCCATTCGCACACACAATGGTGCAACTTACCGGTTGTATCTTGGAAAAAATTTTACTTCATAAATTTTTTTCTCTTTTTCCTTACCGTACCCGAACCGCCTAAGGCAGGTATTTTTACCAAAATCGAATAATTGTAGTTATGGCAAAATCGGGTTTTCCAAAACCTGTGAAACTATTTGAGAGCAAGGTTAGGACTATGAGGCGTTTGAAGAGATAGGGACTGAAAGGCACGACACAAATGCAATTGAGAGCCTCGTGTACGAGCAGTTGCACTAGCTGACACTCTAGAGGCCCTAGAGAATGCTAGCATATTTGTGGCCATTGGTCGCCGCCCTATAAGGACACTCGCACTGGTTGACACTCTAGAGGCCCTAGAGAATACCAGCACACCGGCACCTCCATGTCCGCCTCTCTTTAGTAAAACACTTGGGTTGGAATAATCTATGATTGAGCTATGTGCAGAATTTTGATTTTTGGACTTAGTCAGAATTTTGGAATCTAGGAGTTGTGCTAGGTGGCGGAGTATATATAAATCTTCGGACTTAGTATGATTTTTACTTATTCGAAAGTTCTCTAAGTGTTGAAATACTTGAATCTTTGATACTTAAACCAGAACTTATTAAGAATCGAGCATGGAGTAACTCTTCATTTATAAGCTATCAAAATACTATTTGTAAAGGACCATTTTGAACTGTCTTATTAAATGAAAACTTAGGAGCAAATCTTATAGAACACGGGAAACGCTGTTAGTTGGGATACATATTGTCTTTGGAGCCATGTTTCTGAAACAATATGCCGAAAGCAGTTAGTACTCTTGAGTCGTAGTAAAGGGCCAAAAGATTATTACAAACTTGTAGCATTTATACTCAAGTTAAACTGTACTAATACTTTGGTGCCGTTAGAACCGATTTTCTGAGATTTGCACTTACTTATACATGCCTAGGACTTATATTCCTAATGTAATTCTGATTTATATGCGGATGTATCAAAATAACTATTGCCTCCAAAATTTTGAGTTAAACAAAATATTTCAAAGTCTCAAAGATATTCTCAACATCGATCGGTTGGAATGATATAAGTGTAAACAAATTACTGTATGCAATCAGCAATAATTCCAAAGATTTCCTGAGACTCTGAGCAAAATATTCCACTTTTGGACTTAGCACCGTTCTATTTCTTTTGTTACAGAGAGAATCTTGAATCTCTGGACTTATAGTAACTTTATGAAATTGTGAACTTGGTTGGAAATTTACCAAAATTCGGACTTGTAATAATTGCAATTTTTCCAACTAGACTAACAAATTTCATTTTCCACACTTAAGAGAAAATTTTGTTTTAGGGTACTTCTGTCTTAGCCAAAATATTCCAATTATGGACTTAGAGAGATTCTATTTCTTTTGGTGAAGGATAATTCTAACACTCTAATACTTTATAATTTTAAAATCCTTAACTTAGCGAGATTTGCACTTAGTCAAAATACTCCAATAGTGGACTTAGAGTGATTCTATTTCTTTTGACTTAAGGGCAATCTCTAAAGTAGCTTTGTGAATGGACTGTTAGGAAATTTCATCTCGGACAAAATATTCCACGTCTGGACTTAGAGTGATTCTATTTCTTTTGTCTCAGGATAATTTCACTAATTTTGTACTTAGCATAATTTCATTGAAAAGTAGCGGACTTAGTCAAAATTCACTAATTTTGTACTTAGTATAATTTCATTGAAAGGAAATTTTTTTTGGACTTAGTCAAAATTCACTAACTATGTACTTAGGATAATTTCAATAAAAAAAAAAAAATTTTTTTTTCTTAGTCGAAATTTATTAATTTGGCACTTAAGATATTTTCATAATTTTTTTTCCTAAGCCAAAATTTATTGATTTTGTACTTAGAATAATTTCATTAGAAACTTTTTGGACTTAGTCAAAATTTTCCAACTTTGGACTTAGAGTGATTCTATTTTATTTTGACTTAGAAAGTTTTAATTCAATCTTAACAAAAAAAAAAATTTTTTTTTGTTTGTATATTCCTTACAAACATATACATAAATACAATAAACGGTTCACTCAACAATAAGTAGGACATGAAAACTAAATTTTTACTTGCTTTGCTAATGCTAAAATTTCTATTTCATGTGCCGCCAGAATTCAACAGACAACTTGAGAAGAGTTATAAACCATCAATCATTAGTGATAGTGAATATTAGTGATTTAAAAGTATAGTCAACAACCTAAGCCCTATATGTAATTAAAAAGCACACTTATAAGAGACAAAGTTCTAGTAACCAAACGCAGCAAAAGGTTGCAGCAGCCTATATTGGGAGTCTTGGGACGTCTCTAAAAGAAGTAGCAAGTAATATTGGAAGTACTCTACTGTCTTTATAAAAATCCGGATTAAAACAAAGAAAGAAAAAAAAATTTTTCTTTTTATACCATTGAGAAAATTTAATTTTACTTAGGATTATTAGCATAAAGACTATAACCAAGTAAAATAAAGTGTGTACATATAGTTCATAATCTTTATAATCTAAAATTGTTACCATTTAGAAAAAAAGTGCACTAATTCAGCTAATTTGATTTTCAATAATATTTGACCAAATAATAACACCAACCTTGTAGTCTACTTTAAAGAGTTTGATTGACAACTTCCAGCGTATAGATTGATCACCTTGCGTAGGATATCACACTTCAGTAAGACACATAGAATATTGTGTTCTCACTAATTAAGTGGAGCACATCCGGTCTATAATAACCTTGAAAACAAACTGATTATATTCATATATATAGGACAATCTAAATTGAGTCTCAATAATATAGTTATAAGGATTGAAATCACAAGTGAAGCCCCATAATAATTCGCGAATAATACTTAGTAGGATTGGTAGGCATACCCTAATACAACTATAAGTATTGGGTGCGAGATCTTTGATATTCAGGCAAAACTGTTGCAATACTATTAGAATATAGACGATCCTTTGGGAGTGAACCTTAGTAAGTTATATTCATAAAGCCTTACAGGAATAAGCAGATTGTAAGCTACATATCCTTAGAGTGGAGTAAGAATTCAACAAGGATTATAAATTGCTGTTTTTCTCAACAATAACATTTGCTAGGAAAAGTCGACGCCTAAGCAAATAACAGTTAATTTGTGATAGTATATTAGCATACCCAAATTAACTTCGCTGCAAACCTTAACATTCTATTTAACTTTATAGCTAATTTGTATAGTTAAACAACCCACATTAGCTTTATAGGCAAATATAGAATAAATCTAAGTAGAAGTGTTTCTACAGTTGAGCTTAATTAAGGATAAGAGTGCATTAGCGCACACTCCAGAATAAGATTTAAAGCTCACTCGCAAGCATTCACGACGTAGAAACAACTGTAGGTGAAGTAGACAATACATACTCATCTATATTTAACAATTTTAAAAGAAAAATTTGTTATTGTAAACAATTTTTGATTGTTTTAACTTTAGGCACATTATTTAGTTTCTTCTTGTACCTTTGCTATTTAAATCCTAAAATAGTACAACATCTCATAAGCTTCTTTAAAGAACTCATAGAAAGTTTAAAAGCTTTAAGCTAGCTGTAATGCCATTATTTAATAAAAGTAAGAAAGATGACAACGCTGAAAAGGCGAACACTCCACGTCGAGGACGCTCGACGACGCCTGGAAGAAGAACTCCATCAGCTGATGCAGCTTCTGCAGGAGATGATACACGAAGGGAGGAACCGATGCCCAACCAGGAGGAACCAGAACAGAATGGTGAGAGAACCAAGACGCCAGAACCAGACACGGAATCTGTAAGATCCATACCTATGCGCGAGGACTCACCAGACGCATTGATCAGAGATCGATATGTTAGAGCAACACTATCAGATCCTCTGGGAAATTTCCTGTTCCCACAATTCCTGGATACAATAAGACTTTGTAACCCCAACATACGTGTGGACTCAGAAATGATGAGGAACTTCTGTACCAACTACACACAGAGTATGAGGGAATACAAAGAGGAACAAAGACGTGAAGTTGAGTTAGAAGCCCAGCGTATTGTACACGAGGAGAATGACAAACGCACTCAACGACACTTCAGTAACTTCACCAACCAAACTGGAATTAAACCACCAAGCAGCTATGCAAGCACGAGCACCCTAAGCAACGATCAAAAGCTTAAGTTAGCCAATGGAACCTTCCCTCTCAAGCATTGCTTCAAAGGAGACGGCAAACCACCTTACATTACTGATTATCTATCAGAAATGAACACTGCTCAGGAATTATGTAACCTCTCAAGATCAGAATTCGAAACCTTTATGCTTAGAACCACAACTGGCGAAGCATATACTACTATCCAGCAGAGTTTCAATCTTGGACTATCTATTGAAAGTGTCTACAATAGCTTACTGCTACAGTACGATATACTCATCAGCCCACAGGAAGCTCAAGCTAAGCTGATAGCTTTTAAGGGAACCAAAGCCATGTCATTCCCTAAGCTTGTCAGTACCATTCAGAATCTTGCCAGCAGAGCCGCTGTTCACTATACAGACAAGAAAGAACGACAGAATGTATTCAACATAACTGCAGTGGAGGCACTCAAACGTAGCTTACCAACAAATAGCCGCAATATAGCATCTGAAAACCATCACAATCTCAGACATGATCTTGGAAGATCCCCTACATATCACGAGTTGACCGCTTCCATGTATCCTAGAACTGAAGACCTAGATATGGACCTACAGCAGAATGGTGTATCAGCCAGTTACAATGGAGATTTGTCGCTTCATAAAAAGACAAATAACACCAACTACTCACATGACAGGGATACAAGAATGAATAGAGACAAACAGCCTGCTAAAGTTGCCGCTACGTCAAGCTATTATAAAAGGCCAACAGTTAGAGAAGTTACTGCTAAACCAGCCTATCCTAAAACCTACAACAGAGAAAACAGGGATAATAGAGATAGACAACCACAAAAGAACACCAAACAAGATTATCATATCTCCTATGGTACATCCAATAAGCGCTACTGCGGTGCATGTGGTCAAAATTCCCACAAAATATCAGATGGATGCAGACTACTGTGCGATGACCAAGGACGACAATATCAAACAGCACTAACATCCGGATACTGCCCAAGCTGTCACAAGAAGTATGGCAAAGACCTATACCACGCTCAACACCTATGCCCTGGACGACCAGCAATGATGGAACTGTACCATAGTGGTAAAGTAAGACCTGGTGGTGTGTTTAGACAGGCATATGAAGAATGGGTTGAGGCCAAAGCCAATGGACAATCCAAAGAGCGCGGCAGAACAAGTAGGGTTAACGCTATCACCGTTCGAATGGATCCTAATGACCCCAAGATTTTAGCGGTAGATAGTTCGGCAGCTATCATGGATGAAAACAGGAAAATGTACCTGAACTGCTCCGGCTGTATGTCAAATGGAAACTACGATGTATACATGACAGCTTTGTTTGACTCAGCAGCAGACAGAAATATCATGTCAACCAGCTATTTTGGTATGTTATTTGGAGTACAACAAAATGAGGTTAAGAATCATCTGGAAAAGAGTGACATGGTTCTTGTCAGCTACTCTGGACACAAAATCCCGGTAGCTGGAGAAATAACTCTCATGATTCGCCTCACACAGTTCTCAGGCATCTATAGACCAGTACCGTTTATGATTGTACCTGAGGAACACAAGAATGTCACACCTATGATCATCGGAATGAATGGCATTAGAGATCTCCAATTAGGGTTGACTTTCGTTGCGGACAACCACCCGCCAGCACCATATCTATACTCTATGTTCCATCCTGGGAGAGTACTAGATAGCCTGTTCTGTTCTGATTATGAATTACAACTCTGCACAGGGACAATTGACAAAATTGACTCTAATGAAACTCAGACTATAGAGATGAACATCAACCATTTCTTCAACTTGGCTCCTGGAACAAAAGTCATTCTCAGCGATGACCACATTGCCAATGATAGAAATGGAGGAATCAAAATTCAGCCTGGACAAACGCAACTGACTGTCAACAACCGAGGACAACTCAGTGGAAGAGCAATGATAACAAATGTCACTGAACATGCAATCACTAACACTGTTATCACCGGATACTTGGAACCAAGCAACCAATTTGTAGTCAAGGAGATCACCACAGACTTTGATTTTACGCAATCATTCCTACACAATGTATCTGTGACAACTGAGCTAGACGAGATTGTACAAGCCCTGGAGCAACACGCAGAGAAAGCTAATACTCCAGCCGTCAATCAGATCTCACTAGACACCAGAAACAACTCAGTTCAACTCTTATAGCTACCAAAACACAGCGCCATCAATCTAGTAGAACGATCTTTTCCTTTAGCTGATGGATATATACCGAATCCTACAGCTATAAACAATGACACTCCAGTACCAGGAGTAGCCTTATCTGACTACCGTTCTAATATTGATGAAATTCTAACTACACCAGATCCTGAAAAGAATAAACTTTTTGAAAATAGTGATGACGTTATTGAACTTGGCTTAAAACATATAGCTGAATCTGATAACCTCATGGAACAGAACCTCATGTAACAGAACCTACTGGCTACAGTGTGCCTAAGGACCAGTTTGTTAAACCAGAGGATCTTGTGGTGCTGTCAGACTATCCACCAGAGGTAAGACATTATATAGAAGACATATTCCTAAAATCTTACCCCGATATCATATCTACACATTCTACTGATAGAGGTAACATGAGTAAATATCTGGGCAATTATACAATTAGACTAAAACCTGGTCAAACTTTACCCCAGCATAAGAAATTATATTATTTATCACCCGTAGAGAAAATGCAAATGCAATCTATCTTAGAGTTTTTGTTAAAGAACGGCACCATTGAAAGAGCTAATTTGGATGGGGATTCCTATAACAACTATGCAAGCCCAGCTTATCTGATTCCAAAGTCGGATCAGGGGAGCTGTCCTCGTTTAATTGTAAATTTTCAACAATTGAATCCTTGTCTGCAGTCTGAACCTGCACTGCTACCCACGGCAGAAAATTTGATTCAGTCACTAAGGGATAAATTTGTGCATAGTAGTAGTGACATGGCTAACGCTTTTCATAGTATAACGCTAGAACCTTCTTGCAGAGACCTAACATTGTTTGCAACCCCATTAGGAGCTTTTAGACACGCATCCTTACCAACTGGCATTAAGACTTCACCTGAAAGTCTATCACGCTTTATGGAAAAGATATTACACTGGGAATTGGTTTATGATGATAATGGTAATGTTGTAATGGACGGTGATTTAGCCAAAATGGTATACTCACCTATCCCAGAAGTCCAGCACATTTATGATGATTTCATTGTCTCAACTGAACTAGCTAAAACTAGATCAGAATCATTGAATATACATTTTAAGATTTTGAAGAAAGTTATGGGGAGAATACACACGCATAAAGGAAAGATTAGTTTAAAGAAATCACAACTTTTTAAAAGTAGGGTAAATTTCTTTGGATTCTTCATTTCGCATAACTATTGCTGTGTAGATCAAAGGCGAGTACAAAAACTTCTAAATATTCCCATGCCTACTGATATTACTATAATGAGATCTTTTATGGGAGTACTACAAAGTATGCATAAACATTTAAGATTTGATATTATGGCTCCTACACATATTCTAACTTCACTTACATCTACTAGATTAGGTAAAACTTTTGTCCCAACTCCAGAACAAAGACAAGCATTCGAAGATATTAAGAAAGCTTTAGCTTCAGGACCAATTTTTAGCAAATTAGTTAACTTATCGGCACCTAAGATTATTTTGTCAGATGCAGCCGGCACCTCAACTGGCTCATATTCAGCAGTCTTAGCGCAAATAGTGACACCAGAATTACAGGCTAAAACCCTACCCCCTGGGCTAAACTTCGATGATCCTGTGCACCATGTTATTTATGATAACAGATTACCAATTTTACCCCTACCTTTGCAGATTGAAGGTGAAAACATTAAGGATTATGCTAAACGTATGTCTGAAGATGGACCGCCTGAATTTGAATATTTGGCTAGTAAAACTTTGGGCTATCCTGAAGACACTGTACACAATAGTCTTGGGATATCTTTACAATTGCTTTTGGAACTAAATAAAGTTCAAACACCTTTGACCACCATCCTGCAAAGAGCATCAAAAATCATACGTTCTACGATGTTGAGACAAAAGTATATTCAATTTGTATTTAATAATGATAGGGATAAATTCTTAGAATTTATTCGCAAACTAGAGCATGGATATGTATATCTAGATCCGCAACAACTCATATTTGAAGCTCTTAGTGTAGCTATGTACCGCCCTGTGATAGTTATCACAAATATAGAGGGTGCCAAACCTGTCACTCAACACTGTTCAGACAAAACAAAACCCCCTTTTGTATTTTTACTATATGGACACAAGGAGCAACACATAGTAAGACCCGCAATGGTTTCATCAACCAATAGCTTTAATTTAAAATCTTTAGCGTCTATGTTTGAAATTATCGCATACACCTCAAAGAAAATTACCGTTGCTGAGTCAAGATTACATATCATAGACATTGAAATCCTAGGAATTATTTATGCAGCAAACTCGTTTAGAACTCTAATAGGTCCAAGCTGTGAATGCACTTTGTTAACAGACGCAAAATGTGCTTATTATCTCTTCAATCCTAAAGCATTAACAGCCGTTAATAAATTGAAGAGGTGGAATACCACTCTGTTAACTCTAATACCGAAGCTAACAATGTCTTTCTTAAAAGGAGAAGACAATTTGGCAGATTTCTTAACAAGGGCATATAAGGCTACTTTACCAAGCATCAAAAAGGTAGCCCTACCTAAATTTGTTAAATCTGGGTTTGAAGATAACTTACCCCAATATAAAGTTTGGACTATTGAAGAATGGACACAGTTCATTATGGATAACCCCGACTATTTGGGTTATGATGAACAACCCCCACAACCAAAGCAACAAAAGCCCAAAATCACCATAAATTCTCTTGCCGCAGAACATAGAGTTATAGGCAAAGTACTAAGACCTTTGGAAATCCTAAAAGAAAGGATTAGCATAGAAAATATAATTGCAAACCAAAAAGAGGAATACTCTGATATTTACACACGTTGTCTAACCTCTAAATCAAACACCTACACTTATAAAAGACAGAACTACGAACTTAAAGATACGATTCTGTTTACAAAGATTAAAGGAGATTTAAAAGTTTATCTCCCAACCATATTATTACCAGTATTAGTATGCTATACTCATCTTTTGTTAGTACATAGTGGAGAAATTAAAATGCTTTTGAATATGCAAAATTTCTTCCACCCTAACCTTAAGAAATATGTTAGAAATTACACTAGATCTTGTTTAAATTGTCAACTTCAAAATTCATCTACAAAACTAGAACAAGTAGGAACTTATAGTACAATTTCAAGACCTTTTGAATGTGTAAGTATTGACTATATACAATCCTTACCCCCCTATCGTAGTTATAATCATATCCTCACTATAGTCTGCCAACTAACAGGAATGATTCTTGCATATCCCATGAAATCACTCACATCCCGTGAATTTATAGATAAATTCATGTTTTATTTCTATCCTAATTTCTCCCCCAGACAAATATTGTGTGACAATGCAAAATCATTTCTAGAAAAGCAAAACTTGATATTCTTTGCTTCTATTGGCATCCGAGTTTTGTATTCTACTGCATACTTTTCACCTTCTAAAGGACTGGTGGAAGCTAGCAACAAAGTAATAAAATGGCCAATCATTAAAATTTTGGCGCAAGACTCAACAACCTCATGGTTATATCTACTACCGTTAATAGTCCGACAATATAATTGCACTAAAATACCAAAGACTGGATTTTCACCCATGGAATTATTATTCGGGACACGCAGCTCCCTGTCTAAATTGTTCTTTGGAGCAATAAAACCGGATGAATATCACCCTGAAATAGCTCGCACAGAAGCCTATGTGCAAGACCTCTCAGACGGTATACAAGAAAACTTGGACATTTCAGCAAAAGCTATTGAAAAGGGAAGGGAGGCAAGACTAAAGTATATTAACAAAACCCGTATACACAAACAATTTGATATAGGAGATCTTGTCTTGGTTAGAAATAACACTATTACACCTGGTGTTAACCCAAATCTTACTCCTATCTATCATATTTCACCCTATAGAGTTTTGGATGTAAGCCCTAACAGTTGCACGCTTGAAAGAATTTCTGACAAGAAGACTGAAATATTTAAATACTCTTTCAACGAAATCAAAAAGTTCAAGCCAATTGACGAACATTTTGACACCCTCCCAGAGGAAATAAGGGGAATTATTACAAAGCCTTATAATAAACTCACAAATCAAGAGATAGCCACATTAGTTAAAAATGACACACTTCCGCTTATATTCCCGGTTAATTCAAAGGATCCGCAACCAGGAATACGCGCACACTCACCCTTAGAAACACGAAAACAAGCGTCACAAAACAAAAAACCATTAGACTCTGATTCGGACATAGAGGACTCAAGTGCCGATGAGGACATGACACTAGATTCCGTATTTATTACCGGAGGTCGACGACTTAGGAAAATAAATGATAGACATGTCAGATTTCGGAATGGCACAAGTTCACAACCATAATTTACATTTCCATTTACCCTGTAAACTTGTGAACAATATGATAATATGTTATTCTAATCTGATAACTAAGTTATCATATTCATGAAAAATTTTCCCACTCAAGGTTATATATCCAGTGGTAAAATATACATCTTTTCTCTTCAGCAGGGGAGACCAACTATATGCAATATACGTCGACTAAAAAGTCGATCCCTTCAAAAACACTTACATAAAAAATTGCATATAGAAAGTTTTGATTCTGTATAGGCAAACAGAGTCAAACGATTGATACAGATTGTACAAATATACGAATGTTACGAATGTTAAATACGCACCCTGATATATACACAAAAACTATTTAAAACATTTAATACAAATTGTATAAAGTATACAAACATAGCAGTACTATTAGGCAACCTATATATATATATATGCCTTGAATTGTGATGAGTTGATTAGTTATTAGAAACTATAACCACTCTACATACAAAAAATATGTCAAAACTTTAATTATAACTTCGGACAGGAAACGCCCACTCAGAATTTTAGTAGTAGTGAACAATAACGATAACTTAAATTTTATCCTGAAATTGAGTTAGTTTACTATAACATATCCACAAGTGAGGAAATCACCAACCTTGTGAAGTACTACAGTTACCACATAACACGTAAGTCTTAACAGAATATTTTACAAAATCTATAAAATGCAAACTAGATTCCGAAAGCCTATGCCTAGATCACAACGAATTCTACATGAGACCTTCGCGAACCTAGTAGAATATTGTTATAACTTGCTTACGATGATTAAAGAAATGTTATCGTTTAAAATTAGTTGTGGAATCAGCCAACCTAGTCGTATTGTACGATACTTGCATTGTCGTATACTTAGAAACACTTATAGAGACGCATACAACCGTTTGGTTATACGGTATAGACAGCAAGAGTATAGAAGCCGACAGACTATAACAGACGAATTACGGGCAGTAGCACGCCAAATAGAGAATCTGAGAGACACAGTCCTCCTCATTTCTGGACATTGTACTCTCCCCACTATCCACGAAGAATAAACTAGATCAAAACTGATTCTTATAATCTGACTTCTAACAATGACGTACGGACGTATCCTAACGATATAAAAGTTTTGCATATGATAAAACCTCTTGTACATATGTGTATTGATGTAAAATACTTATATTCTCATATATCTCTATGTAATTATTGAAAAATTTATCTTAAATAAGAGCGATAAAAACGGTAGGAAATTAATCGCATAAATCATAGCTGAGATATCAAAAAGAACATAGCAAGAAATTTTGTTATTTATAAAAGTTATCATAAATCAAGTGAATGTAAGCTAGTTTAAGCACCTTGTAAAAATAACACTTTAATTATGTATCTAACTAAATTAAGGAACAGACAGTAATACTTATAGAGTAGCTACGTAAACGGGAGTTGTACACAACAAATACTAAATCAGTAAATAACAGTGTATATGCTACTTAAAATCTCTATATTTATTTTAACAAAAAGTAAATAATCTTTAGAAAAGGTATAAAATTTTTTGACAAATATTTTTCTTTGGTGAAAATATAAAATTAAATCAATTTTGAAAACAGAACATAAATTTTTCTTTTACAGTATTTGAAAAACATTATGATAGTAAGAAGATTTCTGACAATTTAACATCTTAGTTAATATAATTTGGACATAAGCTGTATATTGGCACATAATAAAACTTCGAGATCGTTAATACTATTAATTGAACGTTAAATGTTGAATTTGTATATATATAAAAGGCACATAGCCTAACAACAAGCCAATGTGAGCCAAAACATTAACTCTACTTGTTGGAAATAAGACTTAGGTTTAAATTTAAAGGGACATAAGAACATTTTACCTCGAAACATTAAGCTTTATGACTATTGTATTGAAATTTAAAAGGGATGTTAAGCTCTATAATAAAAAAAAAAGGGGAAACGCTATTTATTCTAAGCCTTACTAATTAAATAAAGCTTCCTTAATGAGATCATCCGATCATTGATATTACTTTAATTACTCGAATCACAAACAGTCTTTACATGAGTTTCTTAAAAATACTTGAATAAGCGTACTTAAATAACTTTGTCTAACGTCAGTCTTTCAGTCTACTTAGATATTGGTTACAAAAAAAAAGAATATATGCTATTTACAAGTCCTCTCTATATCACAGCACAATTAAAATTCACGATTAATGCACAGGGATGGATATAAATGAAATTTGAAAAAAAAAAGGTACTGAGGTGCGAGTTCGATTAAATATCTATATATACATAACCCTTAAAAGCTAACAAGAATGAATAAACTGTGACATAAGGCTGTAATTACAGCTGTTAATATACTATTGAGAAAAGAAAAAGATTAGTTCGCTTACGAAGAAAGTAATTAAGATTGAATGAAGTTTAAATTATGGGCATAAAGAAAATACAACCTTATAATCATTTCCTTACATACTAATATCCTTACAGACTAAACATGTATATACATAACATAATGGCAGAAGTGTAAATTAATATTTAGTTTTGTACAGTATAAAAAGTCATAACGTCTAATAACAAAAGTCTTTACTTCATAGTGATTACTATTTTGACTAGTTACATAAGAATTAGAAAATCTGTAAATTTAGTCACATGTTGTCTAAACTGGTCATTGTCTTAAAATTTGTATGTCATATTCAACCAAGCTAACAGCGCCACTTTACGGCGTACGTTTAGGGAACGTAGGACCCCGACGCCGAGGGACTCCCTCAACGCCGGAATCCTCTGTCCTGTTATTATCTGAGGAACGCGTTGCTGAATCGAAGCTATTCTCCGCCGACGTTATCTCTTCCAAAATGGCAGGAGTTGGAGTACGCATGGAGCGGCGCAGACGTTCCAAACTGAGAACTCTCAGTGGTGTAGGGTACTCGATCTCATCACTCACCGCATTAAATCTAATGGGCGGGAGATCAACGTCCTCGATATCGTCGACCAGTGGGACTATACTAGCCACATCCTAAAATAAGAAAAAGGACATTATTAGACAATCATCTTAATAAACGTTCACAAGAAATGTATCAACGCTTATCCATACATGCTTGCGAGTCAATCTTTTTTTTAGATTATTAAATAACTTATCCATACTCTTAATGTTGACCATTAGGAAGGAACTACATCATAGTTAAAGTAAAATTATTGTCTAAAAGCATAGCTAACTGAGCTAAACAGCCTAGTCTAAGTTACATAATTTTTGCAACAAAGAAAATAAGAATATTATAAGAGCTTATCAAACTTACCTCAGACAAATCAGCTGCAGATGGAGACTCAATGCGACTAAGGCACATAATAGAGCTCAATGAAGAGCTGTCGCTGGACCCCTCAGCTGTCCTCTCAGTACTGGCCCGATTACACCTCCCCATAGTTGTGTAGAACCGCGTCAGGGGGATTGAATTTGTCGCCTAAAATATAATAGATTTTATTAGTTTAATCGCAACACCAACAAAGAATCTAGGAAAATCAGGAAATGAGAATGCCTAAAATCCTGTAAAGCTATATGATTAGGTAGCGATTCGACCCACTTTATAATAGAATTAAAATCTTAAAACGGTTCAAAAATGCTTATGCAACCATACATTTTAAGATTAATATTCTACCAATAAAAGAATTTTAGTTGCAAATACCTCTAGATGCGTGTACAAATATACAGCCTCTTTCTGAAAATTAATATAGAAAAACTAAAGTATGGATACTTACATGAAGACGCTCTGATTGATCAAAGATCAACGGACGGAAGCCAGGACTTCCCGACGGGGTGTCCAATCCCGCAGGCACATTACTTCCAGTAACTCGATCCTCAGTGGCAGACAGGCGGTGTACAGCAAACAGCCCAACTCTGGATCTCACTTCAGCTGGAGTTGATGGACTAGCAGAGGGAGCCTAAAACAAAAAGAAAACATTAAAGTCTTGATCTAACATTTAAAACCCCAATGAGAAACGTGCGGCACGAGCAAACTCTCAACCTTCCCAGAGGGAAATAATATTAGTTTGCTAATTAAGATTTTAGTAAATGTTAACTGGTATTCTCTGGTGACATAAAACGACGACAAACGGTGAGCGATATATATGGAAGAGCCGAAAGTCAACGTTGAGGAAGTGAGAATAGGACAGAACAACCCTGCAACATCATGATGCTTTATTAGACAAAACGGGTGGCTATAAAAAAAAAAATATACAAAACAGAAAAGAAATATACAACAGAAGAAAAGCTCACCTGTGTATCTGACAGAATATCATCCATCACAGAGGACGCGGCTTCATACATGCCTGTATCCGACGGCTCCACAGTTGGCGACGTAACTCCAGCTCTAGTCCTGTTACCGCAGTGAAGAAGCTCAATGGTCCGGACGCCTATATCACGGAGGCGCGTACATACATCTCTTATCCAGCGAGCCAGCGACCTGTCTGAGGTGTTATCTAAACGAGTTAGAGTCTCAAGCCCTACAGCACCGAAGAAGACCACTAAGAGAGCACAAGAAAACAAGCCTAAACCCAACAACATGTTGAACAAGCCATCCATGTTGAGTGCGTCCAGACTCGTCTTCTGGTCTCTCCTCGACTCGGCAGACCCAGAATCACCTCCGGCAACATCGTCACCAATGTCACCGCAGGAGTTCTGCATCACCGAATTGAGGAGAGACCAGATGATTTGTATCGTTCTACTAAGCATCAGTGAGAGATGCTCGTTGCCAAACATCTCCCCTTGATCCCTTTCGGACTCTACAGTATCAAAAGTACTCCCATAGTCATCAACGTCAGCAAGGCTTGGCATCCCAGACGCGTCGCTGTACACTGAACTCGAGTCGTCTAAGGAGGTTTCGAGAAGCGAGGAATTGGCGAGAGTGGCCGCAGCCGCTCTCATCGATTCCTCGAATCTTTCCTTAATATTCTGATGCGCGTCCAGGCTGTCCGGAATATACATAATGAGCGGATGTAAATTTAAAATAGAGGACTAGTGATTCTGAAAGGCAATATAGTAAAATTAATTTTATGAAAAAGACTGTACACACGAATATTTTTTTTCAGTATTTTAAGCAACTATGGTTGAGCTACCTAACCATTAAAACTTTGATTTATCATTTAAAAGTAAAATTTATTTAAGTTAAAGAATGTGTAATCAATCTTACATGATTCAACGCTTAAAAATAGCTATCGTTAAGCTATTCAAACATTAAAACTTTGTTTTATTATTTAAAGGTAGATTCAATTAAGTTAAAGAATGTGTAATTAATTTTACATGATTCAACGTTTAAAAATAGCTATCGCTGAGCTATCAAAACATTTTCATTATGATGTATCAAGCAACTAAAACTTATGTACTAGCTAAATCTGAATATTTTAAATGACTTTTTAAAAGTACCTACGATAAAGCTAGCTAAATATAATTTTTGAAAGCGACCATTTTAAAATAAATATGGTTGAGTTACTTGTAACGTAAATAACCTATTAATTAAACATCATTATGATTGAATTAAGTAAAACGAAAATCTTATTTTAAAATCTATAGCAGAATTGTTTTAGAAGATTTAAGTCAATATTCAATAAATTTTGATTACAAAAAGGGACGCTGTAATCAAATGTTAAAACAAATAAAATGATGGAACATATCTGTATCAATATAAGTTTTGCTTATGATAAACAAATTTAACTTTTGCAGACAGAAAAACGTAAACAAAACAAGGTACGTCAATCTACCTGATAATTCAGATATGTCCTATCAAAACTGCAAATATTATATAAAACAAGGTTGTCATAGATTGAAGATATACCCATATTGTTTCTAACCCACTTTCGTTTAAAAATATAGTGATAAAGGCCTTATCGACGAAGAAAATAAGATTCTTGAGTCTTAAATAGAGGCTAACGAATGCAATAATGGGCATATCAACAATCTATAACATAAAAACATTTATATAAAACAAACGGGTTACTATATTTTATCACTTTTATATAAATTCTCTTGGAATTAGCGGTAAAATTAAACACTCGAACGCAAGCTCCGCTCGCAAAGACAATTGTTGATAAAATGAGCATAATTACTGGGCCGCCAGCTTTTTATAACCTCGCTCAAATCCAACCCCTATCACTTTTGACCGCCCAAACATAAACAAAGGGTTGACAACTTATTGTTACGTAAAATTTAATTACGGACGTCGAACGATATATTTTGTAGATATTAAGTCTAAAAGGTATACTTGACAGCGATGTAATGTAAGACATTAGTCTTTAAAATGATTAAAATTTATTCGTGTTAAAAATAAAATAAATACAGCTAATGCCAACAATGGTATAAACCATATGTACATATACAAAATATACAAACAAGGGTTACCAACTATTGTTAGTAAAATCTTATATTTATACATATATACGAGTAATGTAACCAAAGAAATTAATACGATATGTAAATACTAATTGTACTTATAAATTTTTATATAAAATATTGTTTAAATTCAGGAAACAGTTATATTTAACAGAAATAGAGATAACTAATCAATCCATTATAGGTCTATCTGTAACGAAAAGAATTTCTAGAATATCCCAGGGATAAAATGATTAATAAAAGATTATTAAAAGTTCTTTTGTTTAGATTACCATAGCCAGGATACCCCAAGGAACCGGTTGGAGCACGCGCACTAACTCTTTTTAGGATCTACCATGGACCAGCCTGGAGATAACCTAGATGATCATGGAGTATTGGAGCCCTACCACCACCCTACCTTGGACGGATTGCGGTTGTGTTCCTGTCAACACCTTGATGCTATAGACGAGAACAACAACATTATCACCACACCAGAGTACGATGGATTCTCAGAGAACCTGTCCATCACCATCAGGAATTTCTTGTTAAATACAGCCCTGAATACCAGAGAAGATAGTAGAGTGGAGACCGATAGTGACATTAGCTCCAGCAGCACACTATCTCTCTCTACCAATGACCTCAACCAACTCTACTATGACCTGGAAAATCACTCAATCACCTTGGACGAGAATGGCAACGAGGTAGCACAAGTGGACGCCCTTGGCTACATATCTACCTCACCCCCAACCTCAGTCTACACTTCGAAAGAGAGCATTTCACCACCTAGTTCATCATCAGAAGAAGCTGAACTATCCAGAATAACCAACGCAAAAACATTTATTGATGTGACAATGTTAGATAAAACTAAACCCCTCAAGAAAAGAATGTATTCTATTTGGGAGGTTTATCATCTTGTATACCCAGCTATGAAAATACGCAAAGCTTACTTTCTTAATGGAAAGCGTATTTAACTTAGCTTGGAATACATTTACAGTTTATTATATATGCCTATACTGGGACTACTAAACTTTTTCTTTTTCTCTTTTTTCTTTTTTAACAACTTACCCCCATTGGAGATGCGATCCTCAATTTTCAAATTCTTTGAACGTACATATGAGACTTTTACAGAAATGCTTCGCATCCACAACTATCTATCTATGCTTGATATAAAGTCAACACTTTATAGAGCATATTATGAATATTTGATTGACGCGTGCCCTGCAATTATCTAGTAGCACTCAGGGGCAAGACACAATTACTTTAGCTAGGCCCAAGGCATTATTTGTATCAATTTATGCATTCATAGGCCTATCTTTACCTATATGACACCATATATGGGTAACGCTAGCCTATTCATGGTAATCTGTATGTGATTTGCTAATAGTATATGTTTATTAAAGATATTATGTTTATTGTTAATGTAATCATATAAACAATCAGTACAAATATGTATGCCTACAACCATGCCTGATTTACGTCACATATTAACACACAGACATTTAATTGCACAGACAAACACTAAAATCCTGGTCCAGAGCTAATGTTATAGCATGTACCTCTTGAATTTATTCAGTTATTTATTAACTCCCCTACCATCAACTTCTCTTTCTGGCTTTAAAAGGTAATGACTTAGTTGTTTGGCATGCATTGTAGTTTAAATTTAGGCCCCTTAGTACTTAGCATGAATTGAGCTCAGGCCTTATGTTAGAATTCTAACACTTAGCACAATTCACTGCTTGGGACTTAGGGCACATTTCTGTCCTACTCTACTTATAATTTTAACACTTATCCTGTAAATATTTTCATACTTAACCTATGCACTTGTAATATAAATACACTTTATAAAAACATTTTCCTTCCTTAATACTTAATATACTTATATAATTCTGATCGAATATCAAAACCAACCATTTATTCTTAGGTTAAAGCAACATAATACTTCGCGTGGGTCTTTTGTTGAGCTTCCACCAGCTCAACCAAATTTGTATTATACTTGTGGGAATAGAGGGTTAAGCATTCTAAACAAGCGAACCGACGATGAGAATGTCTATGTGTATTGCATTAAAATTAGGTTTTAGTAGTACTCATAGAAGAGCGGTCTCCATACCTAAATATGGACAAACGCCCCATTCGCACACACAAAGAACAACCATATCAGTTAAGCGGTTAGCTAGATCTCAAGGAAGACACAAACAGACGGACATCCTGTTACTTTTACATAAGAATTAACCCTTCAAGTTCATATCCATAATAAAATCATAAAGTGAATCTATAAACTTTTGTTCCAGAATCAAAAGCACCTTCGGTTTCCCTTGCACTATAACAGTAATTTTCCTTTCATTTAATCTGAATGTAAGAAAAAAATGCACTGATGTAACCAAGCATAAAAAGTGAATTGTAGTGTAAAGAATATTTATAAACATTGGTCTTGCTTCCAGGGACATAGGCAAGTATTCCCTGAAAAGAATAGAACTAAATCTCGTGACAATGTGTGAAGGGTTCGAGTTGAAATCGCGCCATAATTAAGGACATAAAAAATTCCGTCAGGCGCATAACTTTAGTTGTAAATCAAGAGTTATTGAAATGCCTTGGTTTACAAGCAGGTGATTACCCTAATTACCATACCGGCCAATTAGAACTTCCAGACAAGGGTCACGTAATAAAATGGTATAAATTTTACATTACTTTAAAGATGTTTTTGTTTCTATAAATGTTTAATTGTTGCTTGTTGCTTCAGCTCATGCTAATAATGTTAGGGATAGAAACCCCAGCCCACCCCCACCCCTCTAAACTTAAATTTTTCCTCTTACATATTATCGTAGCTTTTTAAAAGATCTTCAAGGATAAAAAGAAAAGCAATGGAAAGTGTCATGTTTGCCGTTATAAAAATACGTATAAATCCATCTCTTTTTTAGGGGTTTCCTTTCCCTTTTCTTCTTACATCCCTCCTTTATAGACGTATTTTTATGACGTCACACATGACACTTTCCAGCGCTTCACAAACAGACTTACATACCGACATTCCACCTGTCCCTGTGTGTTTGTAGCTACCAAGAAGACTTATGGTTCCCCCTGTCCCTGTGTGTATGTAGCTGCCAAGAAGATTTATGGTTCCCCCTGTCCCTGTGTGTATGTAGCTGCCAAGAAGACTTATGGTTCCCCCTGTCCCTGTGTGTATGTAGCTGCCAAGAAGACTTATGGTTCCCCCTGTCCCTGTGTGTATGTAGCTGCCAAGAAGACTTATGGTTCCCCCTGTCCCTGTGTGTATGTAGCTGCCAAGAAGACTTATGGTTCCCCCTGTCCCTGTGTGTATGTAGCTGCCAAGAAGACTTATGGTTCCCCCTGTCCCTGTGTGTATGTAGCTGCCAAGAAGACTTATGGTTCCCCCTGTCCCTGTGTGTATGTAGCTACCAAGAAGACTTATGGTTCCCCCTGTCCTTGTGTGTTTGTAGCTGCCAAGAAGACTTATGGTTCCCTCTGTCCTTGTGTGTACGTAGCTGCCAAGAAGACTTATGGTTCCCCCTGTCCCTGTGTGTATGTAGCTGCCAAGAAGACTTATGGTTCCCAAGATATCACAACATAAAATAAATTTCCGCCTGTATTCACATATTACCCGGAATTCGGGGATAGGATAATGGACGATATTTGATTCCTAACCTCAAACTTATTAAATTAAGTTTCATCCTTTGAGAGTTTGAAATTGTTGGAGAAACAATAAAAAAGGGAACGAAAGATTGGAAAAGAGAGGAACATTGGGTAGTAACAGTTATTTCTCGCATCGTATTATAAACAGCTTTCCGCAGATATAGAATGTACAATTATGATATCAAATCTAGATTTTAGCCCCGAGGTGCCGAAGGCACCGACTAAAAAAACTGGTTGTAATCTTATGATTGTACATTTTTATATTCGTAGAAAGCTGGATATAATACAATGCTAGACATAGTTTTTTCGTATGGATGAGAACCGGTTCTTATCCACCGGATTCGAATGAATACGAGAAAAACTTACCAATAAATAATTTTAATGTACATAAGTGGTAAAATTGATTAATGATAAGGTTTGCACATCAATTTATCGTCTATTGTCTCATCCCAGAAGATATTTGTATTAAACCTTTAATTCTAATCAAAGAATGAGTTTGGTAGTATAATTTGCGAGAGGATTATTTTATCGCCCATTGTCCAATCCCTATAGCCTTAAACATATTACACTTTCATGCACACAATAATAAATAGAAAAAAAGTTTGTGTGTGTGTGTTTTTTTGTGCATTTTCACAGATATTTCTGCTTAACTTATAAATACACATAAGTAAATGTATGAAATGACGTTAGTTATAAAACAAGGATGACAACATTCATAAAAGCGAAGCAATGAAACGGTAGGACAAACGGACATTAACACTTGTATAGTTTCTGAACTGAATAATCAGAATATAAAAGTATAAGAGTTGCTTCGCTTATAATATTGTTCTTTGTTGTCCCAGGAATCAATATACCAAAAATCAGATCAAACGGATAATTAGATCACATAAATAATTGTTGTTATAAAATTAGAAAAATCAACATGTTTAAAAAGGACGTACGGACATTCTGGTAATGATTATAGAGTTGCTACGCTTTCTAAATCGTACCTAACTACTACAGGAATCACCATGCAAAGTTTAAAATCGATAAGACAATTCTAACATGCCTAAATTAACGAATAAAAGCTATCTATCTCGGACGGACGGACGTACGGACGGACCGACCCTTATTATAAAAAAACACGCAAAAAACATTGATGGACACACGGCCAAATGTATTTGATATAATATTCAGAAACAGAAAGGACTTCAAGAATATAATAAAATATTCTCTTTTGGGAGGGGTGTTTTCATCTAAAAATCAGTATTATATCTTTAATAGTGGCCGAGTAAATCCCATTTCTCCATAGTATTAAAGACGGATAGACGGACAGACAGAGAAAGCTAATTATAGGGTAGCTTCTATACTAAAAAGATAAGGAAAAAATCAAGTTCAATAAGAATTGAAGATGACTAAAGTCCCTCCACAGATTATGACGTCATACGATAGAATAGCCAATGAGAGGCCAGAGCTTGATCTTTAAATCGTTTTTATGCCGCGCTGAATCGGGGCGATTCAGAGGTGAACCATAGGCGCGCTGGTGGTAAGCCACAGCGCACCTGATTTTTAAAAGATTTTCGGTGCGGTGTTGTTAAATCGCTTGCGCACTCACTAGAATATCGATCCGCGCCAGTACAACTTTATTACTTAAGCAGTGTCAGTAAGGTATTTTATATAAAATACCGTGTCAGTATAGTATTTTATATAAAACATAATATATATAATTTATTTTAAAAATAACTATAAAAATGTTTTCACGATAGTTTTGCAATAAAATATTAAAGTAATTAAAAAAAAATATTTATTTATTAAATAAATCACCCCGATTTAAACCGCCAATGCCACTCGGTGAGTGGCATTGGCGCGCCGGGCCCGCGCCACTGCCCGATTCAAATCACCCATGCAAATTCGATTTAAAGATTGATATTAATAATTTGATGGTGCGCCAAATGAATCGCCCCGGTTTAAATCACCTATAAACGATTTAAAGATCGAGCTCAGTATACACTATAATTGAACAATGGTAAAATTTATGCTGTCCTCTCATTGGTTATTCTATTGTATGGCGTCATAAACTGTGGAGGGACTTTAATCATCTTCCTAAGAATTAAAATTTGAAAATAGATATTTAGATACAGTTTGACTTTAGAAAAGCTTTTGACACAAATATCAAGAAAGTAATACGATTTTGCTCTTTTGACTTTTTTAGTGAATTCCTTTATTTAGAAATCAATACCAATTGCTATACAAATGTACATTTCATTTGGGAACGTAACAATGCGTTGCCAACTTTAAGAACTTTGATACCAATTACTGGATCGTGTTGGAAATACAGAATAACACAATCCAAATGTTAAAGTAGACTTTTACATACAGATAGAGTTGAGTAAGATTTCTGATTTAATAGTTTTATGTTTAAGTCAATTGGTTGAATTTACTGTACCACCTCGTACTATATCAGTGGGTGTCAACATCCTCCCTACACCCCTTGTAGTTCTTGGATCATGGAAAGAAAACGAAGTAGCGGAATTCGTCGTATTTTCACAGTAGCTTTTGATAGGTTATTTTAGGTTAGGTAAATGTTAATGATTGCCTCACATGATTAGAAAATTTGGCCTGCTACTTCGTTTTTTTTCCATGATCCAAATTCTTTATATTACAGTCATGATCCCATTTACTTGTTACAGGATAATGAATGAGAGTTTGAGTCTTCTGAACAAGTTTCCTGATCTCAGAGTAAAACTTCTCCCTCTTATGGAAGATTTTCTCATTGAACTTAGGTAAGCAACAACTTTATACAATACCGCAAAAATTCTATGTTCTAAAGTAATAGGAAGTTTGTCTATATGTACAGTAGGATTGTTAACCAATATCCAGGTAAATTTGGTATATCCCAGGCAAGGTTTTATGCCATTTTAAGGGAGATTTTGCAATCCGCACTTCAAGTCCTTCTGAAGTGGGGGGGGGGGGGTGGGGGGAACCTATTAAATTTACACCCACTTTTTGAAACGAAGCCACTATATCTCATGATATATCTCATAGATAAATAATATGTATAAGTGACTGTTAATATGATTCTCTACATAAGATCACCTTTTTAGATCAATGTTATTGTCCATTTTTTGTTTTATAAAAAAAATCTTTAAGATATTGTTCTTTACAAAATTAACACTTTTTATGTCGCCAAGATGCATTACATAAAAGATGTTATGCTTAACATAATGCCTCAACGTTTTTCTATTGACATATACTTGGTATGCCATGTTGTATATCCGTATACTGTTCTATTTTTTTTTAAAGCGAAGCTTTTCTATCATTAGGGTCGGTCAATCAGTACGTCCGAGACGGATAGCTTTCTTCATGTAAGAATTGTCCTATCGATTTCAAACTTTGCATGGTAATTTCTGTTGTAGTTAGGTACGATTTAGAAAGCGTGGCAACTTTATAATCATTACCAGAATGTCCGTACGTTCATTTTAAACATTATGATTTTTTACTTTTTTAACAATAATTAAGTGATCTAATTATTGATTGTTCTGATTTTTGGTATATTGATTCCTTGGACAACAAAGTACAATATTATAAGCAAAGCAACTCTATAATCAAGTCTTAAAAATGTAAGTATGCCCATAAACATTATCCTGTATCAAAAAGTTTTTCAACAAATTCACTTACAATTTTGGTTCGACTAATATACATTTATATTCTGATTATTCAGTTCTCACACTATACAATTCTTAATGTCCGTTTGTACTACCGTTTCAGAGCTTCGCATTTATGAAGGTTGTCATCCTTGTTTAAATATACATTATATATTATGGTTGCTACAATACCTATAGATTCAATTGTCAATGTCTCTCTACTGTTAGCTGTTTTCTGTGGACGCTCATAAGCTGAACATTAATCTATTTATACAAAAGTTTTTATTACATCTCCACCGAATAATCAATTTATATTATATTATACAAACTTTTTTAATAATCAGAAAATGTCAAATTATATATATTCCTTTGTTGGGAGCGCAGCTACTCTATAATTAGGGTTTGTCCATCACTGCAAAGTTTTTTTTGTATGATATAACAAGGGATCCAAGGATGTAAAGAAAGGACAATGGAGGTTAAATTAAATTTCCCTTCAGTTATGATAAACATAATTACCCTTTTTGTAGATTATAGATTATAATTATTGGACATTAACTTTACAATCCAAGCAAAATGAAATATTACTTTTATTTAAGATAACAATTATGCAAAACGATTTTTTGAGCTCTAAGGGGCCGTTCAATTTGTAGTCCTTTGTTCTATCCCTTAAGAGTTTATAGAGATGAAATCCAGAGTGCACTAATTAAAGATTAAATACTCTACGCAGCCACTACTACAACACTATGTGGTTTTTTTTCAGGGTTGCGCCGGATATCCGGCCATTTTCAATATTTGGCCGGATACCGGATATTGAAACTTTCCGGATACCGGATGTCCGGCTTATTGCCGGATATCCGGTAATTTGCCGGATATCGAACGTTGGCCATATATCCGGCCAAAAAAAGTATGCGGGCCAACCCTAGTTTTTTTTTATGATGGCACTACATTATGAAACAATTTGTTTAATGGAGCTGCTCTCAAGTTCTAACTTAAAAGGCAATAGGACTAGCAAAACTGAAAGGAAGAATTTAGTAGGTTTAGTGGTTAGCAAGATTTTGAAGGACAAACAAATAAACCTTACAGCTTTATATGATCGGATAAGCATCATATCATAGTCATTAAAACCATAATTTATTGATTCTTTTTTGTTCTACAATTGCTGAAGCTGCGCTAATAATGGATAAAACTGTCATTGTTAGATATTTAGAATTATTTATCAAATATCCATATTAAAATTTTTAAAACGCAATTAGTTTTAATTTTGCTCATAAATTTTATAATTTTCAGTTGTGAAGCTACTCTTTAATTTGTATATTTCCGTATGTTCCGTCATTCCGTCCCTTTTTTACCATTTATATTCTCCACTTTTCTTAGACACTCAGAAACACCCTTTTTTTAAAGACTAAAAAACACATAATCAAAAGTATTACACCTTTCCTATTCTGTGAATTTCATATGTAACATTACATCCATTACTTTTCTTACAACTAGCGGCTACGCCCCTAGAAGCCTCTCGTGGCACTTTAAATGTTGTTGCGTTTTAGTTTCTACGATATGTTGCGTAAGAGTCTCTTTATACGATACCTCGCAATGTTACGTAGGAGTGTCTATACTTAAAATAAAAATTTCGATTTATTATTATTTCTCTTGGGAGGGTGGTGGTACCCTCCCCCAAAATAGTTATAAACCTTCCCGGGACCTATAAGAACCTACCCTGTTAAGGAGAACCCAATCGGTTCAGCGGTTATCGAGATCCTACAGTACAAACAAACACACAGACACAGAGACATCCTGTTACTTTAGTATAAGGATATAACAATAATAATAATGTTGATGGTTTATTTTGCTGCGTTATTTATGAATAATATTATACTTGTTTCACAATATTTGAATATGAAATCTAATTAATAAGAAAATTTTATTAATTCAATTTGAATTCGTGCTAGTTTTAGAAATTGATTTTTTTCTCATATTTTTATGTTAATAAACTAAAATTTAGTTTTTCATTAGTAAAACAAATCTTACAATTAAAAAAGACAGTTATTTCTATATATATTAAAGGTTTCGACATAAAACAGTTAATAGTTATTTCTCGCATCGTATTATAAACAGCTTTCCGCGGATATAGAAAGTACAATTATAAGATTAAAACCATTTTTATATTCGTAGAAAGCTGGATACAATACGAAGCAAGACATAGTTTTTTCGTATGGATGAGAACCGGTTCCTATCCACCGGATTCGAATGCATACGAGAAAAAATATTATGAACGCTCACATTAAGAAAATAATATTGATCATTTTTCCAGTATTACTTCGGCACCGATTAAAATCACATGTAAAACAACTGGCTCTGAGCCTTACTGAAAAAGCATGCAATTTATCGTATTATTGGCAATGTCCTAAGAGTACTAACTAGATTTGATCTTAAAATTTTTCATTTCATTATCCATGGATATTTTTCTATAATACGATAAATAACTAATCTAATGTGTGTCTAGGGCAACCGATGATACCCCAGCCCCTCGCTTCACAATGAACAAAGAGACTGAGGAGGAGATTCTGAACGGCTACCGTACTAACGTACAGAACAGAATTAAACAACAGGTTTGCTAATTCTTAATTTTTATCGAAGACAGATAATCCAAACGAAAATTTCTTTATCTTTGTGTAATTTAAAAATAAGGAAAAATCCTTAGATCCTAGATTGCACAACTTTTGTCTTGAAGTCTGTATTCGTATTACATTTGTTTAGACGACATTAAGTAAATACATCTCAAAATCTCTATATTTATAATAGTGATGGCAATCCGTCGAATTTTTGGGCCGAATTCGGATTCCGGATTCTTAAAGAATCCGTCAAAAAAAGTGGCGGATTCCAGATTCTTATTTTTGGCGGATTCCGAATTCGGATTCCGGATTCTATTTAAATATTTTAAAAGGATTTTTTTTTAAATTTAAAAATTAAGTGATACATTTGTGCTAAAAATCAATGTTTTTGGTGTTCTCTATAATTCACTTCCGAGAATCGAACCAGATTTTAAAAGATATTATATATAATAATGAAAATCTTTGCCTTCAAAGAGGAGGAGTTGAAAGAAAAAACTCAAGACGCTAATTTTAGCCTACCAAATAAGAATCCGGAATCCGCTATTAAAAAACGGATTCCGGATTCGGATTCCAAAATTGGCCAAAAATTGGGCGGATTCCGGATCCGGATACCGGATCCGGATTGCCAACCCTAATTTATAGCACTCCCTTTGGTACCAAGTCAATATTCACATAAATTTTTGGTCAACTATTTCTAAAGATTCCTGTTTTTTGCTTTAATTCAATGCATATATATCGCTACTTAGTAAAATTTAATTCTATTTTGGCATTCTCTAGAAAAGTTTCTGGCAACTGTGAATGTATCTAAAATTGAGGGAAGGAGACTGACAGGGATTGGCCATTAGGTGCTAAATTAATCTTTATCCCACTTATGATCGACAAAACTCTGATTTAGAGGATAAAAATTGTTTGGGGAAAATTTTGAAGAATATTATTTTGTGTTCCCTGGTTCTAATTTGATAATGTATGCTACCAAAGGCCTAAACAAGTCTATATAGTTTCGGGGAAGTTTTATTTTTAGTCCATTGTCCCCTCTCTCTCTCTGAAAAGCATAACTTAGAAGCTAGTAAAAATGCCTGACTCATATTATGACGTCAAAACAGGGGCGTCCAAGCTTTTTTATTTGGGGGGGGGGGTAAAATTTTAAAAATAAAAATTTGGGGGGGGGAGGTAATTTTTATTTCATATAAGAATTTTTTTATTTGGGGAAGGTAAAAATTTAAAATCCAAAATTTTGGGGGTGCCGTATGCATCCTAAATTCATTTGGGGGGGTAATCACCCCTTTACCCCCCCCCCTTGGACGTCTATGAATCAAAAAAAATTAACCAATGAGAGGCTAGTATACACTGTAATTGACTAATGGTAAAATTTATAGTGGCCTCTCATTGGTTAATTTTTTTTGACATCATAATCTGAGTCAGCCACTTTTACTAGCTTCCATAACTTATCTTCAACTTCAGTATTTAATATTCAGTTGAATTGGCGGAGCCTTTCCAATAGTAATGGAACCCTACATCATTTCAATTTATAGATAGAAGAATATTTCTGTAAACATTTTTGAAAATAGAAAGGGCGGGGGAAGTATTCGGTGGTCTATGAATAGGTGCTTGGGGGTTTAAGATCTTGCGAATAGCTGTACATTTCTTACATATAATAGCGTTGAAATAGACTAATATTTACTTTTATATGGATGTCTCGATGATAATATTGTGCCAAATTGTCATAGGAATCAATATTTCAAAGTAACTAAAGTATGAAAATAACAATAACGCTAAATAAACCCAACATATTTTTAATTGGAAGTACGGACTATTAATTATTATTGAGTTTCTACGCTATTATGTTTACTATTTATTTTAATAGTATTTGTGTTGCAAAGTTATAATCAAAATGACGATTTTAACAAACAAATATTGTCCTTTTAAACTTGAATAATGTTTACTTAGTGACTTGATCAAATCTTACTCTTCTATTTTCATTGACTTTTTACTTAAAGGTTTTAAAGTAAGATAAATTGTCTAATAATCTGAAAGTCTCTTTATAGAAAAATAGGATCATGGAAAGAAATTTCACAGTAGCTTTTGAAGGGTTATTTTAGGTTAGATTAGGTTAAGTAAATGTTAATGATTGCCCCGCAGGGTTAGAAAATATGCCCCGCAGAGCTAGAGCCCCCCGCAGTGGCTAGAAATAGGAGAAAGGCTACTGTGAAAATACGACAAAACCGGAAACTTCGTTTTCTTTTCATGATCCGAAAAATAATTAAAGTTAGAGAAAATTTATAAACATGGATGACAGCATTCGGAAAATAATCACAAGTTTTGAAAATACCAATAAAAACCAAAGTGACAAACGTACAAAGTACTAGTGCCGCGCCCCTAGCACCTAAGGAGACTTTAATTAATACAAAAGATGAAAACCTGCCTGGGAATCGTATAAAGCATCCAAGAAATGGAAAACTTAAACGGATTAGTCGTTAGGGAAATCTTAACGAACAAATCTAAACCTTAATACTTTATATAACATATTTTTAATCCTTTTACTAGCTTTATTTATCTACCTTAAAGATGAGTATCCTTATTTTTGATTCTCTGTTGCTTTGCTGAATTCTCTAACCTTGCTAATATCACCAGGTATAAAGAGACACTGAATTATGCTGAGGTGTCAAGTAAAAGTTTATAAATGTTTAATCCATTTTCTCGTATTTATTCGAATCCGGTGGAAAAGAACCGGTTCTCATCCATACGAAAAAACTTTTTCTAGCATCGTATTATATCCAGCTTTCTACGAATATAAAAATGTACAATCATAAGATTAAAACCAGTTTTTTTAGCCGGTGCTTTTATAGGTTACAAATATAAAATTAGTACTATCCATATGCCAAGCTCCTTTGCGGAAGAAACTCCCTAGAAAAGAGATGGGATACAGGGTATTTCCTAACTTAAATAGAATAGTAAGGCCAAAAGCAGTGACATCTTACCCAATTTTGCTAGGTCTCTATGGACAGCTACTTAAGTGCTACCCAATTTTATGAATTTACCTTTTCCTTTCTCCTGCTTTTTAATCCTTAATACTCTACTGCTTACTTTCTGTGCATTTCCAATTCAAAAATTCAAAACTTCTCTTCATCCATCCATCCACCTATAGATCTTTTGAATCAAGTCAAATATGCGAAGAAAGGTATAATTCGGCAGTATTAACGGCTGCTTAATGTCAAGCTGACGGCTGCAAACCGCTACAACCGTTACAAAAATTGGTCATTTATAACGTTTACGTTTGCTGTGGCATAGCTGTGAATTAATGAGGAAGGGAGAGGATATTGGGATGAAAATTATACTGCTACCAAAAGTTTTATAAACATTATACTCTCCTTTATTTTTGCTTAATGGGTAATTTTGTTTATATACATTGGGGAAGTATATTGTATATCAATTTACCTTCTATTGTATTATCCAAAAAGATCTCTAGAATTGATAGGTTTAATGCCGTTTATCAAGCCGTTTCCTGTGAACAGCTAAGGTTGATTAAAATACGTCTTTCTTTCGTATTTCCAGGAGACATTGGATTGGACTGTATTTTACTCTAAAGTCGTTCTCGCATTCGCTTGCTTACAAATTATGGATACTTTTATTATGTCTCCATTAGTTGGTTCCAAAAAATTTGGGGAATAGTCTCTGTCGTGGCAACGCCCTTTAAGGAACGTTTCGTCGTATTTTCATCGTAGCTTTTGATAGGTTATTTTAGATTAGGTTAAGTTGGGTTATGTGATTGCCCCGCAGAGTTAGGCAATTGTCCCCGCAGGGTTAGAGCCCCCTGCAGGGGCTAGAAATAGAAGGGAAAGCTACTGTGAAATTACGACGAGACGCCCCTTCAGGGGCGTTGCCACAAAAGGGACTATACCCAAATTTTGATCTACAGAGGGGGTAATTTAGTTTATCACCAAATTTTGATCTACAGAGGGGTTAATTTAGTTTATAATAATGCATTTCAGACTTGATCCTATCCTTTCTTTAGCCAAAATTTGATTCAATTTAATTTTTCTATGAATTCGTGAATGGGAGAAAAATGGTGATGGAGAGGAAATTTGGGGTGGGCATACAATTGCGCAAAATATCCTAAATTTTACAGTACAATAAATCGCCACTTTTTATGGCTTACGTCCACTTAATACAGGAAGGAGATTAAGGGACTGTGAACATTATAGTGCCCAAAGTTTTATCGTCACCTTCTCTCATTTGCTGGCTTAAAACATTGATACTTTTATCGAATCTTAATTTTTTGTTTCAATATGACACAATCCAATAATCAACCATTTGTATACAGATTGGGTAATTTTTTTCTTCATATTTAGAGATTGACAAAAATGACAAAATTTAATTAACAAAAAGATAAATAAATAAATACTTATTTTAATCAAAACATAAACGTTTGATTATAACGTTTATATTTGAATACTGCTAAATAGAAATATATATATTTATTCGGAAATGTAAGCACACCTATTTCTTTTGATGCATAAAGTATAAAGCGATTTCGATAAAGAAAAAGAGCTTCTCGGGTTTAGATAGGCGCATATATACTATTCAAGGTATTAGGTACAAGTTAGGAGAATAATATCAATAAATGTATAAGTATAGATGAATAACCCAGACAACCACCTGATTCAAGTGGTAGGGCCCTTTTTCGTCTGCTAGCCAATTGTTTTTTGCTTTTATTGTAATGACTTGGCTGTGTTAATATTTCCGATGTTATTGGCTGATATTCAAAGACCCAATTGAAGTCGGCACAGGTTTCTTAACCCGCGAACATAGTTATATATAGCTCGTGCCCCTCTATAATTTTACTTTGATGGAATTTCAACCTTTAGAATTAAGATGTCTGTGTGTAAAGAAAATTTTAACAAAATACTTTTAGTTGAAGCACATAATTTTCTTGAGTCCTATAAATTTATTTAGCTCAAAGGATTATTTTGTATTAACTAATGGGTTCCAGGACAAACGCAGGAGTGGACAAACGCAGGAGTGTTAAAATTTTAATTTAATTAAGTATTTCTATTCCGATTAGGTTAGGTTTAGATATGAATGCCCCCCGAGGGGTTAGACATTAAAAAAAAAGAAGGTCTAAAATAGGTTATGTTAGGTTAAGTGTCCACTCCTGCGTTTGTCCACTCCTGCGTTTGGGACTTCTGCGTTTGTCATAGGACCAACTAATGAACACCCTGTAAATAAAGAAGTTAGAGGATTGAGAGAGAATAGAAAAGAAAAAAATGCCTTCGGGGGCTCTGGATGAATAGAAAATAAATTAATTAGCCCTTTTCATCTTCATTATATTATACGCCAAGTTTTATGGAAAAATTCACGTTGACCTTTCTTTTATATATATTTTATTTTTAAACATTACTAATTAGGAGATCTTTTGGACATTTTAGAAATTCATAATTCCTCTTCTATGATTTATAATTATTAGTCCATGATAATAAAATCATTTGGAATTTCTTGGCCAAAAAGAAGCAAAAGGTCCTGTTATAAAAGTATTGTTTTAACATTTCCATAGAATGGGTTCTTTTGTCCCTTAGGAAATTAGAATAAAACCATCTTATTATCAGAAGGTGAGCTACGGTTAAGATATGGAGGTCTAGTCTTCTCTGGGGTCTTACTTATACTTGCCTAACGTATAGTCTAGTCTCCCTTTACGCTGTAAAGAGATCCTTATCGGGCGGTCAGACAGTTTTCGTATTCAAATTTGTAATTATGTAAGTATAACCATAATGAAAGCAAAGTATTATTTAATCTTGTTTTATCAAAACAACTGAATAAAAACCAACCATACCAACATCCAAATTAGCGAAGCTCATAGATTTGTAACAATTTACTAAACGTTACTGATAGACGGGCAAAGCTAGTAGGATGATGTTGAATGGGAAAACTTAACTTCACAAAAACATTAATAAATTTATCTTGAATAAAAGTTATGAAAATGTGACAAACCCCAAACTGTCCAGTTTTGAGCAAGACGATTCCTGTGACGTCATATAAAAAGGGAAGGGGGAAAGAAAATCTCTTCCTTTTTCTCCCATCTCTTTTGAAGAGATTTTCTTCCCCCCTTCCCTTTTTCTTTCCCGAAACGTATATGACGTAACTGGAATCGTCTTGCTCAAAACTGGACAGTTTGGGGTTTGTCTGAAAATGTATTTAGTCTAGCAGAGAAATTTGAAGCCCTCGTAGGTATTACAGATAGACCGACAGACCAAGTAAGTTAAAGATATAAGCTCATTAAAATCGGTTAGTTTTTTGTGTTGATTTTTAATGTCTTTCAGAGCAAAACCGACAAGCGATGGGTCGAAATGATTTATAAATAAGTTATTGTAAAAGTCGCTCAGTGGAATTATGTGGCAATCGGACAAATGACGGACATACCGTCAAAATTATTGAGTAGCACTTGCCAGAACTGAAAAATGTTGAATCAAGGATTGTAATTTGAGTCTTAATAAATTTCATAAAAAAAGGCATTACGCATTTGTACAGTCATAGTTGACTTTGTGATTCCTTACTTTTGTGTTCAATTTTAAAGTCAAATAAATGTTATGTTATGTTATTATCAAAATCACCCGCCAGCCATTACTTACTGATGGACAGACAACATGAGTTATAAAGTAGTTTTACAACAACAAAAGAATTACATTACATCATTTTAAATTTTAGGAGGAGAGGAGAAAGAAAGAAAAATTGTTGAGAATACAAAAAGAAAAAGAACTTCAAAGAAAATTGGAGGAAGAGAAAGTCCTGGTAATCTTTTTATCTTTATTTCTCTCATCAAATTGGATTATTCAAAATATTTGTTTATGTTGAATTGCACTTCAAAAAAACAAGGATATATTAAAACATAAAGCGCAAAAAAAAAACAGATTAATTCTGAAAAAATCTAATGTATATTTGTTGCAAAACTGCTAGATATCCAATATACTGACTGTTTAATGCTAAATAATATCATTGCTATGCTAATAACATGCTTAATTGTCTTAGTAATAAATATTTATAATAAAATAGAAAAATAAATTGAATATATTACACTTTTTTTTTCAAGTGGAAATAAAACTACATACTTAATTATGCGTTATATTTGTTGTCAAATGCTTTGGTGATGTCAAAGTGCTGTAAATTAATTCTAATGTTTTTTATTTAGGTTAGGTTAGGTTAACCATTGATTAGGACAGCCCCTTTGGATTAGTGCTTTCAGTAAAGGCCTTTATGAAAATAAGGGCAGGGATTTCTGAGGTCAACTCGTCGTTTCCAGGGAAAATACCAGAATTCTTTAATTTAAAATAAAGTTTTTTTCATATTTTAGAACGCAAAGAGAGTGATTAATGAAGACCTGCGGATTAGGATCAAGAAAATTGATCTTCCAAATATGCCAAGGTAAACTTTTTGTAATTGTTTTCATTTTTAAAACATTTTAGTAAAAATTATTCCATATGCACAGATTAAATGGCTTTGGGGAAGATGGAATTATCTGCCATTGTTCTATTCCTCCATGATTTATGTATGTGTTAATTATGTAATATTGTGCACGAATACTGATTAGTAGAATACCCATATGCTTATAATACTGTGTAATTATCACATATACAAGGACAATAATATGCAAAGAAGGCAGTTTAAAGAAATGTGATAGTTTGAGGATAGCGATAAAAGAAAAGTATGATTAAAAGGATATAAAAAAGTGATTTGACTATTAATAAAAAAAACTTAGAGGGAGGGTGATTGGGACAAAAATGACATAAGCAGAGTGGAAATGGACAACAAATCCGCCAAATTCTACAAAATAAAATTTAAGAATTATTTTCTTGTCCATTGTCTTAATCCTGCAACTCTAAATAAAAGGAAAAACGCCATTAAAGCACAATATAGAGTAGCTTCGCTACTACAAATGTAAGGAGCCAAAAATATATGAATAAGTGTACAGCAGACCATTGACCATTTCCTTGTTAGAAAAAAAGAAGACAAAGAAAACCATAATCTATAATACAAAGTAGAACGATGTCTGTCTGTTTGTTTGTCTGTCTGTTTGTTTGTCTGTCTGTTTGTAGCGAAGGATCTCGCTAACCGCTGAACCGATCGGGTTCTCCTTTACAGGGTAGCTTCTCATAGGTCCCGGGAAGGTTTATAACTATTTTCTTGGGGGGTGGGACACCCCCAACCCCACCAAAAAAAAAAATTTTCTTTTTAAAACTAAAATTAAATTAGTGGGGTCGACTACCCCCCCCAAAAAAAGAATTCCCCCCCCCCCCCAAAAAAAAGAAATTTTTTTTTAAATTTTTCTTTTAAATCTAAAACACGAAAAAATGGTTTGATCAAAACTCTTGGGGCAAAGCCCCTAGAGGCTAGGAGCGAAGCCGCTAGTGATAAATGAAGAACTTCATTAGAGATTTTTCCCTAATCAAATAAATTGTAGAATACACTAATTTTCCAAATATAGCTATTGAAATGAATTAAACAAACGTTGTGAAAATATTAGTCAGTCATTAATACATATTATACAAATTAATAATCACGTTCTTCCATCCGTGCGGGACTTTTATCAATAATTCTTAATCGGTTTGTACAAGAAGAGCTCAAACTTTTCCAACAATATGACTAATCTTGTTGTGTAATTTTATTCATAGTGTGTACATTTACTTATGCTCTATATGTCTCACTCCCATCTTTCAACATAGAAGCGCTGGAAAGTGTCAAGTGTGACGTCATAAAAAGGATGAAAGGAAACCTCTAAAAAAGAGATGGATTTCGACGTATTTTTATGACGTCACATATGACACTTTCCGGCGCTTCCTCTCTCAAATGGGTTTCTGTTTGAAAATGATTAAAGTTCCTCAATAGAATATGACATCATACGATAGAAAAGCCAATGAGAGGCCAGTATACACTGTAATTGACCAATGGTAAAATTTATGCTGGCCTCTTATTTGTTATTTTATCGTATGACGTCATAATCTGTTGAGAGACTTTAATCATCTTAGTTTATTTTAAACAATATCTTTGATCAATTCTAAATTTTATTCTAGCATCGAGGTTTTCAGCGAGACAGAGGACAGAGACATTCACAGCAACGCTGAGGTTCACTCACTGGGTCTTTCACAGCCGGTACGTACACATATGTAGTTGTAGAGTAGATGCGCTTCTTCAAGTAGGGCAGTTTCTTTTAACTAGATCATTATTGTTCATTTTTCTGACAATGAATATAAGTTCTGTAGCAATTATAAACATTTTAAATGAGACATAATAGTAACAACAGCAATACAAACGATGACATGTTTAGTATGGGAAAAGTAGAAAAGAAACAATTGGTAAAGATTTTAAAATATATTGATGCACTATTAATTGAATGTGTGTATGTGTAAAGGTATGTTGAATGATGTTGTACTAAAAATTAGTATAGTTGGTATTATGGTCATTATCTAATTGTAATGTGGCCATTATAATAAAAATGCTTTATCTACAAGAAAATTTTTTTTACATTATCCATTTTTTTTAGGATTACGAGATCTCCAGCATCCACGTGGAGGAGTCAAGATCCGGTTTTGTTGTGTTGACAGGAGTTGCCTCCGTGGCGCTTATTCTCATTCTGGGGGTCGTCTTCCACAAGAGGAAAATGGCGGCTATTTCAAATATCAGATCTCATGAGGTAATTATTTCATTACAATAGGGAAATGGGGGGGGGGGCTAGATATATTGTCCCCCTCTTCACATTACTTTATTTTATTACATTTTTATTTAGAATAGGTTAGGTTACTTTTAAGTTAAGTACCATTCAATGTTAGGGCCCCGCAAGGTTAGAACTCTTCACATTTGTTAAAGATATTTTTTAAATGAAAATAACTGATCCCTTCCCGGTTTAACATAATAGTTTAAATTAGATCTAAATGGACACACAGACATCCTATGTATTATTTGTTTAGGGTTTTCTTGAAGTTCCAACGTACGCCAGTCCTGAGGAGAAACATATCTCTTCAATGCAGGTATACAGTTACACCAGGGATAAAGGGATGGCACAATGCAGGAGAAAATAATCTTAAGTATGCAAATCTGCTTTCGGGTTGATCGATGATGATGGTAGATGATGGGTTCGAATCTTTGTCTGTATTTGTATTAAATTAAAATATTCATTGCGCTGCTCTGTTAGATATAAAATATCAACAGTTAAAGTTTGGAAAGCAGCTTTTTATAGTGCCTAGTATGGTCAATTAAAATGTATACTGGCATACCATTAAAATTTTAGTCTGTGTTTTGGCCTATCATTAGTAATTTTTATAGTAGACGTCATTTTTTACTTACTTACTTTTATGCTTAGTCAGAACTTCTAGATATAGATTATAATTAAAACATCCATAATCGAAGATATGGCTTATGTACGCCAAAAAAACAAATAACCTAGAGGTTATCCATATCATTCCTGGCCTTTATGTAATATGTTATATTATCTCATTATAGCTTTTACGTGACCAGACAACCATCACGGCTATATATAAGATCTATATGAATTGATAGGATTTAGATCTAATAATTCAACATTACAAGCATAGGCGTGCAGTAGGAGGGTGGGGTAGGGGGGGGGGGGTGAGTCAATTTAACAAACAAAGTGCATTTGTTTGAATTTCGTTTATGTTGATTGCTCAGGGGGTTGTACAAATCTCAATGAAAATAAAATAATAACCCTCTAGTTGTCTCCATTACACCCCCTCTAAAAACCTGTGCACGCCATTGATTATAAGCCTACGAACTGATCAAAGACATGGCCACAAAATGTGAAAAACATAAAATAAAATAAAATTTTACATTTACTGGATATGTGTTTTAACTTTGTCATATTTGAGATTTTACTTAATTTGGTAGTTTGTTTGTCCTTCCGTCGATAATGCCGTTTTTTTGTAGGGGAAATATGATTTACTCACCTGCTATCTAAGATAGTGTTCATTAATTTCTTGTAAATATTCTTCTAACCTATTTAATATTTCAGGTGAACGGGTATGAAAATCCAACCTACAGATACTTTGAGGCCACAGTTGCTTAACTTCAACTACATCCTCCCCTTCCCCCCCCCCCCCTCAGTTAATATTTCTATGTGTTCCTTATTTATCTGTAAAACTTTTTTTCATAAATACAAGACCAGTGATTTTCATTTAAGAGAATACTTTAATTATTCTGATACTGAAAAAAATTTCAGAAGCTATGTGTTAAAGTTTTTTTGATATTTCACCTTAAAGCCTTTTTAGATTTGTATTTTTATCGTTTTAAACCTTTGAAAATGTTTAAATTTAATTAGCTTTCTTCATGTATATAGTTAAAATTAATTCATGTATTTTACAGTTTTAATGTAAAAATGATTACTGGTACATAAAACATTTATTTGAATTAAAGTTCTATGAAGTATATCAAAAAAAGATATTTTCTACTATGTAATTTTCAAAATATGATGATTTACTTAGTTTTTTGGTGACCAAATCAGATAGTTGTGGCATAAACATTATACCATTTTTTTTTAAACGGAATGGTATATTTGTGATTTATTTATTATATTACATTTTTTGAAAATGTCACATAATAGCGACACTTCAACTTACATTTACAAAGTTCAAATCCGCTTAGTAGAAGTCAATTTTTTTGTTAATCTTAACATATTTAGAAAAAAAATTCACCAAAAAGATTTAATCTATCACTTTTTTTATTATATATCTAATTTGATAAACTTCATGTATCTTTTGATTTTTACAATTCGTTAAATAAAAATGTATTTTATTATTTACAATGAAAAATAAACTTTAACTGTATAGACACAATTTAAAGGCTAATCTTTCATCTTAAAAACTTAAAATTAATGTAAAATGCTATGTTGTTAAAATAGGGCTTTGCTAACAACATTTTTTAATTAACACTTATTTATAACTCCTAAATTAACCAGTATCTCATAATTATATTCCAAAAAAATGTCAATTATAAAGTCAATTTGATTATTCTTTATTTGAAATAATATCATGATTATTTATGGATAATTTCAAGGGGTCAATTTTGCTTTTTTATTAAGGCATAAAATCAATATAATAATGACATTATTTAAGGTAAATATTCATAGTTTTTTTTTCAATGCAATTTATATAATTTTTAACAGTAATATAAAAATGTTTAATAAAACTCTATTTTTATTTTTTGAGACAACACAAAAATTTTAACTCTTAAAAATAAATTTTGATTACATTTCCTATTCTACAGGATAAAGTTTAAATTTTTTCGTCTCTAAAATGAAATATACACTTTTTGAATAGCCTGTGTTTTATTTTATGAACTATCACTGCCGCAAAATGTTTCTTTTTAGCAAATAATAAGATGGTTTTAAAAGGGTAAGACAAAGTCTAATGATTTTAGGTTATGCTAATTTTATATATTTGGCGGCAGTGATTGCCCACCATCTTAGATCCCTTGAATAATGTCCCTAGATGTTAAAACTCCGTGCCATATAAAACAACACGCCTTCCTGGATTATGAGTTTGAAAACTATGAAATAACCCGAGTTCAATAGTTTTGTTTCTCAATGATATTTATTAACAAAATCATTCACTTTTTTTGAAAATCTGCGAGGTGATGCAATCTTAGAAATTAAAGATTTGAACACTAAGTTTCATCTAAGGTTTTTCAGTAATTTCAAACTCATTTTACAGGCAGGGGTGAATATACATATTGTTATACATATTAACTCAAATCCTACACATGATAAACAAAAATTAAAAATAAATAAACATACAATTCGTGTTTTTTAATTTTCAGTAGTGAAGCTACTCTGTAATTACCAGGTAGGCTGTTTATATGAATAGATCCCAAAGTTTTATGATAATGTTTTCTTATTCCTTCCCTTAACAACTTTTTGAACATGTTTTGAATTTTGATTAGTTGGTTCCTCAAGTTGAGTGTCTAAACTTTTCAACCTTTAATTGTAATCTACAGAAGAGGTAATTTGTGCATCATGATTGTAACATTAATTTATCGGCCATTGTCTCATCCCTTAGATCATGAATTTGACAGTTTTAAGACAATAACTTTTATATAATTTATATATTTTCTACAAATAATGACTGTTCGTAAATCTGATCATTAATTTTTGCAAGTTTGTTCTATTTCTAAAAATTTTATATTGGTTCCTGTAATAATTAGGCACATGATTATATATTTATTCACAATTGCACCACTGAAAAACATAATTGTTCTTGTATAAAGTACAACCCAAATTGAATTTTTTAAATGGAAAGTTGAAAGCGGATTTTTTTCTTTGAATATAATTGCAATTTTGCATGCAAGGTCAGTTGAAGGGTAAGGATATGTATTCTGAAGAAAGAAAAATAGGATCATGGAATGGCAACGAAGTACCGGGTTTTGTCGTATTTTTATAGCAACTTTTGATGGGTTATTTCAGGTTAGGTAAATGTTAATGATTGCCCTGCAGGGTTAGGAAATTGCCTTAAAAATAGAAGAAAAGCTACTATGAAATACGACGAAACCCGCTACTTCGTTTTCTTTCCATGCATGGTCCGAAAAATCATTAGAATTATGTGTGTACAGATGAAAATCAGCCTTGTCAAAATTGCGCGAAGCTATCATACATTATCATTGATCAACATAAGTATGAACTCAACAACCATTGACATCTCCCTTAATTTTGAAATTTCGAAGGCCTATTTCAGTTTTTTCATCCCCAATTCGCGACTGTGGCTCAACACGTAGCACATCCGTCGTCGGGGAGGTGATAGGTTCGAATCCCGGCTTAACATTACGTCATAACTAAAGACGTTAAAAGTGGTTCCTACTGTTGCTATGTCAAGTGTACGAAATAAATAGTTAGAGTATTGGGAATGCCTTGGCCCAAAACAGGTGCAACTCATTACCATGCACAGGTGCAACTCATTACCATGCACAGGTAGAACCTTTAAGTTAAAAGAGTTGGTTGTCTATAGGGTGAATGGAAGCTTTACACCGCAATAAAGACGAGGAGTATGTTTCAGGGTGCGTGTAGAGTCTAGAATCCGAATCGACACCAAGCCCCCTAGAGAAAATCAAAGGTTTCACCCCCTTGCAAATTCCTGTGCACGCCTTCTTTATTGATTAGAATCCTTGTACCAGTTCCAGTGTTTGCAAGGCTTGACATTTTTTAAATGGTTCTGGTTACCCATGGAATTCAATTTTTACTAGAACAATTATGTCCAATAGGTTTTTACAGGAGGCCTGCAAAAGGAGGGTGTAAGGAAATGTATCTAACTTCTGGTAAAGTTCAGCAGGAGGGATACACTGCAACCAAGGAGAGTGTCAGGCGAGTGTCACACCCCCCCCCCCCTTCTCCCTGACCATAAAATTACACCTTTCTTGTTCTCTATTGAATCTTCCTACACCCCCCCCCCCCCCTTGATTTTTGTTTAAGGGATGTGTCAAATACTGTAAGGTCGGTGTCAAATTTTTAGGGTACGCATAAACAACATGCTATTATTTATATGAACTTAAAGGAAATTATTTCATTATTGGCATATGCAATCCACATAATGTAATATCAAACATGTGGGGAGAGCATGTAAAAAACTAACTCCCCCCCCCCCCCCAAAAAAAAAAAAAAAAGTTTTACAAACATGATTTCTCAAACGTTGGGATCTTTATTCATTCTTAATTGTGATGTACAGGGTGTCCGTCGGAAACTGTTTTTTTTTTAACGCTTATTTCTCCCTTAATATTTGAGCTATCTTAGTAAAATAAAAAGTATTTGGCAGCGTACTACTGACCATTTTATGGGGTAATGATGAAAAATCCACAAAATAAACAGGAAAAAATCTTCGAAGTATTACATAAGAGGTTCATTTTATTAAATTTAGACTAACCCACAAAAAATATTTGCTTGGTGAACTTTAGGATTAGTTAGGGTCCAAACGGCTGGTCGCTCAGACTTTCTAAGCACACTGGCTTGACATGGCAAACCAAAAATTCCCAATATTCAAGAATCTGAAGTGTATTATAAGTGAACAATATGTAAAAATAAACATAATATTGTTCTTATAATGTCTGGAGTAAGTCTTTGTGATCTACCGTTTGACCACCAGCTGGTTTAAAAGATAACTATTTTTCTTGTGGATTAGTCTTATATTCACTAAAATCGGCTAGTTACTAAAGGAGGAATTTTGGTTACAAGCATTGGAGATATACATCAAATTATTGTCCATTGTCTTATCCTTTAAGATCCCTGACCAACAGTAATACATGATCGTAGGCTTACATGGAACCTAGTCTGATTATGACGTAAAAAAATTAGCCAATAAGAGGCCATTATAAATTTTACCATTGGTAAATTACAGTGTATACTAGCCTCTCATTGGCTATTTTTTTTACGTCATAATCAGAGTCAGACACTTTTACTAGGTTCCATGAAAGCCTACGATAATATATTTACTGTTGATTTATGGGTTATTTTTTACCCCCCCCAAAAATTTTACCCCCGGGGTAAAATTTGCTTGGGGGGGTTGATTACCCCCCCTGAAATCTGTTGGCAGGGGTAAAATTTGTTTGGGGGGGGGTAATCGCCCTATTACCCCCCCCCCCCCCTTGGACGTCTATGACTGCAATTGTTAAGAGTAGCTGCGCATCTTTAAAAAGGGGTTAAGGAATTCAATTTAAACATTGCTACACATATTTCCAAATACCACATTTTTTAGCATAGATTTTTATAAGTACTTTAATTTCCGTTGGAGTAGAACCGGTTCTCAGTCAAACTGAAAAATTATGTATAACATCGTATTACACACAATTTTCCACGAATATTAAAATAAAATTAATACTAGTTTTGTTATCCCGGGGATTTCGGCCACTCGGGGCCAACGAAACTGGTTTCAATCTTATAATTTTTCATTTCATTATCCGCGGAAACCATTTATAATACGATACGATACTATACATAAGTATTATATTATATGTTTTGCTACTAATCTAAATCAATAGTTTGTCTGTCTGTTAATATTAAATGACAGATTTGACAAACATGACAATATCCATAAAAAGGGAAACACAAAGACAGTATAGCAAACAAACATTAACAAGTTTATATTGAAAGCAGAAATTTGCTTAAAATGAAGAATGTTTAATTTGAAGTGTCATATAGTTGGAGATGTTACAATGCAATGTTTTGCTGCTAACTGTATTTCTAATCGTTTTCTAAATTTTAATAAAAAGGAGTTTTAAATTTCAACTTTTATGTATCAAAAATAGAGTTGCTATGCCTTTTAGTCATATACCTATTACGAAAAGTCTTAATTCTATAGATTATTGATCATAATTTGCGTATGTTTATGAAACCGCAGAACACGAGCTTTATAAATTATGCTTTCAGAGAAAAAAGTAGAAAAGATTTATAAAGTGTAAGTAAGAGCTATTATTCTATTGCACTCATGTGTGTGTGTGTATGTGTGGGTGTGTGTCTGTGTGTGCATTGCTGGATGCCAAGATATACATCCATTTTTTGTACAATTTTTTAGTCGCGTTACTACTCCACCAGTTTTATTTGGTCTGTTTTTTTGTAAAGCTTTTATTCCATAACAAGCTGTTTTGCTTTGCTTTTATCCTTACCCTTTTTGTATGGATTTGCAGCCAATTGCCAGCCACTGAAATTAACATTGCTATGACATTTTTAAGCAATCCAGCAGCCAGCCAGGATTATTTCTCTGCCACAGCCGGGCATTTTTAAACAATCTGCAGTTAAGCCATCCCGTGTTCCATTCGCCTCTCCTATTTCAATTTTACTTGAAATTAATATTATTTTATCTCTTTATATCTCTGTCTTTTCAAGGGCTAGGCAACCCTGAGTTAGCCGCGTGTAAGCTTCAGTGAAGTCTTCATATCATAACTATAAAATTTAGCTGGATGTGTAAACCTGATCCTAAACAGACAATCCATATTTAAATTTGTTGACTACAAGTAGGTTTAAATTTGAGGCTTATGTGCGGCTGTCTTACCATTTGTATTCCTTTAAAATCAAAAATTAAGCAAGCATTGCAATTGCTCTCCAAAAAGCTACTGTATAAAAATTGGAAATAAACTTGCAGTTATCCAACCTTATAAAGGTTTACCTCCCTTTTATACCAATTATTAGGGATGAAAAAAATATATTTTAAATCTTTATTTAAAATAAAAATCTAGGTTTCTCCAAATTTGAAAATATTTTCTTTTTTTTAATAATTTTATGTTTTATATCAAAAAAATCAAGTTAATTGTCGTACTGTAAATATTTATTTAATTGCAAATTTTAAATTTGCTTTAGTAAGGTAAATTTTAAATTGTGAGAAATCTAATGAAATATTAAAGAAAATCCGCAACAATTTTGCAAGGTTTTCTGTTGCACAAATTGTCCAGCCCTGATCTTGACTCAACCTGAACTCTCCAGAGAATTCAGGTAGAAATTGAATTACTGATTAGCTGTTCTTTTTTCCTAGAGAAGCTTACTATGGGTTCATTTATATTATTTTAAAGCGGTAAAATTTGGTAAAATGCAATAAAACAGCTAATAGTTCCTATTAAAAAATGATGTCATACAATACAAATGACCAATGACAGGCCAGTATACATTTTACTATTGGCAAACATTAATGTATGCTGACCTCTCATTGGCCATTTCTACGTCATTCTTTAAGAACATTTACTTTTCTTTGTATCTGTAAAATAGGTTGGACCATGGAGAAAGGGCAAGTGAATTAACCTTAAGAGGATTGCACCACATATATTTACAACAGGGGAACTCATGATTGGCTCATGTTCCAACACAGAAACTGGTCCATAAAGCAGGAAATTTGAATAAAAACTATCCAGCTAAATCAACTAATCTTGTGATTTATTTAAAATCATTCCTCCTTAAACACATTAGTACCTAAAAATTTTAAGCAATTCTGAATAGGGGTGCTGCAGCTTTTGGACATTGATTTGTCAATTTGGCTACAGAAAATGACCAGTCTGTCTTGAATACTGTCTATAAACAATCTTCTTTCAAACTTAAAGCCTTATTACCATAAATTAAGTAATACATTTTAGTAGGTTTTCGTTTTTGCCCAAAGAAAGGATTATAACTTTTAAATAAAATTCCAATATATTTCTAAAAAACTTCATGAAGTAAGATATCAAGTGATTAAGTGATTATAAATTTTTTCATATATTCAAGTACTGGTTTCTGTACTCCAACATGACCCAATGTTGATTCTCCCCTAATATTTAGTTACATTTTGTTACCAGCCATCAAACTTTTAAAAAGATTTAGATAATATAGACTTTCACTTACTGGATTATTCTTTTATGGACACCCAAGCTTTACTTAGGGAGTGTGGTACAAATTCTCAATAGGGAAGGTAATTGATTTTTTTGTTGGGGAAGGTGTAAAAACCCATGTTTTGGGTGTGAAATGGCCCTGATTTTTATAAAAAAAAAAAAAGAGCGAAGTTGGGCGAAGTGCAAAATCCCCCCCCCCCCGCCCAAGAAAAAAAATATTTAAGGATAACAATTTTATTGAATGATGAAAACCTAATTTATATTTTTGTACGATTGGGGTAAATACCTTGGACTTGAGTTCTCTGTAATTTTATTTTTAACTTTCGGATTCTTTGTAATGACGTACATTTGCAATGTTTTATGTCAACTGTATACCTGACACTTTTTCGACTTGTATTTGTTTTACTATTCAAGCAGTTGACTTAATTAGATTTTCTCGGCAGCCCCATATTTTGGTATTCTAAATATTTGAAACAAATAATTTCCTAAAAGTTATCAAATATTTTGCTAAAGTCTTACTGTCATAAAATAAGAACGAACTAAGTATATAACAACAACAAAGTTTTTATTTTTGCTTCAAGTTTGTGATATTGGGTCTACTTATGACAGTCTTTCAGCAGTAAGAGTGGTGTATTTCTTGCAGGCTTCCTTTAAGCAGACTAAATTACCAAAGGCAGGCAAGTATGCATTTAATTGACTTATGGGAGGCCAGTATACATTTTAATTGAACAATGGCAGGCTAGTATGACGTTATTTTTATAGGCACTATAAAAAGCTTCTCCAAAAAGAACAGACAATCAGAATTATAAAACAGCTTCTTAACTAAAAATAAAATGATATCTTATGTTTTAGATAAAAACATTTTTCCAAGAAATTTGTAACAAATATATAGAACAAGAATGAGAACAAGAAATTGTGGTATCAGGGTTAATTTTGTTCATAAGCAGCGCAGCTTCACACAAGTTTCAAAGAACAGTATTTATAATACAGTAAACTAAAAGAAAATCGTATGATACTTTAAGCAAATGCAGTATTAATGTTATAAAGATTTCGTTAATAAGAACATAATTAACATTTAAAAATATATTCCTTGTAGTATTAAGGTTTTTTGTTTGTTTGTCCGTTAAGATCCTACTTATCACGGAACGAATTGAGTTTAGGGACGCTTTGTAAAGGTTCTAGGAGTTTGGGCTATTTTATTTTTACATTCGTGTTTTGGGGTGCAGCAGCTAGTATAAATTTGTTGATTGATAAACACATGCTTTATAGTGGCTTTGCTGTTTATTTGGCGCACCCTATTTTTGGAGCATAGCATCTACGGACGGATACAACCTAATAATAGAGTAGCTGAGCTACCAAAAATGTTGTGTTTCGCAGCTGAAATTAAAGCTAATCTTTTTATCTGTTGGCTAAGCCTATTAAATGTAAAAATAAAAGAGAAACTAAAGAAACTGGTGAAGAGAACGAGGTCTGAATTACACTTGTAAATATTCCAAGGGTTGTAGACTAGGATATATACATAAGTTGGAAGGAATTTTAATGTTAGGGGGAGATTTGAAAACTGCATCAAATTTTAAGGATTTTTTATAAAATTCGTTTTTTGTATAATTCTTTATATAAAAGCTGAAATACAATTAAAGTTAATTAATTTTGACATCTGTGATTGGTGGATTAAAAACTATCTGCGCTCTGATTGGAGAAGCTTAAGTGTCGTACATCATTCACCCAATTAGAGCGCAGGTAGTTTCTAATCCACCTATCCTATTGGTCAAAATTAATTAACTTAAATTATATTTCCGCTTTTAGATAAAGAATTATACAAAAAACGAATTTTATAAAAAAAAATCCTTAAAATGTGATGCAGATTTCAAATCTCCCCCTAACATTAAAATTCCTTCCAACTTATATATCCTATTGTAGACCAAGGAAGGAGGGAACATGAGCTGCTTTTCTTATTCGTTTGCTCCTCAACTTTGGGAACTTTTAATAAATTTTGATTGGTTGGCTCTTTGAGTTGGGTGCCCAAACGTTTCAACCACTATTGTAATCTATAGAAGGGATGATTTTGTGTATAATCATTGGGGATGTACATCAATTGATCGACCATTGTCTTGTCCCTTTAGATCTCTGGTTGTAGACATAGGGTTAGAATATTTTAAAAACCAAAAACAAAACAAATTTAAAAATTACATTCTACAAAAAAAAAAAGCTTAACACTTCTATATTTAGAATGTGTTTGCTGGCGTATAGAATAATAAAGATGTCCTTCCATTTCAAAACTCTGAAAAAGATTTATCATACTGATTGGATATTTTAGATTTTAATGATAGTTTAAAGGGCAATTATGTCTTTATGTAGTTTTTACATAAAATTAATATAGTCTATTTTAAATAGAATAAATCTTAAATAGAATATTTATCAGAAAATTATAAATATAAGATATAAAACTCCATGCTACTGTTCCTTCTCTCAATGTAAGAAATAAAACTCTATATTTGCTTCTGTTTGTTTGTCCCAATGGTTCATCTTCCCCTTTATGAATGTTGTCATACTTGTTTAACATACAAAGCAAAGTGAATACGTGAGAAAATATATTTTGTTAATGGATACCTAGGAACGATTATGCTGATTGAACCGTGTGAATATGCAATGGATCTAATGATACATTTTATTCCGCCGAACTTCTGCTTGAATTGAGGTTAATTTCAACTTTTTTTTAATTAGATGTAATAATTGGTTTTCGTAATCTAAAAATGATACAATGTATTTTACTAGCGGCTGCGTTCATAGCATCTAGGAGCTATATGAAGTAGCTATATTAGTGTGTATACTAAATAGGATATATCCACTGTTATAATATCTACTATTGATAAGATATATGAAGTAGCTATATTAGTGTGTAAACAATTGTTACTCATTACCACACAACAGACAAATATATTACACAAGTATCCAGTAATGACATTTATTCTTAAAAGGAAAAAAACAAAAATTTTGTCAAAAAGTAGAAAATTTCTGAATATTAATTCCCTCCTATAAGGTTTATCAATTAACTCAATTAACAATTTTAATATTGACATTCAAGGGGCATTTTGTAGGGTTTAGAATATTCATTCGAATGACCATTTAAGGCAATGTTCAAATTTTAGCATCATTAAAACTCAAAGTCAAGTAATTTGGTATAATTAATCTTGCAGTTTGAACAGTTTTACAAGCATTAGAAAACAAGTCTGTTTTGAGACTTTTTCATAAATAACTAAAATTTTAAAATTACTCTTATAAAAATGTATTTCTTTATTGCTAAGCTTCTATCTATTGATGTTTTCATCTTTCTACCATTTAAACTTATAAGCATGTAGCTGATGTTTTTCAATTGAATCAACCCAGTTTTTAATACTTTAATATCCAAGTTTTCTGAAATAATTTTTCTTATAGATATCCATGTTGGTGAGTTTGTTAGTATTTACTAGTAAACAATATTGTCTAGAGCTGGATCTTTAAATTATTTTAGTGGTGAGCCAGATCGGGGTGAGCCAACTTTCCACCAATGAGAGCACAGCATTTTATGAAATGCCGCGCTGTGATTGGCTGAAATTCGGCTCACCCTGATCTGACTCACCACTAAAATGATTTAAAGATCCAGCTTAGGTTTACAATGTTTAACAGAATGAATACATCAACAAGGAAATTTATTTCCAAATATAAGAAAGCATAGAGAAAAAAGACAGATTTATGAGCTAATTTGTCAGGATTGATTTAAAATATTAACCATAATCTGTATACGGCAAACAAAGTTATTTTTTAGAATAAATAGTAATTGTCCATAAAGAACATTATTAAAAGCGAAGCTTTTCTATAATTAGGGTCGGTCCGTCCGTACGTCCGTCCGTAACGGATAGCTTTTTCCGTTGTTTTAGGCATGTTAGAATTGTCCTATCTTTTTCAAATTTTGCATGGTGATTCCGTTAGTAGTTAGGTACGATTTAGAAACTCTATAATCATTACCAAAATGTCCGTACGTCTATTTTAAACATGTTGATTTTTTTACTCTTTTAACAACAAATTTTTATGTGATCTAATCAGCGGATTGATCTGATTTTTGGTATATTGATTCCTGGGACAACAAAGTATAATGTTATAAGCGAAGCAACTCTATAATCAAGTCCTAAAATGTAAGTATGTCCATAAAAATTATCCTGTATCAAGCAGTTTTTCAACAAATTTACTTTGCTTTGACTCTTATAAATTTATATTATGATTATTAAGTTACATTATACAAGTGTTAATGTCCGTTTGTCCTACCGTTTCAGTGCTTCGCTTTTTTGGATGTTGTCATCCTTGTGTTTTTACATGTGGACTTATAAAATTGTATATACGCTCATTTCTCAGGGTGATATTAACAAGAAGTTTTGGGTATAGTTCATTTCGTGTCAACGCCTCCTAAAGGGCGTTTCGTTGTATTTTCACAGTAGCTTTAGATAGGTTATTTTAGGTTAGGTTAAGTTAGGTTATTGATAATCAGGGTTAGGCAATTGGCTGCGCAGGGTTAGAGCCCCCCGCAGGGGCTAGAAATAGGAGAAAAGCTGCTGTGAAAATACGACAAAACACCCCTTAAGAGGTGTTTCCACGAAAGGGACTATACACGAAGTTTTTAAGGGCTGTATAAATTAGTAGCTAAGGAGTCTCTACAAAGTGTCCTAAAAATTACCCGTTTGACGTCATAAAAGTGAGAGAAAAGAGGAGAAGTGCTTTTCTCCTTTAGAAATGAAAAATACTAAGTGAGTAGTATCAGAACTAGTTTGAAAACTTTCCTACGGAAGTTTTAGGAGTATAATTTAATGTACACTTTTAATTTTGGAATAGCTTTGCCATTAAAATATGCAGGTAGCCACGGCTTTTACTTTACTGGTAGTAATTCTACATTATATTATCTTCAAAAACATATACAACTACAAAAAAAATATCAAAATATTTTTCTTGTTTCCAGTTAAGATTATATAAACAAAATTCTTTATATATATATCTTATATATTTTACTTAAGTTTTAGTTTTCTTTTGAAAAAATTAAAAGTAGAATTGAAGTACATTTTTTGAACATTATAAATTCTAAAATGAAAACTGATATCAATATCAGGATTTTTATTTTAATATTCGTAGAAAACTGGGTATAATACGATATATGATTTTTCAGTATAGCTTAGTACCAGGTCTAATCCAGGGCACAAAAATCGGTTTGGAAGCAATACTGCAAATATATTTTGTTAGGCAGAGAAGAGATAGAACAAGGGGCGATGGTAAATATGAAAATCTTTATAAAATAGCAGAGGAGAATCTTATTGTAAAGTTATAGATGTATTCCCTAGGATGAGATCAATCTTTAATCATATATTTTATTACTGATTCTACAAATCAATGATTTTTAAAAGCGAGGCTTTTCTATTATTAGAGTCGGTCGGTCCGTACGTCCGTAACGATTTGCTCTTTTCGTTAATTAAAACATGTTAAAATTGTCCTATAGATTTCAAACTTTGCATGCTGATTCCTATTAACAGTTAGGTACGACTTAGAAAGCGTAGCAACTCTATAATCGTTACCAGAAAGTCCGTACGTCCATTTGTATATTAAAATTATCCTTTTCATCTGATTTTTTTAATACGGATTCCTATTAAAACGAGGTATAATGTGATAAGCGAAGCATCTCTATAATCAAGTCCTAAAACCGTCGGTATGCCCTTAAACAATATTGTGTATTTAATCAGTTCTTAAATTTGATTGTTTCATTTAAAGGTTAGGTTAGGTATAATTTATTGGTTACACAACAGCCCTGTATAGAAGAGATTATATAAAACAAATGTAAATTTCAGAACAAGCAGGAATAAGGTATAGCCAACAAGCGAAATATTTCTAAAAACATTTTGGTGGGGCAGATACTAAGGTCGTCAATTCTAACTAGGTATTGCCCCACAAATGACAGCTAAAAATCATGTATAGGTTTCGTGATTTTTTAAAATTAATTTAGTTGTTGATTTAAGCTGGAAGTACTGACTTAAAAACACAAATGTAAATTGTAGAAAAGCTTTGGTACTTTAAATTTGAAACAAAATGTCTCTAAATATAAACATAAACAAATTAAACATACTTTTTTTGTTTGTAACCCTATTCTAGGGCCGGACGGGGGGATGTTTTACGGCTCGGCGTCACGGCGGTAAAATCAATCATCCTAAGTTTTAAAAATGAACGACTTTATTCTTTATTTTGAGCCCCACCCCCCCCCCCCCCCGAATAGGGTAAAATACAAGGGAGGTAGGAGACAATGGGCTATTGGGCTACTAGTCCCCAAAGTTTTGTAATAAAGTTTCTTATTCGTTGGCTTAACAACTTTGGGGACTTTTATAGATTTTTGATTGGTATGTTCATTAAGTTGAGTGTGTACTGTGTAAACGTTTAAACTATTGTAATCTACAGAAGGGGTAAATTTGTTTATCATCACTGGGGATGTACATCAATTTAGCTATTGTTTCATCATTGTACCGTCAAAATAGGTTAAGGAAAAATGCAACCTTTCCTATATGTAGACCCTGCTTAATACAAATATTGAGAAGAAGAAAGAAAAAAATATTTTTAAAGCCTGGATTTTGGTAGGAAAAGTTTGCCGAATAAAAGGAATTATATTAAAAGTTGTCAGGCTTTTATTTTGTCATCTGGATAAAAGAGAAATGTATTTCTAATATTTGGGGTTACAACAATAACGATTATGTACAATTGTAGCTTTTTTATACAATAGCCAAACTTAGTGACGATTAGGGAAAATGTCTTGACCGCATTTCATACACAGCTAGGACTTCAGACAACGTTTGTGCAAGTAAAGAGTTGAATATCTGTTACCTAACATAAGACCCAGGGTGTTTGAAGAGAAAAGGAGAGATTGGCGCCCCTTAGTTGTTGAACTTGACCTTTAAGTGTCAAAGACGTTAGACTCACCCGTTTGAGATAATTGACAATTAGATGACACACATTTAGATAGAAAGAGAGAGAGGGGGAGAAAGAAAGGGACGAAGATAGCTTAGTCTCGAGATAAGAGATAAGGGAGAGAAAAGGAAAAAAGATATAAAAAAAAGTGCATCAGAAGCACATGAACACTTATAGAGTAGTTTTGATACTAGAAGCTTTTCATAGTGCCTATAATAAATGGCGTCATACTGGCCTACCATTGGTCCATTAAAATGTACACTGGTAATTTAGTCTGTATATTGTCCTGTCATTGGCTATTTCTATTGTATTACGTCATTTTATAGGAACTATAAAGAGCTTCTTGATACTAATTTCAGATATTATATAATAAAGTGTTCAGAATTGACAGAGTATTAGTACAAAGGAGAGTACCGAATTGAGAACAGCATCACAGACAAAGGAAAAGAAAGACAAGTATTAAACCCCTATAAAAATGTTGGCATTCTATTAAATTTTGATGGATTACTGACAAAATTTAAAATATTTTTTTTGACAATTTATAAAGCTGAATTATTTCATAACCTTTCTTTTAAGCAACCAAAGGCAGAAATTCACATTCAATAAAGAAAGGGTTATGATTAAATATTTCCATTGTCCTATGCATGGTTCACTGAATAAAATACACAATAGAAATGTATTTCTAATATTTTGGAGACACAATAAAATAAATGTTTAATAATATAACAACGAAGACAATTATGCTCGTAAGTAGCGCAGCAAAAATGAAAGAAAAAACAATTCAGTAACCAACTTTATCTGTCTCTATAATTTAAAATATCGGTCTGTCCGTCCGACCGTCAGACACCGAAAGGGGGGAAACGTGATTAAAGATAGAAGGCTGAAACTTTTTGACAATATTCCCATCATTAAGGACCACAATCAACTATAAAAATATCCAAGTAGGTTGGACTGCTTTTTACAGGTTTTTGGTTATCTCTATATTTTTCATAATTTTCCTATATCTCTATAAGGATATATAAATGAAATTTCCCGCCCTTTAATGAAAACACCCGTGGCGGTCGGACGGCCTTTCAGCAGGTTCTTGGCTATTTAATATTTTTCTATATTTTTGGTATTTCTGGTTCAATTTTCAATTTTTTTTAGATAATTGAATTTCCTGCCATTTAATGAAAACATCAAAGGCGGTCGGACTGCCTTTTGGCAGGTTCTTGGCTATTTCTTTTTTTTACATATTTATCATATCTTTGGTGTTTTTGGTCCAATTTTCAAACTTTTTTGAGATGACAGTATCATAATAATTTTGCCTATTGTTCTGAGCATCCAGTATGTAATTTAATTTGACATCGGATTTTCAGTCATCATACAAAATAAACAAAAACTTTATAAATTTACTTGTACGTATTTCCATCAACGATTTTTTAGTGCTTCGCTACTGATGGATGTTGTCATCCTTGTTTAATCATGATCATTTGAGATTTTGAATGTTTTTAGTTATATTTTATTTTATTTTACTTCAAACCAAGACGACAATTTTAAAGTATTATTAAACTAACCTCAATTTATGTACAGAATTCTTTTATAAAAAGATTTCATTTTAGTGTAACAATATAAGAAGGATATTTTGGGACTACTTTGGCACATACATAGACATCCAAAAAAATCATAGTCTGATTAAGTTGCTTTTAAATGCATAAAGCCGACAAAAAATAGAAATCCAAGAAAATCAGCCAATTATGTCAAACTCTATTAAAAATGGTGGGAGGAGTTGGTCGACTTCTACCTTAAGTGTCCCTAGAGGCTTCTAGGGGCGTAGCTGCTAGTATCTATAAATACTAGGACTCCTTCATATCTTGCAGTAACAAAGTTTTTCTTGCAAATAAAATATGTATATTGTGTATTTTTCAAAGCGAAGCTTTTCTATAATTAGGGTCGGTCCGTCCGTTCGTCCGCAACAGATAGCTTTATTCGTTAATTTAGGCATGTTAGAATTGTCCTATTGATTTCAAACTTTGCATGGTGATTCCTGTAGTAGTTAGGTACGGTTTAGAAAGCGTAGCAACTCTATAATCATTACCAGAATGTCCGTACGTCCATTTTAAACATGTTGATTTTTTTTTACTTTTTTAACAACTAATTTTTTTGTGATCTAATAATCCGATTGATCTGATTTTTGGTATACTGATTCCTGGGACAACAAAGTACAATTTTATAAGCAAAGCAACTCTATAATCAAATCCTAAAGTTGTAAGTATGTCCATAAACATTATTCTGTATCAAGCAGTTTTTCAACAATTTTACTTACAATTTTGCTTCGATTCTTATACATTTATATTCTGATTATTCAGTTCTGATATTATACAAGTGTTAATATCCGTTTGTCCTACTGTTTCAGTGCTTCGCTTTTATGGATGTTGTCATCCTTGTTGTATCTAGATTATATTACATCGTATTATAAAAAGCTTTCTGTGGATATAAAATGTGCAATTAAAAGATTTATTCTTATGATTGTGCATTTTTATGTTTGTAGGAAACTGGAAATAATACGATACAAGACATAATCTTTCAGTATGGCTCAGAACCGGTTTAAATTCACTGGAGAAAAAATAGGAGAAAAGTTACTGTGAAAATACGACAAAACCCATTTCTTTCATGAACTTTTTTAAAAATTTACCTGGGGTGATTTTTGATTACAAAGTATTTTAGATGTTAAATGTTTGCTAAACAGACAGACAACATGTTACTTTTTATAAGGACTATAACTTGGATAGGGCTAGATAATCTTCAAAGTCCTTATAATAAAATAACAAGATGTCTGTTTGTTTGTCTGTATGTCTGTTTGTACTGAAGGATCTCGCTAACCGCTAAACCGATAGGGTTCTCCTTAACAGGGTATATTCTCATATATCCTGGGAAGGTTTTTAACTATTTTTACAGGGTAGATTCTCATAGGTCCAATTAAGATTTATAACTATATTTCGGAAGGGTACCATCACCCTTCGAAGATAAATCGTCCCATGAAAAAAATCACCAACCCCAAAAAAAAAATTTCTAAATTTTCTTTTAATTCTAAAATAAACAAGGTTGACAACATCCATAAAAGCGAAGCTATGAAACGGTAGGACAAACGGACATTAACACTTGTATAATGTCAGAACTGTATAATCAGAATGCGAATGTATAAGAGTCAAAGCAAAATTGTAAGTAAATTTGTTGAAAAACTGCTTGATACAGTAAAATGTTTATATACATACTTATATTTTTAGAACTTGATTATAGATTGCTTCGCTTATAATATTGTACCCTATTGTCCCAGGAATCAAAATACAAAAAATCAAATCAAACAGATAATTAGATCACATAAAAATTTGTTGTTAAAAAAGTAGAAAAATAAACATGTTTAAAATGGACGTACGGACATTCTGTTAATGATTATAGAGTTGCTACGTTTTCTAAATCGTACCTAACTACTACAGGAATAACCTTGAAAAGTTTTGAATTGATAGCACAATTTTAACATGCCCTAACTTGAAAAAAAGCTATGTGTCTCGGACAGACGGACGGAAGGACCGACCCTAATAATAGCAAAGCTTCGCTTTTAAAAATTTTAAATCCTAATAAAAATTCTTATCTTTATCTCGGCAGAATAACTATACAGAGGTGGATTCTTGCCCCACTAACATTAGTGAAGCTCGTTAAAAAAATTTGTGAAAAATCTTCTGCAAAAATGAAACAAAATGTAATATGTCAGAGTGTATTTTTGAAACCCTTTTTAAAAAATGCTTCAAAAACAGTTTAATGAGAATGTTGAAAAGAAGTTTCAGCCGTCGTCTGTAAATTAAAGGAGCAGAGAAAATCACGTTTCCATCAAAACTTATCAGACGGACATTTATAAGAAGTGTAATAAGTCAAACATTTGAGATAGTCTGTTTAATATTATGTATGGTTTTAAACGTACCTTTAACGAGAAGATACAACATTTTTATGATGAATTTTTAAATTCATATTCATGTCTATATCCATTCATAAAGAACAGATACTAACAAACTGACAGACACACACACGTATTGAACAAAGCCAAGCTTTTAAATGTCACTTTTTTAAGAGATATGTTGTTTTGTGGTTGACTATTTTCTTTGTTGTAAGATTTAAACATGCATTATAATTCCTTGATTTTTGGAAAATGGATTCCGGGGAACTTATAGGCATATTATTTATGCGAAGCATCTCTATGAGTAAGTCTCTAAATTATTATGTATATTTGTTCAAAATTGTAAATTAAATTTGTTTATGTCCTTTTGATGTATCCTATATTTACGTAATTTTGCAACAAATTTGTGCACAATTTTTTTTAAATTACAAATTAATGTTCTGCGTATTAAGTTCTGATACTTTACAAGGTTTGTCCTGCCTTCTGATTTTGGAGCTTCGCTTTTATGAATGTTGTACACCTCGCTCTCATACACTCATCATATTTTTAACTTGGAGTATGGTTGTTCTAGTTGTTGTTGGGACTTGTGTAATAAACAGCATAATATTTTCCCCTCTTTCTGAGTACAAATTGTATGTGGATTTTGTGAGATCAGGGAGGGAGGGGACAATGGGTTGGGCATTGTTTATTACACCAGTCCCCAAGGTTTTATAATAAGGATTTCTTATTCGTAGGCTCTATAACTTTTGGGACTTTTTATTAATTTCTATTGGTTGGTTCATTAATGCGAGTGTTTGAACGTTTCAACCACTAATTGTAATCTTTAAAAAGAGTAATTTTGTGTATTATCATTGGGGATGTAAATCAATTTATCGGTCATTGTCTTATCCCTATAGATCCCTGTTGTGAGATAGCTTTGTATCTTCACCTTTTTCTGTTGTCCTAAGAAACAACAAATTTTAAATAATTATAAATTAGTCTGTCTGTGTGTGTATCAAAGAATCTCGCTAACTGCTAAACTGATGTGGTTCTCCTTTACAGTGAAGCTTTTCATGGGTATTAGGAGTTTTATATTTAATTTAGGAAAGGATCCTATGAAAAGCTACTATGTAAAGGAGAACCATATCGGTTCAGTGGTTAGCGAGATCCTAACAGTCATACAAAAAGACAGACAAACAGACAGACAGACAAACAGACAAACAGACAAACAGACAAACAGACAGACAAACAGACAGACAAACAGACAGACAAACAGACAGACAAACAGACAGACAGACAAACAGACAGACAGACAAACAGACAGACAGACAAACATCCTTTTACAGGATAAGTTAATAAGCTTCTGAAATTTAGCTGTAGTGAATGTTAGCTAAAAGGGGAATCACCATAATGAGATGTAGACAGACTTGCATAAGTTAATGATAGAGTAGATTCAATATTTAATTCAAAATACAAACAGTTTTTTAAGTATTTATTTATATTGGATTAAATGCAGTTTTTGGGTAAATAAGATTAAATATGTATACTTTATTTAGAAATGGTTATATGGTTAAATATATTAATAATTCAAACTATTGATTATTTAAGCTGGAAAGGTCTGAAGTAACAGGATGTCTGTTTGTGTGTGGAAACACCAAAGTAGCAGGATGACTGTCTGTCTAATTAATACAAAGGTATTAATTAGCTGTATAACTCTGAAGTAGCAGGATGACTGTCTGTCTAATTAATACAAAAGTATTAATTAGCTGTATAACTCTGAAGTAGCAGGATGACTGTTTGTCTAATTAATACAAAGGTATTAATTAGCTGTATAACTCTGAAGTAGCAGGATGACTGTCTGTCTAATTAATACAAAAGTATTAATTAGCTGTATAACTCTGAAGTAGCAGGATGACTGTTTGTCTAATTAATACAAAGGTATTAATTAGCTGTATAACTCTGAAGTAGCAGGATAACTGTCTGTATGTCAGGACACCAAAGCAGTAGGATTGCTGTCTGTTTAATTAATACAAATGTATTAATTAACTATGCACTTTGAAGGGGTGGAATATCTGCCTGTGCAAACTCGTTGAAGTAGTAGGATGTCTGTAAATAGCTGAATTGGTCTAATAAGACTCGACCCCAAACCAGATAGTGTTCTGTGTAAGGACTCTCAATTGCAACTGACTAACTAAATAAATGTTCTCTTAAATGTTCTCTTAAATGTTCTCTTAACTTTTACAGAGCAATTGAGAGTAAATGATGTTTCTCCTTTTAAGCCAAAAACTTAAAACTGAATTATACTACATTTTCCCCCTCCTGACGCCGTCAAGGCTTCACTAATCTGAATCTACATCAGCAGCCATTACCCCATTATCTACAGCAGCAGCCACAGAACCCTCTTCAGCAGGCACTGAAGCCTGAACCTCCAACTCAGCACCAATATCTGGAACGTCTCCCTGAACCACCATCACCTCACCGGCAGCCACCGCCCCACTGGTATCCCCAGCCTGTTGCAGCTGCCAAGGTACAGCAGGTAGATCTTTACTTATTTTGCGCCTGATCTCACTGAATATATTTGTCAAATGTCTCTGAACTTCTGCCTCTTTCTGTGACATGTCTAAATTAGCCCCCTTCACACTGGCCCCATGACTTGTCAAAGCATTTTCCACCTGTTGAACTACTGCTTCCACCTTTAAAATACATGTCACCTCTACTCTCAAATTTTTATTTTTAGAACCCAAATTATCTGACCCAACAGCAGGACGCTTGGCCACACCTCTTCTTGACCCTCCTTCGCCCTCCTCCAGACCACTTTGACCGCTCGGCCACCTGTCCCATGCATCAAGATTCACCTCCAAACCGTCGTTGCCAATATCATCATTATTCTTCAGAAACTTCAGAAACTCATCATTAAATTCATACCTGGGCCGCCCATCCTTATGCTGTCTTCTACTGGGACCAGCCCTATCATCCTTTCTGTACACCACCTGCCGCCTGTTGGTCCTACCATCCTCCAACCTCTCTAAAGACCTCTCGTGCTCCTCTCACAACTGACCAGGAACCAGCCGATGTCTCTCTCTATCATCCATCTTTCCTGATAATTACAATTTCAATATTTTTTTATATTTAAGACGACATTTAAGACAGATTACATTATACGAATCATCATATCAATTTTATGTCAGGGATGCCAAGTTACAAATCGAAAGATACCAAGAAAATTTCACACTCCAGCCGCGCCATTCACCACCATGACAAAATGCTGCCAGCTATCAGTCAACCATAATAGATGTACAAACCAATCTTCTGTGACCTCTATAGTAAATGCATGTGAATCAACAAATTTCCGACTTGTTTTATGTTTATTCTCCCAACATCCCTGTTCTGTCCGTGAAATCCTTTCCACTTGATGATATATAGAAGTCAGCTGCAACAATAAAACACTATTCTCCTCCACTTTATGCATCCAGGACAAATTTCAGCTTGGCTGATGTAACCCACAAAAACACATCAGGAATATTTATTATTTTATTCAGGAATAAAATAATACAAATCCGTCAAAAAATCTGAAAATGCCAATTTTTCCTTCAACTCCAATCCTAATAAAAAATGTGGAGAAATCGCCAACCAATTTTGGCCACCATGACTTCAGACGCCATATTTAAAATTAAAAATAATAAACAAGGTGATATTTGCAATTTCTACAGCCCAAAAATTACTGAGATGACGCCTATCCTCTTGTGATCTTTGATACCCGATCGAGTCCCAGCCTGAAACCTGACTCCACACAATGAGCGTCAATAAACTGATCCTCCAGATAGCAACTATAATCAGGTAACATTTAATATTCACATTTTTTAAATAACTCTTAATTTGCATCTCCTGAAAACTTCAGAGCACAAAAATGTTATTCAAATAAATTCCATCTCCAAATCCAGACAAAGTAAAAATGTTTACCTAATTTTGATGGTTTATTACTAGAACTTGACATTATGATTTAACTGCTTACAATCTCAGTTCCATCTATCAACTGAACTCAACTTTTATTGTAGATCTACTTTCCACTCACTAGCTTAATAAGCACATATTTGTTACTAAAATAATTAAACAATAATTCAATGAATTTCCATTGTATAAATATATATATATAACTTTTATATTTATTTTCAGATCTCCTATCCCTACTCTCATCAACCCTAATCAACACTCGTTCCAGCTTTTAGAAACAGGTACTACAGACTCATCCGCCATCATATATTTAAAGGGAGATATTTCATACACAGTCCCTTTAAGACAGAATTCAACATTGACTTGAATAATACATAATATTTTTTTTTTTTTTATGCACAATCCCTTGAAGGAGGGGGGTGATTCCCAAAAGACGCTAATTCATACAAAGCATCCGAAAACTTCTTGACCATAATAAAAGGCCCAGCGTAGAAAGACTGTAACTTCTTGGACACATCACTCTTTACAATATTGAAAAAAAACATAACAAACATCTGTCACTCTTAATACTTTCCAAATCTTTAGTTCCATGATTTTCATCTACTCTTAAAGCTGCGTACAAACTTTGGTTCTGTCTTTCCACGGGATTCAAATTCGGATTCTTGAGAGAAACTAAAACAGTGTCCACCCCCAATCCTTTCATTACCCCCTTAAACACACAGCTTGTAGAATTTGTACCTCTGTCAGATCTCAAAGCCTGAAATAAACCATAGGTAGGTACAAAATTCTCCAAAATAAACCATAGGTAGATACAAAATTCTCCAAAATAGCCTTCACTGTTATCTCAAATAAACCATAGGTAGGTACAAGATTCTCCAAAATAGCCTTCACTGTTATTTCAAATAAACCATAGGTAGGTACAAAATTCTCTAAAATAGCCTTCACTGTTGTCTCAGTCTTAGCATCAACTAACGTAAATATATACCTGGAAAATAAGCAGATTATGATTAAAACAAACTTAACCGTTTGTAATAATTAGTGATTCCCAAAAATTTCTGTAACTCCTTTCCTGTCTTAGGCTTGCCCCAATCCTTAATCCGTTCCAAATATGAAGGATTCATCTTCAATCTGGCGGCACTAATAATATGCTCCGGATAGTGGCATTCTCTAGTCAGTAAATCACACTTATATCCAGATTCAATTCCAGGTTGCCCTGTCTGAGAACCAGAAACAACGCCTGCAAATGTTCTACATGCTCCTCTGGACTAACAGAAAACACAATCAAATCATCCAGGTAACTGATACAGAAACCATAAATCCCTAGTAAAATGGATAACACCTTGTCCATCAAAGCACAAAACAAGGATGGTGCGTTGCAAATTTTAATAATCTTCGATTTCAATTCTGAATTTTCCTTAATCATCTGATTTTCCTCTAACTTCAATTGTTGAATAATAAACTGTACTCGTTCATGCATTTTCTGTCCTGACAACTTTTCTGGTTTATTTAACTCATTAATTGATTTCTTACAGGTGGAATCCAGATTGTCAATGACAAAACAGTGCCCCATCTTCACATTTTTTAAGCAAGGTAATAGGTTTTATCGATGCATTAACTATGTTAACCCCTCCTTTATCCCTGACAGAGTAGGTTTAGAAAGAATCTCAGAATGACCGGACAAAATGGGAATTTTCTACATTTCCGCCACTACCTGTTAAGAATTAATAGGAACAGATTTCCCCATGAAATTCAAATTTATCCACTTCCAAACAAATATTAATTTTATTTTTCTTCAGGAAATCAGAACCGAGATTCACCAACTTGCCTGTTACCTCAGGTACATAAAATATTTCTGTAAACACAGCTTGGTTCCAACAAATCTAAATTTTAACTCAACATATCCAATAATATTAACTTTCTTTAAATCTACTGAATATGCTGATAATTTAGCAGGACAGAAACCAATTTCATGTTTATCAAAAATTTCTCTAGATATTAAAGAATTAAAATTATTTCCTGTATCAACAATTCCTAATTCCTCCACTATAATATCAGCTCCTGGTACGAAAACTCTAAATCCGCGCAAATAGGCATTTTTCTTTCTTTATCTTCAAGACTTCACGATCCCTTTAAAGCCCTAGTATTTTCTGCCACCGTTCCGTCGGATTAAAATTTCAATGTCATGTTATAAATAATTAATGTATATATTTAATTAATTAAATTCAAATTTCAGATATAAAGCCATCAATCTACAACACAGCAGCCAGCCCTCCGCCATCCACCAGCCGCCAGCATACTGATCAACATATTATGTCATGCAAAGCCTGCAGAACACCAGCCCATCGTGACTAGACACCAAACTCCTTGCAACACAAGTAAGTACCCCTCAAAGGTTTAATATTCATTAAAACTTTATTTAGATACCTACCAAAATTTATACACAATTATACTAAATGTATTATATAATATATTGTTCCCATTAACAGTCACTAGCACCTCCACACATTGACTAAAAAAAAAAAAAAACAGAAACTTCTTCACAACATTGAGAGCCATTATCCGAATACAAAACAGCAAAAATTTTCAAATTTTACATAGCTTAAAAACTCAATTACACTAATATAACCTAGATATAATATATGTGGATAAAGAAACGATATATAAAATAAGGTTTATACATCGAATCAATCATCACACTACTACATAGGTTATTATTGATAATTGAACCTAGCCATTTCAGCAATCATAGCCTTGTATTGTTTTTCATCTCTGCTTTTTTCAGAATCCACAGCCGGCCCCCTCTGATTGACTGATTTCTTCAGAAACTGCTCAGGTATCACCTGATTATTAGGCACTCCAGGCCCCTCTCCCTTTTCATTATTGACCGGAAAGAACTTAGCCTTGGTCTTACCTATGCGAGAATCAGGGGCAGGCGGCTTACCATCCCTCTTCTGCCAACAATCAGCCACTATATGTCCTTCTTTCCCGCAATACCAACAAATCATATTCTTAGCCTTCAAATTCAAAGCCCCAATCACCTTCTCAACTTGATCCCAAGGGATATCATCCTTCCCCTCAATCCAAGCATTATTATCGCCAGTCCCAGTTCTGTCAGCCAAATCGGATACATGCACCTCACTAATCACAGGCCTAGATTTCACCTCCCTAGATTCTTCCAATTTCAACCCTTCCATAGCCTGGGAATAACATGACGTCACATTTTCAGGTGAAATGTGTCCAGAACGAGCCCAGCTGATGTAATGTTGAACTCTACGAATCAAATAAGTCAAGAATGAGCTATAATCCTCCAGGTAATGCATAGATTCAACAAAGTTGGCCATATCTCTAGCTAAATCTGTAAACATTAAATTCTTCGCCACATTGTTATAAAAATCACGCCAAGATTGTTTAGAAATATGACCAGGATGCATAAGTCTAAACAACCGTAATTTCTCATTAAAGAACACATCCACATTTTGACCACTCTTTTGTTTCAGGGCATAGAAGAATTCAGTAGCTGACTCTGTATCTGCAAACGGTATCACCAACCTCCTTATCAACAGGTAATAACCTAAAGCACTTAGGGAGGCATTAGCCTCCGGAGTAATAAGCCTCCCCATTTTCTTTCCCTTGCACTCAAAAATCCTATTGTACAACACATCCTTGAAAAGCATGGAATCCTCCAATTTTGCGAACCGAGCAACCCTCCACAAGGACAAAAAATAATCCTCAAAATCAATATTTCCATCCCAAAATGGAGCGTCCCGCACAAAATCACTGTCCCACTTGACACCCCTTGCCAGACAAAACTCCTTAAACTGTCCCTCTACAGTCTGCTGACTGACACTGCCACCAGCCACCTTTTTGTAAGCCTTAAGCACTTCTGCCCTTTCCTCGATTAAAGGAAATATATCCAATAACTGATTCTCATACTCAGTCAAACAACTCTCATGTACATTCATCCAATTACCATTACCAGCTGGACCCAAAAAATCTATCTGCGAAAACTTCAAATGTCCAGGAGCACTCTTTACGCTCTTAGCCTTGAAACTAGTAGAATCCAATTTAGCCTCCACACTCAATCGATTAATAAAAGATGCATTAAATGAATCATCCCCCATCGATTTAGCTGTAGCCACACTAGCCCCCAAACTTGTCTCATACAAGAATCCACCAATGTCGCCATCTGGTGGCAATTGAGCCACCTTTTTCTTGATAGTAGCCAAATCAACATCATAACCTAATTTCTTATGCTCATCTGTACTTTTGAACTCTTTCACCTTATTCTCCAGCCGTTTATTCGCCGCCATTAGCTTATCCACTTGACTCTTGACAGTCGTATGCTCCTTTAACATTGCCCTAACGTATTTCTTTATACTTTCAGGCACAACATCATTCTCCACGTCGCCCAACGCCGACTCCACATTTGCATTAGCACCTGCACCTCCACCAACATCATCAACCGCATCGTCATCCTCCTCCCAATTGTCAGGAGTTCCATCATCATCCTGACTTTCAGCCTCCCGAGGCCGCTTAGGCCGCCGTCCACGCTTGCCTTCACCTTTGCCCCGCTCTCCTTTTTCATCAGCCATATCCGAGCACTAGAACTAGATTCGCCGTGAAATTTAGATCAGAAGAGTTAAAAAGTGAAATTCCACAGAAACCTAAAATATAAATCAAGTTATAAATAAAAAATATAACAAAACTGTGAAAAATCCGAGATAAACAATCTCAAAAAGTGATCGAATTCAAATTAAACACCACTTCCCCCACCTTTAACTCTGCAGCAGGTTTAAATAACACGTAGCACAATAAGACTGCGCCAAATGAGATGTAGACAGACTTGCATAAGTTAATGATAGAGTAGATTCAATATTTAATTCAAAATACAAACAGTTTTTTAAGTATTTATTTATATTGGATTAAATGCAGTTTTTGGGTAAATAAGATTAAATATGTATACTTTATTTAGAAATGGTTATATGGTTAAATATATTAATAATTCAAACTATTGATTATTTAAGCTGGAAAGGTCTGAAGTAACAGGATGTCTGTTTGTGTGTGGAAACACCAAAGTAGCAGGATGACTGTCTGTCTAATTAATACAAAGGTATTAATTAGCTGTATAACTCTGAAGTAGCAGGATGACTGTCTGTCTAATTAATACAAAAGTATTAATTAGCTGTATAACTCTGAAGTAGCAGGATGACTGTCTGTCTAATTAATACAAAGGTATTAATTAGCTGTATAACTCTGAAGTAGCAGGATGACTGTCTGTCTAATTAATACAAAAGTATTAATTAGCTGTATAACTCTGAAGTAGCAGGATGACTGTTTGTCTAATTAATATAAAGGTATTAATTAGCTGTATAACTCTGAAGTAGCAGGATAACTGTCTGTATGTCAGGACACCAAAGCAGTAGGATTGCTGTCTGTTTAATTAATACAAATGTATTAATTAACTATGCACTTTGAAGGGGTGGAATATCTGCCTGTGCAAACTCGTTGAAGTAGTAGGATGTCTGTAAATAGCTGAATTGGTCTAATAAGACTCGACCCCAAACCAGATAGTGTTCTGTGTAAGGACTCTCAATTGCAACTGACTAACTAAATAAATGTTCTCTTAAATGTTCTCTTAAATGTTCTCTTAACTTTTACAGAGCAATTGAGAGTAAATGATGTTTCTCCTTTTAAGCCAAAAACTTAAAACTGAATTATACTACAATAAACTTTCTCTTGTCATGGCGTGACCTTAATACAACAAAAACGAAGGGATCTAAAGGGATAAGACAATCATACAATGGCCGATAAATTAATGTACATCCCAATGATGGTACATAAAATTTCCCCTTTTGTAGCGTAATATTAGATGTTGAAACGTTTAAAAACTCAACCTTGTAAAACAATCAATCTAAATTTAACAAAAGTCCCCCAAAGTTGTTAAACCATCAAATAAGAAAACGTTATTATAAAACCTTGGGGACTAGTGTAATAAATAGCCCCCTCTCTCTCTGACAAAAGGGTAATTTTTTGTTGCAATGAAAACCATTGTTTTCACAATTTTTAAGGCCAAACCACCAATTAAATATTTTTACAGCGATGTCTAGACCTGTAAGAAGCTTCACCGGAAAGAAGAAACATCTCACAGACATACACCTAGTCCCCAAAGTTTTCTTACTGGATTGTACAACAACAACTTTGGGGACTTTTAGTCAATTTTGATTTGTTGTTTCTTATAGTTGAGTGTTCCAATATTTTAACCACTAAATGTAATCAGTAAAAGGAATAATTTTGTGTATCATCATTGGGGATGTGCATCAATTTATCATCCATTATCTTATCCCTTTGGATCCCTGGAAATAATAATAATGCCTCTTAAATTTTAATGAACATTTTGTTTCTTTTTATCAACGAAAACCACCATTTTTGAAGCCTTGGGCTTAATTTTTAGTAGCGAAGCTACTCTATAATTTGAAATGTCCGTATGTCCGTCTTAGATTGGGGGAAACGTGATTTTCTCGGCTCCTATAAAAGATAAAATGCTAAATTTTTTGACAACATTCCCATTATTAAAGAGCACAATTAACTATTAAACATCAATTTAGCAGGTTTTAGGCTATTTTTGTATTTTTCACATTTTTCTCCATATCTTTGGTGTTTATGGTCCGATTTCCAAAATTTTTTCAGTTTTAGTATCAAATTTAAATTTCCTGTCGTTTCAAGAAAACATCAATGGCGGTCAGACTGCCTTTAAGCAGGTTTTAGGCTATTTTTGTATTTTTCACATTTTTCTCCGTACCTTGGGTGTTTATGGCCCGTTTCCGAAGTTTTTCAGTTATAGATATCAAAATTAAATTTCCTGTCGTTTCAAGAAAACATCAATGGCGGTCAGACTGCCCTTTTGCAGGTTTTTGGCTATTTTTATATTTTTCACATTTTTCCTCATATCTTTGGTGTTTATGGTACTTTTTTTTTAAATTTGTGTAGTTAAAAATATCAAAATTAAATTTCCCGTTGTTTTGAGCATCCAGTAAGTAATTTACTTTGACCGTCAGTCTGTTAGTCATAGTACTGAAATATAAATATTAAGAAATTAAAAACAAATGTTGAAAAGGTTTCGTGATTTTCCCTAATATAAATGCTTTTGACAACTAATATCTAAATTATTATTTAATTGTTTGTGCTTCACTACTTATGGATGTTGTCATCCTTGTTTTCTTGCAGGGGGGTATTTACTATTCAGGATCAAAGGTGGTTTGAATTTTGAATTAATTACTATCATTACACCATCTCCCAAATGTATTTAGAATCTCTCTCTTTATCATCTATCTTTCTTTCTCTCCCTTTCTCTCTCTCTCTTTCTAGTTCATCTCTCTACTCTCTCTTTTCTCTCTCTCTCTCTCTCTCTCTCTCTCTCTCTCTCTCTCTCTCTCTCTCTCTCATTCTTTCTTTCTATCTCTCTCATTCTCTCTCACTCTCCCTCTCTCTCTCTCTCTCTCTCTCTCTCTCTCTCTCTCTCTCTCTCTCTCTCTCTCTCTCTCTCTCATTCTTTCTTTCTATCTCTCTCATTCTCTCTCACTCTCCCTCTCCCTCTCTCTCTCTCTCTCTCTCTCTCTCTATCTCTCTCTCTCTCTTTCTCTCTCATTCTTTCTTTCTATCTCTCTCATTCTCTCTCACTCTCCCTCTCCCTCCCTCTCTCTCTCTCTCTCTCTCTCTCTCATTCTTTCTTTCTATCTCTCTCATTCTCTCTCACTCTCCCTCTCTCTCTCTCTCTCTCTTTCTCTCTCTCTCTCTCTCTCTCTCTCTATCTTTGTCTCTCTTTCTCTTTCTCTCTCTAAATAACCATATTTCAGACATACACACCGAGACATCCTGTTAATTTTATATAAGATTTGTAAAATACCTTGGGCTTAAAAAATTATTTCATCATTTTTCTTGCAAGAGGATATTTGGGATCAGAGGTAACTTCAGTTTTAATTAATTACTACGATTACACCATCCCTCCAATCTGTCTCTCCCTTTCTCTCTCTCTCTCTCTCTCTCTTTCTATCTCTCTCTCTCATTCTCTCTCACTCTTTGCAGCTTTTTTTTTAGATTTCTCTTACTGAAAAATTTAGATTTGCAGCTTTTTTAAAAGTAACTTAATCAATCCAATCAAAATACTATAAAAGTTCTCAAAGTTGTAAAGCCAACGAATAATAAAACTTTATTAAAAGCTTTGAGGACTAGTGTTAACAAAAAGCCCATTGTCCCCTCCCTCCCTGTTAGTTTTGTGCTGTATTAATAAATAGTTTGTGGTTCTCAAGTTTTTTTTTAATTGGCGGAAGTGAAGGCCCCCCCCCCCACCCCCATATACATCAATTAATATCTATTTATCTATCTATCTCTCTTTATCTCTTTCTCTCTCTCTTTCTCTCTCTATCTATCTCTCTCTATCTCTCTCTATCTATCTATCTATCTATCTCTCTCTCTCTCTCTCTCTCTCATACTCTCTCTTCACCGCAAGGAACCATATTTTAGACATACAGACATACGGCTAGACATACAGACATACAGACATACTAGACATACAGACATACGGCTAGACATACAGACATACAGACATACAGACATACTAGACATACAGACATACGGCTAGACATACTGTGTAAGATTTGTGTCTATTAGCGTCCTATAATCACATTTCAAGGTTGGGATAGCTTTGTTTACAAAGTACTATTAAAGAGAAATTTCCCCCTTCACAGGTTAAGATAGTTAGATAGATACATACATATGTATGAGATGGACTGTAATAAAATGCCATTTCTCGCGGTCGTACGCGGTCATATGCAATGTTCGAAGGAACATTATAAGAAACAAAAACGTTCAGATTTTCCCTGTTTTTTCCTTTTTCCCTCCCAAAATGCCATAAAATCAAGGCATTATTCCTGGATATTTTTGTTAGTAGGACGTTTTTGGTTGATCAGTGTAGTGAAACGTGCTTAGAAAATGTTAAGATTTGATAATCAGATAAGAAATTTTTATGTTTACACTCCCTTTAAGCCAGATATCCGGCCATTTTTTATTACACTATTTTTTGGAAATTAGGAAGATCCGGATAATGTGACTATCTGGATACCGGATATCCGGCTGATTTATAATACCTGATATTCGGTTGCCAGATATAAGGCCAGATACCGGATATCCGACATTATAGATCAGCCGAAAAAAGTTACTGGTTCCAATCCTATATACTGTATACTTATCCCAGTCCTATAATTTATCAGCCATTGTCTTATCCCTGTTAGATCCCTGTTTACTTATCCTTACCATTACCTCGTAAGGTCGGGATGCAATACTCTAACACCCAAGGATATTAGGTTAAGTAACATCCATCAGACAACCAACTCTCTGTGGTGCACTGCACAACCTTTGTCTGAGAAGTCCTAACTGTGCAATTGCATAGTAACAAGTTGCGCCTTTTTTTGGGCCAAGGCATTCCCCCCTCTCTAACTATCTACGTCGCGCATCTGTCATAGTAGAAGTGGTAGCCATTTTTAACGTCTTTAGTTATGACGCAGTGTCGGCCCAAGATTTGAACTTATCACCTTCCCTAGGACAAGTGGATGCGCTACGTGTTGAGCCACGTGTTGAGCCACATGTTGAGCCACGGGTAAACTATAATTAGTATACGTATCTATTTCCTGGGCAATTTACAACAAATTTTGAATATTTTGAACACAGAAACTGTTTACGTTTAGTCATTCTTCAATACTCCAGTTGTTAGGAGCCTGTGCTTGGGGTGGCAGGGAGTGGTAATTGGACTGTGAATTACACCAGTACCCAAAGTTTTATTACCACGTTGTACACAAAGTTTTAACTACACTAGTACCCAAAGTTTTATTGCCACGTTATCTTATTAAATGGCTGAAAGTTTTTTTATAATAAAATATTTTCTCGTATTCATTCGAATCCGGTGGATAGGAACCGGTTCTCATCCATACGAAAAAACTATGTCTAGCATCGTATTATATCCAGCTTTCTACGAATATAGAAAATTACAATCATAAAATTAAAACTAGTTTTTTTAGCCGGTGACTTCGTCACCTCGGGGCTAAAAAAACTAGTTTTAATCTCATAATTGTACATTCTATATCCGCGGAAAGCCGTTTATAATACGATGCGAGAAATAACTATTATATAATAAATAGTTGATAATTTTGTCCATCATCATCATTGGGTAAAAACCATTATTTTATGTTCATTGTCTTCTCCCATAAGATCTCTGATAGGCGGTTATTGAAAAAAAATAATAGTCAAGTTATTATTTAATAGTAGGTATATTTATCCTATTTAATAAAGTAACAGGATGTTTGTCTGTCTGTCTGTTTTCTCTCACCAACCACTGAACCATTTTGATTCTCCTTTACAGGGTAGCTTCTCATAGGTCCCGGTAAGGTTTAAAGCTATTTTGGGGGTGCTTACAACACACCCTCCCCAAAAAAATCCCCTCCCAAAATTTAATTATATTCTTTTTTTTATAAATCTAAAATAATAATCTAATTCAACTCCCCCTTCATCAAGTGCCCCTAGAAGCCTCTAGAGGCATATCCACTAGTGTTGTAGTTATAATATTATTACAATTATGTCAATTTTATGTCATTCATGATAACTTTTTTATTGATTTCACGTAGTCAGCAATTGAACTCTGTAAAAAAAAATTGAGTAGGTATTATGTATGTAGCCATTTATCCGAAAATTATATAAATGTCCCAGAGAGAGAGAGAGAGAAAGAGAGAGGAGACAATGAGCTGTCGTTGGCCTAACAATTTTTGGAGACTTTAGATAAATTGCTTGGTTGGTTAATTAAATTGAATGTTCAAATGTTTAAACCTCTACAGGAGGGGTAATTTTGTGTATAATCATTTGGGATGTACAGCAATTTATCGGCCATCGGTCAGTTCCATCCCTCCGTCCGTCCATCCGTAACGGTTAGCTATTTTCGTTAATTTAGACATGTTAAAGTTGCTATATCGATTTAAAATTTTGCATAATGATTCCTTTAACAGTTAGGTAAGGTTTAAGAAGCATAGCAACTCTTTAATCGTTACCAGAATATCCGTATGTCCATTTAAAATATGGCGACTTTAGCTTTTTTGACAACCGCATAATTATCCTATTCATCTGATTTTTGGAATGCTGATTCCTAGGACAATATAGTACAACCATTTTAGAGCTTTGATACTTATGGATGTTGTCATCCTTGAAAGAAATTATTCAAGATTTCAATTATTCAAGATTATTCTAAATCTATACTTAGACTAAGAATAGGATAGATAGATAGATAGATAGATAGATAGATAGATAGATAGATAGATAGATAGATAGATAGATAGATAGATAGATAGATAGATAGATAGATAGATAGATAGATAGATAGATAGATAGATAGATAGATAGATAGATAGATAGATAGATAGATAGATAGATAGATAGATAGATAGATAGATATTAATTGATGTATATAGGGGGTGGGGGGGGGGCCTTCACTTCCGCCAATTAAAAAAAACTTGAGAACCACAAACTATTTATTAATACAGCACAAAACTAACTTTGAGGGAGGGGACAATGGGCTTTTTGTTAACACTAGTCCTCAAAGCTTTTAATAAAGTTTTATTATTCGTTGGCTTTACAACTTTGAGATCTTGTATAGTATTTTGATTGGATTGATTAAGTTACTTTTTAAAAAGCTGCAAATCTAAATCTTTCAGTAAGAGAAATCAAAAAAAGTAAACTGACCTAAAATCCAGTTAGTGAGGAGACAATGGACTGTTTATTACACTAGTCCCCACAGTTTTATAATAACGTTTTCTTATTCGTTGGCTTAACAACTTTGGGGACTTTTAATGGATTTTAATTGACTGGTTTATTGAGTCAAGTGTTTAAATGTTACAACCACTAATTGTAATCTACAAAAGGAGTAGTTATGTGTATAAATATTAAATATTAGGGATGTAAATCAATGTATCGGCTATTTATTATCCCTTTAGATCCCTGACTAGAATATAATTTATAATACACATAATATATATAGATGGTCATTCTGACCCCAAAATTCGTCAAACTTGAAAATGGAATTTCTAGCAGACAAAAGCCTTTATTTATGTTTGTTTTACATGATTCTTTCGGGTATAGTTCCTCTCGTGTATTCGCCTCTAAAGGGGCGTTTTTTCGTATTTACAGTAGCATTTTCCTTAGTTCTAGCCCCTTTGGGTCAATCACATAACCCAACTTAACCTAACCTAAAATACCCTATCCAATTTATTATCAAAATACGACGAAAAGCCGCTTAAGAGGCATTGCCACGAAAGGATCTATTCCCAATTTTTCGAGGATATAATTTCCCGAAATTTTGATTTATCCTAGGCAATGGACTACTTATTAAAATATAAAAATCTGTACACTTTTTAACTAATAACATGGCCAAGTTGTTCCTCCATTGTTTCATTTATCGCATAAAGTTATATTCAGCTTTCCATGGATAGAAAAATAAAATAAAAACAATTAATTCCAGTTTTGCTAACCAAGACTTATAAAAGAACAATGTTTTAAAAATTTCAATTTTCTCCTAAATAAGTATGACAACATCCATACGTAGCAAAGCATAAAAATCTTTTGCAGCACGACAGACTGACAGACAGACGAAGTAAGTTATATACTAGATGCCCTATGTATTAAAATATATTCACAAAAAAATCATCTTAAATAGTAACCGAAAAATACCTCCATTAAGAGAGTTACGGACGGACGGACAAAGAAAAATATAGAGTAGCCTCGCTACTTTTAAAAAAATAGTAGGTAAGAAATCTAATTTATAGAGGTCTCCTTTTATGGGCCCGTTGTTTTGACATTATTTTGTCCAGATATTCACCAAGTTTTAAAATTTTACTCGGCGAGAGAGAGAGAGGGGACTATGGGCTGTTTATTACCCTAGTCCCCAAAGTTTTATAATAGTTTTTTTTAATTTTTGTTGTCTTAACAACAATTGTTGTTTAAATTGAGTGTTCATACGTTTCAACCACTAATTGTAATCTTCAAAATTGGTAATATTGTTTATAATCATTAATCTATCGGCCATTGTCTTATCCCTTTAGAATTTACTGAATTTTACAACATTGTAAAACTTTAACCCCGATTTCCCTCAAATTCTATTTTGATTACTTACAAATCTTTTTTCAATCTTTTTTTCAAAACGGTCATGGGACAAACGCTGGCACAGTGCGTTCGAAGGTACTTTGACTATTGTGTCAGAACCTAAATTGGGACATAGGCATTTCATTCAGATATACATTTCATTACCCTGAGTTATTTTAACTTTTCAAAAAAATCTAAAATGCAGCCGTTTTTTGATAAAATTAGATTTTAAAATTTCAACTTCAATTTTCACTCCCTAGGAGTTATCACGGCAAGAAAAGCAAAAATTATTTATGTAAAATTGAATGACACAATGAACTAACCAATCAAAATTTATTAATAGTCCCCAAGATTGTGTAGCAAACAAATAAGAAAAAACTTTGGGGACTAGTGTAATAAACAGCTCAATGTCCTCTCTCTCACTTGACATATATATATATATGCTAGGGGCGAAGCCACTAGTAGTGTGATTAATAAAACCACGAAACCTATATGTGATTTTCAGCTGTAGTTGGGGGACAATTTTAGATTTATATCGCTTGTTGGCTATACCCTATTCTTTTAATAAAACTATAAAATAATTTACATTGAAATTAAGAAACAATAAAATAATAAATAACGCTAAATGGTATTAAGAATTTAATCCCCCCCCCCCTCTCCGACTTTAATTTTAGATGAAGTTTAATAGATATCTGAAAATAGAAATGACGCAAATGAGTACAAATGATACGCAAATTTTGATCACAATTCTCACGTTTATCTAAAAATGCAACATATAATTGTGGTAATACGACACCCAGACGGACAGGCCGTTTACAGAGTTGCTTCGCTGTGACTTATGATAACAAACCCCCTGCACTAATCTTATTATATCACCATCTATCTCATGACCGCTGTTGACCCCGCACCCAGCGGTCAAACTGGCCTGCCTAAATGTGGGGAGGGGACTCAAACATGCAACTATCACGCGTCCCTCACGCGCTTATATAACCGGGAGGCGTTGCCTCCCCTTTTACCACCACTGCCCCCACAGCCTGTCTACCGCCGGGAGCTAAGCCCTAGCGCCCCACACCCCCTTCAAACCTAACCATTGTTATAATCTGTTGTATATATATAGTAAACATAACTTGTAAATATTATTCAGTTTAAATATATCATTTCTGTATGCTTGAATCCTGCTTGTTTATTTTGGTAGAATAATTAAAGGCTAGGGCTCGTTGAATCCGAACTCGTTACCCTGTGGGCCGAGAACACTCGGCTTACCAGATAATGATAGCTATTAAAACAATTTTCAAGCACAACTTTTATCTTATTAGGATAACAATTACATAAGAAAAATATTTTTATCATATGAAATTCGTGATCAAACACCTAATTGAAAAAAATGCAAGACATAGCTTTTATTTTAAGAAAGACTAGGGGCAACGAACGCCCCCAAGAAGCCTCTAGGTGTTCTTAAGGTGGGAGGGGGATAAGTCAACCCCCCTTCTACTTTTTAATTTGAGTTTTAATAAGAAATATTGAGAGAAAAAAATTTGGGGGGGGGATTTTAAATTGGGAGGGTGGAGATACGCTCTCCCAAAATAGCTAAAAACCATCCCTGTACCTAAAAAAAGCTTAATTGCAAAGGAAAATTAAACAGATGTCATTTAAAAAAAAAATTTAAATTGGCACATTTGTATAAACACCTGTAGACTCAAGAATGACGCACAAAATAGGGAAAGGAAAAAAGTGAGAGGGTAATTCAAGTTTTAAGATATCCTAAAATAGTTATGATCGCCAAATAAATACAGGAATAAGGTATAGCCAAAAAGCAAAATAAATCTAAAAAATATTTGGGGGGCAAATTAAATGTAGTCAATTATTAGAATTTTTTCAAATTAATTCGTTGTTGAAATAAGCTGATGTGATTGTTTTTTTTGAGGGGGGTGGGGTAAAAATCACACATTATAGCATCGAAAAAAGGTCAATCTCAACAAAATCAATTTAAAATCTTCTTTGAAACTGATCTATTGTCTTATCGCTTTAGATCCCTGAGTAAAGCAAAATATTGAATGTTGTTTAGGGAAGGTAGGGAGGGTACATTGGGCTGTAGTTACGCTAGTCCCCAAAGTTTTATAAAACGTTTTCTTAGTTGTTGGTTCAACAACTTTGAGGAGTTTTATTAAACTTTAATTAGATGTTTCATAAGTTGAGTTTCTTAACTTTTCAACCAATAAATGTAATCTACCAACAGAAAGGGGTTATTTTGTGTTTTATCATAGGGGATTTACATCAATTTATCTTATTCTAAATTAAATTAAACTGAACTATAGGTATTTATCTTACAGTATTATTTTCAAATTATTACCCCACTAATATTTATGTATATTCCCAAGTAGAGCCAAATTGGTTAAGTGGTTACTGAGGTCTTAATCTTCAGACGGACTGACAGACAGAAATACGGACAGACATCATTCTACTTTGTAATATAGATAAGCTGAAAAATCTATTTTGTTGTCTGTGATCCAGCCAATTAATTCCATTTGATATTGCAGAAAATTAAATATTTTATTGGCGTATAGTTGGCGAAAACTTTTTTTTAATGTAGATTAAGGGAAGTGGGTACGAAAGGGGGGGGGAGAAATAATGGAAGAGGATTGTAGCGAAATTTTTACTTAGAATTGTTGATGGACGATAATAAAAATGCCGTTTATCGAAGTTGTACGTGGTGATACGTAATGTTGGAAGGTTGCCGCAAATATCAGATCTTAGTTTTTGTGACTCAAGAAATCATAGCGAATTAGATAATCTTGCAAGCATCGCTTTTATCCTTTAGAGAAAATAAGTAAATCAAATTACAAAACTGAGGTGAATTCTTAAAAAAAAATAAGGTCGCTGCTCGCTGGTGAGGCTAAATTGTTTTTGTAAAGAATCTTCTAAATCACATAAAATATCTTTAAAAATTAAACAAACTCTTATGTATATAGACCTTTTATGAAATTTATTTAATTTTTGTAGATTTTTTATGCGATTTTTGAGGATTTTTCACAAAAATTATTTAGCTTCACTAGCAACCCTATTTTTTTTTTTTTTTAAGCATCCACCTCTAATATCTAAAATTTGCGTCACCCCTACAACATTGCGTACGACCGCGTACGAAACTTCAAGAAAAAGCATTTTATTACTGTCCATCGAAATGTTTGTCTAAATCACATTCCCCTGTAAAAACCTGAGGTCACCGGTAATTGGTAAAATAATATGTCTGCAATAACATAAGGGATAAGACAACGGAGGAAAAAAATATGTACTGCTCCAATTATGATCAACAAAATTAACGATTCTGTTAATTAAATTAATAGGTAGATACTTAGGGATCTAAAGGGATAAGATAATAGCTGATAATTTAATCTACATCCCCAATAATGATACATAAAATTTTAACTTTTGTATATTACAATTAATAGTTAAAATAAACCAACCTATCAAAATTTAATAAAAGTCCCTAAAGTTTTTAAGCTAACAAATAAGAAAACGCTATAATAAAACTTTGGGGACATGTGTAATGAACAAACGGACAGAATATTCGACAGATGGAAGGACAGACAAAGTAAATTACAGAGTAGCTTTACAATTTAAAAATTTTCATGAATTTAAAAGGGTAATAATACAATGGCCGATAAATTAATGTACATCCCTAATGATAATACACAAAATTACCCCTTCTGTAGATTACAATTAGTTGTTGAATTGTCTACTTAACTTTATAAAAATCAAAATTCAATATAGTCCCCAAAGTTATTGAGCCAATAAATAAGTAAAGATTAAAATAAAACTTTGGAGACCAGTGTAATGAACAGCCCATTGTCCCCTCCCTCCCTCAAAAATTTTACAGCCCCCGCAGATTCACATACTTCCCTATGGCAAATCTTTATATTAAAATTCAGGGAGGGAGGGGACAATGGGCTGTTCATTACACTAGTCCCCAAAGATTTATGATAACATTTTCTAATTCGTTAGCTCAAAAGATTTTAGGACTTTTGATTGGTTGTTTAAGTTTAAGTTGAGTGTTCAAACGTTTCAACCCCTAATTTTAATCTACAGAAGGTGTAATTTTGTGTGTCATAATTGGGAATTTATCGGCGATAGCCCTATCCCTTTAGATCCATGATTTATACATGCAAAACCCCAGACACTTTACATAGACATAGTATGTCTAGATTGTGATTTTATTTTATAGCTTTGGTTAAAAATTACGCTTGAGGAACTTATTTTCTTGTTGTAAAAAAATGCAAAAAGTTCAATTATGCTTGTAACTCACAGTGCCTTCGAAGGTGCTTTGACTTTAGTGTCAGAACCTAAATTGGGACATAGTGCATTTCATTACCCTAGGCTAGGTAAATTCATTTCGCTTTTCAATAAAATCTAAAATGCAGCGGTTTTTGAGAAAATTAGATTTAAAAATTTCAAGTTCAATTTTCACCCACTAGGAGTTACCGCATAATCATGACAAGAAAAGCAAAGATTATTTATTTAAAATTTTGAACAACTTTGCTTTTATAAAGTCAGTCTTAAAACCTCTCTATATATGATTTATTTAATGTTAAATTTCCGTGACCTTAGCAAAGCAATTGATAAAATGGCCATTAATTAACTCACTTCAGGAGTGGTTTTATGAAAATTTAAACCTGTTTAAAGGGGGATTGTCATATTTGAGTGTTCAAACGTTTCAACCTTAAAATTTAATCTACAACAGAGGTAATTTTGTGTGTCATCATTAGGGTTATACATAAATTTATCGGCCATTGTCTTTAGATCCCCGACTTTGTTAGAATTTATCATGACTATTAAAGTTAAATCATTTACAAGTGGCCATAATGATGGATAGAAATCAATTTTGTCTGCCTAAACTCATTTTTATGTAGCAATGTTTTATCTCAGGGATCTAAAGGGATAAGTCAATGGCCGATAAAATGATGTACATTCCCAATAATAACACACACAATGACCCCATCTTTAGAATACTTGTGAACACTCAACTTAATAAAGTAACCAATAAAAATTTAGTAAAGTCCCCAATGTTTCTTTACATATGACTTCATGTAGTTGTTGCAGAAAGAGGGGGGACAATTGGCTATTTATTACACTAGTCCCTAAAGTTTTTTAATGATGTTTTCCTAAACGTTGGCTTAACAACTTTGGGGACTAATGGTTGATTGATTGAGTTGAGTGTTCAAATGTTTCAACCATTAATTTTATTCTACATAAGGGGTAATATTGTGCATTATTATTGTGGATGTACATCAATTTATCGGCCACTGTCTTATCCCTTTAAATCCCTGAGTTGTTAAGTTAATTTATGTTCTCATTGTATGCTAACCTTAATAATTGGTTTTCCACATTTAAATTTTCATTGTTATAACTTTTAAAAGCAAACCTTTTCTATAAAGAGGGTCGGTCCGTCCGTTCGGAACGGATAGCTCTTTTCGTTAATTTCGGCATGTTATAGTTGAGCTATCGATTCCTGTAGTAGTTAGGTATAATTTAGAAAGCGCAGCAACTTTATAATCAATACCAGAATGTCCGTGCGTCCATTTAAAACATGCTGATTATTAACTTATTTAACAGCAAATTTTTATATGATAAAATTATCCGATTGGTCTGATTTTTGGAGTACTGATTCCTAGGACAATAAAGTACAATGTTATAAGCGAAGCATCTCTATAATCAAGCACTAAAAATGTAAATATGTCCTTAAACAATATCGTTCGACTTTTATACATTTATATTCTGATTATTCAGTACTGAGACTATACAATTTTTAATGTTCGTTTGTCCTACCGTTTCAGAGCTTTTATGGATGTTGTCATCCTTGTTTATTGAAACCTTTGTTGTCTAACGAATGCTTCAATTAAAGTTTAAATGTAAATTTTTATTGTTTTAAATTTAATTAACACTAGTATATTTTAATACGAAGTCTATGAGGTCACAGGGATCTAAAGGGATAAGACAATGGATGATAAATTGATATATATCCCCAATAATGATATACAAAATTATCTTTCTGTATATTCAAATTAGTGGTTGAAATGTTTGGACACTCAACTCAATAAACCAACCAATCATAATTCAATTCAGTGAACCAAGTTGTTAGGCCGGAAAGCATTATTAAAACCACCCAATGTGCCCCCTCTTCCTGATTAAAACCGGCAATTGATTTCTTTCTTTGGATTAAGTCAAGCAGAGTGTGCCTTCTCTTAAGTGCCCCTAGAGGCATCGATGGGCGGATCCGCTAGTATATATACATAAATTATTTTAAAAATTTAGAAGAAGCATATTTTGACAAGTAAAGCAGAGTATGCCAATATTCCTCCTAGTAAAGCAGACTATGCTAACATTCCTCCTAGTAAAGCAGAGTATGTCAATATTCCAACAAGTCAAGCAGAGTGTGCCAAAATAGGGTATTGGCACACTCTTTTTGACTTGATCCAAAGAAAGAAATCAATTATATTGACCCCCCCTCCCCCCTCCCTGTCATTTTTCAATTTCACGCCACGTTTTGTAAGCTGCCGTTAGTTGGGCAACAATCTATAAAAAAATCAAATATAAAAAAAATTAAAGTGCCAATAGAGGCCATAGGGGCGTAGCCGCTAGTTCTTTATATCATGACTAGCGGTCACGCTCCAAAGGACCCTAGAAAAACATCATATCTTATGAGAACAATTATTATTGAGATCTTTAGCTTCAGACAAAAAACCTTTGTGCTTTAAAATATAACTAGCGGCTACGCTCTCTAGAGAACTCTAGTATCACTTGAGGAGGGGAAAGTTGAATAAAAAAAGGTGATATCCTCTTAGAATTATTTGTTTCAATTTTGAAAATTTGAGTAACCCACCCCCCCTCCCCCCCGACAGAACTATGAACTCTGGCCGCAGCGCCCGGCTCCCTAGTATATAACCTAAAATAGTTGTTCTCTGTATAGGGAGGGGGGGGGGGGGCTCAAATTTTTAAATTTGAAAAAACAAGAGGATAATGCCAAAAAAAAACATTTTAAAACAAAGAGTTTAAAAAATTTTCTTTCAGGGGCGATTTCTCTTTGGAGGGTGGTGGTACCCTCCCCCAAAATAGTTCTAAACCTTCCCGGGACCTATGAGAAGCTACCCTGTTAAGGAAAACCCGATCGATTCAGCGGTTAGCGAGATCCTTCAGTACAAACACAGTACAAACAGTCCTGGGAAGGTTTTAAACTTTTTTGGGGGAGGGTGTGTTCAATGGGCTATTTTACTATTACATTTAAGCCTTGAGATGGTTTTAGGCTATTTTCTAACCTCTTTTTCTTCCACTATTTTCTGAAAATAAATAATAAACCAACCAATCAAAATTTAATAAATTTAAGTTGTTAAGCCAACGAATATCTCTGCTCCTTAATAAAACAATCCCATTCTAAACATTCAAACCCCCAATCTGAAAGTGGACAAAATAATGCCACGGTCATAGCGGTCATGCGTCTTGCGTCATATTAAAGGGGTGACGCAAATTTTAGATCTCAGTTTTTGCTATTTGATTTACTATTAATCTCTATAAGATATAAGCGATGCTTGCTATATTATCTAATTCGCTATATTATAAAGATGAATTTTTCTCAAAACGCCAAATATGGGGTCTAAAATTTGTGTCACCCTTCCAATCTGACGTAAGACGCATTACCGCTACGACTGTGGTATTATTTCGTCCACTATCCCCAATCTTGGAAAAATAATGTTTCATTTAACTTGCTACTCTAGTATTCTATCTTGTATTACACAAATAGGAATGTTAATTTCTAAAGAGTGAAAAGGCAGAAAATATTTGGATCAAAAGGGAAATAAAATATTGTACCAATTTTTAGTTAAATTGTTAGTTGCTAGATGTCTACATTTAATTTAAAAATTTTATTTATATAAAAAAAATCTTAATTTTTTACACTTTTATAATAAAATTGTTTTTGAAAAATTTAAATTATTATGTTAAATAATAAAATTGAGTCTAATTACTTTAGCTTTTTTTACGATATGGAAAGATACTTTCCAATATAAAATTAAAATAAAAAAAAAGTTTCAAATCTATAAGAAACCAATTAGTGATTGAATCATATGTGGACATTTTATGTAGAGAATCAACTCTCCAATTACCACTCTGGAATTTTATTTAAACACCTACTAGCAGCTACAACCCCTAGAGAGGCCTCTAGTGGCACTTTAAATGATTGTTTCTTTTTAAATAATACGATAAACTGCAATGTTACGTAGGAGTCTCTATTCGAGAAAAAATTTCGATTCATTGTGATTTCTCTTGGGAGGGTGGTGGTATAGTTATAAACCTTACCGGGACCTATGAGAAGCCATCCTGTTAAGGAGAACCTGATCGGTTCAGCGGTTAGTGAGATATTTCGGTACAAACACACAGACATCCAGTTACTTTAGTATAAGGATTAAAGGGGATGAATTTAATAACTTTAGGTCAAATTATCTCTAATGTTGTCAATCATATTAATCCATTTTATCCAAATATTTTCATTAAAAATAGTGGTTGAAACATTTGAACAATCAACTAAACGAACCAATTCATCAAATTTCACTAAAGTCCCCAAAGTTGTTAGGCCAATAAATAAAAAATATTCTTATAAAACTTTGGGGATTAGTGTAATAAACAGCCCAATGTCCCCTCCCTCACTGAGAACACTTAAGAAATACAGGGATGAGTAAATTGAGGATAACCAAGAATGACAACATCCATAAAAGCGAAGCATTGAAACGGTAGGACAAACGGACATTAACACTTGTATAGTGTCAGAACTAAATAATCAGAATATAAATGTGTAAGAGTCAAGGCAAAATTTTAAGTAAATTTGTTTAAAAACTGCTTGATACAGGATAATGTTTATGGACATACTAACATTCTTAGGACTTGATTATAGAGTTGCTTCGCTTATAATATTGTACTTTGATGTCCCAGGAATCTGTATACCAAAAATCGGATCAAACGGATAATTAGATCACATAAAAATTTGTTGTTAAAAAAGTAGAAAAATCAACATGTTTAAATGGACGTACAGACATTCTAGTAATGATTATAGAGTTGCTACGCTTTCTAAATCTTACCAAACTACTTCAGAAATGACCATGCAAATTTTGAAATCGATAGGATAATTCTTACATGCCTAAGTTAACGAAAAAAGTTATTTATCTCGGACGGACCGACCATAGACGTCCAAGGGGGGGGGGGTAATGGGGCGATTACCCCCCCCCCAAACCATTTTTAATACTATATATTTAATAAAATTTAAATTACCCCCCAAAAAAATTTTACCCCGGGGGTAAATTTTTGGGGGGGGTAAACTAAATTTACCCCCGGGGTAAAAATTTTGGGAGGGGTAAAAAAAATTTGCGGCGCGCTTCGCGCGCCATTTTACCCCCCCCCCCCAAAAAAAACCGAATTACCCCCCACCCCCTTAAAAAAATTTTACCCCCCCCAAAATAAAAAGCTTGGACGCCCCTGGGAACGACCCTAATTATAGAAAAGCTTTTCTTTTAAAAAATATTCAACCTATTGCCAAGGACGTCTTGGATGGGAAGGGGTATAAAACGACAAATCCCCTAAACATCCCATAAAACTTATAGTGGCCTCTCGTTGGTTATTTTTTTTACGTCAAAATCTGAGGTAGCCACTTTTACTAGCTTCCTCAACTGTTAAAAATGATCCTGAACCTAAAATTTGTTTTAAAAAATTAAATTATTATTCAATTATTTATTGTATGACGTCATTTTTTTTTTGGTGCCATTTTACGCTGTTTCAAAAATCGAAGGTATCTTTGGGGGAATAAAAATAAAAAGTTTTGAAATAAACCCACTGAACCCACACAAAAAACCATCAAAGGACTCAAGTTGAAACATTTTTTTTAATTTTTGAAGGTGTAATCATACAAAGTTTAACATTTTAATTCTTTGACAAGAAATCTTCCAAATCTTGTCTAAAAATCTTTGAATTTTTTGGTTATATTTTATTTTCGAATATTTATAAAATTGACTAAAATTTTTTATTTTCAGAATATAAAATGTTATCAAAAAAATCAATGAATGTTTTCATTTATATTGTTTTACTCTCTATTTTTGAAGGTATGAAAATAATTTTGTTTTTAGTAGCGAAGCTACTCTATAATTCCAAATGATTCCGTCTGTCCGCCCGTTAGACATGGATAGGGGGAAACGTGTTTTTCTATAGAAAGCTAAGTTCCCGTAGTTCTAAGATAACCACCATAGTGGTCGGACTGCCTAAAAGACAGGTTTTTATATATTTTAATATTTTTCACATATTTCCCCATATTGTTAAAGCTAATAATATCAAAATAAAATTTCCCATCGTTTTAAGAATACATCCATGGTGGTCTGACTACCTTTTTTGCTATTTTTATATTTTTAATATATCCTACCCCCCCCCCCCCCCAAAAAAAAAAGAACAAGGGTATGAATTTATCTTTCTCACACATCTTTTTTGTCTATAACTCATATGAAAAAATTGTTATCCTCGATCCCCCACCCCATGTATACAATTATGTTTAGGCAGCTTATGGTTTCAATAAGCCTTGCTTGGATGTAATTTTCCTTGAAAGTTTTGCATAAATATAAGATTCTTTTACATAATTGTGAGACAGCTTAAAATACCACCAAAAAAATGACATACAATTAAATTGAGCAATTGGAGAGGCCAGTTTACACTGTAATTGACCAATGGTAAAATTTATACTGGCCTCTTATTGGTCATTTTTCTCGTATGACGTCATTTTACACTGTCTCCATAATTTTAGGTGTAAATTGTCAGCAAAATTCATCAGTCAGCCAAACAGAACAAACATATTATCAATTACCCAACCAAACAGATCAATCATATTACCCACCACCCCGCCAATCTGCACAAGAATATTATCAAACCCTAGGGTGAGTCAATTTTGTATATTTTTATCAGAGACCAAAGCGGGAACTTGCACATGATTTTTAAAAATATATACACCACTGAATGATTTTAAATTTCTCTTATCAAGCAATTGTGTGTGGTTTTATACTTAAGATAAATTTTAAATCATCCAGAGGTGTATTTTACATATAAAAATGGTGTCATGGCAAGAAAACAAAGTTGCACGGTTTCATAGAATTTTCACAGTAGCTTTTAAAAGGTTATTTTACTTTAGGTTAGGTTAAGAAAATTTTAATGATTGCCTGGCAGAGTTAGAAAATATGCCCCGCAGGGCTAGAGCCCCCTTAGAAATAGGAGAAAAGCTACTGTGAAAATACGATTTAACCCGTAACTTTGTTTTCTTTCCATGATCCTAAAAATTATGTGCAAGCTACCGCTTTGGCCTCAGATAAAAATATCCAAAATCAACCCACCCTACAAACTACCCAGCCAAACTGATCTAGCATATTATCTGCAACCCAGGTATACAGCACTATGAGTTTGAAACACTTATTATTTGGAAAACTTGAGCTCATTTATAGACATTTATTTCCTATATAGATCTGTCATGGATCTTGATTCAATAAAGAGGCTGTTTTGTAAATGTTAAAAATTGGAAGATTTCATTAAATCAAAGTTCCTGCAAATATAAGTATTAAATGATAGCCCCAAAACAGGCACAACCTATTATCATGTACATATTATCTAACCCGCGACCATGGCTCAAGACGAAGAGCATCCGCTCGTTTTCAGAGAGGTGATAAATTTAAATTTTGGCTTAACACCATATCATAACTAAAGACGTTAAAAATGGTTCCTACTAGGTGCACGACATTAAAAGTTAGAGTAGGGGGAATGCCCTGGCCCAGTTCTCTGGACTTCTCAGACAAAGGTCGTGCTATCAAAGGGTTAGTTATCTGATTCTTAATAAACCAATAAGTACTTTTTGGACCATATTATTTTATTTAGTTTTGAAACAGATAATCAACCTTTCTACTATTTATAAAGAATATGATTGTCTGATTGTTTTTAATTGTTATTTTTCAGCACCTAAACTATTTTTGTAATTTTTGTTTTTAACTTTAGATCAAACAATGAGAGAATTTTTGTTGAAGAAGCAATCAATGCAGGAATTGTACATATAAAAAATAATTCTTACCCACTCAAGAGGTGGGAGAGTGCAGGGATCATAGAGGACAATGGTCGTTAAATTAATGTATATCCGAAATGAAGAAACAAATAATTTCCCCTTCTGTAGGTTAAAATTTGTGGTTGGAACATTTGAACTTAATAAACTTGATAAACAAACTAATTAAAATTCAGTAAAAGTCCTTTAAGTTGTTAAGCAAACGAATAAGAAAACGTTATTATAGGTCTATTGCAATATACATCTCTTTTTGTAGGATTTTTCATTCCCACTTTTTCTCTCATCCATCCTTTTTAGATGTATTTTAATGATGTCAGACCATGAAACTTTCCGTACACCGACAAATGTCCTAATGCGACAAACCTCCTAAACGACAAACGTCCTAATGTGACATCTCTTAAGTAAAACCTAATAATTTTTTTTCAAAAATTAAATCTTCCAAATTTGATTTTAAAATGTTCTAAAATAAAAGGAAATAGGTATATATCTTTTTTAGCCTATAGTTTAAGTTATTCAATTTAAAAAATATTTTTTCCTTTGTTTTATCGCCAATTTGAATTTGATATTGTTTAATATTTTTACAATTAGAGGATTTTGTCCTTGAATTTAGAAGATTTTTTTTATTTCATAATTTAAAAAAAATTTTAGAACGTTCTACTAAAGAGATGTTGCATTAGGATGTTTGTCCCTTTAGGAGGTTTGTCGCATTAGGATGTTTGTCACATTATGAGATTTAGGACGTTTGTCGTATTTAGGATGTTTGTCGCAGTAGGAGGTTTGTCGGTGTACCCAACTTTCCAGCACTTCTTTTAAAGTTTATGTGTACAATGAAAATGTCCAGGAACTGATTTGCTGGAGGATGAAACTCTACCTGACCAAATATCCACCTCCCTAGCTGCTTTTAATCCATTTCACAATAGTAAGTTTTAGGTTTAAATATATATCTCTCTAGTAACTTTTAATCCATTATATAATAGTAAGTTTCAGGTTAAATATCCATCTCTCTAGTAACTTTTAATCCATTATATAATTGTAAGTGTCAGGTTTAAATATCCATCTCTCTAGTAACTTTTAATCCATTATATAATAGTAAGTTTCAGGTTTAAATATCCATCTCTCTAGTAACTTTTAATCAATTATATAATAGTAAGTTTCAGGTTAAATATCCATCTCTCTAGTAACTTTTAATCTATTATATAATAGTAAGTTTTAGGTTTAAATATATATCTCTATAGCAGCTTTTAATCCATTATATAATAGTAAGTTTTAGGTTTAAATATATATCTCTATAGCAGCTTTTAATCTATTATATAATAGTAAGTTTTAGGTTTAAATATATATCTCTATAGCAGCTTTTAATCCATTATATAATAGTAAGTTTTAGGTTTAAATATATATCTCTATAGCAGCTTTTAATCCATTATATAATAGTAAGTTTTAGGTTTAAATATATATCTCTCTAGTAACTTTTAATCTATTATATAATAGTAAGTTTTAGGTTTAAATATATATCTCTATAGCAGCTTTTAATCCATTATATAATAGTAAGTTTTAGGTTTAAATATATATCTCTATAGCAGCTTTTAATCCATTATATAATAGTAAGTTTTAGGTTTAAATATATATCTCTATAGCAGCTTTTAATCCATTATATAATAGTAAGTTTTAGGTTTAAATATATATCTCTCTAGTAACTTTTAATCCTATTATATAATAGTAAGTTTTAGGTTTAAATATATATCTCTATAGCAGCTTTTAATCCATTATATAATAGTAAGTTTTAGGTTTAAATATATATCTCTATAGCAGCTTTTAATCTATTATATAATAGTAAGTTTTAGGTTTAAATATATATCTCTATAGCAGCTTTTAATCTATTATATAATAGTAAGTTTTAGGTTTAAATATATATCTCTATAGCAGCTTTAATCTATTATATAATAGTAAGTTTTAGGTTTAAATATATATCTCTATAGCAGCTTTTAATCTATTATATAATAGTAAGTTTTAGGTTTAAATATATATCTCTATAGCAGCTTTTAATCTATTATATAATAGTAAGTTTTAGGTTTAAATATATATCTCTATAGCAGCTTTTAATCTATTATATAATAGTAAGTTTTAGGTTTAAATATATATCTCTATAGCAGCTTTTAATCCATTATATAATAGTAAGTTTTAGGTTTAAATATATATCTCTCTAGTAACTTTTAATCAATTATATAATAGTAAGTTTTAGGTTTAAATATATATCTCTCTAGTAACTTTTAATCTATTATATAATAGTAAGTTTTAGGTTTAAATATATATCTCTATAGCAGCTTTTAATCCTATTATATAATAGTAAGTTTTAGGTTTAAATATATATCTCTATAGCAGCTTTTAATCCATTATATAATAGTAAGTTTTAGGTTTAAATATATATCTCTCTAGTAACTTTTAATCTATTATATAATAGTAAGTTTTAGGTTTAAATATATATCTCTATAGCAGCTTTTAATCCATTATATAATAGTAAGTTTTAGGTTTAAATATATATCTCTATAGCAGCTTTTAATCCATTATATAATAGTAAGTTTTAGGTTTAAATATATATCTCTATAGCAGCTTTTAATCTATAATACAAAGTAGAACGATGTCTGTCTGTTTGTTTGTGTGTTTGTGTGTTTGTGTGTTTGTGTGTTTGTGTGTTTGTCTGTTTGTAGCGAAGGATCTCGCTAACCGCTGAACCGATCGGGTTCTCCTTTACAGGGTAGCTTCTCATAGTTCCCGGGAAGGTTTATAACTATTTTGGGGGAGGGTACCACCACCCTCCCTAGAGAAATTAAATTTTTTAAAAATAACTCAATTTTAGAAAGAGAGTTCAACGAAAAACAAACATCAAACGTAAATTTTTTTTACTTTTTCTTTTAAAATCTAAAATAAGAAATTGAATTACTAAATTCGACTCTCTCCTCCTCAAGTGCCCCTAGAGGCCTCTAGGGGCGTAGCCGCTAGTTTATTATATAATAGTAAGTTTTAGGTTTAAATATATATCTCTATAGCAGCTTTTAATCCATTATATAATAGTAAGTTTTAGGTTTAAATATATATCTCTATAGCAGCTTTTAATCCATTATATGATAATAAGTTTTAGGTTTAAATATATATCTCTATAGCAGCTTTTAATCCATTTCACAATAGTAAGTTTCAGGTTAAATATCCATCTCTCTAGTAACTTTTAATCCTATTATATAAAGTAGTAAGGTATTTTTGTCTGAAGCTTAAGATCCTAATAACTGTTGATCATATTTTGGTTCTTTTTTTCAGGTAAGCTTCCTGTGGTGGTTTTAAGCTATTTTCCTAACCACTTCAGGGGCGTAGCAGCTAGTCTATAATAAAAAGTAGAACGATGTCTGTCTGTGTGTTTGTCTGTTTGTAGCGAAGGATCTCGCTAACCGCTGAACCGATCGGGTTCTCCTTAACAGGGTAGCTTCTCATAGGTCCCAGGAAGGTTTATAACTATTTTGAGGGAGGGTACCACCACCCTCCCTAGAGAAATTAATTTTTTTTAAATTTCTCAATTTTAGAAAGAGAGTTCAACGAAAAACAAACATCAAACGTAAATTTTTTTTACTTTTTCTTTTAAAATCTAAAATAAGAAATTGAATTACTAAATTCGACTCTCTCCTCCTCAAGTGCCCCTAGAGGCCTCTAGGGGCGTAGCCGCTAGTCCATTATATAATAGTAAGTTTCAGGTTTAAATATACATCTCTATAGCAGCTTTTAATCCATTATATAATAATAAGTTTTAGGTTTAAATATCCATCTCTCTAGTAACTTTTAATCCATTATATAATACTAGCGGCTTCGCCCCTAGACTCTAGGGGCTTTGCCCCAAGAGGTTTGATCAAACCAATTTTTCGTATTTTAGATCTAAAATAAAAAAGAAAGAAAAAATTTTTTTTGGGGGGTGGGAGGGGTAGTCGACCCCACTATTTTAATTTTAGTTTTAAAAAGAAAAAGAAATTTTTTTTTTTTTGGGGGGGGGGGTATTTTTCATTTTTGGGGGGGTTAGGGGTGTCCCACCCCCCAAGAAAATAGTTATAAACCTTCCCGGGAACTATGAGAAGCTACCCTGTAAAGGAGAACCCGATCGGTTCAGCGGTTAGCAAGATCCTTCGCTACAAACAAACAGACAAACACACAAACACACAAACAAACAGACAGACAATATAATAGTAAGTTTTAGGTTTAAATATATATCTCTATAGCAGCTTTTAATCCATTATATAATAGTAAGTTTTAGGTTTAAATATATATCTCTATAGCAGCTTTTAATCCATTATATAATAGTAAGTTTTAGGTTTAAATATATATCTCTATAGCAGCTTTTAATCCATTATATAATAGTAAGTTTTAGGTTTAAATATATATCTCTCTAGTAACTTTTAATCCTATTATATAATAGTAAGTTTTAGGTTTAAATATATATCTCTATAGCAGCTTTTAATCCATTATATAATAGTAAGTTTTAGGTTTAAATATATATCTCTATAGCAGCTTTTAATCTATTATATAATAGTAAGTTTTAGGTTTAAATATATATCTCTATAGCAGCTTTTAATCCATTATATAATAGTAAGTTTTAGGTTTAAATATATATCTCTCTAGTAACTTTTAATCTATTATATAATAGTAAGTTTTAGGTTTAAATATATATCTCTATAGCAGCTTTTAATCCATTATATAATAGTAAGTTTTAGGTTTAAATATATATCTCTATAGCAGCTTTTAATTTATTATATAATAGTAAGTTTTAGGTTTAAATATATATCTCTATAGCAGCTTTTAATCCATTATATAATAGTAAGTTTTAGGTTTAAATATATATCTCTATAGCAGCTTTTAATCCATTATATGATAATAAGTTTTAGGTTTAAATATATATCTCTATAGCAGCTTTTAATCCATTTCACAATAGTAAGTTTCAGGTTAAATATCCATCTCTCTAGTAACTTTTAATCCTATTATATAAAGTAGTAAGGTATTTTTGTCTGAAGCTTAAGATCCTAATAACTGTTGATCATATTTTGGTTCTTTTTTTCAGGTAAGCTTCCTGTGGTGGTTTTAAGCTATTTTCCTAACCACTTCAGGGGCGTAGCAGCTAGTCTATAATAAAAAGTAGAACGATGTCTGTCTGTGTGTTTGTCTGTTTGTAGCGAAGGATCTCGCTAACCGCTGAACCGATCGGGTTCTCCTTAACAGGGTAGCTTCTCATAGGTCCCAGGAAGGTTTATAACTATTTTGAGGGAGGGTACCACCACCCTCCCTAGAGAAATTAATTTTTTTTAAATTTCTCAATTTTAGAAAGAGAGTTCAACGAAAAACAAACATCAAACGTAAATTTTTTTTACTTTTTCTTTTAAAATCTAAAATAAGAAATTGAATTACTAAATTCGACTCTCTCCTCCTCAAGTGCCCCTAGAGGCCTCTAGGGGCGTAGCCGCTAGTCCATTATATAATATTAAGTTTCAGGTTTAAATATACATCTCTATAGCAGCTTTTAATCCATTATATAATAATAAGTTTTAGGTTTAAATATCCATCTCTCTAGTAACTTTTAATCCATTATATAATACTAGCGGCTTCGCCCCTAGACTCTAGGGGCTTTGCCCCAAGAGGTTTGATCAAACCAATTTTTCGTATTTTAGATCTAAAATAAAAAAGAAAGAAAAAATTTTTTTTGGGGGGTTGGAGGGGTAGTCGACCCCACTATTTTAATTTTAGTTTTAAAAAGAAAAAGAAATTTTTTTTTTTTTGGGGGGGGGGGTATTTTTCATTTTTGGGGGGGTTAGGGGTGTCCCACCCCCCAAGAAAATAGTTATAAACCTTCCCGGGAACTATGAGAAGCTACCCTGTAAAGGAGAACCCGATCGGTTCAGCGGTTAGCGAGATCCTTCGCTACAAACAAACAGACAAACACACAAACACACAAACAAACAGACAGACATCGTTCTACTTTGTATTATAGATTAAGTTTCAGGTTTAAATGTATATCCAACTTTTAGAAGCTTTTAATCCATTATATAATAGTAAGTTTCAGGTTTAAATATATATTCACCTTTTGGCAGCTTTTAATCTATTACATAATAGCAAGTTTCAGGTTTTATGGATATTGCCATCCTTTTTAACTTAAAATTCGGAATGATAAAGTAGACTTTTCTCTTTAACTTTGATTAAGAAATATTTCTTACTGAAAGTTTTTTTTTAAGAGAAGCTTTTCTATAATTAGGGTCGTTCGTCCGCCCGTAACGGATAGTTTTTTTCGTTAATTTAGGTATGTTAGAATTGTCCAATTGATTTCAAAATTTGCATGGTGATTCATGAAGTACCTAGGTACAATTTAGAAAGCGTACCAACTCTATTATCGTTAACAGAATGTCCGTACGTCCATTTAAACATGTTGATTTTTAACTTTTTTTACCAACAAATTTGTCTGTGATAAATTATCCGATTGATCTTATTTTTGGAATACTGATTCCTAGGACAACAAAGTACAATGTTATAGGAGAAGCATCTCTATAATCAAGTCCTAAAAACGTAGTATTTTTTACCTAAAGTTCAGAATGATAAAGTAGACTTTTTCCTTTAAAATTGATTTGTTGAGAAAAATTTCTAGCTGTTTATGTTTACTCTAAGGGAGAATAATAATCTGAATTTTATTTTAGAGGTTGGTCCTGTCAATAATGCTGTAGAGGAGGCCAGAGTTAACAGGTAATAAAACCGATTAAAATCCGCTGGATAAGAACCGGTTATCAGCCATGCTATCCGCATATTGTCTGCGGTAAGCTGTCTATAATACGATTTTATAAATAACCATCCATATCCCCCCTCCCCCAAACAAAGAAAAATCTATTTAACACTTGTACAATAAGTTTAGTATAGTTATCCAAGTATGGCTTTAATATCCGGTGGATAAGAACCGGTTATCAGTCATACTATCCGCATATTGTCCGCGGAAAGCTGTCTATAACACGATGCTATAAATTACTACATAAATATAATTCAAGTATGGCTTGGAAACCAATTAACATCCGGTGGATAAGAACCAGTTCTCAGCCATACTATCCGCATATTGTCTGCGGAAAGATGTCTATAATACGATGCTATAAATTAATATATAAATAACCATGCTGCATATTCTTCCCCCCCCCCCCCCCCACACAAAAAAATATTACCATTTGTACAGTAAGAATAGTTATTATCGTATTATAAACAGCTTTTCATGGATATAAAAATATTATATGATTAAAACTAGTTAAAGCCGGGATGCCGAAGGTAACATTAACAAGGATGACAATATCCATAAATAACAAAGCTAAAAAATTTTGCTAGACAAACGAACATGAAAAAACAAATTTTGTAATATACATAGAACAACTAGCGGCTGCGCCGCTAACATATAGGGGCTCTATAGGGGCAGAAAAATAACTTAAAAACACACTTATCTATATTAATAAATAGTCTAAAACCATCTCAGGTCCTGTATGAAGCTTTGCTTTAAAGGAGAACCATATCGGCTCATTGGCTTGCGAGATTCTTCGCTATAGACAAAAAAATTTACTACTTTATATGTTTTTTACATGTTGTTTTTTATATTTTAGATTTGACTATATATGTTGCGTTGACGTTTATGTTGCGTTGAACTTTATTCTTAAAATCAAGAAAAGTAAAAAAATTCGTTATAAACCTTCCCGGGACCTATGAGAAGCTATTCTGTTAAGTAGAACCGGATCGGTTCAGCGGTAAGTTAGATCCTTGGGTACAAATAAACAGACAAACACTCATCCTGTTACTTTATATAATAGGAAATCTTGAAGTCTTTAAAAAAAATTACTTAAATCTAGTATGCATAAGAGGGGACAATGAGTTGTTAATTTCAACAGTACACAAAGCTTTTCTTATTCGTTGACTTAACAACTTTGGGGACTTTTGATTGGTTTTTCATTGAGTTGAGTGTTCAAACTTTAACTACTTTTAACTACTTATTTCAATCTGCAGAAGTGGTAATTTTGTTTATCATCATTTGCGGATGTACATCAATTAATCGGTCATTGTCTTATCCCTTTACATCCCTGTGGTTTCACCTAGTTCTAACGATAGAGAAGCTTTGTTTCAATCCTCAATAACAACGAGTTATATATATCGGGGAGGGAGGGGACATTGAACTGTTTATTACACTAGTCCCCAAAGTTTTATAATATTTTTTTTATTTGTCTTCTTAACAACGTTGGGGGACTTTTATTGAATTATGATTGGTTGGTTTCTTAAGTTGAGTGTCCAAATAATTCAACCATTATTTATAATTTAAAGAAGGGGTAAATTTGTTTATCACCATTAAGGATGTACATCATTTTATCGGTCATTGTCTTATCTTTTTAGATCCCTGGTTATATATATATATAAAAGTTTATTTATACGCAAAAAAAACGATACTGATTTAAATATTTATAGAATTAGGATGGGTTAAAGTAAATAACATTGTCTTTCTTATATTTTGGGTAAAAAAGGGCAAATATTAAAAATAAAATTACATTAAGTTTAAAGATTGTCCCTTTGTCGTAATTTCGCAGTAGCTTTTCCCCTATATCTAGTAGGGTGGGTTCATATCGGAATTAGACAAAGCAGGGATATGCAACAGATTAAATTAACCTTAAAAACATTTCTGACCGAAAAAGAATTTTAAAAAATTGACTTTTAGAACACGACCACTTAAAAATATAATTCATTACTTATTAGTATGCAAAGACGACATTCAAAAAAATTTTGAATCAGAACTATGGCTTTATGGTGCTCCCTGGAAAGGCCTTGAGGAGCTGAATCAGGAACTTTTGTCCGTTTCAAAATATCTCGTTCCTAGCCTTAGAAATCACTAAAAAACCAAAAAAATTTAAGGTTTTTGAGAATGAACCCGGTATTAGTGTCGGACTGATTATGACGTAACAAAAAAAATTAGCCAATGAGAGGCTACTATGAATTTTACCATTGGTCAATAATGTCCTCTCATTTCAAGGCATTTGCAGGGAGCACCATGAAGCCATAGTTCTGATTCAATAAATTTTTAACTCCCATTTACAAATAGCTATACAATTGAATGTCTGGTCGTCAGCGGTTTTAAGACTTAGGATAAATTTTAAATCATCCAGAGGTGTATTATATCTATATAAATTGAGTGCAGATCCCCGCTTTGGCATCAGAAAAAAAATGTCCAAAATCGACCCACCCTAATATCTAGCCCCTGCTGGGGGCTTTAGTCCTGCGGGTCAATCACCAATCAAAAGCATATGTGAAAATACGATGACACGCCCCTTAAGAGGCTTTGCCATGAAAAAGACTATACCTTCATACCTTCAGATTTCATACAAGGATATTATTATAAACGAGCGCAAAGCTACTTTTTAATTTGGTCTGTCTCGTTACAAATTCATTACATTTAATTATAGAGATGCCTTACACATAACCTAGTGCCTAATTGTCATAGAACTCTTTTTTAGGTAATGACGGACCATTCCTTATTACATATATATAAAAGGGGCGTTTTGTCGTATTTTCACAGTAGCTTTTGATAGGTTATTTGTGGTTAGGTTAGGTTAAAGCCCCGCAAGGTTAGAGCCTATGGTAGTAGAAAAGCTACTGTGAAAATACGACGAAACGCTCCTTATGAGGCAAAGTCACGAAAGTGACTACCTAAAAAATCCAGTATTTCATAATTGTAAATTGAAAAAAAATCCTCATTTTTTAAAAAAATCTGTGAAATATTTTTTAACAAGGATGACAACATCCATAAGTAGCGAAGCACAAAAAATCGTAGATGGGAATACGTACAGGTAGATTTAAAAGGTTTTTACTAAAATAAAGAATAGATTTATTGGATAAAATAAATATGAAACCTTGTTTTATTTTGTATGATGACGATGGTCAAAGTAAATTATATTAAAGATGCTCATAACAATGGGAAAAATTATTTTGATACTGATATCCCATATGATTTGAAAATTTGATCAAAATAAACAAAGATCTTAGGAAATATGTAAAACATATAAAAATAGCCAAAAACCTGATAAAAGGCAGTCTGGCCGCCATGGTTGTTTTCTTAAAATGACAAAAAAATTTATTTTTAAATCCTTAAAAACATTAATAATTTGGAAAATCGACCATATACACTGAAGACATGGAAAAAAGTGTTAAATATATTTATAAATAGCCTAAAACCTGCCAAAAAGGCAGTCTGGCCGTCATGGTTATTTCCTTTAAAGACGGGAAATTTAATTTTGATATCTACAACTGAAAAAAATTTGAAAATGGGACTATAAACACTGAAGATATGGAGAAAAATGTTAAAAATATAAAAAAAACAGCCTAAAACCTGCTGAAAAGGCAGTCTGGCCGTCATGGTTGTCTTCTTTAAAAGACGGGAAATTTAATTTTGATATCTAAAACTGAAAAAATTTTGAAAATCGGACCATACACTGAAGATATGGAGAAAAATGTGAAAAATATAAAAATAGCCTAAAACCTGCTAAAAAGGCAGTCTGGCCTTCATGATTGTTTCTTTAAACGACAGGAAATTTAATTTTGATATCTGTAACTGAAAAAATTTTGAAAATCGGACCATAAACACTGAAGATATGGAGAAAAATGTGAAAAACATAAAAATAGCCTAAAACCTGCTTAAAGTCGGTCCGACCGCAAATGATGTTTTATAGTCAATTGTGCTCCTTAACAATGGGAATGTTGTCAAAAAATTTCAGCATTCTATCTTTTATAGGAGCTGAGTAAATCCCATTTCCCCCATAGCGTTCCGGACTGACGGACTGACTGACTGACGGACGGACAAAGTGAATTATAGAGTAGCTTCGCTACTAAAAATCGTTGAAACAAAAGTTCATGTACTTTTTCCTTTTTATTTAAAATGTTTTAAAGGTATACATTTTCTTTCTTAATTTATGTAACACATTTATGTAACAAGACATAATTCATTATCATAATGAAAAATCATGTATTGTTATGTATTATATCCAGTTTTCTATGAATATAAAAATGTACAATCATAATATTAAAACCAGTTTTAATCTTTTAATAGCACATTTTCATATCCGCGGATAGCTGTTTATATTATATATAATACGATGCGATAAATAACTATTATACAATATACTTGAAAATGGTGGACTTTACCCCTTCCCCCCAAACCTTAAGTGCCCCTAGACACTATATAATGATATTTTTATGTGGACTAAATGGCTTTATATAAAAGTGATTCTAGCTTTTATAATTATTATTGTTATTCTATTTCAGTGCGATTAGTTTGGGTGTCATAGCTTTCATATCTGCCTTGCTCATGGTAAGAATAGTTATTTATTATTTATGATTAACAAAGCTAGTTTTTTGCTGCTTAATATGGAGATAGGATAATTGATTAAATTTTACAAATTTTGGCTGAATGGCTTCGAAATACTGGCTTTAGTTTAAAAACCAAGGCTTCAAATTTTAATTAATTTAGAATATCAAAACAAAATTATTAATTATTATAGGTTACCATCCTATTATATTAAGTAGTAAGCTTTTTTTGTCTGTAGCATAGAATCTCGCTAACCGATTAACCGATATGGTTCTCCTTTGCAATTAGGCTTCTTATGGGCCCTGAGATGGTTTTAGGCTATTTTATTTGTTTTTAAATAAGTCTGGTATGGTTCAAGGTTATTTGTAGACCCTTTCATATCCCTTCGAATATAGAGCCCCTAGATGCTAGGGTTTAAGTCGCTAGTATATCATAAATTACCCAGAGTTCTAATAATTCGCCAAATTAAGCAGAGTTTTCGTTTGTTCTATTAGCCTAAGTCCACAACAAACTAAAGAATGCATTTTAGATCCATTGTCTCATCCTTATAACTCTGGTTTGGACCTAAGTCGTCTAGAAGGCTCAACTAAAAATGATTTCCCATTTGTTCACTAATTTTCACTAATTTTGTACGACAGATATCCCAACATGGTGGCGATTAGGTGAAAGTTTTAAATGAAAAAGTAGATGATTTTAAGTTTTTTTATGAAGTAGCAGATTTTCATGAAGACTAATTTTGCAGAGAGAGGGAGGACAATGAGCTGTTTGTTACACTAGTCCTCAAGGTTTTATAATAACGTTTTCTTATTTGTTTGCTTAACTACTTTGGGAACTTTTGTGAGTTCAGATTGGTTGATTGATTAAGTTGAGTGTTCAAACGTTCCAACCACTAATTTTAATCTAAAGAAGAGATAATTTAGTGTACAATCATTGGGAATGTACATCAATTTATAAGTCATTGTCTTATCCCTTTAATCTTGACCACCAATTTTTTTTTTAAATTAGGGATATTTTCTAAGAACTGTTGACCTAGCAGCTATAGAAGCTGCTGCAAAAGATCAGAAGCTTGTAAGTAAGTATTAAAAATTTTGTCCATAATTAGCAAGAATAGTTATTTCTCGCATCGTATTATAAACAGCTTTCTGCGGATATGAAATTTAGCTTTAACTTTAGTCTCTGTACACATATCATAATAATCGAAATTGAAAGATCCAAAAGAAACAATAATTAGTTAGGAACTAATAATGTAGTTGCTATAGTGCCCTAGCAAAATGGGAATAGAAGTCACAATTTTTGACGTGCCTATTCTGTTGACGTCATAAAATACCATCAACCCCATCTCTTTCCCTCTACTATGACGTCAATAGAACATGTAAGCCAAACGCGGTGACATCTATCCCCATTTTGCTAGGGCACTATAGACGGCTACACTGAAAGTTGAACACAGTAATAGTGTCTGACTGATTATGACGTAAAAAAAAAAATTAGCCAATGAGAGGCCACTCAAAATTTTACCATTGCATTGGTCAATAACGGCCTCTCATTGGCTAATTTTTTTTTGTTACGTCATAATTAGTCAGACACTATTACTGTGTTCCTGAAAGTTCACAAACGATTCAAATTCGTACACATCATATACAATGGAAAAACAGGTCTTTAGAAATTACTAATTATTTTTTTCTAAGTTTCATTCTTAAAAAAAATAGGGTCGCTGCCTCACCCTAATTGTTTTTGTAAAAAAATCATCCCAAATCAAATAAAAAATCCACAAAAAGTAATTAAAATCTTACATTAATGACGCTTCTTTGGTTTTATTTGATTTTTGTAGATTTTTTATGTGACTTTGAAGGATATTTTCACAAAAACAATTTTGGTGTGGCAGCAGTGCAGCAACCCTAATTTTGGTGTGGCAGCAGTGCAGCAACCCTAATTTTGGTGTGGCAGCAGTGCAACAACTCTAATGAGAAAAAAAAGAATCCGCCTCTGTTATAAAATTTGACAGGAAGGGAATAAGATATTGCTTATAAATATCTGTCAATGGTAAGTTGGTTACATCAAGCAATACTTTTGATCCATCAAAAAAAAATCCACACGTAATATAATTTTTGGGTTTATGTGAAACAAAGTTGCAGATTTCGTCTTATTTTCACAGTAGCTTTTCTCTTATTTCTAGCCCCTGCAGGGCCAATTGCCTAACTCTGCGGGGCAATCACCTAACCTAACCTAAAATAACCTTTAAAAAGCTGCTGTGAAAATACGACAAATCTCGCAACTTCGTTTCATTCAAATGACACTATTTTTTTCTTCAGATGCTATTGCCATCCTGGCTGCTATACCAATTGCCGGCTCTTCAATGATGGGTAAAATCTTATTTGTAAATTGCGAAGCAGCTTATAGTGCTTATGAAAAATGACGTCATACAATACATTTGACGAATGATAGTTGCTGTCTGTAGTGCCCTAGCAAAATGGGGATAGATGTCACTGCTTTTGGCCTACCTATTTTAGTGACGGCAGGAAATATCCTATAACCCATCTCTTTTCTGGGGTTTTTCCCCTTCCCTGTCTCTTTCTCCCTACTGTGAATAGGTAGGCCAAAAGCTGTGACATCTATCCCTATTTTCCTAGGGCAGTAAACACAGCTACCCAATGATAGGCCAGTATACATCTTATTTGACCAATGGTAAATGGTATACTGGCCTATCAAAGGTCATTTGTATTGTATGACGTCATTCTTTTTATAGGCACTATAGGCTGCTTGTATAATTGGCGTTGCCCTACAAAAGACCAACACCTATATATTGTTAAATAAACATCAAATTTATTAATAAAGTAATACATAATCAATCCATGGCCGCAGCGCTCGGCCCTCTGGCCTGCCTAGCCGCGGGTGCTCGGCTCCCTTGCCTATAACCTAACCTAACCCAACCTTACCTAAATATTATAAAAAAAATATTAAAAATTTGAAAAAAATCTACTAACCACTTTTTGTTAAATCCACGAAGTTCTAAACTAAAATAAGTTAATGTACATTAAACATTCATATATATAGGTTAAGTTAGGTTCGGTTATAGGCAAGGGGGCCGAGCGCCCGCGGCTAGGCAGGCCAGGGGGCCGAGCTCTGCGGTCATGACTTTCTAGCATTACGATTTTTTTAATGTTGGTCTTTTGTAGGTGTTGTTCTTTTGTAGCAACGCCTAGTTGATCTTTTGTAGGTGTTGGTTTTTAGTAGCAACGCCATATAATTGCTTTAATTTGGTTTCAAATCTACACCTTAGTAACCCTTGGAATAAGCAAACAAGGATGACAACATCCATAAGTAGCAAAGCTAAAAAATGTGAATGGATCTTGGTAAGAAATTACTATAAAGCAGTGTCATGCAATAAACATTATTCAAAAATATAATCACGAAACCTTAAAATATATAACGCAACCTTTAAAATCACGAAAACTTAAAAATCGATCTAGCACCCCAAATAACAGACAGATGGACAAAATAATGTATAGATTAGATGGGCATATTTCATTAGTATCATCACTAAGAATTTCAGCTGTCTTGAATAGGAGCCGAGAAAATCATGTTTCCCTCCATAGCGTTACGTACTGACGGACGGACAACGTAAATAACAGAGTAGCTTCGCTACTGAAAAGAATACATATAATATATATTATGTTTAGATCTCCAATCTCTAAATTTAACCAATAGAAACACAGCATAGGAAACATTCCACCATATTAGTGGTTATATAGTGTGCAGTTGTTTTATTATAGACTAACGGCTTCGCCCCTAGCCTCTAGGGGCTCTGCCCCATGAGCTGTAATTTTAAAAAATAAAAAATAAAATGTCTGTTGCTGCGCCCATAATTTAAATAAAGTAGTTTTCCCAGAATTTTTTTTTCGGGGGGGGGGGGGAATTTCCTTTTTGGGGGGGTTTGAGGTGTCCCACCTCTAAGAAAATATCTTAAAACCACTACAGGGCCATTAGGTATATACCCTGAAGAGTAGAATCCAATCGGTTCAGTGGTTACCGAGAACTTAAAGGACAGACGGACGGACGGACGGACGGACAGACATCAAGCTACTTTGGCCTGTATGGTGTTTATGTATACATTAATTTATCGGCCATTGTCTCATCCGTTTAGATTCCTGAGTTTTATAGTTATTTATTTATAGGTATCGTACCATAGACACCTTTCCACGGACATTATGCGGATAGTATGACTGTGAACCGGTCTTGATCCAGCAGATATTAAACGGTTATGTATTGCAGGTGCTGGAGCTGGAGGCCTGTATGGTGTTTATGGGATGGCAGAAGCATGTCTACCTAACCAATGCAGTGTAAGTTTATTAAAACTTTTCTATAATTAGGGTCGGTCCGTTTGTCAGTCCGTAACGGTTAGCTATTTTTGTTAATTTAGGAATGTTAGTATTGTTCAGTCGATTTCAAACTTTGCATGGTGATCCATGTAGTAGTTTGGTAGGATTTAGAAAGCGCAGCAACTCTATAATCGTTACCAGAATGTCCATTTTAAACATGTAGATTTTTAACTTTTTTTAACAGCAAATTTTTATGTGATAAAATTATTCGATTGATCTAATTTTTGGCATGATGATTCCAAGGACAACAAGGTACAATGTTATCAGAAGAATCTCTATGATCAAGTTCTAAAAATTTTTCAACATATTTACTTAAAAATTCTTAAAGACTTTATGTTCTTATTATTTAGTTATGACACTCTACAAGAGTTAAGGTACGTTTGTCTTACCATTTCAAAGCTTTGCTTTTATGGATGTTATCATCCTTGTTAATGTAGGTGTTTTACTAGATAGGCACATTACATTACAAGATAGGTAGGTACTACGTCAAACACTAGATACGTCAAACAGTAGATGCGACAAACGCTAGACAGAAAAACAGTAGATGCGTCAAACGCTAGACAGACAAACAATAGATGCGTCAAACACTAGACTACGACAAACAGTAGAATTTTCAATTTCGCGACAAACAGTAGAATTTTTAAAGTGCGACAAACTCTAGAAGCGACTTACACTAGAATTTAAACTTAAAGAAATATTCATAGATTTTTTTTTGTTATTAATACTAGATTTATATTACTATCAATGAGGGATCTAAAGGGATAAGATAATGGCCGAAAAATCTATGTACATCTCCTATTGCGTAAATTAGTGGTTGAAACATTTGAACACTCAACTAATTAAACCAACCATGCAAAATTCATTAAATTACCAAAAGTTGGGATGGTGGTAGTACCCTCCCCCAAAAAAGGTTTAAACCTTCCGAGACCTATGAGAAGCTACCCTGTTAAGGAGAACCGATCGGTTCAGCGGTTAGCAAGATCCTTCGGTACAGACAAACAAACATCATTTTACTTTATTATAAGGATTAATTCTAGCGTTTTTTGTATCTAAATATTGTTTGTCCCATTAAGAAAAAATCTAGCGTTTGTCATATTCTAGTGTTTGTCGCATTCTAGCATTTGTCGTATCTTGCGTATGTCGTGTCTAGGGTTTGTCTGTCTACTGTTTGTCTGTCTAGCGTTTATCGCATCTACTGTTTGACGTATCTAGGGTTTGATGTAGTATCGATAGGTATTGTCTAAGATAGAAGCTTTTAAGTTAGGAATATTCTAACATTTTTATGGAGGCGTTTTATAAGATAGACTTTTCTAAGATTCGCGTTTTTTTAGATGACCCCTATATTAATATCCTATTATATAAAGTAGTAAGGGATTTTGTCTGAAGCTTAAGATCTTAATATCTACTAAACCAATTGGATACTCTATTTTAAGTAAACTTCGCACATGTCCTGTAATGGTTTTAGTCTATTTTATTTTCAGTTTTAAGTCTTAGGGTTGTTTATTGCTATCTTTAAAGCTTCTAGATGCTAGGGCGTAGCAGCTAGTCTATATTACAAAGAGTCCGTCTGTCTGTCTGAAGCTTACGATCTCAGTAACCACTTTTGCTCTACACTTCAAGGAATAAACCTATTATCCTGTAATGATTTTAAACTATTTCATTGGAGAGGGGGGGGGGGGTGACACCCCAAACCCACTCCCAAAAAAAAAAATTTCATTCCCCCCTCAAAAAAAATCAGTTGATCAAACGCAGTTCACTACCTCTTGAGGAAAAAAATCCCCTAGAGGCTAGGGGCGAACCCGCTATTGTATATAATTGTATTTAGGTAAATGGTAAATGTTGTTCCAGAGAGAGACGGGGTAGAAGACTTGTCTGTCCAAGATCTTGTTGATCAGAGAGAGAGGGGACAATGGGCTGTTTATTACACTAGTCCCCAAAGTTTATAAATATGTTTTATTATTTGTTGGCTTAAAAACTTTTTGGATAATTTTAATTGGTTGGTTCATAAAGTTGAGTGTTCATATATTTCAACCACTAATTGTAATCTACAGAAGGGGTAATATTATGTACCATCCTTGGAGATGTACATCAATTTATCAACATTTTCTTATCCCTTTAGATCCCTGCTTGTTGATCCAGCCTTAAATCTTGTTTAATTTTTGGTGATTTCCCTCAAATTGACTTTCCTTCATTAACATCCCTTAACCCTAATTTAGAAATAAATGGGTAGTTTCACGAAATGTATTTGAACTTAATTTAGTGAACCGCATTTTTTTTTTCTTTTTCAATAGTTTGACCTTTAACTACATCTATATGGAATAAATATGAAAGAATTTCAATTTTCTACTTAAAGACTTAAAAATGGTTAGATTATTTTCACAAAACCAGCATGACGAATAAGTTAATGATGTCTAATTTCTTGTTATTTATTGTAATACAAGAATTAAAATGTTTGATAGTATATTTGTAACTTTTGCCTTAAATATTTTTTTTTGAAATGAATTTCATGCATCTATCCGTTTAGAAGGTACCCCAACAAACTTCCTACTGCAACAAACGTCCTAAACCTCATAATGCGACAAACATCCTAAAGGGACAAACGTCCTAATGCGACATCTCTTTATTAAAACGTCCTAAAAATTTCCAAAAATTATGAAATAAATCTTTCAAATTTAAGGACAAAATCCTGTAATTGTAAAACAATCTAACAATATAAAATTCAAAATGGCGTTAAAACACAGGGGAATAATTTTCAACTGAAATTTTTTTTTTGAATAAATTTAACCATAGGCTAAATTTAAAAAATCTGTCCGTCAGTTTTCCCAAAGTCTCTGTTGGCTATCAAACGGAGTGGTTTCAAAACCGATACAACCGTTTATGTCTTTTTTTTTTTTAACCCATTAGTGCAGAGCGCCACTTTTATGGACCGATCGAGCTGAAAATCTCAGGGAAGCTTTATTATGGTAAAAACGGAATTCCAGTTTTTTTGCTCTAGTGGCCTGCACAGGAAAGTTGCGATAAAACCCGGTACGGCATGGTTATAAAAGCCCATCGGGCATAGGGACCCGTTTTTGGGCGGTTTTTGCCGGCAATAAAACCCGGTTTTTTGGCCCCAAAAATTAAAAATGTAATTTTTGAACGCCCAAAGTGAGATGAACAGTTTCTAATACTACGATACGATCCGTAATTGAAAACTACATAACCTCATGTAATCTATAGAGCTACAAGTAATATACGAAACGATTTATATAACATTTAGTGTTTTGGCTATAGGTGCCTCCCTTTTCGGTTAAAAAAGCCCATTTCCTAGGAGTTTTAAAATTTTGATATCTATATGTAAACGGGTGATTATAACCAAGCCGAGCAGGGTAAATAAAAACGACGGGCATTTATAACATAGCCGAGCCGGGTCTATATAGAACGTAAAAAAATGATTAAAAAAATCATATAAAAAGTAATAATTTCAATAAAACGAATTCACAAATGGATGTACTTGCCAATAAACTTTAGATTTCACGAAAAAAATCAGCGACTTTACTATAAAAACAAAAAAGTTAGAAGGGGTATTTTGAATTCACCAAAATTTTCGTGGTTTTCAAATTTTGTTGAGCTATACCGGCAAACGGAAGTAAGCAAAACTGCCTGCTCCAGGGGGAAATGAAAACCAGGGTAGTAGAGGGGGGATTCATACTGAGAATGATTCAATTTTGAAACAGGAAATCGGTTATTTTGGCGATTTTCTGGAACTGGGCTTTAAAAACCTGTTCGGCACTAATGGGTTAATAAAAAACTTTTAAATAATTTAAATCATTATTCTAAATTTTTGTTACTTTTAAGCAATTTTAAAATTCTAAGTCAATCTGCATGTCTAATGTTTTTTTTTCCATAACAGATTTTTATATTGTTAAAGTCGTCTTATTGATTAATAGATAATAGTAATAGATAGGTATAATCTGGAAAACAAATAAAAATTATATTTAATTCACAATTTAAATGGCTGATTAGTTTATCTTCGCTTTTGTGGATGTTAATGGATATGTTTATTGTTTACATCTATGCATCTCATTGAATCTCAACAATAATATAGATGTTAATATCATTTCCAGTATCACTTTGAAACCGATTAATATCCAGTGGATTAGAACCGGTTTTCATCCATACTGAAAAATTATACATAGTACAGTTTTCTATGAATATAAAAATGTACAATCATAGAATTAAAACCAGTTTTTTTAGCCCCTAACTTCGGCATCCCAGGGCTAAAAAAACATAGTTTTAATATTATAGTTGTACACTTTTATATCTGCAGAAAGTTGTTTATTAATCGATGCGATAAATAACGATTACCTCTTACCCCTCTCTCCTATTTCCATTTTTGTTGTTATTATTTGTATTATGGAATAATACACGGCAGCGATGTTGAAAAGAGACTATCCAAGGAAAAACACACAGCTCAATTTGTAGGAATATATTTCGATTAAATCACATCTAATCCTTGTCAACCTGCACAAAATTAACCATATTTCATATATTTATAGTAAAATCAGATATATATTTTGAAAAAAATTAGGTTATTTTAAAGTAAAGAAACAACAAAATAATGAAAAAGTGCTCGAAAATACAAAGAAAAAGTTAAATGTATTATAATGAATATGGTTATCCCTTCTATTATTCTTTACTGTACAAAGGTTTGTTTGAAACTGAGTAATTTAACCGCTGGTTTTGGTGTAAAGGGAAGGGGTAGAAGGGATGGGGGTTTAAAAGAATCAAAGTTCAAAAGAATGAAAGTTTTGTACTGTATAACTTTTGTATTTTTAAAAAAATATTGCAATTAGCAAAACAGAAATACGTGAATGTGTTGAAAATATTTTAATTTTATATGAAAGTGTATGAAAAAATGTCATAAATTAAACAATAAAGTATTAAAAATTATTTTAGTAATGATTAACAACAAAGCAACAAATGTAAATTTATATTTAGATAAAATAACAAGTAAAATTACAATTTTTTATTTAATCCATTTCTTAGTGTGTCAAATTTATTGATGTATTCAGCTTCCCGAATTTTTCTGTAGTTTGATGAGTCCAGTTTGCATTTTTCTAAGACTGAAAGCTTCATGTTGGTCATGCTGTGTCCAGGTAGATTAAAATGTTTTCCTGTTGGGTATTTGTCATGATCTGTGCTTCTAACATAACCAAGGTGTTGGCCAAACCTAACTTTTAGTTTAGCTTGTGTTTCACCGATGTATTGAACAAAATTACATGCAGCTTTGTCACAGGAAATGCAGTAAACCACATTTTTACTTTCACAGGTAACACTCTCTTGTAGGTTGATGTAAATTTTCTTGTTATTTGAGCTAACAACTTTTTTACCTTCTTGAATATAGCTACAGGTATTACATCTTGGTTGTTGGCATTTTTTGAGGCCAGGTAAAGTTCGCTGTTTTCTTGATGGTAATTTTGTCTTTACAAGGCGTGCTCTTAAGCTAGCAGATCTTGGCTGTCTGTAAGCAACCATGGGAGGGTGGGGAAAAATTTCTTGTAGGTGTTGGTCATTCAATGTCATAAATTTCCATGCATCATTAAGTATTTTTGACAGTGGGGGCAATGATGGATGGTAGGATACAACAAAGGGTATTCTGTTTTTCTTCTCTCTTGTCACTTTCTGAAGGGCTTCACTCCTTTTTAGATTTAAGGCTTTTTGTATGCTTGTGTTGATCAGTTTCTCGTCATAATTTCTCATCAGTAAAAATAGTTTGAGTTCATCTAGTCTTTTCATCAAAGTGTCTTCTTCTGAGCATATTCTAACTAGTCTGTGGCACAACGAATATGGGATATTATTTATTGTATGTGGTGGATGGCAGGATGAAGGAAGAAGATATTGCATTCTGTCTGTTGGTTTTCTATACAGGTCTGTAATGATTTTTTCGTTTTTTATGGTTACCAGAGTGTCCAAGAAGGGTATGCTACGTGAAGAATAGCAAAAGCAGTCATGTTGTTCGGTAATATTGCATGGAAAAGGGCAGGTGTAGCTGTGGGTGAATTTAATTGTTGGATGAATTTTGTTGATGTTTGTCAGGTAAGTTTCAAGGTTGTCCACACTTCCTAGCCATATGAAAATAATGTCATCTAAGAATCTTGCAAATTTTCTGATAAGATCTGTGTCTGGTTCAATCTGTGTTGCCATGTGTCTCATAACAGGATCAATTAACATTCCCATGGTTAATGTAGAAGAATTTACAGCTGAGGGAGAGCCCATTGCTGTACCAATTGTTTGACGATATAAATCTTTACCAAATTGAAAGAAATTGCAGCTGAATACTAGGTTTAGAAGTTGAAGTATTAGAGTTGCAGGGACAGCTAAATCTTTGCTTTTAGCAAGAGCTTCGGCCATAGCTCTGGTGGCATCCTCCTTGCAGATGTTTGTATACAGGGCAGTGACATCAACAGTTACAATAATAGCATCATCAGGTATTCCTCCCTCTGAATTTATTTCTTCACACATGTTGAGGAAGTCTCTGGTGTCCTCTAGGTAAGATGGGAGAGTTTTGACCATAGATCTTGTATGATGATCAACAAATCTGGAGATGTTTTCTGTGATGGAACCTCTCCCACTGACAATCGGTCTACCTGGGGGGATGGAGCCTTCAGGGAAGGTCTTGTGTACTTTAAAAAGCTGGTAAAAGTACCCAGGTCCACAATCTGTTGGATCCATTGCTTTATATTCATCTTGGCTGATCCAACCGTTGTTCTTGGCATTTTCTAAAGCTTTAGAGATTTCTCTTTTTGCCAGTTTTACTTCCTGATCTGTAGCTTTTATGTAATATGGGAGGCTTGAACCATCAGACTGTTTTTGTTGGAGGTTTAGATGTTCAGTACAACTTGCTACGTAGTCATCATAATTAAGGATGACTATTCCTGAGCCTTTGTCAGCAGGTTTAATAATAATTTGTTGGTCGTGCTGGAGTTGTTGTAGGTTGAGTAAAGCAGTGTATTCTTGTTGTGTAATGTTTCTTCTTGCTGGGTTAAGGAGATCTGTGTTCCAGTTATGTCTGTTGCAGATGTTTGATTCAACTGTGTTAAGGAATCCTGTTAAGTATCTAGGCGTTGGTCCTGTGGGCATACTTGTTTTTTCTTCTTTGAATATTGGTGGTATAAAATTGTCTTGATTGTTGTCCCACATTTTTTCTTTCCATAAGCATCTTCTGTTGAACATTCTACAATCAGTTCTTATCTCAGACTTTGTTGGTGCAGGGCCTTTAATTGCAAAGTTTAGTCCACGGTTTAGAAGCTTAATTGTAGCTTCATTTAACTTAATTTTAGAGTAGTTAAATATCACATTTAATTCTTGTTTCTTCTGTCTGTCACGCAGTTTTTTCAGGTATTTTCTCTTTCTTATCCCAGGTCTGTTTCGTTTTTTTCTGATCCTAGCAGCTGGGGTGTTGGTTGGTTGGTCTGTAGTGTTGTTATTGTAAGAAGATTTTTGTTTTAGATGTTTGAATTTATTTTGTTTTTGTTTGAGGTATGTGTTAAGAATTTTGGTTTGATAGTTTGTCAGCAGAGAACGAAGTTTTAGTTGTTGTAAGTCAGGTACAAGGCTGGTTAGTTTTTCTTGTAAAGTGTTGGTTTCAACTCTAGCATTTTCTATTATATTTCTTTTGTATTATAATTGACCCCTCCTCAATAATTTTATTTTTAAATTATTATTTTATTTTATTCTAGTCCAAGATAATCAAACCAAAAAAACTATTTTACATTATACATTATCAAAATTTAGATTTATAACCATGTTATTTGAAAGTGTTGAAAAAATGATCAATTAACATGTTTTAAAATATTTGTTACAGTTTTTGGAAATCATTCCATGCTTATGTAATGGAAAAAAACACTGAAATATTGAATAGTCAGATTACATACCAATGCAGGGCACCACAACTTGAGTCCCAGCTTTTATCCAGCATACACTAATTTTTCATTATTACTAACTTGAGTTTTTCAATCAAAGGTCTAAGCTGTAACAAGAAAAAATTGATAACTGCAGTATTTAAAATCATTTAATTTAGATTTTGATAATTAGAGTTGAAATAAGTACTTTTGGATCATGGAAAGAAAACGGGTTTCACTATATTTTCCCAATAGCTTTTCTCCTATTTCTAGTCCCACCGGGTAAATTTCCTAACCCTGCAGGGCAATAATTAACATTTACCTGACCTAAAGTTAGCTGTTAAAATCTACTGTGGAAATACAATAAAACTTGCTTCTTCATTTTCTTTCCATGATCCATACTTTTTTAAATTGTTAAATTTTAGATTAAATTTTCATGCAAAATATTGTATTTCATAAATTGATTTAATATTTTAAAATGTATCATAGCTTTATTTTAAGTATACCAACAGTGGCTTTTCTTTCTGGAATTTTAAAAGTGTTTTTGGGATTTTTGAACTTGTTTTATTATTATTTAATGTTTAACAATGCCAACACTGACAAAAATATCCTCTAATGTTTATGCTATTTCTTCTGTTTAAAATTTTATTCTTTGCATATTTATGAAAAAATACACTAAGATATAGTGCCTAGTAGGTATGTATCACTGTTAAGTATTTCAATTTTTTCATGCACACCCCCTTTAACGGTTTCACCATTATATAAGCATGAAATGGATAAATTTGTTTCATTTTTGGAACAAAACTATAATATTTATTTTGATCATTCTTTTTCACACTATTTACTTCATGTTACTTCATTTAATATTTATTTCAGAACCTTTGTAATACACAGTTAAAGAAAGAAAAAAAAATCTTTAAAGTAAGTTACTTTCTATTTTTTTAACATATTTATAAAAATTGGGCTACTCTAAGATTCATAATCCATAAACCAAATCCAGCTTAAGTAACCTTAAGTGATGCCTTCAGCCAATTCTACCAAAAGTCTCAACTAGCCAAAACCACCCTTAGTTGCAACCAATTCGAGTGTAACTGTCTATAGTGCCCTAGCAAAATGGGGATAGATGTCTCTGCTTTTGGCCTACCTATTCTATTGACGTTTGGAAATACCCTATACCTCTTTTCTTTTCTAGGGGGGGTTCATTCCCCATTCCTTTTCTCTCTCCCTCTACCATGATACTATGACGTCAATAGAATGGGTAGGCCAAAATCTGTAAAAACTATCCCCATTCTCCATTTTTAAGACAAGACTTACACAGCTTCACTCGAACTTAGTCTTCCTCTGCTGATACACTTGCCTTTATCACAGCTACTTCAGTCACATCTAGAATTTGCAGCCTTCACGACAAAGCCCAGCTGCAAAGGATTTTTAGCAAGCCTAAGTTACTACTAACACAGCTTCACTAAGTCTATGTCTTACTCTGCTGTAATCATATTTGCCTTTCCACTGTCTGTCATGGATCTAAAATTTTAAGTGATGCTTTTATAAATAAATTTTTCTCATATTCATTTGAAACCGATTAATATCTGGTGGATTAGAACCGGTTTTCATCGATACAAAAATACAATGTCTAGCATTGTATCATATCCACTTTTCTACAAATATAAAAATGTACAATCATAAGATTAAAGCAAGTTTTTTTTAGCCCTTGCCTTCAGCTTCTCGGGGCTAAAAAAACTGGCTTTAAATTTGTAATTGTACATTTTTTATCCACGAATAACTATTCTCATTTGAAACTTTAGAACCCTTTAGATTTATTAGATCTTTATTTGGTTAAATCCAGCAGTGTCCAAATTTTTCCACCAATAATTCTAATCTACAAAGTGGCTAATTTTTTGTTCATTATTGAGTATGAATATATAATTTTGTCAATTTTCTTGTATTTTAAAATTCATGACTATCACACTTTTTATCCAGTTGATTAAAAAGTAACTTTTGCTCATAAATTGATTTATAAACCTATAAAATGAACTTACTTATAAGTGCTTACTTGTAAAATAAGTAAACTTTTACAATGAAAAATAAATATTTACTAATTTGTATTTGTATAATTTCAGATGTGTGGTTATTTAAAGCTCTATACCTCGATAATTTCTCTTCTATTGATAAACAGGTTAGTCTTATATCTACAGGAGGACTAGAAAATTAATCTTTGATAGATAGAAAAAACCTAGGTGTTTCCTAAGCTTACAGAACCCTTTAAAAAATGCCATAAACTTGCCATGATTGAAGACCACATTTATTATTGCTAATATCTTTTTTATTTCAGGGTGATGACACAAAATTCAGGTTTTAAAAATATTTATAATCTATATTGATTTTCTTACTAAGGGTTGTCAACAAATATCAGAATAGTTATCACATTATATTATACAATAGACAGCTATAGGGAGAATACAATTTTTAAAAACAAGATTAAATCCTTTTTTGCTTTTAATTTAAATGAATTTATTTTATCATTTGTGGATATTATTTTGTATGATAAAATACATGATTTTTCATCATGGATCAGAACAGGTTCTAATCCAGCCAAACTTAAATATATTTTCTGAGAAAACAACTAAAAGAACCTAATGTTAAATGTTGAGTAAATATTTTTAATATTTTAAAAACAGACACACAAGAGATATCTAATGAGAATGAAAATATAAGTTCTACTATTAGTTCAAACACAGATGACAACAAGGATGAATTTAAAGGAATGGATAATCTTATTTTGATAACTTAAATATCTTCTTACAATAGGTCTTAAACACATATTTTTTGTTTGTTAAAAATTTAAAAATATAGCTTAAATGAGTTATTTAAGCAAACAAAATTTAGCATAAATGGATATTTAAATCCCAAGATATTAAATGATCCAGCGATAGTATGGCGGAAAACCGGTTCTAATCCACCGTATATTAATCGGTTTCGAAGATATACTGGAAATGTAGATTATTTTCTCATCTCATACTTTTTTCCCATGCATCAGAAATATGAAATTATGTGTGTCATTTAAAAGAAAATTAAATGGTTCACACGTTAAAAAAATTCCCACGGGTCCAAAAAATGAATTTAAATGAAAGTCATATGTACCATTTAAATCAAAATAAATGGTTCCCACGTTTGAAAAATTTTCACACGCATAAAATTCTTGAAAAAACCTAATTAAATGGATATTTAAACAAACCCAATATCGCGTTTTTTGCAATGGAATGTAAATACATGTTTTAAAAGTGTATTTTTATAACACAAAAAAATTTAATTTCTTTATAAAATGGAAATTGCATTATTCTTAAAATTTTGAATGCAATGTAGAAGATATAAATGAAGAATTATCCAATGTATGTAAGTAGCTGAACGGAGTGGTGATGTGGCTGAAACAAGACAAACACCTAAAAACATTGATTATGATGCTTATAGTCGCAATGAAGTGACTGCTTCACTGTAAGTTTCACAAAATTAATAAAAAATTTACAAGAATAGATTATGACTTTTCCTACATTTTTAAATTATATTTAGTTTTTTTAAATGATAATTGAAGACACAAATTGTTTCTAATCCAACTAAACATTGAAAATTTATATCTTTATTTTATTTCTATCAAACAAAAATATGATATTTACTTTTTAGTTGTACATATTTATTTGTTCTTTTTTAAAGATATTTTTCTGATCATTTAAATCCTATCTATGAGTTATTATGCATTATTTATGGTGATTCAAAAAGGGCTATCTTTTCTAAATTATCAAACAATTACATGTTATAATGGCTCCTAAAAGAGAGCTTAAAAGTGCCCCAGGATTTCAAACTTGCTCTAGTGAATATGAAGATGCCACTCTTTGACTTTTATTTTGTTAATTATGAATATTCATATTCAGGGTTCAACTTTTTGCCACAATATTTATGATTGCTATGCTTTTGTTGGTGAGTTAGTTTTTAGTGCAAACCTGCTCTGTAAGTATGAATGTTTGTCTGTTCATCAGTCAGCTACATTAAAGAATTTTTGCTCTGCCTATAGGAACATATGTCTTAAGTGTTTAACCTTTTTTCCTGGAGTAGTATTTCTTTATAGGATCCTAGGACAAACGCAGGAGTGGACAATAAACCTAACATAACCTATTTTAGACCATTTTATATGTTTTTTTTTAAATGCTTAACCCCTGCAAGCGCCTTATTTGTATATTCATATCTTAATCTAACCAAATCCGTAAAGAAATACTTAATTAAATTGATATTTTAGTACTACTCCCTTTGTCCACTCCGATGTATGAGACTCCTGCGTTTGTCCTGTTACCCTTTATAGTACATATTAATTAGGAAGTAATAGGAGATTCAAATAAGGATCCTTTGATTGAAATAACTAAAACTAATTTTCTACCTTCATTTGTTAGCTATTCTTGTTTTGTTATGATTTTTATATGTTTCACTACTTTTGGATGTTAACACCATTTTTAACTTTAATTTAATCTCTAGGGTCTATTGCTGCAGGGTATTCCTATTGTTCCATTTCAGACATCATTGAAGTCTGATTTTCCAGGTAGTGATATTTTGATTTTTGTTGTTTAACCTGCAATCATGGCTTAACATATGTGCATCCTCATGTTGATAGGATTGAATAGGTTTCAATCAGGGTTCGGAAGCCGCAGCCGCAGCCTCAGCCTCAGCCACCATCAGCCGCGCGGCTTACGAGAAGCCTCAAAATCAGCCGCGCGGCTTCCTCAGCCACCCAATAAGCCTCAGCCTTAGTCGCAGCCGCGCGGCTTAAAGAAAACATAAGCCACTGTAAGCCTCAGCCGCATTCAGCCACTGTAAGCCTCAGCCACTGTAAGCCTCAGCCACAAAACTCCAATTCAGCCACATTAAGCCTCAGCCGCACTAAGCCTCATTCAGCCAACGCCCCTCTAAGCCTCAGCCGCAATCAGCCGCGCGGCTTATAGTTGGGGAAGCCTCAGCCACACTCAGCCGCGCGGCTGTTAATAATTTGAAGCCGCAGCCGCACTCAGCCGCGCGGCTTCAAGAAAGCCTCAGCCGCAGCTGCAAAGTTATGATTATGCCGCAGCCGCAACCGCGCGGCTTGATATTTGTAAGCCGCAGCCTCAGCCGCAGCTTAATTTTTTAAATTCAGCCGCAGCTTTGACACAGCCGCGCGGCTGAGATATTGTAAGCCCCAGCCGCAGCCGCAGGTGCTAAATTAGTACAAGCCTCAGCCGTCAATTCAGCCGCGGGGCTTAATTTTCATTTAATTTTGTCTGTCTGAAGCTTAAGATCTCAGCAACCACTGAACTGACAATGTTGTCCTTCTCAGGAATCCTTTTACTAAAGTAACAGGATGTCTGTGTGTCTGTGTATCTGTGTGTCTGTACCGAAGGATCTCTCTAACCGCTGAACCGATCGGGTTCTCCTTAACAGGGTAGCTTCTCATAGGTCCTGGGAAGGTTTATAACTATTTTTTTGGGGGTGGGACACCCTCAACCCCCCCAAAAAATTAAAAATCCCCCCCCCTTAAAAAAAGAAAAATTTTTAAAAATTTTTTTAAACTAAAATTAAAAATGAGGGGGGAGGCCCCCCCCCTAAAAAAAAAAAAAATCCCCCCCCCAAAAAAATATTTTTTTTTACTTTTCTTTAAAAATTTAAAATAAGAAATTGGGTTATTAAATTTGACTCTCTCTCTTCCTCAAGTGCCCCCTAGGGGCCTCTAGGGGCATAGCCGCTAGTTATATATATATTGACATTGGATGGTTTTGAGCTAATTTTGGGGTGGGGGTCAGACATTTCCATCGCCCAAAAATAATTTTTTTAAATGTTATACTTTTAAATTTTTTTATATTCTTTTATAAAAATTTTATCTTAAGTTTTTTTAAAAATTACAACATAGAAACTACCATCTCGAACAACTACAAAAAGTTTGAACCTGTAAAGTAAGAGCTCCAGTGGCGCAATCAGTTAGCGCACGGTTATTCTACACTGTTATGCCGGGGTTATAAGTTCGAATTTCACCAGGAGCAATACGTTATTGAACGTTGATACTTATGAATATTATTGAATACTATTTATAGGGTAACTGCCCTACTGACGTTTGCCTAATTTTATTGTTTTTAAAAGATACAAATTTTTCAGAATTTACTTAATATTCACTATGAATTTGTATTATCTTAAATTTTTTTTCTTGTACAAGTGGCCTATTTAGCTCAATGGTAGAGCACTCGTCTTGTAAACTAGGGACCATGAGTTCAAACCTCACAGGGGGCAATCGATTTTTGTGATACTCAAGTTATATAGTAGCTTCTCTATTATTTTTCCGTTTAGGTACGCAATACTTGTTCTATATAATTAAGCTTCTCCTACTTAGATATTTCTTCAATCTTAAATGTATTTAATACTTTGTGGTTGATGAGAGACACTGAAAAAGTTATGCAAAAAAAAAGATTTATACATATTTCATTTTTCATAGTATTTTTAAATTAATGAAAATAATTAAATTAAGATTTGGAGAGGGGGGAGGGTGTGTGTGTGTGTTTATTTTGAACACAAATTATCCTAATATGTTTTCTAACAAAAAAAATTTAAACAGCAATGTATTTTACTTTTTAAAGTTGGTTAAAAAAAGGTCTGTAAAATGCAATAAATTGTCCTGTATAATATGCAAAAAAATCTACATAATCTTTATGTACTCGATAGATTGAAATAGTTAAATGATTATCATATATCATCCGATTTTGTTTATTTTACAAAGATGCTTACTAAAATTGATTTTATTTTCGAAACTGCAATTATTATAAAAAAAATGTTTCTTTATCTTATCATTATGTTATACAATTTCTGAATTTATAAGCAATACATGAATCGATATATTATTACTTTGATGTTGTCCATATTTTCATGTACTCTGATAAAGAAATAATCTCAGCTGGCTAAAATAACAATAACCCCCATACACCCCCTTTAATCCATCTCTCCCCTCAATATGGGATATATAAATGAACTGGCCAATAAATGAGGTCCATAATTTTATTAACAAATTTTCTTTTTTTTAGTATATCCACATATTCTATTATATAAAGTGGTAATGTGAAGCTCCCCCCTATTTTCCCATAAAAAAATAATAAAAGTCACCCTTCATCCACCCAAATTTTTTTTTCTTCTGGGATTCGAACCCGGATGATAGATGGTTCAAAGCTGTTACCGTACCAAAAAGCTATCAGAGCTCCAATATTTCAAAATGAAAATTTGTCTTATTTTTAGATCATTAAGTATTATGATGTCTGTTTGTTTGTCTGTCTATATGTTTGTACTACAGGATCTCGCTAACTACTAAACCGATATGGTGCTCCTATTCAGGGTAGTTTCTTATAGGTACTGGGAAGGTTTACAACTATTTTTTTTTGGGGGGGGGGGGGTACCATCACACTACCAGAAAAAAATTGCCTTAGAAAAAAAATTAAACATCACCCCAAAATTAAAAATGGGATTTACTCGCCCCGGCCCTCCCCACCCAATAAAAATCACCCTACCCCCCAAAAAATTATTTTAATTCAGTTCTTCTTTTTCCAGTACCTATTGTTTAGTATTTTTTGTAATAACTTCATAATTACATTGTCATTAAGATTAAAGTTAGTCATAAAAATTATACCCATGAATAATTGTAATAAAAAGCACTTTTGTAAAAAAAACATTTTTCATAAGAGGTAAGTTTTTATGACAAATACATTTATTGCAAGTGTACATATGATAAGCATTTTAAAGACGATTATTTTTAAGACAAATTTAACCTGCGTACCATGGCTCAACATGTAGCGCATCTGCTTGTCATCATGGAGGTAATAGGTTCGAATCTTGGCCAGACACTGCGTGAAAACTGAAGACGTTAAATAGTTCCTACTTCAGCTATGCCAGGTATGCAACATGTAAAGTTAGAGTATGAGGATTTCATTGGCTCGTAAACAGGCGTAACTCATTAACATAGTACTTTCTGGCAGGTAGTTGGTTGCTGGATAGATGTCACTTAAATTGGAAAGAATTGGTTCCCCTTAATTATCCAAGGTTCAACAAGAAGCGCATCTGCTTGTCATCAGGGAGGTAATAGGTTCGAATCTCGGCCAGACACTGCGTTATAACTGAAGACATTAAATGGTTCCTACTGCTGCTATGGCAGGTGTGCAACATGTAAAGTTGGAGTAGGAGGATTTCCTTGGCTCATAAACAGGCGTAACTCATTACCATAAAACTTTCAGGCAGGTAGTTCAATAAAAAAAAGTTGGTTGCTGGATAGATGTCACTTAAACTAATACAGAAAAGGAAAGAATTGGTTCCCCAAGGTTCAACAAGTAGCGCATCTGCTTGTCATCAGGGATGTAATAGGTTCGAATCTCGCGCAGACACTGCGTTATAACTGAAGACATTAAATGGTTCCTAGGTGCTAGGTGTGCAACATGAACAGGCGCAAAGGAAAGATATAATTCCCCTTAGTTATCCAGGGTTGTTGGACCAATTGAGTTAATGTCATAGAAACCCTCGACCGTGGCTCAACATGTAGCGCATCGGCTCGTCGTCTGGGAGTTGATAGGCTTTGTACTGCATCATAACTAAAGATGTTGAAATAAATTCCTACTGCTAAAAAACTTGTATAAAACTTTGGGTACCAGTATAAAACTTTGGGTATCAGAATAAATTTTTGTCTATTAGTATAAAACTTTGGGTACCAGTATGAAACTTTGGGTACCAGTATAAAACTTTGGGTACCAGAATAAATTTTTGGCTATTAGTATAAAATTTTGGGTACCAGTATAAAACTTTGGGTACCAGTATAAAACTTTGGGTACCAATATAAAATTTGGGTACCAGTATAAAACTTTGGGTACTCGTATAAAACTTAAGGTACCAGTATAAAACTTTGGGTACCAATATTAAAACAAAATTTTAGGTATTAGTATAAAATTTTGGGTACCAGTATAAAACTTTGGGTACCAGTATAAAACTTTGGGTACCAGTATAAAACTTTGGGTACCAGTATAAAATTTGGGTACCAGTATAAAATTTGGGTAACTGTATAAAACTTTGGGTACCAGTATAAAACTTTGGGTAACTGTATAAAATTTGGGTACCTGTATAAAACTTTGGGTACCAGTAAAAAACTTTGGGTACCAGTATAAATTTTAGTACCAGTATAAAACTTTTGGTACCAGTTTAAAACTTTGGGTACCAGTATAAAACTTTAGGTACCAGTATATAACTTTGGGTTCTAGTATAAAACTTTGGGTACCAGTAAAAAACTTTGGGTACCAGTATAAATTTTTAGTACCAGTATAAAACTTTGGGTACCAGTTTAAAACTTTGGGTACCAGTATAAAACTTTGGGTACCAGTATAAAACTTTGGGTTCTAGTATAAAACTTTTGGTACAAGTATAAAACTTTGGGTACCAGAATAAAATTTGAGTACTAGTCTAAAACTTTGGGTACCTGTATGAAAACTTTGGGTACCAGTATAAAACTTTGAGTACTAGTATATAATTTTGGGTACTAGTATAAAACTTTGGGTACCAGTATAAAACTTTGGGTACCAGTATAAAACTTTGGGTACCAGTATAAAACTTTGGGTACCAGTATAAAACTTTAGGTACCAGAATAAAACTTTGGGTACCAGTATAAAATTTTGGGTACCAGTATAAAACTTTGGGTACCAGTATGAAACTTTGTGTACCAGTATAAAACTTTGGTTACCAGTAAAATTTGGGTACCAGTATAAAACTTTGGGTTCTAGTCTAAAACTTTGGGTACCATTATAAAACTTTGGGTACCAGACTAAAACTTTGGGTACCAGTATAAAACTTTGAGTACCAGTATAAAACTTTGGGTACTAGAATAAAACTTTGGGTACCAGAATAAAATTTGAGTACTAGTATATAATTTTGAGTACCAGTATAAAACTTTGGGTACTAGAATAAAACTTTGGGTACCAGAATAAACTTTGGGTACCAGTATAAAACTTTGGGTACCAGTATAAAATTTGGGTACTAATTCTGAATCAAACATTTGAAAAAATCCTGCTGTCCTCCCCCCTCTTCCCTCCACTCTTATTCTCACAACCCCTAACCACCCTCAACTCTCCAAAAAATGTCCTAGAATGCATTTAAAAAATCCAATTTAGCCGAAGCCTCAGCTGCAAAGCTTATTTTATAATCAGCCATAAGATCAGCCGCAAGGCTTAATATTGTATTCAGCCGCAGCCGCATTCAGCTGCGCGGCTGAATTTAATTCAGCCACAGCCTCAGCCGCACGGCTTTCAGTAAGCCGCAGCCTCAGAATCAGCCGCGAGGCTTAATTATGTTATCAGCCACTCTCAGCCTCAGCCTCACTCAGCCGCGCGGCTTAATTTTCCAATCAGCCACTGTAAGCCGCAGCCGCTATGAGCCGCGCGGCTTTCAGTAAGCCGCAGCCTCAGCCACAAATCCTTCAGCCACTGTAAGCCTCAGCCACCCTCAGCCACTGTAAGCCTCAGCCGCTCGAAGCCTCAGCCACAAAATTCCAATTCAGCCACTGTAAGCCTCAGCCACCCCAATTCTTATTAAGCCTCAGCCGCATTCAGCCGCAGCCACTCTCAGCCGCACTAAGCCTCAGCCACTCTCAGCCTCAGCCACTTCCATAACTTTAAGCAGCCGCAGCCGCAGCCGCAGCCGCAAATTAGGATTCAGCCGCAGCCGCAGCCGCGCGGCTGATAGCGCGGCTTCCGAACCCTGGTTTCAATCTTTGCCTAACACGTGTCACAACGTGTCATAACCATTTTAACTAAAGACTTAAAAATGGTCATGCAATCATGGAGTTGGTTGTCTGTTGGAAGTTACATAAACTAAAATCCTTGAGTGTTAGAGTACCACATCCATTATGACAGATGATGCTCAAGACAAGTCTCCTGCATTTAAAGGGTTGTTTTAATTTTACTTATCATAATATCCCAGTGGCCGTTAGAGTATTACATCTTTACAGAATAAAATGTATCCTAGGTTCCACAACATTAAAAAATCTCTACTGAACCTTAACCTGAAGATATTTTAAGCAGCACTAATAAAATTTTTATTGGCGCCAGAAAATAACAGAAGCATTTAATGAAAGAAAACTTTTGTTGACAATTATAAAGAATATGTTACAATACAATTGTTTTATCATGGCCTAGAACCAGTATTAATCTATTAAAAATAAATTTGATCTGGAATCATACTGGAAAGTAATAAATGTTTAAAAACATTATCTTCAGGTGGATCTGATATGTTACAAGCCCTGCCAGTTGCTGGAATTACAGTCACAGGTAGATATTTGCTAATGATAATCTTTTGAAAGCCAAATATGTTCCTTTTTCCAAGTTTATTATCCTTACAACAATAAACCTTTAATTATGCTAGGTGGAGCAACAGGAGGTATTGCACAGATTGTCATGTCTGCAATAGAGGGGCGTACCTGTCCACCTGGAATGTGTAAGGTCAGAGTTTTTAATCCGCAACCATGGCTTAACTTATAACGCATCCACTCATTGTTGTGGAGGAGATAGGTTCAAATCTTTGTTTAACAACGAGTCATAACTAAAGACGTTTAAAATGGATCCTTCTGCTACTATGGCAGGTGCGCAACATTAATAGTTAGAATAGGGTTCAGTTCTGGTATGCCCACTCCAAGCATACTAGAGCTGATTTCAAATTGGTTCTATTGCTTCTCTCTGAAACATGTAATAGCAACAGTAGATAAGTGAGAGTATGGGTAAACGATACATAAATACATCACCCTTTCCAGTTAGGAATTCAAGCATAAGGTTGTACAATCAAAGAATTGGTTGTCTATGTTTTTTTTTCTATACTTTTCTGTAATTATTACTCTATTTTTTAGCCTTATCGTAGTAACCACTGCTGTTGCTTGGAAGCTTCATATGGAATTGAAGGATTTTTCAGGAAAAATTTCATTTTCTTTAATTCCTACTTATTGAATTTTAAATGCAAAGCTTTTCTAAAGTTAGGGTTAGTCCGTTCATCCGTCCATCAAAAACGGTTAGGTCAGGGTTAGCTCTTTACGTCAATTGAGACATGTTAGAATTTTTCTATTGATTTCAAACTTTGCATGATGATTTCTATAACAGTTAGGTATGATTTAGAAATCAAAACAACTCTATAATCATTACCAGATTGTCATGTTGTTTTTAATTTTCTTGATAAATTTTTTCTGTGGTATAATTATCCTATACATCTTATTTTTAGAATACTTATTCATAAAAAACAAATTACAATATTATATTCGAAGCATATCTATAATCAAGTCTTAAAAATGTAAGTATGTCCTTTAAACAGTATCCTGTGTTTAACAGTTTTACAACATATTTACATGCAATTTTGACAAAACTTGTAAAGAAGGTGTCTTAACTTTTATTTTTATAGCTAGCCGGTGCTTTTAGTAAGTAGTAGATGTAAAATTTTCCAGAGAATTCAGATATGCAATCGTTTTTTTTGTAGACCTCTTATTTTTGAAGTAATTTAAGTTTTTTTTTTAAATTAAGTCGGTTTTAAGGTACTAAAACGCAACAAAATAAAAGAAAAAAAAATACCAGTATGAACAAAAGTAGTAAGATCTTTAATTTGACACCTTACTTTTTAAATTCTGTTGAGTAATTATTTTAAAAATCGATTTTTTAAATCTCGGTTTAATCAAAACTTTAAACATAAATATATTCTACCGCAGGCATAAAAATACGGGTTCATATATACTTTTAGAATCAGAAAAATATTACAAATCGATTCTAAGCAAAATTGAAATAAAAAGTTTACAAAATAGTAAATAAACTACAATAAAAGAAATTATATGAAACTATTATATTATATTATACAGGCAACCATCTTAAACCTTGTTTTGGGGGTAAAAATGGGAAGTGGGTAAAGAGCGGGTAAAAATAGTGTTGCCTGTACAAAATAATATGCTAGGCCATTTTTATTTTTTATTTTTTTTACTTTTTTTCAATTTTGCTTACAATGGATTTGTAATATTTTTCTGATTCTAAAAGTATACACGAACCCATATTTTTTATGCCTGTGGTAGAGTATATTTTTGTTTAAAGTTTTGATTAAACCAAGATTTAAAAAATCTATTTTTTTCAATAATTTCTCAACAGAATTTAAAAGTAAGGTGTCATATTAAAGATCTTACTATTTTTGTTCATACTGGCATTTTTATTTTTATTTTGGTGCGTTTTAGTACCTTAAAAACGACTTAATTTTGTTTTTAAAAAAACTTAAATTACTTAAAAAATAAGAGGTCTACCTAAAAACCGATTGCATATCTGAATTCTATAGAAATTTTTACATCTACTACTTACTAAAAGCACCGGCTAGCTATAAAAATAAAAGTTAATACACCTTTTTTGTATTATACTTGAAGGTTAATATTCGTTTGTTCTACCATTTCAGAGCTTTGATTTTATGGATGTTGTCATCCTTTTATTTTCAAAATGCCTAACATAATTATGGGAACCTAATCCTGTGTGGCTCCCAGTACTAAATAAAACTTAAAGCAAATACAAACAAAAAATACCTGATTTTTGGTTTATTTCTTTTTAACAGGAGGAGGGGGGGGGGGGGCGAGATTGTGCTCAAAAAGGCAATTTCAGGAAAAAAAGCCAAAACTGTTTGTGGTATTTGTTATCAAGTTATGAAAACATATTATGACCCCCCTATAATGCAAGATTTCAATAACATAGATTAAAGCTTCGATTTGAAAATAGAAATATGAAATTTATTTAGTTGCCCAAGAGACGGCTGTGAATCTGCTGGTAAAAGCATTCAGGAATAGAATAAAATCTCATGTTATTCATTTGAATTATATCTGAAGAAAATCTTATCAATGAAGTGCATCTGAAGGCCTACAGGCATCCAACTTTTTGATTGAAAAAGCATTCTTTGAAAGTCCTTGTATTGCAAGTAAGGAGGCAATGAGTAATACCGTCCCATGACTCAAAATTTTTATGTTGCATTACTGACAAAGCAACTTTAAGAAGAGGGTTTTTAATGTCTTTGATTATGATGCAGTGTTGGGCCTGTGGGTGGCCTAACCCTCTCCCCTTATAATCAATTTACAAAAAATAAGTGGGTTGGAGTTTCAGAGCTTGTTAGATATTGCTATGAAACGATTTTGTCAACAGAACACAATTTCTATTTAGAAATTTTAAATTTTGTTGTTAACTTCATAACAAAAAGTGTCAGTTTTTTTAATTGTAATATATCTCAGATAAATTTATTCTATAATTAACAGGATACATTTTCAAAGCTGTTTGGTTGGTTGGCTAAATAGCAAGTTTCACGAAAAACCCTGTTCTCCTCAAATGAGAATCTGAACATTATTAGTAATATCAAATTTATCTACTTATTTTATGTTTATCATAGTAGCTTTCTTTACCTCTAGAATATGTAATTATTAAAGGAACCCTGCAAGAAATACACTGCTTTAACTGCTGATGAAGTTTTTTATTTTCCACATTTAGAGTTTAGACCCAATACCCCAAATTTGAAGCTTTAATCTTCAATAACAAATAAAGTTATATTTAATATTGAAATTTCTATCACGATTGCTTTCAAAGAAACTTATACAATTTTCATCGACATAAAATTTCATTTTGGAATGCCTATAACTTTATTGTTATTGAAGCTGCAGGCTTCAAAATTGAGATAATGGGTCTATTTGTGGCTGTCTTTGATGTTTGAGCAGTAAAAGCGGTGCATTTTTTGCAAATTTCTTTCAACAAATAATCAATTTACAATAAAATTAATATTCTATTAATTGATATTAACGTTAATTTAAATCATCAAATAAAAAACTTAAACAAGGATGTAAACATCCATAAAGCAAAGCCCTAAAATCAGAAGGAAGGACAAACAAAAGGGACCAAGTAACAAGATATTTGTCTGTCTGTCGCAAAAGAACTTGCTAACCGCTGAGCTGATTTTATTCACCTTTACAGTGAAGATCTCGTAGATCCAGGAAGGTTTATAACTATTCTGCGAAAGGGCATCTACATTCTCCCTATCAAGTAATATCAAGGTTCATGTAAGGTTTTTCATTATTTTGGATAAGGTTTACTTATTCTCCACCATACCACTATAAATCTCACCTAAACCCCGAACCACTTCATTATGCAATCTATATTTTCCTGGATATTTTGTCTATGGTAGTCCATAAGTGTACAGCTTTACAGTACATTGTTTATATTTGTTAAAGCAACACGTATGATAAAAGAAAAAGATTTTTTTTAAAGTAAAATGCTTATATATCAATTGAAATCTATATTTTTTTATTTTTTACTGATCCACTTCATTATGCAAATCAAAATAAAATCAATGGGAAAACGTTTGTTTTGCACTTTTCTCCACTTTTCAAACTTGATTATGATAAAATAACAATTTTTTAATGGATTTATGCATTAATTATAATGAAAAACAGTTTAAGGTAGATTTTAATGATTTTTCTAACTAATAAATAATTTTAAAAAATAAATTCTATTCCTATCACTTTAGAGGACAGCTGCTGACCCCCAGTCTTATGGATGAAGCTAAATACATGTTAAAAATAAAAATAACCCTAAAAAATATACAAAAATGTTTTTTGATGTGTTAAAAAAAATCCATTTTAAAATCTTGATTTTGAGGACGATGGCCTTTATGATGCTCTTACTGGTGGGGATGGTGAGCTAAATGTTATCAAAGTGCATGCCCATAATGAATACTTATATATTGAACTATGGTCCAATTTTTGTAGTCAGAGCAGCCTCCAGCCAAGCAATATTAAAAAAGAAAAAAATTACAATTTTAATTACTAAAATTCATAAAGTAAATAATGTAGTTTTTTGATAATGGTTATATTTCATGTCATGAGGCTTCATTGGAGGCTGCTATGACTACAAAAAATGGTACATAGGTCAATAGACAAGTTGTTGTAATGGTCATGTACTTAGATAACATTTGGCTCACAATCACCACCAGTAAGAACATCTTTAAGGCCATCATCCTCAAAATAAAGATTTTAAAATGGATTTTTTTAACACATCAAAAAACATTTTTGTGTACATTTGAGGGTTATTTTTATCTTTAACATGTATTTAGCTTCATCCATAAGACTGGGGGTCAGCAGCTGTCCTCTAAAGTGATAGGGATTGAATTTCATTTTTAAAATTATTTATTAGTTAGAAAAATCATTAAAATCTACCTTAAACTGTTTTTCATTATAATTAATGCATAAATCCCTTAAAAAATTGTTATTTTATCATAATCAATTTTGAAAAGTGGAGAAAAGTGCAAAACAAACGTTTTCCCATTGATTTTATTTTGATTTGCATAATGAAGTGGATCAGTAGAAAATCAAAAATTATAGATTTCGATTGTTATATAAGCATTTTACTTTAAAAAGAATCTTTTTCTTTTATCATACGTTTTGCTTTAACAAATAGAAACAATGTACTGTAAAACTGTACACTTATGGACTACCATAGACAAAATATCCAGGAAAATATAGATTGCATAATGAAGTGGTTCGGGGTTTAGAAAAAATTGATCCCAGCCCCTCTCCCCCCCCCTTCCCCCACCAAAAAAAATTATTTACCCTTCCTTTTTGAAAACTGAAAGTGGAATTTTTATTTACCTAGTTAGTTGTTTGTAAATTTGTGTTCCTTTAAAGATCTGGTAAACGTCTGGACCATGTTACACAATTTTATATTAGTTTAGTAATAGTCTAGGAAAGGTTTTATTCTAGCAGGTGGGGAATGTACACTTCCCCCCTCAAAATAATGTCCTTCACAAATATAGGGTGTTGGTCTAGTAATCTAAGAGTTTCCGGTTCAAGCCCCGCCACGTTCAATTAACTCTGATGAATTGAGCCATAATGATGAGCCCTAAAAGGGCGAAACACTGTGTCTATGGATATTATACAAAGTAGTAAGTCTTTTTTGTCTGTAGCTTAAGAATCTGATAAGTACGAAATTGATTTTGTTCTCCATTATATTCTTATAGGTCCCTTGGTGGTTTTAGGCTATTTCGGATATTAATATTTATTTTTTAAATCAAAATTTAATGTGTTTGAGGGCGAACCACGACATTACCTCTAGGGTCGAAGGCTAGGGGCGAAGCCACAAATCCTATATAATAAAGATGTCAATCGATATTTATGAATTTTTGCTTGCTCATCCGTATACTTTTTTTTTGAATATTTAATGTTTTTAGCTGCTGTAATTAGCGACATGCGTGAGATAATTTCATTTGTACACAACTCTCAACTTGAAGCACAATTTTTTTGTTAATTTTTGTACAACCTTTGTGACGAATACATAGTTTAATCATTACTTGTGTATGTGTGTGTGTCTGTCTATCTGGGCGTATCTAAAGATCGCACAACCAATATGGTTCTCTTTTACAATGTAATGTAGCTTCTCATAAGGTCCTGGGAAGGTTTATAATTATTGTGAGGTAGGGTACCACCACCCTTCTAAGAGAAATCCCTTGAAACAACTTGTATGCGGATACTGTAGTTATATGCAAATCATAAATGATGTTATTGTTAGAAGATAAACACAATGAAAGAAAAAACAAGAAAATATTTTTGCATAGGAGTACTATTTGCATGCACTTTTTATTTCACATCTTCCAGGTAATTTAAATATTATGGGGAGGGGGGTGATTAGTTTTCATTGGCCAAAAAGTTAAAAGGTCAGAAGATTCTAACATGCCCCCACGGGCTTGTGGTGAAGCTATCATTTTATTATTGACTAGCGGCTAAGCCCTAGAAGCCTCTAGGTACACATAGATTTGCTTCTTTTCAAGCTATGTACTAAAAATATTTTTTTTCACCGCTAGATGGTGTTAGTTTTTAGTTAATTGCCAAATATATCTGCAAGGCGGCGTTTTCCTTTTTCTTTTTGAAATTTCTCTGGAAAGGATGGTGGTACCCTCCCCAAAATAGTTATAAACCCTCCCAGGACCTATGAGAGGCTATCCTGTAAATGATTATCATATCGGTTCAGCGGTTAGCGAGACCCTTCAGTTCAAACAGACATATATCTATAATAAGTACCGATTGGATTCTACTCTTCAGGGTATATACCTATTGGTCCTGTGGTGGTTTTACGCTATTTTCTTGGGGGTGGGACACCCCCAACCCCCCCTAAAAATGAAATGAAAGATTAGTTTTCTTGAGAACACATTAGACTATGAGCAGCACCAGTAGTACTTTATTTTTATTTTTTTTTTTTTTATCTCTTGGAGCAAAGTCCCTAGAGGCTAGGGGCGAAGCCGCTAGTATTATTAAAAGTATTTATTAAACTGTTTGTTTTGTATTTAGCATTCCCCGAGAAGAATTAACATTAAAGCAAGACATTACTAAACAAGGGCAATGTAATAAACTTACAAAAATTGGTTATGCAAAACTTCACAAGGTAAATAATTATTTAGGTATGTTAGAATTGTCCTATCGAATTAAAAACTTTGCATGATGTTTCGAGTACCAGTTAGGTAGGATACAGAAAGCTTAGAAAATCTATTATCTTTACCAGAATGTCCGTATGTCCATTATAAACATGTTGATTTTTATGTGATATTATCATCCGATTGGTCTGGTTTTTTGGAGTACTGATTACTACTACAAAAAGGTACAATATTATAAGCGAAGCATCTCTACAATCAAGTCCTAAAAATGTCAGAATGTCTTTAAATAGTATTCTGTATTAATAAGTTTTGCAACAAATTTACGTATAATTTTGTCAAAACTTATATATTTTGTATATTCAGTTCTGACACTCTGACACAAGAATTAATGTCATACCGTTTCAGAGCTTCGCTTTTATGGATGTTGTCATCCTTGTCATTTCTATATTTTTTTAGTGTGCAAGTACTACATTGCAGAATATTTTGATAAGATTTGCAATTTTCAACAAACTTAATGTTGTTCTACCCGAAATACTTGCAAATGGCGGATATTTTCATGTTGATAATCCAATCTTTAACAGGTAATTATTTGGTGGGTGGGGGGGGGGGTGAGTGAAGAAAATTAAAACAAGGATGACAACATCCATAAGTAGCGAAGCTCAAAATTTATGAATAGACATCTGGGGAAAATGATCTATAGAGTTATGTTATAAAAAAACTTCAATAATAAAAATCACGAAACCTTTTAAAATTCCACCCGTTTATCTTGAACAGGAGTTAAGAAAATCACAAAAACTTTAAAAACTAGGAATCGATCTAGCACCCCAACTAAGAAGGGTATCGTAATAAGACTTGATGGAAATATGTAGAGTTTAAACTTATTCAATACTTGAAATTTTCAGCTGTCTATATTGTATAGGTATCGAAAAAATCAAGAAAACCCAAAAATATAGGAATCGATCTAGCACCCCAACCAATAAAGGCATCTTAATAAAACTTAATGAAAATGTGGAGAATTTGAATTTAGTTAATCCCTGAATTCCAGCCATTTATCTTGAACAGGAGTTGAGAAAATTGCAAAAAAGTAAAAATCTAGGAATCGATCTAGCACCCCAATTAATAGACAGATGGACAAAACAATGTATAGATTAGATGCGCACATGTCATAGTAATCTTCACCAAAAATTTCAGCTGTCTATCTCTAATAGGATCCGAGAAAATCACGTTTCCCCCATAGCGTTACTGACTGACTGACTGACGGACAGACAAAGTGAATTATAGAGTAGCTTCGCTACTAACAAAGTGAATTATAGAGTAGCTTCGCTACTAACAAAGTGAATTATAGAGTAGCTTCGCTACTAAAAAGGACATATTACATATCTTTTCTAAATTGGAAAATTCAAAATAAGGACATATTACATATGGAAAATGTACAAGCCTGAATTATCTTTGATATGTTTGACAGTTTGATTACTCAACTATAAACAATTACATTCAATGTGTGTACATCTATAATACAAAGTAGAACGATGTCTATCTGTCTGTTTGTTTGTTTGTACAGAAGGATCTCACTAACCGCTGAACCGAACGGGTTCTCCTTAGCAGGGTAGCTTCACATAAGTCCCGGGAAGGTTTATAACTATTTTTGGGGAGGGTACCACCACCCTCCCAAGAGAAATCGCCCATATAAAAAAATTACCCCCCTCCCAAAAAAAATTTAAATAAAATAAAAAATGGGATTGGGGGGAGGTTGACCCCCCTTCCTTCCCCTCCCCCCCCCAAAAAAAAAAATAATTTGTTTAACTTTTTTAAAATCTAAATTTCAAAATATGCATTTTGGGATTCAACTTTTCTTCCTCAAGTGCCCCTAGAGGCCTCTAGGGGCGAAGCCGCTAGTTGACTAAAATGTGTGCATGTCATTTCGACCGTTTCTAATTTATTATAACTTTCTACAAACTAACGGCACAAACCAGGGAAGATTTCTCTAAACAAGAACAATGACGTCCAAAGCTGGTAAAATTAAAGTAAAGTAAAGACAAAAAAATAATGGAAAAGATAGAAGAATTCAATTTGAATTTTTAGACTAAAATTTTAAAAATTCAAATGTATATTAAGAAACAAGGATGACAAAATCCATAAAAGCGAAGTCTGAAATGAAATGGTAGAACAAACGAACATGAACATGAATTATATAGTCGAGTGTTAAAACTTAAAAAGCAGAATATTGCTTTAAAAGATTTGAGATCCTTTTTTGCAGTCACACATACAAACGGACATCCTGTTACTTTTATATGTAATAGCGGCTACGCCCCCTAGAGGCCTCTAGTGGCACTTTAAATGTTTTTTTTTTCATTTCAAATATCTAATTTGAGAAATAATGTCTATGTTGCGTTCAATTTTAATTTTCGTTTTTTTTGTAATTTCTCTCGGGAGGGTGGTGGTACCCTCCCCCAAAATAGTTATAAACCTACCCAGGAGAATCTACCCTGTTAAGGAGAACCCGATCGTTTTAGCGGTTAGCGAGATCCTTCGGTACAAACAAACACACAGACACACATCCTGTTATTTTAGTATAAGGATTATTTACCATACCAAAATTGTTTAGGGGGGGTAAGTACCCCCTCCTAAATGGTAGGGGTAAATTTTAAATGGGAGGGGTAAAATGAAAAATATTTTGGGAGTGCCGTAGGCACTCAAAAATTCTTTTGGGGGGATAATCACCCCTTTACCCCCCCCCCCTTGGACGTCCTTGGACCTAGAACTTCATTTTCGGGTTCAATCGTCAACATTTCATTACGTTGCTGGGTTTAGATAGTGTGCTTTTTTTCTTTTAAACGGCTTTTCTGGGACACTGTGATGTGCATCGTGCTCTAAAAATACACTTTGTTCATCTGTCTGTCTTAAAAACTCTGGAATACATAAACAATCTTTTTTAGAAAATAAATATGTCCGTTCAGCTTAAATTTTCTTAAGGAAATAGTGTGTAAATTAATTATCTTCCATTGTCCCATTAATCCCTGAAAAATTCTAATTTTAGGAAGTTGATAGCTAATTCTTCCTGGGAAAAAGCTGGAATGGAGAATGATATTTTCTGTCTTCATACTACTTGGAATCAGGTAACATTTGCCATGTCAGACGCATGATGTGATGTTAATAGTAAGGTAAGGGGGGATTCCTTTGCAGCTATAACTTATTGTCAAGCGTCATGCCACCAAATTGAAGGATGTCTTATGAACATATAACCATGATGCAATGTACTTTCTAATTTTACTTTAAAAATTTTCAGGCAGAGATATCCTCAGTGCTTGGATCTGGCGCCTTTTATTTCACCATGCTCAGGCACAAGCACGTACAGAGTTGTTACTTCCTCTCTTTCAATTTGAGTGGGGAGGGTAAAAATGGAAATAGGAGGCAAAATCAGGAACAACTCAGGGAGTCTCAGACTTTGGGTACTGGCTTAAAGGGAATGTGCAAGAATTCAGCAGTTTCTGACTGACTTTGGGTACTTAAAAATATATGAGAAGGGTTGACGAAGTTCTAAGGGTGATTTTTCTAGTGATTAATTATAGAATGTTTACTACATTGTGATGTACTGGTAATTTAATTTTCAAGTAAATGATTTTTTTCTTAGAACTAATTTTGTTCTCAATTATATTACCATGATCCCTTTACAATTTTGGTCAAATTTTTTGGATAAATCGGGTTTTCATTGCTTTCAGTGAAAACTCTTAAATTGAATTAATTGCCCATTGTCCCCTCCCTTACTCCCTGGGAACAACTATTTTGAAAAGATTTTACTAACTCTTTACCAACTTCTTTATACTACAGGGATATTTGTGGTTTAAGCCACATTCTTGTTAACATATCATCAAGAAGATTACTCCTTGTCATGCCACACATTTTGAAATACTCTGTAAATCAAATACAACCATCTTTCATCGTGCTTTCACAGGCATCCTGTGGACCTGTTTGTTTCAAAATTTGAGTATGGAGGAGGGAAGTTTTGACACTTTTGCGTAAACAGTTATTATAAGCTTTGTCTTTTGAGTAAGAGGATAGGTTGTTTTGGGATGTAGTTTTCCTATTAAAAAAAAAATTGGATTTGGCCTCCAGGTTCAGGTGCTACAGGCAGGCCTCCAGGTTGTCTCAGGACAGGTAAAAATATTTGAAGATAAAAGATGCATATTTTGTTTTATAAGTTGAACTCTAACTCATCAAAAAAATTTTTTTTTCATTTTACCTGTCCAGAGACAACCTGGAGACCTGCAGCACCTGAACCAGGAGGCCAAATCCAAATTTTTTTACAATAGAAAATCCCAAAAGGAAACTTTTTTTTGTAAAATAACCTATCCTCTCACTTCAAGGACAAAGCCTATTATCACTATTTTTGCAAAAGTGTCAGAACTTAACCCCCCCCCCCTTCCCCTGAAACTTGTAGGCCAAACTACTGGACCATTAGACCAATTACTAAAATTACTGATGAATAATCAACAAAATAAAGATAAGGTAATTAGTTTTTAAACTTTTGATCAGCAAAGTACGAATCAGCAGTCGCAGCTGAATACAAATGTGAAGTTGCAGCTAAATCTTCCTCCAAGCAGCTTCCTCAAATAATCTGCATGGTTGCTTCCTGCAGGAATAGGAATGGATGAGTTTGGCTGCAATTCCAGTTTCTATAAAGCTGCGTTATTATAGAATTGAAATTTGGTGGCTGTTGCTTATTCAGTGTCTATGAACGCCGTATGAGGCATCTCTAAGCCTCACAGCTGATGGTGGAGGTAGCTGCACTAACTGTAATGTTCAAATGTTTCAGGAAAGCTTTTACTGGTCCATTTCAGGTTTTAGGCTTTTGTTTTGACTAACATATGTAATAGTATACTAATTTTTCGTTTTTTTTCGTTACACCTTGATTATATATATATTTCACAGTTTCACCTTTACATTATAAATTAAATGTATATTTAAAACCAAAGTTTTGTGATCAAAATGTAAATACATAAGATTAGGAAGCTCCAAATCTGCTATGTATTCTTTACTGGCGGATACGCCCATAGAGGCCTCTAGTGGCACCTTAAATGTTTTTTTTTTAAATAATGCGTTACTTAGCTATGTTGCGTTCAAGTTTCTCTATGTAAAAATAAATTTCGATTTTTTAGTGATTTCTCTTGGGAGGGTGGTGGTATCCTCCCTCAAATAGTTTATAAACCTTCCCGAGACCTATGAGAAGCTACGTTAAGAAGAACTTGAACATTCAGCTGTTAGCGAGATCCTTCAGTACAGACAAACAGACGAACATCCTGTTACTTTATTATAAGGATTTAGGTAGTACTGCTGGCTAATGTGTTGTTTCTATTTATGGGGCTTTGCCATAATTTTGCCGCCCTCGGGTAACTAACTTCATATTATACTTTTTAGCCATATTTTATGAGAAGTTCCATGTTGAGAGATCTTGGTTTACAGACAGATAAAATTGACAATCAAACAGCTGTAAATGAAAAAATTAAGGAAATTGATAAAGATTTCCATCTTGTTGTAATCAAAGAAAGGTAACTTAATTGAAATTTTATCAATTCAGGGAGGGGGGGGGGGGGAAGGGCGTTTACACCCACCTCTCTTGGTTTTATTTCTTTTAACATACGGACCCCAAAATCAATGACCTTTTTAAGTTGAGAAATTTTTGTCCGAGGAGAACAACATGTCAAAATTCCAACTACAGCGGACGCGGTCATGGTGACCGATCAAAAGTTATCTAGGTTCACAAAATTTGTAATAAATCCTCGTGTATATTTGTAGTGTCAACACTCTGTTTTTCTGTTTACCTGTCTATCTCTCTGTCTGTCTACCTAATGTAAGACAGATATATAATTTTAATGGCTGCTATTTGAGATAGATGGGTAATCTATTTTTAGATAGTTTCACAATATCTGATTTTATGTATGTAAGTTTTACTGTTTTTATAACTATTGGCTACACCCATTGCCTCTGGGGGATTAGCCCCAAAACGTAATGGGAAGTACAACCTAACAACCAGATAAGTTATGATGCGAATTAAATTCCTATAGATTTACTTATTTGTTTATATTTATAAAAAATTGTTGGTGAGAAATTTTTTCTTTTAGAGGGGGTTGGGTATTTTTCACTCACCAAGAAAATAGCTTAAAACCACCACAATAAAAAGAAAAACAGTTTTAGGGGGGGGGGGGAATAATTGTTCTTTTTGGGAGGGAGGGAGTCTAATCCCCCCCCCCCCCAAAAAAAAAAAATGAATTAAAACCACAAAGCCAGTATATTCCCAAAAGAGTAGAGCCCAGTCCATTTAGTGGTTACAGAGATCTTAAGCTTGAAAGCATACAACCATTTTGTTCATACTGCCGGTCCTATATACATTCATTTTTTTAGGTTTCCCGAATCTATTGTACTGTTAAAACATCATCTTTGTTGGGATACAAGGTTTGTACACTGAGAAAAAAAAAAATAGGCAAATCCGAATTTTTAGAATAGCAGCTTTGTTATTCATTTAGGATGATTTTACTATAAATATAAAATGTAGATGCATATTTTGGTTACTAGTTTCCACTATTAATTTTTGATTTATCAGCACCAACGACGCACAAGATCTCAAAAACAGAATTTTTGGGAAATATGGGAGAACCAATAAGATATGCAAATACAAATAAAAATCAATGGGAAATGATTTTGGCATTTTTCTCTGCTTTTAAAGATTTAATTCTGATTGCAACTCCGTCCAGGGGCGTCCAAGCTTTTTATTTTGTGGGGGGTAAAAATTTTTGAAGGGGGGGGGTAATTCGTTTTTGTGGGGGGTAAAATAGCGCGCGAAGCGTGCAGCAAATTTTTTTTACCCCCCCCAAAATTTTTACCCCAGGGGTAAAATTTGCTTGGAAGGGGTAATTACCCCCCCCCCCCCCTGAAATCTGTTGGCAGGGGTAAATTTAGTTTACCCCCCCCCAAAATTTACCCCCGGGGAAAAATTTTTGGGGGGGGTAATTTAAATTTTATTAAATATATAGTATTGAAAATGCGCGCGAAGCGCGCAAAATTTTTTTTTATTAGAGATTTTTTGTTTTGGGGGGGTATTTACCCCCAAAAAATTGTTAGGGGTTCCTACGGCACCCCCAGGGTAGGGGTAAATTCTAAATGGGGGGGGGGGGGTAATCGCCCCATTACCCCCCCCCCCCCCTTGGACGTCTATGACTCCGTCCTTGATATTTGGGTTAATTGACTTTCTCAGAAGCTTTCATTTTTTGTGAAAATTCCCACACATTAGAGCATTAAATCTGAATCTCAATACATCTTTATTTTCATTTTGCAAATTAAGAGATTTATTAATTACAATTTTAATGTTCAGCAATTTTGTTACTCTGGAATTGAATAAATTAAATCCTGAAACAAAACCAAAGTTATCAAAAGAGTCAAGAAAGTTCCTAGGTAAATAATATTAATTTATCACATCATATTTACTGGTTTTGATTTTATCAATATTCATAGAAATATGTTTGTAATACGATTCTATACAAGATTTTTCTGTATGTATTAGAACTGGCTCTAATCAAGCGGATATAAATTGGTTTCAGTGCCATAATGGAATAATTATCTATCGCATGGTATTATAAACAGCTTTCCGCAAATATAAAAATGTACAATTATAAGATTAAAACCAATTTTGTTGTCCCCCAGTTGCCGAAAGCCTCAGAGGGGGTGTTGTTATTTGAAGTTAGGTTAGGTTAGATTATATTGGGCATAGTGTATATGTTCCGCAGGCGCTAAGAATAAAGACAAAAACCAACTTTTCAATTTATTTAAAAATTAGGGAGGTGAGTTATATGAAGAAAAATTTTTTTTTCTAAGAATAAAGACAAAAAAACTAAACGCCCTACTTATTTTCAATTTATTAAAAATTTGTAAAGTCTAGGCTATTTAAAGGATTACACATTTTTTTTATAAATAGAAGGTTATCTGGCAGCTGATATGCAGCTCTACAATCATTTTAAATCAAAGTTTGAACAAAAAATTATTGATTTTGGAGAAAAGAAGATGAAAAGAGAAGTTGATATACTTCATAAATATAACAAAAATTTTGAGGTAAAATATTTCCTAGTAGCCAAGCTAATCTTTAATTAACTTTGTCTGTCCGTCCTTCAATCCTTCAGTCTAGAACACAATGAAAGAAATGTAATTTTCTTGGCTGCTAGTAAAGATACACAACAGAGTATTTTTTTTAATTAGCTACTTTAGGAATTTCTTGAAATGTTGTCATACTTATCTGCCAAGCTTTTTTTTCTTCTAAATGATGTATTCTACCTTAGCACTTTTGCAGGATATATAAATGGCACTCATACGTCCCTAGATGCCACTAGCGACAATTGAGGAGTGGGGAGTTGAATTCGATAAACCAATTTTTAATTCAGATTTTAAAAAATTGTGGAGCATTTTTTTTTAAGAATTGAGATATAGACAGACTTTCATAAGTTAATGATAGAGTAGACTTAATATTTAATTCAAAATGCAAACAGTTTTTTAAGTATTTATTATATTGGATTAAATGCAGTTTTTTGAGTAAATAGGATTAGATATATATACTTTATTTAGAAATGGTTAAATATATTAATAATTCAAAACTACTGATTATTTAAGCTGGAAAGTTCTGAAGTAGCAGGATGTCTGTCTGTATATCAGGACACCAAGCAACAGGATGACTGTCTGTTTAATTAATACAATGTATTAATTAACTATGCACTTTGAAGGGGTAGAATATCTGCCTATGCAAACTAGCTAAAGTAATAAGATGTCTGTAAATAGCTGAATTGGTCTTAATAAGACTAGAACCCAAACCAGATAATGTTCTGTGTTAGGACTCTCAATATCAACTGTCTTTAATACATTTTCTCTTTATTCTTTCTGAGAGCAATTGAAGAGTAATTGAGAGTAACAACTAAAACATGTCTGCAAACTTAAATATATGACATCACAACTTAAATATATGACATTTACCCCCTTCTGAAACCATCCAGCTAGGCATGGTTTCACCATCCATCAGGCTGATCCAACAAACTGGGATCAACGTCTTCACTGGGTGAACCCACATCAAAATTAACCCCGGCCTCAAGTCCTTCATCTCCTTCTCCCACTGGAGGAGGAGTGTTCAGTGCCCCTCCACCAACCTCAGCCGAGACACCCACTGTTGCCGCCATGACCGCATTACTCGCTGCAGCAGCCACTGGCCCTCCTACAGCAACCATCACAGCATCATCTACAGCCGCGGCAGTATCATCCACAGCCGCCACCCCTGCAGCAACCGCTGACCCATCCGCCAACATTGCCACCTCCATCTCAACACCACCAGCGACCTGAACACCTCCCGGAACCATCATCACCTCGTTGGTAGCCTCAGCACCGCCAGAAGTCCCAGCCTGTTGCAGCAGCCGGTAAGTCATTGTTTATTCTGCGCCGGATCTCGGACAACTCGCTAAAAATATTAGCCAGGTGCCTTTGCACTTCAGCCTCCTTTTGCGCCATCTCAAAAATAGCCTCTTGAACCTTAGTTCCTTGCCCTGTCAAAAAATTTTCTACCTGTTGCCCCACCTGTTGTCCCAACTTGGTTGAACTACTTTCCCAATTATCAGCCACTGCTGTCTGTATACGCTGTACCAGATAAGAAGCCTTTTGTTGTGCAGTAGTAGTTACCATTTGCTGGACTTCCGTATCCACCTTCCTAATACATTCCATCAGATCCTTCTTATGCGTTGCCAACATGTCTTTAATACGTTTATGACCGTCTGTCTGCCAAAGTTTCTGTGCAACGTTCAAACTTTTGACTGATTCTTTTACAGCCTCACGAATTTTTTCCTCAACCATAGGCTTTAAAGTTGAAGCAACAGAATTACTGATACGACCTATATCTTCATCACTGAGCGGCGCCAAACCACGTCTGTCATTCTTGCGCTCAGCCTTATTCCTCTTGACTTCCGCACGCAAGTCTGGTAACTCCCTCTTCTGTTTAGGACCCAAAGAATCTGCCCCAGCAGGACGCTTGACCACGCCCCTTCTGGAAGTACCTTCCCCAGCATCCTCATAAGCCTTGCTGGCCCCCTTAGTCCTGACCGACACAGCTGCCTGTTTTGGCACGAACTTGCCAGACCTACGTCGTCCCTCGCCAGAACTAGTATCTGCCACCTTTTGTTCAGGCTTGTCCGTTGGAGGCTCAGCCCAACTGTCTAGCTCCGAACCACTCTGATCACTAGGCAGACGATCCCTGGAGTCAAGCTCAACCTCAAGGCCCACATTGCCAACATCGTCCTCGTCATCGTACTCAGGCTCATACCTGGGCGACTCCACCTCATACTGCCGCCTCCGAGACCCTTCTCTATCATCTCTCCTATACACAACATGCCGCCGATTAGCACTATCAGCATCCAGCATCTCAACAGACAGCTCACGCTCCTCCCGCCGTCCAGACGCCCGCTGATACCGCCTCTCGTTTCCATCTCCATTTCCTGATAATAATCAATAATTAAATGTTTTAATATTTTAACATTTGCATATATAAGACGACATTCAAAACGAAATACTTTACACAAATTATATTTATCAGGGATGCCAAATTTAAATTACTGCCTCCCCGAAGGATAACGAGAAAATTTAACGCAGTTACACAGTTTTCCCAAACAACCAATACACAGCAATCCAACCACCACCCCCGCAGCACCAATCACAGCCATAACAAAATGCTGCCAACTATTAGTCAACCAATTAATCGACGTATTATATAGATGTACAAACCAATCTTCTGTAACCTCTACAACAAAAGCATGTGAATTAGCAGCCAATTCCGAAAGTTTAGCCTCTTCCACAGACTCCAACACCTGTCCTATCTCTCCCTTATCCAACAGATGCTCAAAATTCACCGGTACCTCCAGCCAACTATCCTCCAGCCGTTTAGTCTGAACCAGCTGCATTCCTGCCCCCTTGTTGCCCAAATATAATCCAGGTTTAACCCTCACAAATACTGGATTTTTCCTGCACTCAACTGCCATCAACAAGGAAACATTTTTAACTAATCTTGTAAACGGTTCTACAGCAACAATTCTATTGTCCATGGACAAAGAAAAATGACCAAGATAACACGGCAAATTCACTCCTAAGGTCACATTCAACCACCTTTTTTTACACACAGACACAAGTTCCATCTCCCCTAGATGTTGTACCAACAAATTTCCTACTTGTTTGATGTTGGAATGAAACAAATTATTCTCCCAACACCCCTGTTCTGCCCGCAAAATCCTTTCCACCTGATGGTATGAAGATGTCAGCTGTAATAATAAAGCACCATCCTCCTCCTTTCTACGCATCCAAGGAAAAAAATTCTTTTTAGCTGTTGTAATCCACAAAAATACATCCGGAACATTGGTATGAAAATAATGCAAATCTGTCAGAAAGTCAGAAAACTCCACTTTTTTCCCCAGTTTCAATCCCAACGAAAAATGTGGAGAGATCGCCAACCAACTTTGGCCACCCTGATTACTAGCATCATCCGCCATATTGGAAAATGTAAACAAAGTTAAATTTACAATTTCAACAGTCCGAAAATAACTAAAATGACGTCTATCTTCATGTGATTTATTGTGAACTATCACTCGATCAAGCCCAAGCCGCAGATCAGACTCCAGACAATGTGCACCAATGAACTGATCCTCAAGAAAACAACTGTTATCAGGTAACATTGAAATTTGTATATTTTTCAAATAACTTGTAATTTGAATTTCTTGGAAACTATTAGGCACAAAGGTATTATTTAAATAAATACCATCTCCTCTGCACTGAGGGTCAATTCCATACGTCATCATATCATCATACAGAATGGTACCATTTATGAAATAAGTCATTGACCGGTCATAAAATGCTACAGGCAACTGTCGTCCATCTATGTTTAACACCCTCTGTTCCTCCATCCTTTTACAATCTTCTCTAGAAATTAATTCATCACTACTAACCACAGCTGGTGCCCCTAAATGAATATGACTATATTTGCCACAATACCAGGTATGAACCGTTCTGTCAACGTGACATTGTACCGCAGGCAGAAATCTCACTCCTACTTTTTTTCAACAGGTGACCGCTGGTTGTCCCATTAAACTCATGCTGTCCAAACACTGTACACTATGAAGCTCTCAATTCAGGACCGCCGCCAACACACTCCTTCACTAGCACAGGTACCACGTCAGCCCCACAGGATATTAAATACAATCCCCAAATTAAAAAATATTTACCTGATTTGAATTTATTATTATGACCCGACATTATTAGCTGATAACTGTTCACAAGTCCACCCACAAATATCAACTGAACTAGCCTTTCATTGTAGAACAACTTTCCACCTACTAGCTTTGTCAGCACATATTTGTTATTAAAATAATCAAATAACAATTCATGAACTCTTATTATAATATATTTTTTTATAATATATATTTTTTATACAAGAATAATTATTATCAGTTTTCCTTTCCCTACTTTTTCCGTCCTCGAGTTCCTATCTGAACATGTACCACAGGACCCCCTACCTGAGATCTTAACCTCCTCCCAGTGTCCCATAAATATTTCGCCACCCGTGACCCACTTTTCTTAATTGTCACCAATCTTTCAGGCGAAGATTGCGGCGGCGCCAGAGTCAAAAACGACTGTTCCGATGGAAGCTCAACCTCGTCAAAATTACCCTCAGCTACAGGAGCAGGCACCACAGATTCATCTGTCACTCCCACCTCTATTCCTTCGCCTACAGGTATATTTTCTCTATTAATATCCCACTCATTTCCATCCCTTGAAACTCTGTCATTATCAACCGCAATCTCACTCTCCTTCTCCTGAACCTCGTCACTCCTTCTTTCCTCTGCCAATTCAAAACCATCATTTTCAGGTGACAAATACACAACATCTTCACTCTCTCTCTCCTCTACAGTTTCCCTCTCTACAGGCATATTGTCCACTTCCAAAAATATCTCATCGGAAGGGCAAATTTCAGGTAAAGGAAAAACGTTAAAATTAACCTCCTCCCCTAAAACCTCCGTTCGAGCATGAATTTTTCGAATTTTATCTCTAGCCACAACCTGATTTTTCTTGATGGGATTATTCCCAAAAGGTGCCAATTCATACAATGCATCCGAAAATTTCTTAACTACAATAAAAGGCCCCCCATAAAAAGACTGTAATTTCTTGGACACGTCAGTCTTCACAATATTGAAGAAAGCATAACAAACATCTGTCACTCTCAATGCCTCCTTCTGTACTCTGTGTTTATTTTGAACCTCTAAATATAATTTGGATTTCGTAGAAATTCTCTTAATTATGTCCTCCATATTTTTCAGAAATTCCAAATACGACCGCGAGGATGAAGATTCAACAGACGGAGCTGGTGACAGAAAATCAAGGGGAATACGTGGCTGACGGCCGAAAACCAGAAAAAATGGAGAATAACCAGTTCTTGAACTCTTGGAGCAGTTAATCACCAACGTAGCCAAAGGTAATTTTTTAGCCCAGTCCTTAGTTCCATGGTTTTCATCTACTTTCAAAGCAGCATATAAACTCTGATTTTGTCTCTCTACAGGATTCGAATTTGGATTCCTGGGGGGAACTAGAACAGTATCCACCCCCAATCCTTTCATCACCCCCTTAAACACACTGCTTGTAAAATTTGTACCTCTATCCGATCTCAAAGCCCTAAATAAGCCATAGGTAGGTACAAAATTTTCCAATATAGCCCTTACAGTTGTTTCAGTTTTAGCATCAACTAACGGACATGTAAAGACATATCTGGAAAATAAGCAAACCATGATTAAGACAAACTTAACCGTCTGTCCCTGATGATAACATGGAGTCCAAGGACCAACCAGGTCCACTGACATATTAGCAAAAACTTCACTACTTTGAACAGAATGAGTGATAGGTGAAACATGTTTAGGATTACTTCCAGCCTTTTTCAAACATGTAATACAACTTCGCATTCTCGATTCCACAAACTTGTTCACGCCAGGCATAAAAAATCTCTCATTTATCTTACGTATTGTCTCCTGAACACCTCTATGTCCAGAACCATATCCACCATGAGCTGAATCAAATATATCATTATATAAGGAAAGAGGCACTACAGGCCTCTCGACAAAACCCCCTTCGGCCAAAGGCTGTCTGAAAATTACAACCCCCTCTAGCACATACATATGGCCAATAAGATTGTACAATAGTTCTTTTCTGCCCGATAACTCAGTTGGTGTCAACCCTTCTTCAGTTGGTGTCAACCCTTCTTGAGTTGGTGTCAACCCTTCTTACCAGTTGGTGTCAACCCTTCTTACTCAGTTGGTGTCAACCCTTCTTACTCACTTGGTGTCAACCCTTCTTACTCAGTTGGTGTCAACCCTTCTTACTCAGTTGGTGTCAACCCTTCTTACTCAGTTGGTGTCAACCCTTCTTACTCAGTTGGTGTCAACCCTTCTTACTCAGTTGGTGTCAACCCTTCTTACTCAGTTGGTGTCAACCCTTCTTACAGTTGGTGTCAACCCTTCTTACTGTGAAGATCTCCTCCAAGCTCTGCTCGAGTTAGTTCCTCACAACTCTCTGTGGCTCATTAAAATAAGATAAGTGATTTAATTTTGATTAACTTTTCTTGCAATGGGTACAATGCAACCTACACTTACATACAGTGATGCTCTTAGAAAATTCACCCCCCCACGTCATAGGACTCTATCAAAGCGGGCTCGTAGCGAATCTAGTGATAGGGCAATGGAATCTAAGGCTATCACCTGTCCAGAGGACAAACCGAATCATGGCATTTATGTTGGCCGTGCTTTTGAACATTGGACGCTTGTCACGAGTGTTATGGAAAAGGCTGACCTTGTTTTCAACAAGGAACATCCAAACCATGACCTTTTTAACAGTATCAAAACCATCCTGAATAGCGCCGCTTCTCTACAATTTGACATGGCCGAAAAACTTGACTGCTTGGTCCAGCGGGGGGATAAACAGGACAGCGTTATTGATAAGCACTCTAAGGTCATTGATAGGAATTGTGCTGGAGGTAACATTGTTACCTCTGTTGAGAAATCTTCTGCCTATGAACAATCTTGCTTGGACCTGAAAGAGTCTGGCAAGCAGTGCAAGATTTTAGATTTGGATTTTGGAAAAAAAATATCTGATCCAGCTGAAATTTCCAAAAGGGCAAGGGAAATTCTTAGAGAGAAAGATGACATTAAGTTGATTATTAAGGATGCTCAAATTATTTCCCTTGGCAAAACAACGGTATTTAAAGATGACAAGCATACAGCTCCCCTCCTAATCAAACTTAAAAGCAAAGATAATAAAGACGCTATGGAAAAAGTACTAAGGAAAAATGGCTTCTCCACAGCTTTCCACTGGCCAAAAAATCTTATGAAAAGCATTACTTGTATGAGAAATCAACTGAGTACCTTTAAAAATACAAACATAGATTTAAATGGGAAGCAAATTATGATTAGACCATCTTATGAAACAGGGAAAAAAATTAACATTCATTATAGAGATGCAGGGGAAAAGAGATGGACGTTTTTAGAGGCGGTAAAAACTCCAGTGCATGATAGTCTACTATCTGAGTTTAAGGGAGAACAAATTTGCAAAAGTGAATTTTTTGTCTTATAAATTGCGCCCTAATGTCTATTTTCACTCCTGTTAGTTTTGTCAAAATGTATCTTTTAGCATATCATTTCCTATTTCTTTCTTCATCCACTATATTTCTCCCTCCCCCCCCAACAAAGTTACTCTTCTCTACACTTCACTATTTTCACCGTCTACCTTCTACCCCCACCCATTTCATAAAAAAAAACACCTTTATCACCCTTAAACAACCCCTTTGTCCCCCTTGCTCATTCAAGCTTACCCACCGACCTATAGAACCCCCTTCACCCCTCTACCCCCCCCTCCCTGTGTACATATATCATTTAAACATCTCTTCACTCTTATACAACACCTCATCAGGAAAACTTGTGAAAATAATCTTGAAAATTATGAATGGTATGTTTTATATTTTCATATTTTTATATCTTACTTACTTAATATCCTTTTTTACTAAACCTAATTTTTGTCTAGAGAATAATTCTAACCTGATCTTTACAGTCTTTTTCTATGGAATATTATCTTATCTAATCAATTTAAACTTCTCCTTGTTATTTAAAAACAATTATATTGGCTTAAAAAACTTTCCTACTGTATTTTTTCATACTTCTCTTTGGCCTTACGGAAATGAATTCTTTTGCTTTTATTTCAATTATATCTTTAAAAAAGCTCACGCAAAACTGCAAAAAACTAATTTGTGTATTTTTATTAACTTAGGCTATAAATACCGTCATCATAGGACTCAGCATAGAAACCAACCCTATTCTGAAGGTAGGAGAATTGTTAATAACTATGTTTTAGGTTTTTCAGTTGATTTCTTACTAATCTATTCATTATGTTTTTTATTTTATGGTTCTCTTATTTATAAGTTTCATCTTATAATTCAAATAGATTTTAGCTTTTTATATTACTACCTCCATTCATTCTTTTTTGATAGTTGCAATGCCCAGATTTTTGTACATTTTTGTGAAAACATACTTATTGCTCTTTTTAGAAGAAAAAGTAAACTCTATTGGTAATGATCAATACTCGAGAGATATTACAGTTCTAAAAAATCTTAATTTTCGTTCACAGAACTTGAATTCCTTAAATGTTACAACTAAGGATAATTTCAATTTTAAAACAGACAAATTTAACTATAAAATAAACTTTATACTTAAACAGAATGCAGATTTTTTTCTCCTTCAAGATATTCGTTTAGGAAACTCTGATAAAAATGTTCTGAAAAAAATCTTTAGTTGTAACAATTTCGGAAATTATTCTATGATTCTTAATAGTTCTAAAAATAATAGGGGAGTTGGTATATTAATAAAAAATAGCATTGATTACAAAATAATTAAGATTTTACGTTCAGAATGTCAAAATATTTTAATAATTGATGTAGTTATAAACAACTTTCGGCTTCTATTGGCTTCTGTCTATGGCCCAACTGAGAGCCAAAATAAACATTTTTTTCAACAAGTTAAAGCAAAAATTATTGACTTAGGAATCGATTTCTATATCTTAGGGGGGGACATGAATTGCATCCCTACTTTAACCCCAGCCAGTTTAAATCAATCCCTAGGTAACTTAGATACTTTTTGCATGAACTCACTTCCAAACTATCAAAATTGTATTGAACTTTTTAATTGGACCAAAACTAACTTTGCAATTGACATATTCCGGTTATTAAATCCTGATTTAATTGATTTCAGCTACATACCTTTTGGTAGTCTAAGGGAAAATAGGAGTAGGATAGATCATTTTTTAATTTCCCCCAATCTTATTGACATTATCGATAAATGTGAATATTTACCTAGCAAACTAAAGTTACTTGACCATAAAACTGTTGCACTTTCAACGAAAAAAAATTTAAGATTCCATGTCAAAGCGATTGACACTAAGATTCTTGATATAAGCGGTCTTTTTGAGTCTGTAAAATACAATATCTATGAAACAATCATAGAATATTTTAATTTACCAAATAAGGCTTTCCTTAAAGAATGTCTCACCAGAATAAGTATTCTACATATGGAAAAAGTTGCGCTACTTAACTCTAAATTCAATCAGGATTCACTCGTTATTAATTGGATTAATATCAAAGAAGCCACTATTTCGAATTTATGTTCAAACTTTCCCACAATTGAAGATTGCTACTTATTTCCATGCACTACTTCACCTGAGATTTTTTTAGATATTTTATTAATGAATATTAAGAACAGTATCATTTCTTTTCAAAGTCATTACAAAAGTAAAGCATCAGCTTATAAAAATGAATTAAAAAAAAAACTCTACAGTTTAAAAAACTTACGTTATCATTATGACGATGTTAGCTCTGAAATTAATGACATAGAATCTCAACTATCCTCTTTTGAAGATGTAGAATGCATAGCTTTAATTCAAGATTCTAAATTTTTCAATATTTTGAACTTAGAAAAGGCAAGTAAACCTTTTGTAAAAATTCTTAAAAACTCTTCAAATAAAAACTGCTTAGCTTCTCTAACAGACAATAATGGACAAAGATTTTTAGACTTACAGGCTAGAGATAAGTACTTAGTTGATCATTTCAAATCAAAGTTTGAAAATCCATTCCCTTTAAGTTCTAACATACAAACTTTTTTGGGCAATTTCAGGAATCATCCATTGGTCCAGCAACACAAATTAACTGATATTGAAAGGGATTCTCTCGAGGGGGAAATTACAGACACTGAACTTGACCTATCTCTAAAAACCTCTAATCTTACTTCTTCTATTGGACCTGATGGTATTCATATAAAATGTATAAAAAAATTTTGGTCTTTTCTAAGAACACCTATTAGGGTGGCCTTTAATAAGATGATTACTTTAAAATCAACAAATCAGCTTATGCGTTGTTCCAGGATAAAATTAATTGAAAAAAATGGGGATTTGGATCTCTCAAAAATTAAATCTCTTCGTCCAATAGCAAATTTAACTCATCTGTACAAACTTTTTAGTGGTGTTCTTGTAAACAGATTAAAAAAATTTGTAGACAAGATATGTTATAAAGCTCAGAAGGGTTACAGTTCCAAATACTGCATTCAAGAAGGTCTCATTTACACCTTTGAAACCATTAATAAGTCAATCAAATCCAATACACCACTTGCTGTACTTAATTTGGATTTTTCTTCAGCATTTGATGCAATAGGTCATGAGTACATTTTAGAAGCATTTAGATTCCACAACTTTGGACCTTTTTTTATCGATTTCTTAAGTACTTGCCTAAACAATAGATATGGACATATAGCAACTGCAGAAGGAATTACTGAAAATTTCTGTTTTAATGTAGGGACTCTTCAAGGAGATAGACCTAGTCCAGACATCTTTAAAATTAGTCTTAATCCACTAATCTTAAAAATTGTTCTATGTGAAGAATTACACATTCCTAAGGAAATCCCCTTTAATTCTGATGAGACTTCTGCGGAAGCTGACCCTTTGGCAGCTTTTGCAGATGACCTGGATGTGTTCTTTAGTCCTACTCAGGAAAATGTTGAAATCTGCAACTCTATTTTAACTGACTTTGGTAATCTATCTGGTCTCAAAATTAATAGAACAAAAACAAAAATTTGTCTTATTGGGGATAGGATAAATAATGGTTTCAACAACTCTTGTAATAATCTAGGTTTTGAAATAGTTGACTCTTTCAAGATGTTGGGTATCATTTTTGATCATAAACTTGAAAGAATGCATTTAAATTGGGATAGATGTTTTGAAAAAATAATCAAGATAAGGAACTTTTGGGGTATTTTTGGTCTAAGCATACCTGGAAAGGTAAACGTTATAAAAACGTTTATTTTTCCTCAATTGAATTATATAGGTTCTGTGCTAAATGTACCTGATTTATTCCTAAAGAATGTAGAGGAATTAATTATTAGCTTCCTTAATCAAGGGACACCAATAGCAAAATCAAAGATCTTTACACCTGTTTCCAAGGGAGGGCTTGGTTTAACAAAACCTAGAACTTTCTTAAAATCTTTAGATTTATTGCTTTTCAAAAAATCTTTAAACATAAAGGATTCTTGGAGCTCTGAACTACGTCATGCTGCACTTAATATCAATGATAAGTTCTATTATACTAATAATATTGACCAGAATTTAAACCCAATCTTACACAGAATTATCTCTTCATACAAGGAATTTTCTACTTCATACTGGTTAAACCATTCTAACATCTTAGATATGAGAATCTATGACAATCCCCTTTTTACTGATGCCTTAAATAACAAGTTTAACAGGACTATTTTCACAAATCATACCTGGGAAAGGTTTGGAGAGATACTTACTACCCTTAGAATTGTTGACATTATCAATGATGAACACAAATGTCTTGACAGGGAAGCTTTTCAATTTAAAAACAATTTGGTAATCAACGTCATGGAATTCTTTAGACTCTCAAGCATTTTTAGATACAGTTTAAATAAATTTAGTTCTAAAATTCAAGAACCTTACCTATGTCTAGATGATTTTTTTAAGAAAAAAAACTTGAAGTCAAAAATTTTTAGAAAATACCTATTCTATGATGATGTAGATATTGCAAAAATTTATACAAGTAAATCTAGATACTCATGGACTGATTCCAGGGTAGTGGATGTAGAGAGAGAAAAAAAGTGGCTTAATGTTTGGAATCATAGTTTCATACCCATTCAAATTAGAGAATTTGGCCTAAAACATCTTAATAATACCAATAAATATAAATGTCATTTATCAAAAATAAATCATAATATCTCCCCCAACTGTACTTTTTGTGAACAATACAATCTATTACCTGCTCAAAGGGAAACTATCAAACATTTTTTTATAGACTGCCCAACCACTATTTCACTAGCAAATAATTATTTTAATAATAATTTAAAGGTGACAAACTTTAACTTTTCAATGGAAAATCTTTTAATAGGAGCACCCTCTTATCTACCAGATTTTGTAATTTTTATTCTTAATATAGAAATCTTAATGTTTAATTATTTTCTTTACAGCTGTGCCAGGAAAGGAAAGACACCCTTGATGGTTAATCTTATTTGTTTTATCTCTAATTACAGGAAACTGTTTTTAAAAAATGGCAGTTATAGTAAGAAGTTTTCTAAAATAATCTTTGACCCAGGTTGATATATTAATTAAATGATGAAAGGGTGAAGGGTGGGGCGAGATGGAACAGCGCTAAAATTTATATTTGGGTTTTAGTTTAATAAAACTATTAGCTGGATTATGAGGGGAGGTGAAGAGAAAATAAGCTATTTTCTTTATCTAAATCAAAATAAAAACTTTATGTCTTTAACAGAAGCTTTTACCTGTCCCTCTACATTGTATACAATTTTTTCCCCTTAACTTTGCATATCTCTTAGTTACAATATTGAATGTATGTACATACGGCTAAGGTCAGCTTTGGAGAAGCCACGCTACTAATTAATAAACAAAAATGTTTTGTTTTTTTTAATTTCTTTTGATTTCAGTTTCCTTCAAAGTTTATTGTTGTCCATTGAACCCTGAAAAATCCCACCCTCTAATTTTTCTGTTACAGAGCACCAAACCCTGTTATTGTTAAACTTTTTCTTTATTCTATAGGAATGATTTCATGGGGAAATGGGGGCGGGGGGGGGGGGGTTACGCTAATTCTATCTTCTCTTATTTGCAATGTTAAATGAACGGATGAATATCAGTCATAAATAAATTTTGCTACAAACTGTTTTCTTTTATTTTAAAAATAATTTTCCTGTCTTAACCTTTGTAGTTTACCTTTAAGTACCTTGTTGTACAATGTCTCGTCATACTTTTTAAATCTTAACTCTCTTCCTCTTAAATTGTTGTGTTTTTCTTTTGTAAAAAAATTAACACTCTCTTCTTATTTCAGTTGCTGAGCACAGACGAGACCAGGAGAATTTCCAGCCTCGGCGTTTTGGGCGTGCTGGTGTGGGAGAAGGAGGCCACCCTGAGCGTGTTCGTGACCGCAGTTCTGGTGGAGGTGCTGGACACAACCGTAGCCGCCGTAATGAAATCAGTGGTGGAGAGGAACGTCGCCAAATAGCTCCCAGCAATCAGAACTCTAAATTGCAACTTCCCTAATACAAGGATTTTTACATTTGTACATTAAACCTCAACGGTCAACTTCTAGTTTCCAGACAAGCGTTCACCAACGACAAACTTCCTGTTTTTGACAAGGACAATCGCCTGCAACGAATGGGCTTGATTCTACCCAAACCAAAATTTTTGGTCTCAGGACTGGCAGCCACTACAAAGGTGACCTGTACGTTCTTTGGAGGAGCATGTTTCTCGTGTGATGTTATGGGTAATAGTCACAACATAAACAACTCGGCAAGAGTCTTTCTTCTTGGTGATCAACACTGTCCAGTCCTTGTTGGTCTGAAACAAGATTGCTGTCCTGTTATTCGTGTGGAGTCCGGAACTTTTACTGACCTACAAAATATGCTGATTAGACACTTCAAGGCTGGACTAAGGATACAGAGTGGGTCAATAGGTGTATGTCTCCTTCTCACCCTGCTTATGAAGGTTGGCCACACAACATACTGGGCTCAGCTGTTGAGCTTTTCAGAGTGGGCCGCAACTTACAACCTGCATATATTACCTTCTATTCCACCATTCCCGACTGGCTATGGCTTGGACAGCTTAATTTCAATCAAGCAGCTGAACTCACACCTGCAAGTGTGTCATTTTGGTAACAGTGCAGGAGGTAAAAATGCTAAATACTCACTCTGGCAACCCCTCACCTCCACTCTTGAACAGCATGGTGCAGCTGTCTGTACCATTCCTTCCCCCCCAATTTGCGTACAGGAGGTGGGGGGAATGTACGCACGCTGTGATGGCCAATTCTCAGAGGGTTGTAGTGGAGACTGGAGCTTTGGAATGCCCAGGAATATTGAGGAGACTTTCCTTGTATCCTTATTACAGTCGGTGTCTGCTGCCCATGTGGAATTGAACCCAACAGCAACAGCTGTTGTAACTCCAAGCAAAGATTCCTTATTTGCTGGTCTCAGATCTGGCTCCAGATTGGATATTAACAGTGGCAGAACCGTGTTTCTACTCGGTAGCTCCATAATGCAGCAGACCAAACCCTTTCTACAAGAGCTCTGCCTCACCAAGGGTGTTCAGGTTGTCTCCTGCTGTAAGGGAGGTGATTACCTAGGCTTCTTCTGGAACCAAGACCACTCTTTCCTAGCAGCTGGGAAAGAAGAAGATGTACTTTTCTTACATTTCCTGGGAAACCACATGCTAAACAAGGACAACTTCTGGATGGACGTGCTACAGAATGGTAAGAGAGTGTACCACTGAACTAACCCAATGATCCTGTCAGACCAGCAGATGGACCAGTTGATTCTAGACACCAATAAGCTGTCAATCTTCCTGGCGCAGCACTTCAAGGGAAGGGTGTTTATTCTAGGACCCTTCCCTAGACACATCACTCAATGTTGTGGCCTACAGGAACATTCTGTCCTAGACAGTGAGAACCAGCGGATTTCAATGACTGGTTATGCCAATCTTTTCAACAAGTATCTGCAGGCAAGCCTCGTTCTACCAGAGAGATGCGAATTCCTGGAGTACCAAAACATTTTTGGTAGAAATTTTGATAAAAACAGTCTGGTCAATGGGGTTCACCTGACCCCTTCAGCCTACAAAGCTTGCGCCAATTTCTTTCTGGGTTCACTTCAGCGTAAACCTAGAAAACAGACTAACACGCCCTCCAGGATGCCAGCTTTCAGCAGTTACCTGACCATGAAGGGGTTACTGACCAAAAACGAGGCTGACACCAGGGAACCTATGGAGGGGGCGATTGATGACGCAATAAACCTTGTCAAACAATGAAGTCACCAATCCTTATTTATTTTTATCTTATTTTACTCGTATTTGTATTATGCTTTGATTTTTATCACTATGTCTCATTTTATAATTTATATTCTAATAATAAAGTTTAAATAATGTATAATAATAATAATGTAACTCAGCCCTCTCATAAGAAGACAACTGTCTCCTTTCCAATATCCATAACCTTATTTCATTTAGAATCTCGTCCTGCTGAAGACTACGTTGCCAGACAAACTCAACATCCACCTCATCCTCTGCAGAATGTACCTGCATAATGGTATAGATTTGATCCAGAAATGGTGAATCATCCAGGTAAGGATCCAAAATTTTACTATCTGTCTCTCTACACTCCTGACAATCCTTCAGTTGATGTTCCTTACAATCTAACTCAGTTCTCGACAAATAATCTGCGTTCACATGCTTAGTCCCCTGTCGATGGATAACTGTAAAGTCAAAACTTTGCAAGAAAGTTATCCATCGATAGGTGACACCATTTATTGATCCTTTAGCCCAGCGTTTATAATGCACTAATGAAATACTGTCTGTCCGAACCAAAAATTCACAAAACCTACAAAAGTGTAAAAAATTCTTTAGTGTATATACTAATGCACCTAATTCTCCTTTATAAGAAGGGTAATTTTGTTCAGCAGCATTACACTTTTTACTACAGACACCGAACACTCTTTCTACACCATCCTGTTCTTGCGAAATAATCCCTGCAAAATACTGAGAACTATAATCTACATCCACGATAAAAAGATTAGGATTATCCCATTGAGGATAGCCTTTACACATCTCAGTCTTAAACATGTCCATAAATTCAGTCCATACTCTATTCAATTCTTCTGTCCACTTAAAGTGATCGCGAAGCTAATTTTTCAAATTGCATTTTTATTTACTTTTTCTTATGTTTTAAGTAATTTTCATTGAATAATGCCTTAAAAATTCCATAAAGGTAGAAATAAATTAATTAAGAATGCCAAGATCCACTTCTCACAAAAATACCACAACAATCTGTGCACTTATAAGACTAAGGAAAAATCACCCTTTTCTTTGCTTACACATAAAAACAACGAAATTTATACTACAAAAATTTTGTTGTACTACACCTCTTTTGAAATAAATGTTCAAACTTGGTTTACAATTAAATATAAAACCTTCGTTAATTTCGTAAAATCAGTTACCAAATATTGATATATCTATGCAGGTACACTAACATATGAAAAATTGTTGAAATCTTCAGAAAATACATGATTTAAGAATAAAATTGGGCAAAAAGAATAAACAAATATCATTTGTTATACATATCTAGCAAAAAAATTAGCAGTCTTACTATAGGTTTTCCATAAACAAAAGCAATCTTTTTTTTCTCCCAATTATCGGAAAAGAGTCAAATTTTTCTAAATACCTGCCTATATTTAAACCCTAGATATCCAAATTTTGTTTTTTATTTAATTTTTTTTAAAGCCTTAAATTCATATTCCTACAATCAATATACATAAGTTTCAACTAAACATTATTTAAATGAAAAATCCATATAAAATAAACATTCAGGGCCCATTATTTTAAGTAGTTGTCTGTTTCATTCAACAGAGTTGGGGATTTAAAACAAAAAGGTCGTCAATTAAATAAAATCTGGATAATATATAAGTTGATTTTAATTAATTTTTATCCAGTAATATCACTGTTTCATTCACACAGAGTTGGGTCTTTGAAACAAAAAGGTTGTTTATCATTGAAAATCTTGATAACATAGATCATACTTTTCAAGGACGTCCAAGCATTTTTATTGGGGGGGGGGGGGGGAAGAATTAAAAATTACAATTTCTGAGATGCCTACAGCATCACAAAGTTCATCTTGGGGGGAGAAATCTTTATGTCATAGAGTTAGTGACGTCTAAGCTTTTTTATTTTAAGGGGGTAAAAATTAAAAATTTTGGGGATGCCTACCCCTTTATCCTCCACCCCCTAGGACGTCCCTGGTGATATTATGTAAAATCTCGACAACTTGGTTAAACAAGTTTATTAATTTATTGATTTATAATCATACAGATTTTGTTTATAAACCCAACTTATAGCCGTTTGTATTTCCCTCTTTCTTTCTTCGTCCCCTCTCTTACCTGTCATTGTACAAATGGTACCAACAAATTTTGTTAAGTTGAAATATAGAAACCAAACATTTTTAAATATTGTAAAAGTTGCAGTCCCTTCAGTGTATTTTAAGTTATAAGTTTGGACCAATATAGGACAATTTCAATAACTATAATAAGTAAATAATTGTATTCCCATAACTGAAAAGACATGTTATTTTATAAACTGACTTGATTTAATATCTCAGGAACCATCTTTACGTAATTTTGTTTAGTATTAAAATAAAGCCTTGCTTTAATTATTGTACATCCATATACAACAGATTTATATATAAATTTATTAAAAGAATAGAATTTGTGTGCTCTTTATCCTATTCCATGTTTTGAAGAATAAACTTTAATACAATCAAGTTCTGTGGTGTCCGTACTCTGTCTGTGTGTATGTGTGTGTGTGTTTAATTCAACCTGTCTGTACTCAAAAAACGCCTATCTTAGAAAACACTTACAGCAAAACCTTTAATTAATTCACATTTTAAAGTTTGTTTCTTTTAAATATCTTCTATAAATTTTAGTTAATTAATTAAATATAATCTAAGCAAGAATTTTACCCCAAAATAAAATAAAACCTTAATATCTGTAAAAACTTTCTCAATTGATAATAAAACTTTAAAATCCCCCAATTATGTGGGGGCCTATTCGTATTTTTAACTCTGCAGTATGATTCCAAAAGAGAGTACAAACACACAGACAAACATCCTGTTACTTTATTAGTAACAGGATGTTTGTGTGTCTGTATATTTGTGCCAAAGGATCTCGCTGCAATCAGGTTCTTCTTAACATGGTAGATTCTCATAGGTCCCGGAAAGATTTGTAACTATTTTGGGGGAGGGTACCACCACCTTCCTAAGAGAAATCACAAGAAAACAAAAAAATTATGTTTCTTGATTTAACAAAGAGCATTCAATGAAACATAAATGTCAAACGCAACATAGACATATTTTAAATATAAAAAAAAAACATTTAAAGTACCATTAGAGGCCTCTAGGGGCGTAGCCACTAGTTGGAGCTAAAAAGCTTGGACTTTATCTTAACAATTTTTAATAAATGAATGTGTCTTTATACAAAATGAATATAATTAGGTCATATTAATGATATTAAAATATATTCTTATTAATATATTGATTGCTAAATATAAAACAATGCTTTGCTTTTTAAAATGTTTTTAGAAAAGCATTTTCTGAGATAAGCATTTTTTGAGATAGGCGTTAATTAAGATGATACATTATTGATGGTCCCGAGAATAGCTTAATTTTATAGTTTCAATTATAATATTATCCATTGCCTGTATGTATCCTGTTCAATGGTTATATTACATTTTATCATAGATATACAAAGCAATTAACTGATTTTAAATGATTTTTAATGTCACATATCTAAAGCCATGTAGATATGTAGAATTAGATATTCATATAAATTTTTAAATAAAGGAAAAAATGAAAATCCAGGTACCATTATCAGTGATATTCATTACCATATATGGCTTTATTTCTGTGACCATCGGAAGAAAATTTTAAATCTATCCGTAGATAACAATTTCAACATTTTTTGGTTAGTTTAATACGGTATGTAACAAAAGCTTTTATTTTACTATAAATTTGCAAGTAAACTTCAACTAAAAGATTGTTATTTGTCGATTTTGATAGGTTTTTAGATATGTATAATAAAACACAAAATACAACGATGTTTTCAAGGGAATAAATTCGTTTTTTTAAAGTTTGATTTATTTTTAAATGGGAAGTATTTAAGACTTAATTCTCAAAAAAGTAATCTTAAAAAACATTAATCAGTGACATATATCAACTTAATTCCAGCTTCGTGAACACTTTAATTATAGTGTCATTCCTGTGACTATCCAACATGCACGACCTCTTAGCATAAACAGCAAAATATCCTCTGTAATAATTGGTAAATCCCAAAAACTTCTGTAACTCCTTCCCTGTTCTAGGCTTGCCCCAATCCTTAATCCGTTCCAAATATGCAGGATTCATTTTCAATCCATCGGCACTAATAATATGCCCCAAATAATGGCATTCTCTAGTCAATAAATCACACTTATCTAAATTCAATTTCAGGTTGACCTGCCTAAGAACTTGAAACAGCGCCTGCAGATGCTCCACATGTTCCTCTGGACTGGATGAAAATACGATCAGATCGTCCAAATAACTGATACAGAATCCATACATCCCTGGCAAGATAGACAGCACCTTATCCATCAGAGCCAAAACAGGCTGGGTGCATTACACAACCCAAATGGCAACCTGTTAAACAAATACATCCTGTTTGCTGCACTAAAAGCTGTCAACGGTTTCGAGTCTTCATCCATTGTCATCGAATGGTAAGCAGCTGTCAAGTCAAGAGTACTGAACACCTTGCCAGAACCCAGCTTCGTCAGATTATCAGAAATCAATGGCAGCGGCCACGCCACCCACTTGGTCACATTGTTCAAATTGCAAAAGTCGATAACAAACCTCAACTTCGCCTCTGCTCCAGGTGCAGCCTTCTTTTTCACAGCAAAAATAGGACTAGACCAATCCGAGAAACCCTCTTCAATAATGCCGGCGTTCAACCATTTGGTTAACTGTTCTTTCAACTTAGCATCGTACTCTGGATTCAACGGAATATTTCTGGCCTTCACAGGTTTAGCTCCAGGTAACAATTCTATATTATATGTCATTAATCGACAATCACCAATATCTGAATCATTCATTGAAAAGATATCAAAATTTTCCAAACAAATTTTAATAATCTTCGGTTTCAATTCTGGATTTTCTTTAATCATTTGGTTTTCATCTAACTTCAATTTTTGAATAATAAACTGTACTCGCTCATGCATTTTTTGCCCCGACAACTTTTCTGGCTTATCCAACTCATTAATTGTTTTATTACAGGTGACATCTTGATTATCCATGACAAAACAATGCCCCATCTTCACATTTCTCAGCAAGGTAATAGGTTTTATTGACGCATTAACTACATTAACCACGCAGGACCCATCTTTCCGTGGCTGATACACTCCCTCAATGATCATAATCCCATTACCACTTGTCATCTTAGAAGAATTAGGTGACACATACCAAAACCCATCATTCTTTAATCCAGCCACATGCACAACAGCTGTAGATCCTCCAGGATAAAAAATAGTTTTGTCCAGCAACTTCACATTATACTTCGTAGAATATAACTCTCCAAACCCACCCCCCTCCTTTATCCCTGGCAAGGTAGGTTTAGATGGAATTTCAGAATTCATTCGTCCGGACAAAATAGGAATTTTCTGTATCTCTGCCACCACCTGTTTCTGTAAATAGGAATTAATAGGAACAGATTCCCCACAAAATTCAAATTTATCCTCATCCAAACAAATATTAATTTTATTCTTTTTCAGGAAATCAGATCCAAGATTCACCAACCTACTCGTTACCTCAGGTACATAAAATATCTCCGTAAACACAGCTTGAGTTCCAGCAAATCTAAATTTCAACTCGACATATCCAATAATATTAACTTTCTTTAAATCTACTGAATACGCTGATAATTTAGCAGGACAAAACCCAATTCCATGTTTATCAAGAATTTCTCTAGATATTAAAGAATTAAAATTATTTCCTGTATCAATAATTCCTAACTCCTCCACCGTAATATCAGCCCCTGGCACAAAAAATTCTAAATCCGCACAAATAGGCATTTTCGTTATCTTCAAAAACTTCACGATCTCTTGAAAACCCTAGTCATTTCTATCAATATACCTTTGAATTAAAATCTCAATGCAGTATTACAAATAATTAATATATCCATGTTAATTAATTTTAAATTTTAGATATACATCATTCCACTACACAGCAGTCAGCCCTCCGTCCGTCACCAGCCGCCAACATACTGTTCGATTTATGAAATCCTGTACAACTTCCAGACTACCGGCATCACACAGCTACACACCAAGCCTTTTCTCATACAAGTAAGTACCTCTCAAAGTTTTAATATTCACTACAACTTTGCATAGGTACCTATCAAAAATATAATATATAGTAGATATATATATATATAAATATATATATATTTTTTTCATTGACAGCCACTAACACGATCACACCTTGACTGAAGAATAAACAGGACAGAAATACTTTATAAAGTTGAGAGCAATTATCTGAATACAAAACAGCAAAATTAACAAATTACACATAGCAAACCCAAAAAATCAACTACAGTACTATAGCCTATATAATGAATACGAATAAAAGAACGACCTATAAATTTCATCCCAAAATGAAATTTATATATCGAATCAATCATATCTATTACATAGGATATTGCTGAAAATTGTTCCTAGCTATGTCAGCAATCATAGCCTCATACTGTTTCTCGTCTCTGCTCTTTTCAGAATCCACAACAGGCCCCACCTGATTGACTGTCTTCTTCAGAAACTGCTCAGGTATTACCCTATTATTAGGCACTCCAGGACCTTCTTTCTTTTCGTTGCCTGCTGAGAAAAACCTAGCTTTGGTCTTTCCTATGCGAGAATCAGGAGCTGGCGGCTTACCGTCCCTTTTCTGCCAGCAACTAGCCACTACATGACCTTTTTTCCCACAATACCAACAAATCATAGTTTTAGCCTTCGAATTCAGAGCCCCAATCACGTTCTCAACCTGATCCCAAGGAATATCATCATCCCCTTCAATCCACGCATTATTATCGCCAATCTCAGTCCTGCCCTCCAAATCAGATACATGCACTTCACTGATTACAGGCCTAGCTTTTACCTCCCTGGAATCCTCTAGCTTCAACCCTTACATAGCCTGAGAATAACAGGACGTTACATTTTCAGGTGAAACGTGTCCAGAACGAGCCCAGCTTATGTAATGCTGACCTCTGCGAATCAAATAAGTCAAGAAAGCGCTGTAATCTTCCAGGTAATGCATAGATTCAATGAAATTAGCCATATCTCTAGCTAGATCAGAAAACAGCAAATTCTTAGCCACATTATTATAGAAATCACGCCAAGATTGTCTAGAAATTTGACCAGGATGCATAAGCCTAAACAACCGTAACTTAGCATTGAAGAACCCATCCACATTTTGACCACTTTTCTGTTTCAGAGCATAAAAGTACTCAGTCGCAGTTTCAATATCAGCAAAAGGTATCACCAACCTTCTTATCAACAGGTAATAACCTAAAGCACTTAGAGAAGCATTGGCTTCCGGCGTAATTAGCCTCCCCATCTTCTTTCCTTTGCACTCAAATATCCTATTGTACAGAACGTCCTTGAAAAGCATAGGATCCTCCAATTTTGCGAACCGAGCAACCCTCCATAATGATAAGAAATAATCCTCAAAATCAATGTTTCCATCCCAAAATGGAGCATCCCGCACAAAATCACTATCCCACTTGACTCCTCTTACAAGACAAAACTCCTTAAACTGTTCCTCTACAGTCTGTTGACTTACACTACCGCCGGCCACCTTTTTATAAGCCTTAAGCACTTCAGCCCTCTCCTCAATTAAAGGAAATATATCCAACAATTGATTCTCATATTCGGTCAAACAACTCTCACGAACATTCATCCAATTTCCATTCCCAACTGGACCCAAAAACTCAATCTGCGAAAACTTCAGATGTCCAGGAGCACTTTTTACCCTTTTAGCCTCGAAATTGGTAGAATCCAATTTAGCCTCCACACTCAAACGATTAATGAAAGATGCATTAAACGAATCATCTCCCGTCAATTTGACTGCAGATACACTAGCCCCCATACTTGTCTCATACAAAAAACCGCTAATATCCCCATCCGGTGGCAGTTGCGCCACCTTTTTCTTAATAGTAGCCAAATCAACATCATAGCCTAACTTCTTATGCTCATCAGAATTCTTGAACTCTTTCACCTTATTCTCCAGCCGTTTATTCGCCGCCGTTAGCTTATCCACCTGACCCTTGACAGTCATATGCTCCTTTAACATTGCCCTAACATATTTTTTTATGCTTTCAGGCACAACATCATTCTCCACATCGCCCAACGCCGACTCCACATTGGCATTGGCACCTGCACCAACATCCTCAGCCACATCATCATCCTCCTCCCAATTGTCGGGAGTTCCATCATCATCTTGACTGTCAGTCTCCCGAGGACGCTTAGGCGGCCGTCCACGCTTGCCTTCACCTTTACCCCGCTCTCCTTTTTCTCCATCAGCCACATCCGAGCACTAGAACTAGATTCGCCGTGAAATTTAGATCAGAAGAGTTAAAGAATGAAATTCCACAGAAACCAAAAATATAAATCAAGTTATAAATATAAAAAAATAAAACAAAACTGTGAAAAATCTGAGATAAAAAAAATCTCAAAAAGTGATTGAATTCAAATTAAACACCACTTCCCCCACCCTTAACTCAGTAGCAGGTCTAAATAACACGTAGCACAATAAGACTGCGCCAAATGAGATATAGACAGACTTTCATAAGTTAATGATAGAGTAGACTTAATATTTAATTCAAAATGCAAACAGTTTTTTAAGTATTTATTATATTGGATTAAATGCAGTTTTTTGAGTAAATAGGATTAGATATATATACTTTATTTAGAAATGATTAAATATATTAATAATTCAAAACTACTGATTATTTTAGCTGGAAAGTTCTGAAGTAGCAGGATGTCTGTCTGTATATCAGGACACCAAGCAACAGGATGACTGTCTGTTTAATTAATACAATGTATTAATTAACTATGCACTTTGAAGGGGTAGAATATCTGCCTATGGAAACTAGCTAAAGTAATAGGATGTCTGTAAATAGCTGAATTGGTCTTAATAAGACTCGAACCCAAACCAGATAATGTTCTGTGTTAGGACTCTCAATATCAACTGTCTTTAATACATTTTCTCTTTATTCTTTCTGAGAGCAATTGAAGAGTAATTGAGAGTAACAACTAAAACATGTCTGCAAACATAAATATATGACATCACAACTTAAATATATGACAGAATCCTGTAAAGGAGAACCATATCGGTTCAGCAGTTAGCGAGATCCTCCAGTACAAACAGACAGACATCTGTTACTTTAGTATAAGGATATTTATCTTATTTTTCATTGTTTAGGAGAAATGTGAAATAAGTCAAGGTATTGAATTCATAGCACATGAAGGTAAAGTTGTTAAGAGTAGAATAGACCTTGGAACAAATTCAGCAGATATTTATTGCAGGTAAAGAAATGTGAATATACCCTTAAGTGCCTGTTTAGGAATTTCTTTTTTATTAAAAATGAAGCTTTTCTATAATTAGGGTTGGTCCATTTGTAATGGTTAGCTCCTTTTGTTAATTTTACATTATCCTAACTATTACAAACTTAGCATTAGGTACTTCTTATATGATTAGCCTAACTATCAGATTTTTGGAGTAGTTATTACTGTAACAGCAATGTGCAATGTTATATCGAAGCATCTCTAAAATCAAGTCCTAAAAATGTAAGTATGTCCTTAAACATTATTCTGAATTTAAACTGTTTTTAACCTATTTTTGAATGGGGGGTCAAAAATATACTAGGACACCTATAGAATCAGACTGCAGAGCCCAAATTTGAATTAAGTCCCCAATAAACTTTTTTGGGGGGATTTAAAAATTAATTTTTAGTGTTGCTGTGATCATTTTGACCGAAGCAAAAGCTCTTTTTTTACTTCGGGTAATATTGTGGCTTACAGAACATTTTTATATAATTCACTTTATATTGATACAATAAAAAAACATTACTCTGTTCATTGGAAATAATTTTTTTTTCCAAAACAATTAATTTCATTGAAAAATCTAACATTTACAATAAAACAAATAATTCTGAAATCTAACCAATAAGAAGTTTTGTTTTATATAATTCTTTACAATTCAAAAAAAGAGTGTTTTCACAAAGTGACGTATTTCCAATGTAGTTAAATATTTTTTATTTAATTAAAATAAAAAGAATGAAAACCATACACATAAAAGATACATACTTTTTAAAATTATTTTAAAAGATAAGTTTGAATAATCTTATTTTATAACACATTTGTATATGTGACAAAAATAAATTTGTTGTATTGCATAAACATTTGTTGTCATTTAACCCTTTACAGCCATTTTTTATGTTTTTAAAATAAGTGAGAGAACACAAACATGTTAATGTTAATTCGTTGATATATTATAAAGAATTAACTTTTTAGTGAATTTTTATAGTAAAATCATAAGGCCTAATTTTACTCTATACCAGAATACAATATTTATGAAGCAAAACACTCTAAAAGCTACGAATTTTACCCAAATAAAAAAAAGACCTTTTGCTTCGGTCAAAATGATCACGGCAACAGTAAAAATTAATATTTAAATCCCCCCAAAAAAGTTTATTGGGGACTTAATTCAAATTTAGGCTCTGCAGTCTCATTCTACTGGTGTCATAGTATATTTTTTATATACGTTTTAAAAATAGGTTAAAAACAGTTTAAGCAGTTTTAAAACACCCTTTACTTAACATTTTGTTACATTTGTACTCAGCTTAATCAGTTCTGACTCTCTACCGCTTCAAAGCTTCGCTTTTATAGATGTTGTCAACCTTGTGTTTAAAAAAAAAAATATATTGAAATAAAAGGGGAAGGTTTTTTGTTTCTTTGTTTATTTCAAGTTGGGTTAGGCTAAAATGGGTACTATGTAGTCCCTCATAGTTAGTTCACCTCAGGCATAGGCCCCGCAGGGCTAGGACCCTCTACAGGCATATGAAAAAAAACTATCCTACCCCCCCCCCCTATTTTTAATATAATAAGAGAGGTTTAATTGCTCAATAGGTACTTTGTGGGAAGTCCCAATTAATAGAACATATTAACCATTACGTTTTAACAGTTATTGAAGTATTTTTGATAGCAGTATCAAAAATACACTTTGACACCTGTAGAATCATACTGCAGAGTTAAAAATAAGAATAATAACCCACATCGATTTTTAGATTAGGCTTTTTAGTTTTAATTTTTTATATTCATTATAAGTAAACTCGGCAAAATTTTTATGTGTCTTTACTTTTCTGGTAAAATTCTTGCTTACAGAGCATTTTTCTTCATAATATGATTAAAACATAATTATAGTAAAATCAAGGATGACAACATCCATAAAAGCGGAGCTCTGAAATGGTAGGACAAACGAACAATAACACTTGTAGATTGTCAGAACTGAATAAAGAGAATATAAATATATAAGTTTTAACATAATTGGAAGTAAATTTGTTGCAAAACTGCTGAAGTAAAGAATACTGTTTAAGGACATACTTACATTTTAAGACTTGATTATAGAGAATCTTTGCTATTCCAAAAATCAAAATTAAACACTTAGGATATATCTTTAAATTTTAAAATAGTGTTTTAACAAAGTGATTTATTTCCAATATAATTAAATATTCTATATTCAATTAAAATGAAAAGAAACAAAACACTCTAAAAGCTGAGAATTTCGCTCAAAAAGGAAAGACATATTAAAAAATTTCCCAATTGTAACCGATGAATATCATAAATTAAAATTTAAAATCCTTAAAAATTTATGTGGGTTATTATCATTTTTAACTTTGCAGTATGATTCTGCAGGAATCAGAGTTTATTTTTAATACCTCTTTCAAAAATAGTTCAATAAACATTTAAGGACTCTTAACCCTTCACCAAACTCTCTCCTGTGAATTTTTTTGTACCCATAGCGCCACAAATAGGTTATAATTGGTAATAACTTTTCTTTTTTTTTAGGTTGGCTGTACTAGAAAATGAAGAAATTATAGAAACAGCAATTGAACTCCAGAATGGAAGAGCAAAGAAAATTTTATCAAGAAAAAAATAAAACGAGAAAAATATTTATTTTTAGTTTTTAACATTGCATTATTTAAATAAAATTCAAATAAAGAATATATTTAAGTGTGTTTGATTGTGGAAAAAAGTATTCAAATTAAAATTGCTTTTCTTTAATAAAGTAACACGATGTCTATCTGTTTATACTAAAGGATCTCGCTAACCGCTGAACCGATATGGTTCTCGTTTACAGGTTAGATTCTCATAGGTCCCGGGAAGGTTTATAACTATTTTGGGGAAGATTACCACCATCCTCTAAACAGAAATCGCCGCCCCAACATCAAGTGCCCCTAGAGGCTTTTTGGGGGCGTAGCTGCTTGTAGTTACATAGCATTAAATGTTTGTAAGTTTGATATTAATAGAGGTTATGCTCCAAGAAGCCTCGAAGAGCACTTGTGGTAAGGGGGTATAGTATATAACTATAAATGACATTGCATCTAGAGCTTCGCCTCCTTTTTAGTAGCGAAGCTACTCTATAATTCACTTTGTCTGTTAGTAGCAATGCTACTCTATAATACAATTTGTCTGTCTGTCAGTCAGTCAGTCCGTAACGGGGAAACGTGATTTTCTCGGCTCCTATTCAAGATAGACAGCTAAAATTTTTCGTGAATATTCTCATGACATATGCCTATCTAATCTATACATTGTTTTGTCCATCTGTTTGTTATTTGGGGTGCTAGATCGATTCCTAGATTTTAGATTTTCAAGTTTTCGTGATTTTCTCAACTCGCTTTCAAGATACATGGCTGAAATTTTAAGGGAATAATTAATTTAATATTCTACTTATTTTCCCCAAGTTTGATTAACATTTTTTTTATTAATTGGGGTGCTAGATCGATTCCTAGAATTTTAGGTTTTCATGGTTTTCTCGATTCCTATTCAGGATTGACTGACTGCTGAAATTATCAGGGATTGAATATGCTCATGTTCTACATATTTCCATCAAGTTTCATTAAGATTTGTCTATCAATTGCGGTGCTAGATTCCTAGATTTTCAAGTTTTAATGATGATAAGGTTGCGTGATTTTAAAGGTTTGATGATTTTCCTAATTTACCAAGATTAATGTTTATTGTATGACACTGCTTTATAGTAATTAATTCCTGATACACTTTTTAGAATTTTTGAGCTTCGCTACTTATGGATGTTGTCATCCTTGTTTTATTAACAGGGATTCTAAACTAAAATCTGTAGAAATATCAGTCCCTCTGTACTTTCAATACTTATGGAATGGGGAAATTGTGATTTTTTTTGCTCCTATTATATAAATTTAAAATAAACGGCTAAAACTTTTTATCATCATTGTGTGCTATAATTAACTCTAAAACAAATAGCGGCCAGACTGCTTTATAGCGTTTTTTTTGCTGCATTTATATTTTTCACATATTTGCCCATGTTTTTTTTATTCAGATTTTCAAAAATTTTATGGATAATAGTTCTAAAGGGTTTTTCAGGTATCTTCTTAATTTTTTTCTTATTCTAAAAAATATACACAGACTGACGGATATCTGTTACTTCAATATAATATATCATCATTGTCCTATATTCCTTACTCCAAAATTTGTAGTAGCCTTTCAAAATGCGTAAGACGACATATTGTATAAAGAAAATTAACGCGGGATTTAAACTTGAAATTAGCGCGGTGAGACAGATGTGCCGCGTGTATAATTATTTTACGACAAGCATTGTTTCTTATAATATTTCTTTCGAGGTTATCGAAATTATTGGAGACAAACTTTATATGAATATGATTATATTATATTATATCAAAAAGATATTTACTTTATAAATGTGTAACTTTTCGTGTTACAACAAATTTTTGTAAAGAAAATATAATCTTTCATATTTTTATGCGGTCTATCTGAACTGACCAAAAACATTTGCGGCAAGCAATTGTTAAATATTTATAAATAAAAAAAATTAAGACAAATTGTGATTACATGACATCTAGTGAAACATTTACTAAGAAAATCTACAAAAAAAAATACTAGTTTTGTGCTTTATATAGTTTTATTCGAATATTTGTAGGAAATCATATTTTTTACATTAAGTAACTAAATTGCGCCTCGTAAGATTTTGTAGAAAACATTTATGTTTTTAGTAGCGAATCTTCTATATATATGCTACTTTGTCCGTCCGTCCATACGTACCGCTGTGGAAGAAATGTTGACTATCATCTCGGCTGCTATTTCAGATTTACTGTTGATTATTTCAATTTGGGTGAAGTTCAACCTAAAGAGCATCCCCATAATTTGTATAGACAGCGTCGGTCTATAGAAAATATAAAGGTTATAACTTTTATTTTCTATTTACCTGGCCTTTTCTCTCCCTTTTCCTCTTTTCTCATGTCAATTTAGCATCTTCAAAGTTGTTTGCACAACTAAATGAATTTTGGCTTCGCTACTTAATTATGGCCGGTTAATTGTGTCCTTGTAAATTTACTTCATAGCAAATGCATGTGCTATTATGTGTTTTGTTGTCGTCTTGATTAAAATGCATGCATGTTATAATGAAGATTTCACAAGATTTTTGTACATCTTTTTGTAAATGATGGACCTTGTTTTACATCTTTGTTGCACATGCAATTGATGTTACGCAATCTCTATTATTATCAATTGAACTAAAGTACATTTCAAATTTTCTTAAGATTTGATAGATTTCATTGTACTTTGATAAGTTCTAACAACTTTTTGTGAGCATGTTTTTTTATTAGTGCTTAATAATTTTCTATTGAATAAATAATCTAAGTGTTATTCTACATAATTTCAGAAAAAATATAACAAATGCCCCTACTTTCAAACACAAATATCTAGAAGGACCGGATAAATGTTTTTTGATGCTGCTAGACCTGAAACCGTTAATTCCGTTGCAGTGGCCTGCAGGAATAACGACGTTGAATTGCTTAAGGTATTTGAACACAGGTTTGTCATATCGGGCGGGTGCTTTTGGGCGGGCAGTTTTGGGCTGCCCTTTATCGGGTCATTTTGGGCAGATTTGGGCACCCCCCGTTTTGGAGGGTGAAAAAAGGGGAGGGGGTAAAAAAGAGGGTGGAAGCCTATTTTTTGGGTGATATTATCCTTATACTAAATTAACAGGATGTCTGTTTGTCTGTGTGTTTGTACCAAAGGATCTCGCTTACCGCTGAATCGATCGGGTTTTCCTTAACAGGGTAGCTTCTCAAAGGTCCCGGAAAGGTTTATAACTATTTTGGGGGAGGGTACCACCACCCTCCCAAGAGAAATCACCCCTAGAAAAAATTCTCCCCCCCCCCCCCCCGCTAGTATTATATAAAATAGTAAGCTTTTTTGTATCTAGAGAAGGATTTCGCTAACCGCTGAACCGATATGGTTCTCCTTTCCAGTGGAGCTTTTATAGGTCCTGAGATGGTTTTAGGCTATTTTATTTTTAATAACAAGTCTCGGTATGGTTTTAGGCTATTTCATATCCTTTTTATATGCTTTTTCCGACATTTGCCCAATAAGGGTGCTTAAAATTACTTTTGGGCGCCCAAACCCCGCCTTAAACCCTTTTGGGCAATTGGGCGGCCTGTTATAAAAAAAAATGCTCAATATGACAACCCTGTTTGAACATGAACTTTTTAAAAAATATCTTTAATAAATCTTTGCTACAATTTTAATTCTGACTACTTACACTTTTACACACAATTATGTTTTATGATTTTATACTATTTTTAAAGCCTTAAATATTTTTTCCTTTTGTTATAAAAAAAGGGATAAGGTCATTGGAAGATTTCTGATTTCAGAAAGCTCAAAATCGATAACAAAAAAGTTAACTTTTTTTAACTTTGACTTTTTGGAGAGGGAAAAATATAAGTTGTATTTTTGTCGTTCCATGAATGATATGAATACTATCTATCGGGTTTCGTAATCCCTGTAATAGGAAGCTGTGTAAGAAATTGAGAATTTTAGGAGTGATATATATCTGCTATATATTATACATGGAAGACGAGATCTGAGGTAGATTCTTAAAAAAATTTTGGCTCACTGCCTCACTAAAACATTGAGGCTCGCCAAAAATGTTTGTGAAAAATTCTCCAAAATCACATAAAAAATTACAAAAATGAAATAAAATCATTAAAGGGTTAGGTATTAACATAAGATTTTATTTAATTTTTGTAGATTTTTTATGCGATTTTGGAGGATTTTTCAAAAAAAAAATTTAGCGAGCCTCACTAATTTTAGTGAGGTAGTGAGCCAAAAAGTTTTTTTTTTAAGAATCCACCTCTGTTCAAAAATCCCGCGCTTCCTCTCTGCCATGTTACATTTAACCGTCTCAATATATTATTTTACAGGCTAAAATAAGCGAAGGCTGTGGGCGAGATGGATTGCGACACAAAGATAACCGAGGATGGGAGCCAATACACGAGGCGTGTCAGGCCAAAGCTCTTGATTGTTTACGGTTAGTATAATTTGTATTGTTGATGTGTTAAATATAGAGACCTCATGTATAGATAAAGAAAATAATAGGATGTAAAGAATGGGATCAGCTCAAGCTCGTCCAAGCTTTGTTTTAGATGGTTACAACATCTCGATAGGGGGGTAATTCCAATTTTAGTGGGCTGAAATGGCGCGGTTAGATTGTTTTTATCCACTTCAAATTTACCCTGGGGAAAATTTTCTTGAGAGGTTAATTAGTAATTACCCCCAGCCAGCCCTTGATAGCTATTGAGGTGGGTAAATTGTCCCCCCCCCCCCCCCCCCTCGAATCGCCTACTATTGGGTGCTTAACCTTTCAACCATTAAACACTCTTTATTTATCTATATATACTACCTAGGTATACACTTACGAAAACAAAATTGATAGTAGATATTTTTTCTTTTTCAGAGTTCTCTTGGAGCAAGATTGTGTGGACATAAATGCTTTATCCTGGGCTGGATTTACACCTCTCAATATTGCAGCATCACAAGATAGTTCATTTCAGGTATACAAAAAAAAGGAAACCCTCGACCGGGGCTCAATCAACACGTAGCGCATCCGGTCGTCGTCTGGAAGGTGATGGGTTCAAATCTCGGCCCGACACCGCGCCATCATTAAAGACGTTAAAAATTGTTTCAACTGCTACTGTGTCAGGTGTGGGACATTAATAGTTAGAGTAGGGGGATAGCCTTGGCCCAAAACAGGCGCAACTCACTACCATGCACAGTTAGGACTTCTTAGACAAAGATCTTACAATCAAAGGGTTAGTTGTCTCTTGGATGTTACTAAAACTAATATCCTTGGGTGTTAGAGTATCGCTCGCGGATGATGCTCTGGATTCACCAGATGATCAGTTAAAAATCGAAGGAGAATCCGCCCTTATGAGGTAAGGTAAATAAAAAAGAAAGCTTGGTAATATCCTCTTTGAAAGCCTATAACCTAACCTAACCTAAAATAGTTGTTCGTTGTCGGGTTGGGGAGAACACCGAAAGCTTTTCTACTTGATTTAGTCAACTTAAACGCTATATTTGCAGTATATTATGATTTAAATTCAATTCGCATTGCGCCTTACATTTCAATCAGCCCCAAATATTAATGCACTTTTTTGGATATGGAACAATAATCTATCTTTTTTAAAGTTGTTTTTCATCATTATAAAAACAATAAAAATAATTTATCCTTTAATAAAATGTTCATTTTAGGATTTCATTTACAACTGTTTTTACTCTAGGTTGCCAAGATTTTAGTTGAACACGGTGCTGATGTAAATATTTGTGAAGATATGGGTTTATCACCCCTACATCAAGCTACCATTAGAAGGGATAGGTAGACAATAATTAGGTTTTATTATTTTACTTGTTATCACAGAAAAATATAGCACTAAAGTTTTTACTTATTCCTCAATTTCAAGAAAAATAACCTTGCCTAATTACCCTTATAAAGATGTCTTTAAAAAGTTATTTTATCACACTTTGACTAAGTTAGTTATATAAAAGGACATATGTTTATGTTATTATGTAGGAGACTACATTATATTTTGTACTTTTTATCTGATTGTACTTTTTGTACTTTTTTCTTTAAAAAGAATAGCAAACAATATGTTTAATTGTGAAGAGACAGTTTTATTTTAAAAGTTAATTATTAGATAATAATGATCACTAAGGTTTTTTTTTAATGCAACCATCTCGTAATCAATATGTAAATAGCACTTAGAATTCGAATTTCGATCTGAAATTTTGTATGAGTATTCCTTGTTACGTCTATTTTCCCTAAATCGAACAAAAAGTTGGAAAAGTAACGGCTAATGGCTGGCGGCTCAGCCGTTTAGCCATTTTTTTGGCTATTTTCAAGGCAAATCCATCACGGAACCTATCTCCACATAATAATCTTTAAAAAACGTTTTCAAACGGTTCTAAATGGTAGTTGCTGGTACTAGAAATATAAAAAAAATATTTTTTTTGTATCATTTAACATGATTTAAAGCAAAAATATGTTTCAAAAAGTTGATTCCTACGTAATTTATGACAGATTTGTCCTAATAATAGCAAAAAAAAAACGGCTAAACGGCTGAGCCGTCAGCCGTTACTTTTTCAATTTTTGTTCGGATTTAGGGAAAATAGACCTACCAAGGATTACTCATGCAAAATTTCAGATCGAAATTCGAATTATAAGTGCCATTTATACATTGATTACGAAATGGTTGCATTAAAAAAAACACATTTTAACACAAAACTCACTTTTAGACATCTTGTCGATATACTGTTGAAAAATCGAGCAAATGTGAACAAAAAATCTGTTTGGTCGACAACCCCCCTACACACGCTGTTAAATGAGGCTAGGTTAGTGTTTTAGTAACGAAACTACTCTTTAATTCTATGACTGTCATGTCCCTTAAGTATTTTCTTGAGTTCTATTTAGGATAAAGGTCGAAAATTTCTTGTTGGTGTGTCATGTCCAGTCCATACTAAATGAATATCCATTATTTATAAAAATCACACTAGAAATTTCATTTATTAAGCTGCTTTATCAAATAAGCATATCATATTTATTTTCAAATTTACTAAACTTTTTAACATCTACTACTAACTCATTAAAGCTGCTGACAAATTTTTGTGAAGCTTCCCCTCAGGGTGCCGGAGCCGTATAATTTTGATGCGGCTCCGGCTCCGCGGAGCCGTATTTGGAAATACGGCTCCAGCTCCGGCTCCGGCTCCTACCTTAAAATTAATATATCAATTTTTTTTCATTATTGAATTTGATAAAATAAAATAAATAATATAAAATATTTTGCTTTAATTTGATTAAAGCTATATAAAAGTAGAAGGATGTGTGTCTATTTGTTAAGTAACAATAGTTTTTCAGTTTATTATATGGAAATAGACCGTTGCCAAATTATAATATTACTTTAAAAAATCATTTTTAGCTAGTCCGGAGCCGGAGCCGTTTTTAACGAAAAATACGGCTCCGGATCCGGCTCCACCAAAAATGTTGCTGCTCCCGGCTCCGACTCCAGAACACTGCTTCCCCTGCTTCCAATAGATAATATATTTTGAATTATCTCTGTTTGTCTAATTAGCTGCTCATGAGATTTAATTTTGTATAAATGTAGGAATTATATGGGAAAATACACCTATGATTAAAAAAAAACAATTTTTAGAAGCAAAGCTGCTTAAAACGACATTGCTTATTAGACTCTCCTTCTAACGCATGCTGGGTAGCTTTTTGTTTCAACTGATTTTATGTCAATGTTCTCGTTCTATTTTATTAAAAACTATTAGTATTGCCCTAGGACTTAGGGACCTTTTATTTAAAGAGGTGGGGGAAACCATCATTGGCATCTAGGGACTCTGTCTTTAAGGGAGTAAGGCTACAGAAAATAATCTAAAACCATCCCAGGGCATATCATATGTGAAGATTCACTAAAAGGAAGAACTAAATCAGTTTGGTAGTTAGCGAGATCTTTGGCTAGACATATAAGGATCACTAGGTACTTTTATATAAAATATAATATAGGATATGTTTCTAGTTTACAAGATGAAGAAATTGTGATGGAGATCTTACAGTTGCTTATTGCCCAGGGAGCTGAATTAGATATTGGGGACGAAAATGAATTGACCTCTCTATTGATTGCCGCACAAAAAGGTATTGTTAAAATTTTAGTATTTTTTGCTTATTATCACCAAGCTAGATTTCAATTTTATTTCTGAAAAAGTAAATAAAATCATATTATAAAAGATAGAAGATAGATTAAAACACAAAAATAATAAAACATAAATGAATATAAAATAACTTATTTCATAAACAGACAAGAGAAAATTTCCATTTGGTTTCAATTGATCTTGAAACAGTCAAAAATTATCCCTCATGTTAATTTAAAATTTCACCTCAAAAGTCTGGCCTCTTAAAGTTCGAAACCATGCAATAAGTACTAAAGTAGGTAGGTAATTTTTATTTTACAGTCAAATATCCCTGAGTTTCTCGGCTAATTTATAATTTATTGCACGTTCGCGACATGAACTTTAGTCTTTCACGGAGTACTTTCTGTATAATAGTATACTATTTTCAATCTAAATTAAAATTGTTTGATAGTTCCATGTTGTATTACTAAAACAAATTCCCAAACACTTTAGATAAAATTTTCAAATAATCGGTAAAAAAATTTTTTTAGTTTCAATATTTTGATTTTTTCAGGTTTTCTGGAAGTTTGTAAGATCTTACTGGATAACTGTATAAGGTATGGATCATTAAACTTTCCTTGACTGTTTTTTTTCACAATTATTGGACTTTTTGCTTTGCTGTTTTTGACAGCAGTGTCAAATTTAGATTTTCATAGATTTTTAACTTTTTAATATTTGTCAGGTTGCTTAATATGGAAGCAGAAGATGGTGCTAATGCAGTAATGTTGGGTAAGAATATCTTTACATAGGGCATGTTCTGTAAAGCTTAGCTTTCATATTATGCATATCTGCAATGATAATGAAGCAATTTAATTCCTTTCTAAAATATTGCTTTAATTTAATATTCCCTCTATCTTTTTATATCGTTTAATGTAGTATGCCATTTATTAGATTTTACTCTCTTTTCGTCTCTCACTTTAGGATCTTATATGGCGGTTTCCTTTAAAGTTTTAAGGGGGGGGGGGAGGGGTTAGTTTGTCGTGTTATTATCTTAATTCCTCTTAGGTTAGGTTATATTGGGTACCTTGTAGCTCCGCAGGGTCAGGCATCATAAATTTCGAAGGGGTTAGGTCCCTCTTTCTCCCACCATATTTTCAACCAGTTTAAAAAATAAAAGTAGTATCGATTTGTGTTTGAGGTGCTTTTTGATGGAGAACTCTTATGTGTTATTTTATCATTTAAGTACATTAGTATAGGTACCTCTATTTATTCAGCTTGCCAAGAAGGTCATTCCCATATTGTGAAACACCTCTTGAAAGTATCAGATAAAAATCCTGAGCTCGCCATTGATTTAAACAAGAAAACTATTGATGGAGCAATGGCTGTTCATTTTTCTGTGAGATCAAAGGTTAATTTTATTAATTTCAAATCCGCCAATCAAGAAAGAATAAATTGTTAATTTCATTTTTTTTAAAGTTAGGCACCTTTCATCAGTGATGTTAGGCATTTTTTAGATGAAAAAGAATTAAGGTCACCCGTGTCTTTCTAGCAAAAGAATATGAGCAATGTATTGTTTTCTTTTTATAGCCTTTAATGATATCTTACAGTTTTCTTTTATTCTACAAATTGAACTTTTTTAGGAACATGGAGCTGAATTACTAGAATTACTTCTCAAAAGAACTCGCTCTCAAGAGGTATTCTAATTTTAGGTTTAGATAAATGTTTAAAAAACTTTGGACAAAAATAATACAAAATTGATATCTTAACAGCTACACACGTCTAACTTGAAAGAGTTAAATTGTTTTTATTACAGTCTTCTTTAAGCGTTCTCATTTAAAGTGTTTAAATACAATAGTAGGATGTCATGTGTCATACTTTAATCCACTTAATAAATAGAATTTGTGATCTCCATTGAGCCTAGCAAGCTCAGAAATCCCTTTCTAATTTAAAGTGATGGGGGGAATGATTTTTTTCTTTATGTCAAACCACCTGTGGGGGCTATATTATATGATTTAACCTTACCTAACCTAAAGTAAAATACCCAAAAATAGCCCCCTTCTTTTTTTTATTTATTTAGATATAAGATTGTGGGGATTCTTTGCTCGATTAACCATTTTAAGGGCAACTCCATGGAATTTTCTTTCAATTTATAATATTATCTTTTGTTTATATAGGTAGACTTGAACCATCTACCTCTCCCCCCCCTCCATAAATGTAGGTAGGCATTCATCTCAACCAGTCACCCATTAAGTCTTCTTTCTTACAGATTGTTGACGCAAAGAAATATTCAATATTTCATCTGGCCATGATTTATGAAAATTGGGAGTGCGTGCTCACCCTTGCCAAATATCTACAGCCTCTGGCATTTCATATTGATATCACTAAACAGCCATTCCAAGACGAAGTACCTGAAAATTATTCATTGTGGTAATATTTTGTTAAGACTGTACCCAGGGGTGTATATTCTGCACAAGATTAATTTTTTCCCCGTGCTGCAATTTTTTTTTTTCCCTCCTAGTTTTTTCCAGCAAGGAAGGGGATAAAATGGAAAAATATTTTCAGAACTCTTTATTTTATTCATATTCTGCCCCCTTCCAACATATTTTTAGATTTTTTCACCAAAGAGGGGAGAAAAACAGAAAAAATGCTCTAAGTCCTCTTAATTTTTACATCCCCCCACCCCCTCAGCCGGGTCAAATTTGCAGAATATACAAGCCTGACTGTACTTTATACTATGTAACTAAAGGTAACTCCGGACCAGAAAAAAAATCATGACAAAGAAAATTTTTGAAGTTAAGCGCAGTTATTCTATATCTAGGAAACATTTTTATCACTGACTTCATTAGAATTAAGGGAGGCAGCGGTTCTGACACTTTTGCGTAGACAGTGAGTGATTATAGGCTTTGTCTTTAAAGTGAAAGGATGGATTATTTCACAAAAAAAAGTTTCTTTTTGGGATGTAGTTTTCCTATTTTTAAAAAAAATTGGATTTTTGATAAAAATTTTAAAAAATACTTTTTTTAAGAGTTAGAGTTCAACTTATAAAACAAAATATGCATCTTTTTGAATGTTATTTACATATTTGAAGATAAAAGATGCATAGTTTTTTTTACCAAAGAGGGGAGAAAAATGGAAAAAATGCGTTCAGTTCTCTTAATTTTAACATTTTTTCCCCCCCAACCACATATTTTTTATTTTTTTTACCCCCACCCCCCCCCCTCAACAGGGTCAAATTTGCATAATATACACCCCTGGGTCTGGTTACTAAAAATGGCACAACCACCTCCTCCCTCGAGATTTTAATTGCTGCGTTACTCATGTACTTGTAAATAATTGTTAATAATCTTAATCAATTTTAGGAGCAAATACACCCTTCTGAATCCACTCGCATTCCTGTTGATAAATCAAATCAAACGAGAAACAATACCACCAAGCCTTATCAAAACATTGGTTCAATGTTTAGTCAGCTGTTTGTTTGACTACAAAAGAAACAGTCTTCCTCCCGCACTAGCATTTGCTATATTCAAAGCAGACAATGATGATAATTTGTTCTTGTTGCATTATTCACAACAAAAATTACAAGAAAGATCAGAAATGATTAGAATCATTGCTGCGAATAAGAGACAAAATTTTGGAAAAGATCTTGTTCAAATATTGACGCTAGGCCACCCAGCTGACATTTACCTGCTCTTCAGAGAAGGTTTTATTAATGCTTCGGATTTATCAGATGAGAACAAATTGAGTCGTGTTATCAAAAATGTTCCAAGAGTTCAGTGGGGGACAAAAAATGTGTTTGACAATAAAGCCCTGGCGATGAAACACCTCTTTCTCGTGAAACTATTTGGATTTTTTAATCTTCATAAGAAGCATTTTAACCTAGCACCTATTTTAGTGCACTATAATATGCATGGGAAGGATTGTGCCAATTATTTAGAAATGTGGCAAAGTATGTCATGGGGCATGAAGTCATTACAATCATTAGCCCGAAGCAAACTACATTTGATGATGCCCGGAGGTACAGGTTTTATAAATAAAGTTCTTCTACATGCGTATTGGATAGCGCTGATTTGGTTATGTTAATGTTACAACAACAAAAAATGGGGGAGGAGGGAATTTTTTGTTATTGAGAGGGGTTGGGGGTGTTCCACCCCCTAAGAAAATAGCCTAAAACCACCACAGGACCAGTAGGTATATTCCCTGAAGAGTAGAATCCGATCGGTTCAGTGGTTACCGAGATCTTCAGGGACGGACGGACGGACGGACGGACAGACAGACAGACGGACAACAGACAGACATCGTTCTACTTTGTATTACAGATTGTCCTTTCGATTTCAAACATGGCATGATTATTGCTGAAACAGTTAGGTCCACTTTATAAAGCGTAGCAAATCTACAATCACCAGAAAGTCAGTATGTCCTTTTTATACATAATTTTTGGCTTTTTGTAAAACAATATAATTAATATTATGAATATGATATCCTCAATAATTATCCTCCACATATGTTTATTTAGGTATTAATTCTGACAACGTTGTTCAGCTTCCAATTCCTGCAACATTGAGATATTTTATGCTTTTTCAAGATAAAATTGAGGAGCTTTTAATCTCTCTACAAATAATCAGAAAGTATTGGGCCTACAGGCCTGTATTTGGAGAGTGAGATAGCTGTAGCATAACTTCTACGTTGCATTTACTCAGATTGTGACTGTTTTACAAGGATGACAACATCCATAGGAGCAAAGCTAGATAAATCACACAGTCTAGCAAACAGAAATATAAAGACATATTCAGTTTTTATCATTATCGTTGTTTAACTTAACCCTGAGATTAAAGAAAATGTAAATCATCAATACAAGAATCCTCATGGAAAATTTTATTTGATTTAAATTTTCAGAAGGACGGACTAGCACGAAAAATAGAGAAGCTTCGCTGTAAAATTTTAGATATGTGATACTTTTAAAAGATTAGATAGGTACCTGAAAATTCATGTTAGTTTTTTTCAGAAAAAAAATATAAAATGTTACCAGCTGCCAATGACATCATAGGAAAATCTTCAATCCTTTATCTTTACATAAAATATTAAGGACATTTTTTTATTTTAAGTAGCGCAGCAATAGTGTGTATTATTGGTTAAATGAAGGGGGGGGGGGGGGGGGTGGGATTTGGGATAACAATAAACATGATAAATGAGCAACTTTCTTTTGTGGGCTACTCTCTTAGTTTTAGAGATTATGTCGTAAAATCTTTTTAATCAAGTTAAGTATTACTCCAGTTACCGAAATCTTTAAAATAAAAACAGCGGCGGGGCCGCTGGTTTCAGCCACCGCCAAAATTACCCATTTCACTAAATAGATATAACCCCCCTGGCATCACTACTTAGGTTTTCCTAAAAATTGTTTAAAGATTAATATTATTTTATGTTGCATTCCGAGACCTTATTCATCACAGACATACCGACACACATCCAGCTACTTAATTAGAATATGATAAATATAATATTGAATATTAATGAATCTGAAAATAGGTGAAATTAGATCCAATCAACGGTTTATACTGATAACAGATAACACTGCAGGTAACTGTTAAGTATTTTAGGGCTCGCAATCCGCCCAATTTGGCCAAATTTTTGGACCCGGAATCCGAATCCGCATTTCGAATTGCGGATTGTTTATTTTTATGACTTTTGTAGCAAAACAAATTGTATAAAATAAGGGTGACAAAAACCAAAAAAGTATTTAAAGTGTTTCCTAACTACACGTAAAATGGTGGGTAGCAGTAATCGGTATGCTATAACGATGTAGAAATCTTATGGGGGAGATATTACGCGAGACTACCTAAGGACTTAATTGAGACAAACTGCGTATGGTTGTAACTCATTTGCAGACTGGCCAGAGTGTACGTTTTGTACGTAACGTATCGAATTTGAGTACGTTCTGGACGTTATATTGAGATGTGTACGTAACGTATTTTGTATTTTGTCTTTTTGCACGTTTTACGTTTTTTTTAAGGATAATAATCAAATATTAGTAGAAAATTAATTTGTATGTTTTGTACGAAAATTTTTACAAAAACAACAACAGGTGTATTATATTAAATAAATTCAATGATATCTTAAATTTCATAGAACAAAAATATGTAGGTAAATTATTGCAAACAACAATATATTGGCGAGACTGGACGCACTCTAAGAACCAGAATTGGCGAACATTTAAGATACATAGCAAATAACAAACACACGACAACAGGACAACATTTCCAACAACCAAATCACAACATGAAAGTTACAATTTTACATGTTCTGAAATATGAAGGAGAAACAGAGAGAAAAATTAAGGAGGCAAGATGTATCAATCTATTCAACACAAAAACAATTGGCCTCAATAATAGATAATAGAATTAGTAAATGATTAGCTAATTAATTTTTTACACTTTTTGTTTGTACAGCAACATTTTTAAAAAAAACTTCTTTTAGTTTACATAATAAAACAATAAATGAAAATATGAACTAATTCATTTTTTTAAAAAGAAATTTTCCAACAATTTGCTCAATGTTTTTTGTCAATATAACGGATATAGTAAATAATAGCTAATAGCAAAATAAATTTTTTTTTTTATTTTTCAAGACCTAAAAAATTTTACTTAAATTTTATTATCATATTTATGTATATACCTAGAGTTATCTCTTTTTTAAAAAAATATTTTTGGAAATATAATAGATATAGTAAATGATAACTAACTCCAATATTAAAGAACCTTTTCCACAATAACTTTTTTTAAATGTTTTTTTTTGATTATCAATAATAATATATAAACAGTTTAACTCTTAAATACAAATCTTTTGTCAATATAATGGATATAGTAAATGATAGCTAATAGCAATTGAAAATTTTTTTATTTTACAAGACCTAAACTTATAAGAAAAAATTTTTATTATCATAATTATGTATAAACATTTACTTCTTTAAAAATCTTTGGAGTACTATAATAGATATAGTAAATGATAGCTTACTCCCATATATAAAAAAGTTTTTTCAAAATAACCTAAAATGTATAAAAGCTTGACTTCTAAATACTAATTTTATTCTACAGTATCTATGCAGCATAACCTAATTCTAAATACTTCATCTATAAAAGTAAGCTTTAATTTTGAATGATAATTTAATAAAAAAAGAAAATAGTTTTTTTCATATAAAAATGTTAAATATTAAAATTTATGTATATCAATATATTTTAAACACCCCCCCCCCCCTGCTGATATTGTCTCTTGCTAAAAAAAAATCTCTTCCAGTTTACTTTTAACATCCAACTAAACTCAAGGTTGATCATATTATTTTCTTCTTTTTTCTTTTTTTAGCAACATTTTCTGCCTTTATAGTTCTACAAATTTCTTTATTTTTACCTATCTTTTAATATGTAAATTAAATTAATATGATTTATGTCATTTAGACTGATGAGGGTGCAATGTCCACCGAAATATATTTCAATAAATAGCTGGGAAGTTAAAAGACTTTTTCACTTAGTGAATTTATCATATACTTATACCAAGTCGAGGTTTTATAATCATGATGTTATAAAGTGTAGCCTCCTTCCTAGTTATAATTGTGAAGTTTTATCACTGTGATTTTTCCTTGCCTATTGGAAAAACATTCCCACATATATATTTGTTATTTCAGTGATAAAGTAATGAGTTAAAAATCATTTGGTTAGTTACTCCTTCACAAACATAAAACAAATGACAAATCTAAATCATATCCTATCAAACCACATAACAAACAAAATGTTTTTTAAAGCAAAAAACAGTATCAAACTTTTCCACAACCAAACTGCAACTGTCAACTTCCTAAAAAAATGTATCAAACACAAACAAACCATAATTCCACCAACATTCCGAATCCAAAACAAACCCAACCCAAATATTTCTAACACAAACAAACTGAAATGGTATGACCAATCTGTGAAAACATCAAAATTTTTCATACAAATTGCTATAGATGACTTACAAAAGCAAATAAATATTTCAAAACAAAAAACAAAAGAAACCCAATTACTTTTATTACAACATCTTAGTGAAGAAAACAAACAAACTGCTGTCTCCTCTCTCCTAAATTATGAAATTACATTAGCAAGAAACCTAAAAGAAGCCAAAGTTAAAAAATTTAATTTTCTATGTAAAAAGCAAAATAACACACCTTGTATAGAAAACGATTATTCAGGAGACACCCCACATCAACCCTTCACCCCTCATTCCCCAACTCTGACACCATCACCTCCTCTCAGAAGACCCGCCACCCCCCCTTCCCCAATTCTGTCTCCGTCGCCCCCAGACATACCCCCTACACCGGATGCTTATACAGAAAACACTCCCCCACAAACTAATACAAAGAGTAATAGAAGAAAGAATAGGCCCGGCATTAGAACAAGACAATTCATAAAAAAACAGAGAAAGATTCAAAAACAAACACAAATCTCGGCAATCTTTAACTTCTCTGACTTCATAGTAGACACTGCAACTGAAAAACTTTTAAATAGGGGTTTAAACTTCTCAATAAAAACACCAATACCAAAAATAACACAAATACAAGCTGACTGTAAAAAACTAGAGAGACAAATGGCATGGAAAGAACATTTCAAAAATGATACATCAATCTATGTATCAAAGATTTTCAAGCAAGAGAAAACAAACCTCCCTCCAAAACCAATCCCACCAAATCTTACTTCTTTTCTAAACACAATAGAATCTAACATATGTGACAAAACAAAATGGAATAGAAACCATTTCAATCCAAACCGAAGCAATATTTCAAAAGAAGAACAGATAGCTTTAGAATCTCTAAAACATAAACAACAAGACAAACAACTCATCATAAAACCTGCTGACAAAGGAGCGGGCATATGTATCATAGACTACGAAAAATACATAGAAAACTGTATGTCTCATCTAAACTCTGTACAACACCAACAATCTGGCCCCATTCTACGTTATTATACTCTTAGTTCAACAACACAAGCATTCCAAACTAAAGCAAAAATCAGAGCTACACTAAAACAGGGCAAAATAAGAGGGTGGCTAACGAATTCTGATTTTAATTCAATGGACCCTAAAGAATGTGGACTTGCAAAGTTTTATCAAATCTATAAAATCCACAAACAATTCAATGAAGGACAATTACCGCCAGCAAGACCAATCATCAATAATATTGGTTCACTTACTGAAAACATCTCAAAATATGTCGACCATCACACTAAAGACCTTGTCAAAACATTACCTTCCTACCTTGAAGACACAAGAGATTTCCTGGACCTTTGTGAAAACATAAACCAATCTGGAAATCTTAAAGACAATCAAATCCTTGTTACTATAGATGTAGTTTCTTTATACACCAACATTTCCAAACGAGATGCAATACCATCAGTTCATCATTATTTAGAAACAAGACAAGACAAATCCGTTCCTACATCATATATTTTACAATTACTCGAATTAGTATTTGACTGCAACTATTTTAAATTTGGCAATAGAGTGTTCAAACAAGAAATAGGGGTAGCAATGGGTACAATATCTGCACCAAACACAGCCACACTTACGATGGGAAAATTAATTGATCCCAAACTTCACCAACTAGCATTAGACATCCAAGGTAACTTTGACCCTATATCAGCACTAAAAAGATTTTTAGATGACTATTTTATGCTTTGGACAGGAGGCATACAATCATTAGAAGAGTTCCTGAATGAAATCAATAATATCCATCCTACTTTAAAGTTCACATACAATTATACTTCTCCCTTTCCATGCTATGAAACAACAGATGTGCCACACGACTGTTTTTGTCATACAACAAGGAAAATCCCATTTTTGGATGTACAAATAGAAATAAAAAATGACAAACTAATAACAGACATTTACAGAAAACCAACAGACCGCTGCCAATACCTTCTTCCTTCATCCTGCCATCCACCCCATGTTATAAAAAATATTCCTTACTCCCTGTGCTATAGACTGGTTAGAATTTGCTCAGAGAGACCAACTTTACTGAAAAGAATGGAGGAGCTGAAAGACTTTTTCCTTTTAAGAAACTATGATAAACAATTAATCAATTCCAGCATTATGAGAGCATTAAAACTTAAAAGATCCGATACCCTAAAAAAAGTCACCAAAAAACAAAACTCAAGAACAATTTTTACTACTACCTACCACCCTGCACTGCCACATATATCAAAAATATTAAAAGATTCGTGGAGAATGAATATTGAAACAGACAACCAATTGAACAAAGTTTTTGACAAACCACCAATGGTAGCATATAAACAACCTTCTAATTCCAGCCTACGTCAAATTCTTGTGAAATCCACACTCCCTGACAGGGAACACAGAATTCTGCCAGGACTCAAACCATGTAATATGAATATATGTAATATATGCCCATACATCGATGCAAAATCTACAACCACAAGTTCAAACGACAACAGTATAAAGATATCAATAAACTGCGAGGCCACCTGTCTTACAAAAAATATTGTGTATTGTATAACCTGCTCTTATTGCAAACAACAATATATTGGCGAGACTGGACGCACTCTAAGAACCAGAATTGGCGAACATTTAAGATACATAGCAAATAACAAACACACGACAACAGGACAACATTTCCAACAACCAAATCACAACATGAAAGTTACAATTTTACATGTTCTGAAATATGAAGGAGAAACAGAGAGAAAAATTAAGGAGGCAAGATGTATCAATCTATTCAACACAAAAACAATTGGCCTCAATAATAGATAATAGAATTAGTAAATGATTAGCTAATTAATTTTTTACACTTTTTGTTTGTACAGCAACATTTTTTAAAAAAACTTCTTTTAGTTTACATAATAAAACAATAAATGAAAATATGAACTAATTCATTTTTTTAAAAAGAAATTTTCCAACAATTTGCTCAATGTTTTTTGTCAATATAACGGATATAGTAAATAATAGCTAATAGCAAAATAAATTTTTTTTTTTATTTTTCAAGACCTAAAAAATTTTACTTAAATTTTATTATCATATTTATGTATATACCTAGAGTTATCTCTTTTTTAAAAAAATATTTTTGGAAATATAATAGATATAGTAAATGATAACTAACTCCAATATTAAAGAACCTTTTCCACAATAACTTTTTTTAAATGTTTTTTTTTGATTATCAATAATAATATATAAACAGTTTAACTCTTAAATACAAATCTTTTGTCAATATAATGGATATAGTAAATGATAGCTAATAGCAATTGAAAATTTTTTTATTTTACAAGACCTAAACTTATAAGAAAAAATTTTTATTATCATAATTATGTATAAACATTTACTTCTTTAAAAATCTTTGGAGTACTATAATAGATATAGTAAATGATAGCTTACTCCCATATATAAAAAAGTTTTTTCAAAATAACCTAAAATGTATAAAAGCTTGACTTCTAAATACTAATTTTATTCTACAGTATCTATGCAGCATAACCTAATTCTAAATACTTCATCTATAAAAGTAAGCTTTAATTTTGAATGATAATTTAATAAAAAAAGAAAATAGTTTTTTTCATATAAAAATGTTAAATATTAAAATTTATGTATATCAATATATTTTAAACACCCCCCCCCCCTGCTGATATTGTCTCTTGCTAAAAAAAATCTCTTCCAGTTTACTTTTAACATCCAACTAAACTCAAGGTTGATCATATTATTTTCTTCTTTTTTCTTTTTTTAGCAACATTTTCTGCCTTTATAGTTCTACAAATTTCTTTATTTTTACCTATCTTTTAATATGTAAATTAAATTAATATGATTTATGTCATTTAGACTGATGAGGGTGCAATGTCCACCGAAATATATTTCAATAAATAGCTGGGAAGTTAAAAGACTTTTTCACTTAGTGAATTTATCTTATGCATATATGTTATTATAACTTATAGTTAAAATTTATGGATTTTACATTATTTTTTTAAAATTTTTTTATATTCTTAGGTAAATATTTCGAGATATCAGGTGTTCAGTTTAGGATTAAGAAGTCTCTTCTTGGTATCTTCAGTTTATAAAGAATAAGAATCAAATATAAGTATTTGTATTTGTACAAAAAGCATTACAAAAATAGTACATTATCTATAATACAAAGTAGAATGATGTCTGTCTGTCTATTTGTCCGTCTGTCTATCAGAAGCTTAAGATCTCAGTAACCACTGAACCTATTGGGCTTCACTCTTCAGGTAATATACCTATTAGTCCTGTGATGGTTTTAAGCTATTTTCTTGGGGGGGTTGACACTTAAAGCTTTTTACTTACTACTAGGATTAGCAGCTTCGTCCCTAGCGTCTAGAGTCTTCGTCCCCTCCAAACTCCAAGAAAATAGCCTAAAACCACCACAGGACCAGTAAATATATTCCCTGAAGAGTAGAACCTAATCTTTTCAGTGGTTACCAAGATCTTAAGCTTTAGACAGACAGACATTGTTTTACTCTGTATTAAAGACAAGTATTTTCTGAGATCTTTAGCATTAGACAAAATAACCCTATATCCTATTATATGTATATCCTATAAATCCTTTTCTTCTGTAGCGAAGAATCTTGCTAACTACTGAACCGACATGATCTGGGTGAGGTTGTAGGCTATTTTCTTTTTCCTTCCATATCACTTCAAGAACCTGTATTCAAAATGGTAGAAAAATAGCCTAAAACCATCTCGGTAACTGTGTTAAGTTTCCCTGAAATTAAGTAATCAATCGGTTCAGTAGTTATGAAAATCTTAAGCATCAGGCAAAAAACTTACTACTTTATATACCAGGATATACTTAGTACGCAATAACAGGATGTATGTCTATCTGTCTGTCTGTTGGTACCGAAGGTTCTCGCTAACAGCTAAACTGATATGGTTCTCCTTTACAGGGTAGCTTCTCATAGGTCCTGGGAGAGGGTACAACCACTCTCCCAAGATAAATCACTCTTAGAAAAAAAATCACCACCTTTCCCCTATTTTTTCTTTCTTTTTAAAACTGAAATCAGAAATTTATTAGCGAAGCTACTCTATAATCACTTTGTCAGTCCGTTACGCTATCGGTAAACGTGATTTTCTCGGCTCCTGTTTTTGATTAAATAAGTTGACATTCTACATATTTTCATTGAGATTTGCCATTTGGTTTGGTTCGAGATCTATTCCTAGATTTTCAAGTTTTCATGGTTTTATCGACTCCTGTTCAAGATAGACGGCTTAAATTTTCAGTGAATAAATAAAATCACATTCTACACATTTTCAAAAAGTTTCTTTAAGGTTTGTCTATTTGTTGCAGTGCTAGATCGATTTCTAGATGTATAGGTTTTTGTGATTTTCTCTACTCATATTCTTGATAGAGGGTTGTAATTTTCAGGGATTGTATAAGTTTTCATTCTTAATACTTTCACTAAGTTTCATTGAGATTTGCTTATTGGTTGGGGGGCTGAATTTATTCCTAGATTTTCACGTTTTTATATATATTTTAAAAAGGTTTTGTAATTTAAATAAGTTAAATGCTTATTTTTTATGACACTACTCTATAGTTTATTCATTTTCCCCGATTTCCATCCATAACTTTTGAGTTTCGCTACTCATGGATGTTGTCATCCTTGTTTATTACTTTTTATTTTTAAATAAAAAATAAAAAATTGGGTTTTTGAATTCAACTCCCCCCTAATCAAGTTCCTCTAGAGGCCTCTAAGGGCCGCGTAGTCGCTGGTCCTTATAATAGGATATACTTTGTACGTAATAACAGGATGTCTGATTGTTTGCACCAAAGGATCTCGCTAACCGCTGAACCGATATGGTTCTCCTTAACAGGATAGCTTCTCATAGGTTCTTGAAAGTTTTATAACTATTTTGGGGAAGAGTATCACTATTGACCCTCCCAAGAGAAATCGACTTTAGAAAAAAATTACCTCCTCCCCCAAAAAAGAATTTTAATTGATCACTGATTTTAAGTTAATTTTTTTACAGATGTCTATATATAACTTTTGAGCTTCGCTACTTATGTATGTTGTCATCCATGTTTTTTACTTTTTCTTTTTAAATCTAAAATAAAAAAATTGGGTTATTGCATTCAACTCTCCCCTCCTCAAGTGCCCCTAGAGGCCTTTAGGAGCGTAGACGCTAGATCTTTTAAATAAAGTAATAGGATATCTGTAAGTCCGCTATGGTTCTCCTTTACAGGTAGCCGCTAGTAGACTTAAATGCATTGATAATAGGTAGTTAGGATAATATATTCATTATTTTTCTTAGGAATGTATGTTTTTGTACGTTTTTTTACTTTTTTTATGTACGTAACGTATTTTTTTGTGTACGTTATATACGTTTTTTATTTTCAAAATTGGCTGGCCAGTCTGCATTTGAGTTTTTAATTAAATCATAAATTGTTGGAGGTAGACTAAAAATAATAATCTTGCGTAAGCTAAAAAAAAACTTTGGAAGACAGTATTTTAAACTTTTTTAGTAGCGAAGCTACTCTATAATTTGAAATGTCCGTATGTCTGAAACGTTTTGGGGGAAACGTGATTTTCTTAGCTCCTATAAAAGATAGACAGCTGAAATTTTTAGTGTAGATTTCTATGACATATGCCCATCTAATCTATACTTTGTTTATCCATCTGTCATTTGTTTGGGGTGCTAGATCGATTCCTAGATTTTCAAGTTTTCGTGATTTTCTCAATACTTTTTTAAGATAGAGGGCTGAAATTTTCAGGGATTAATCAATTTTACATTCTACATATTTTCATCGAGTTTTATTAAAAATTCATCTATTAATTGGGATGCTAGAAGATCGATTCCTAGATTTTTAAGTTTTCGTGGTTTTCTCTGTTCCTATTCAGGAATAGGATTGACGACTGAAATCATCAGGAATTGAATATACTCATATTCTACATATTTCCATCAAGTTTCATTAAGATTTGTCTATTAATTATGGTGCTAGATCTATTTCTAGATTTATAATTTTTCATGATTTAAAGGTTGCGTGATTTTGTAGTTATCGCCATTTCCCTATTTCATCAAATATATTGGATGACACTGCACTATAGTTAATTTTTCGCCGATATTTATTCATAATTTTTGAGCTTCGCTACTTATGGATGTTGTCATCCTTGTTTATTTACTTACTCAATGTTTAGGTAGAAATGGAATTTTTAGCCATCATTTTCTTGGATATGGTCTAAAAAATAAAAAGAAGGTACCTTTCAACTATTTTAATTTATCTCGACAGTCATTTTTAGTAAAGTGAAGTGATGTTGTACGTAAAAAACTTAAAAACTTAAAGCATATGTGGGAGGGGGGATAATATGAACAAAATAAAGAGTCATGAAAATATTTTTCCTATTTTTTCTTCCTCGCTGGAAAAAACTAGGAGGGGGAATAAAGGGGGGGGGGGTAATGCAACCATCTCGTAATCAGTGAGCAAATCAGAGTTGGCATAAAAAAACCACGTGGTTTAAATCAAGGGGTTTAAACCAAAAAAACCAAGCTTAAAAAAAACAAAGGTGGGATGGTTTAAATGGTTTTTAAAAAAAAAAATATTTATACAAAGGCTTATCTTTCCAGTTATATCTTTTCATAACGTAAATAATACAGTAAATAACTGTCAGTCAGGGTCGTCAAATCGGGCGGGCGGTTTTGGGCGGGTGGTTTTGGGCTGCCCTTGTTCGGGTCCTTTTGGGCAGATTTGGGCACCCCCCGTTTCGGGGATGAGAAAAAGGGGGAGGGGGTGAAAAAAGAGGGGGGGGGGGGGCTGGCCTATAATTTGGATATTATTTTTAAAAACCAAAAAAAAACCTGGTTTTTATTTTTAAAAAACCCAAAAACCTGGTTTTTATTTAAAAAAAAACCAAAAAACCTGGTTTAAACCAAAAAAAAACAAAACTGTTTTGTTCTTTAAAAAAAAACCCCGTTTTTTTCCACCTGTAGCAAATGGCACTTAGAATTCGAATTTCCATCTGAAGCATGAGTAATCCTTGGTAGGTCTATTTTCCCTAAATCGAACATAAAGTTGGTAAAGTAACGGCTAACGGATGGCGGCTCAGCCGTTTTGCCATTTTTTTGGTATCAATATTGCAAATTAGTCACGAAACCTATCTCCACATAAACTCTTTTCCACTCCAAAACGCTATCAAACGGTTCTAGACGGTAGCTGTTGGTACTAGAAGTTTTAAAAATGGTTATTGCTATCATTTAACATGAATTAAACCAAAAATATGTTTTAAAAAGTTGATTACTACGTAATTGATGATGGATTTACCCTGAAAATAGGCAAAAAAACGGCTGAGCCGCCAGCCGTTACTTTTCCAACTTTTTGTTCGATTTAGGAAAAATAGACCTACCAAGGATTACTCATGCAAAAGTTCAGAACTCGAATTCTAAGTGCCATTTGCTCACTGATTACGAGATGGTTGCATTAAACCCCCCCCCCCTCCCTTTGCAGCGGGGAAAAATATGAATCTTGTGCAGAACTTAGACCCCTGTATTATTATACTAGCCTCTACGGGCCCTTAAGGAGGGGGAGTTGAATTCGATAACCAATTTTTTTATTTTAGATTTAAAAGAAAAAAACTTATGGGGGGAATTTTTTTTCTTGGGGCGATTTCTCTTTGGAGGGTTTAGGTACCCTCCCCAACAATAGTTATAAACATTCCCAGTACCTATGAAAAGCTACTCTGTAAAGAAGAACTATATCGGTTAAGCGGTTAGCGAGATCCTTTGGTACAAAGTACAAACAATAAACATGCAGTTGCTTTATTAGACGGATTTGTGATTTATGACTTCTGTCCATTTATGATTGTTTTGTGACATTTATATGCTGTCATCCTTGTTTACTTCAAAGTTTTTTTGTTTTGTTTTAGGTTACAATATTGGGGCTCGAACACAGTCTTGGACACTTTCATTTAGTTGGCGTCAAGTTGGGATATAATCCTATGAAAGCCAAAGGTAATTTTCTCAGGGATTCACGCATATGGCAATGAATTTCATATTATTCCTCCAAAAAAAAAATTTTTTTTAAGAGGGGGGGGAAGTTTTGCCACTTTCGCGTAATCTGTGATTATTAGGCTAGGTATTGATGTGAGACTATAGGTTATTTGGGATAAAAGTTTACTTTTGGGTAGTACTTCACGTATATTTAATCATTTTTTGGATAGGTCTCCAGGTTCAGGTGCTGCAGGCTGGAAGGTGGTTTCTGGACAGGTAAAAAAAATTTAAAATTTTTGTTTGAAGAGTTAGAGATCAAATTATTAAACAAAATATGCATTTTTATGGATATTATCGACATATAAGAAGAAAAAAATTAAAATCGGCCTCCAGGCTCAGGTGCTGCAGCCTCCAGGTCGACTCTGGACAGGTAAAAAATCAAATTTTTTATTTGAAGAGTTAGAGGACAACTTAAAAAACAGAATATGCATCTTTTTTGATGTTATTGACATATTTGAAGAAAAAATTCAAATCGGCCTAAAGGTTCAGGTGCTGTAGGCCCCTAGGTCCACTCTGGAAAGGAAAAAATAAAAAAAATTTATTTGAAGAGTTAGAGGTCAACTTATAAAACAGAATATGCATATTTTTTTATATTATTGACATATTTGAAGAAAAAATTAAAATCGGCCTACAGGTTCAAGTGCTGCAGGCCTCCAGGTCCACTTAGGACAGGTAAAAAAACAAGTTTTTTATTTGAAGAGTTAGAGGTCAACTTATAAAACAGAATATGCATATTTTTTGATATTATTGACATATTTGAAGAAAAAATTAAAATCGGCCTCCAGGTTCAGGTGCTGCAAGCCTCCAGGTCCACTCTGGACAGGTAAAAAAACATGTTTTTTATTTGAAGAGTTAGAGGTCAACTTATAAACAGAATATGCATATTTTTTTGTTATTATTGACATTTTTGAAGAAAAAATTAAAATCGGCCTCCAGGTTCAGGTGCTGCAGGCCTCCAGGTCCACTCTGGACAGGTAAAAAAACAAGTTTTTTATTTAAAGAGTTAGAGGTCAACTTATAAAACAGAATATGCATATTTTTTTATATTATTGACATATTTGAAGAAAAAATTAAAATCGGCCTCCAGGTTCAAGTGCTGCAGGCCTCCAGGTCCACTTAGGACAGGTAAAAAAACAAGTTTTTTATTTGAAGAGTTAGAGGTCAACTTAAAAAACAGAATATGCATATTTTTTTGTTATTATTGACATATTTGAAGAAAAAATTAAAATCGGCCTCCAGGTTCAGGTGCTGCAAGCCTCCAGGTCCACTCTGGACAGGTAAAAAAACATGTTTTTTATTTGAAGAGTTAGAGGTCAACTTATAAACAGAATATGCATATTTTTTTGTTATTATTGACATTTTTGAAGAAAAAATTAAAATCGGCCTCCAGGTTCAGGTGCTGCAGGCCTCCAGGTCCACTCTGGACAGGTAAAAAAACAAGTTTTTTATTTGAAGAGTTAGAGGTCAACTTATAAAACAGAATATGCATATTTTTTGATATTATTGACATATTTGAAGAAAACATTAAAATCGGCCTCCAGGTTCAGGTGCTGCAGGCCTCCAGGTCCACTCTGGACAGGAAAAAAATAAAATTTTTTATTTGAAGAGTTAGAGGACAACTTACAAAACAGAATATGCATCTTTTTTGATGTTTTTGACATATTTGAAGAAAAAATTAAAATCGGTCTCCAGGTTCAGGTGCTGCAGACCTCTAGGTCCGCTCTGGACATGTAAAAAATAAACAGAATATGCATATTTTTTTGTTATTATTGACATATTTGAAGAAAAAATTAAAATCGGCCTCCAGGTTCAGGTGCTGCAGGCCTCCAGGTCCACTCTGGACAGGTAAAAAAACAAGTTTTTTATTTGAAGAGTTAGAGGTCAACTTATAAAACAGAATATGCATCTTTTTTTGTATTATTGACATTTTTGAAGAAAAAATTTAAGTCAGCCCCCAGGTTCAGGTGCTGCAGGCCTCCAGGTCCACTCTGGACAGGTAAAAAATATAATTTTTTATTTGAAGAGTTAGAGGACAACTTACAAAACAGAATATGCATCTTTTTTGATGTTTTTGACATATTTGAAGAAAAAATTAAAATCGGTCTCCAGGTTCAGGTGCTGCAGACCTCTAGGTCCGCTCTGAACATGTAAAAAATAAAAGGGGGAGGTCATTTTCTAGTAAATTCCGTAAAGGTGTGTGTTTTAAGGCCTAAAAATAGTAGTAGAACGCTAAGGTGCTCTAGATATATGTATTCCCTATTGAATAGAACAATAGGGAAAAATTTTTTTTTTTTTTTGATTACCGTATCTGGAAATTCTTTTAAAAATACGAAATTTCTATCAAACGCTTTGATTTACATAAATTAACCCTAAAAATGAACCTAACCTTAATTTTCTCAGAAACCATTTGATCAATAGAGTTGATTTCTTGAACTAAAGCTTTTATGAGTATGAACATCTCATGGTTTCGAAGTCAACCCTCTACCCCCACCCCCTAGCCCTCCGGGGCTAAAAAAAAACCCTGGAAATGAACCTAACCCTAATTATCTCAGAAACCATTTAATCAATAGAGATGATTTCTTAAACTTAAGTTTTAAGCTTAAAAACTTACTTATAGTTTCGAAGTTACCCTCCTGTTACCAACCCCTAGCCCTCTGGGGCTCAAAAAAAACCTGGAAATGAACCTAACCTTAATTATCTCAGAAACCATTTGATCTATAGAGATGATTTCTTAAACTTAAGTTTTTAAGCTTATAAACTTACTTATAGTTTCGAAGTTACCCTCCTGCCGCCAACCCCTAGCCCTCTGGGGCTCATAAAAACCCTGGAAATAAACCTAACCTTAATTTTCTCAGAAACAATTTGATCAATTGAGATGATTTCTTAAACTTAAGTTTTTAAGCCTATTTACTTACTTATAGTTTTGAAGTTACCCTCCTGCTGCCAAACACTAGCCCTCCGGGGCTCAAATTAACCCTAAAAATTACCTAACCTTAATTTTCTCAGAAACCATTTGATCAATAGAGATGATTTCTTAAACTTAAGCTTTTATGGTTATAAACTAACTTCTAGTTTAGAATTCATCCCCCTGTTACCAACCCCTAGCCCTCTGGGGCTCAAAAAAACCCTAAAAATGTACCTAACCTTAATTTTCTCAGAAACCATTTGATCAATAGAGTTGATTTCTTGAACTAAAGCTTTTATGAGTATGAACATCTCATGGTTTCGAAGTCAACCCTCTACCCCCACCCCCTAGCCCTCCGGGGCTAAAAAAAACCCTGGAAATGAACCTAACCCTAATTTTCTCAGTAACCATTTGATCAATAGAGTTAATTTTCAAACTTAAGTTTTTATGCTTATTAACTTACTTATAGTTTCGAAGTTACCCTTCTATGGCCAACCCCTAGCCCTCTGGGGCTCAAATTAACCCTTAAAATGAACCTAACCTTAATTTTCTCAGAATCCATTTGATCAATAGAGATGATTTCTTAAACTTAAGCTTTTATGCTTATAAACTAACTTCTAGTTTAAAATTAAAAGTAACGTTAAGTTTAGAAGTCACCCTACTGCCGCCAACCCCTAGCCCTCTGGGGCTCAAATTAACCCTAAAAATTATCCTAACCTTAATTTTCTCAGAAACCATTTGATCAATAGAGATCCTTTCTTAAACTTAAGCTTTTATGCGTATAAACTAACTTCTAGTTTAAGATTCAGCCCCCTGCCACCAACCCCTAGCCCTCTGGGGCTCAAAACTGCCTAAAATGAACCTAACCTTAATTTTTTCAAAAACTATTTGACCAATAGAGATGATTTCTTAGACTTAAGCTTTCATACTTATAAACTATCTTTTAGATTAGAAGTCACCCCCCCTGCCCCTAACCCATAGCCCTCCGGGGCTTAAATTAACCCTAAAAATGAACCTAACCTTAATAATCTCAGAAACCATTTGATCAATAGAGATGATTTCTTAAACTTAAGCTTTTATGTTACCCTCCTGCTGCCAACACCTAGCCATTCGGGGCTCAAATTAACCCTAAAATTGAACCTAACCTTAATTTTCTCAGAAACCATTTGGTCAATAAAGCAGATTTCTAGGACTTTTATGGTTTAGAAGCCCCCCTAGCCCCCCATTGCTCAAAAAAACCCTAAAAATTAACTTGATTTTCACAGAAGCCATTTGATCAATAGTGCAGATTATTTTTGTCTAAAGCTTATATGATTATAAAATAACTTTTAGTTTGAAAGTTTCTTAACCTCAGTAACCACATTATTAAATGTTCAGATGAAAGTTTAAGATATCGTTTCTATTGATCAAATGGTTTCTGAGAAATTTAAGGTTAGGTTAATTTTTAGGGTTAATTTGAGCCCCGGAGGGCTAGGGTTTGGCAGCAGGAGGGTAACTTCAAAACTATAAGTAAGTTAATAGGCATAAAAACTTAAGTTTAAGAAATCATCTCAATTGATCAAATGCTTTCTATGAAAATTACGGTTAGGTTCATTTCCAGGGTTTTTTTGAGCCCCGGAGGGCTAGGGGGTGGGGATAGGGGGTTGACTTCAAAACCATGAGATGTTCATACTCATAAAAGCTTAAGTTTAAGAAATCATCTCTATAGAACAAATTGTTTATGAGATAATTAAGGTTAGGTTAATTTCCAGGGTTTTTTATGAGCCCCAGAGGGCTAGGGGTTGGCGGCAGGAGGGTAACTTCAAACTATTAGTAAGTTTATAAGCATAAAAACTTAAGTTTAAGAAATCATCTCTATAGATCAAATGGTTTCTAAGATAATTAAGGTTAGGTTCAGTTCCAGGTTTTTTTTTTGAGCCCCAGAGGGCTAGGGGTTGGCAGCAGGAGGGTAACTTCGAAACTATAAGTAAGTTTATAAGCTTAAAAACTTAAGTTTAAGAAATCATCTCTATAGATCAAATGGTTTCTGAGATAATTAAGGTTAGGTTCATTTCAAGGTTTTTTTGAGCCCCAGAGGGCTAGGGGTTGGTAACAGGAGGGTAACTTCAAAACTATAAGTAAGTTTTTAAGCTTAAAACTTAAGTTTAAGAAATCATCTCTATTGATCAAATGGTTTCTGAGATAATTAGGGTTAGGTTCATTTCCAGGGTTTTTTTTAGCCCTGGAGGGCTAGGGGGTGGGGGTAGAGGGTTGACTTTGAAACCATGAGATGCTCATACTCATAAAAGCTTTAGTTCAAGAAATCAACTCTATTGATCAAATGGTTTCTGAGAAAATTAAGGTTAGGTTCATTTTTAGGGTTAATTTATGTCACTTTAAGCAAATCAAAGCGTTTGATAGAAATTTCATATTTTTTTTAGAATTTCAAGGTACGGTAATAAAAAAAAAAAAAAATTTTTCCCTATTGTTCCATTCAATAGGGAATACATATATCTAGAGCACCTTAGCGTTCTACTACTATTTTTAAGCCTTAAAACACACACCTTTACGGAATTTACTAGAAAATGACCTCCCCCTTTTTTATTTAAAGAGTTAGAGGACAACTTAAAAAACAGAATATGCATCTTTTTTGATGTTATTGACATATTTGAAGAAAAAATTCAAATCGGCCTAAAGGTTCAGGTGCTGTAGGCCCCTAGGTCCACTCTGGAAAGGAAAAAATAAAAAAAATTTATTTGAAGAGTTAGAGGTCAACTTATAAAACAGAATATGCTTCTTTTTTTAGGGTAAGGGGGGGGGAATTTCGGTATTTTTTCTTTTTTTTTGAAAAAAAATAGGGTAAATATTAATATTTTTAAATGAAACCAAGACCGGTAGAAAGCTTATGGAAAGGACTATCAGGTCCTTTAAGGACGTTATCCTAGGACTTTTAGAAGTTTGCCGAAAATGACTGCAAAAAAGTTACCGAAAATTCCCCACCAGCGGGGGAATTTTCGGTAATTTTTTTCAACCTAAAAAAAATCGATGAAAAACGGCCAAACAGCCAGTCGAACATAAATAATCATAATTAGTATAGGTTATAGGGATTATCCACAAAAAATTTCATAATGATCGGACTATTCCTTCTATGTTAAAAATGAATTTTTTTGAAAGATCGAATTTTCGATTTTTTTTTATAAATTTTTTTTTTTAAAAACTTAAAATTAATATAAGAAAAAAACGTATTTTATTACTTTTTAGGCCTGATCCTAAAAAAGCTCACATTGAACTATAGATTTAGACCAAAAAACATGAAAATTGATTAAAAATTGACCTCAATAATCGAATTTGAAGCAAAAGTGTCATCTTTGCAAAAAATCTTGACTACATTTTAACCTTAAAAAAATCGATGAAAAAAGGCCAAATGACCAAACAAGCGTAATAAATCATAATTAGCATAGGTTATTGGGATTAACCACAAAAAAATTCATAAAGATCGGACTATTCCTCCTATGTCAAAAATATTTTTTTTCAAAGGACCAGAAATTATGATTTTTTCCTTGCAAAAATTTGCTTCAAAAAATAAAATTAATTTTTTTTTGTTTTTTATCTGTTCTATTCATTTTTAGGCCTAATTCTTAAAAAGTCCATATGGAATAATACATTTGACAAAAGAAAACATGAAAACATGACCTTAAAAGTTGAATTTTAATTTCTTTTGAAATTACCGAAATTTCCCCCGGCGCCAACTTTGGTCATTTTAGAAAAAAATATTACCCCGATTTTAAAGCTCTCAACAGATTTGGAAAGAGCGGGCAATTCTTAGTTCAAATGGTTTTTACAGATCAGCTCTAGGTCTTACCAATTTTTGTGTGCGTCGATCTTTACACACCTACTAAAAAATTTTTGAAAAAAAAATTTTTTTCGTCCGACTTTGAGACCCAATAAGTACCCTTAATATTCATCTCACAATTTTTTTTTATTAGAGATTTTTTATTTTGGGGGGGGGGGTATTTTATACTTTTTTGTAGGCAATTTAATAAGGAACAAATTTGCTTTTATGTTTTTTTCTGTCATTTGAAAGAAACATGGAGAAAAAGGTCATTTAATGAAGGTAGGTCGAAATTACCGAAAATAGCCCCTTACCGAAACTTCCCCCGCCTTACCCTATATTATTGACATAATTGAATAAAAAATTAAAATCGGACTCCATGTTCAGATCCTGCAGGCCTTCAGGTTATTTTGGAATATAGAAGAAAGATTTCGAAATGGAATAAGTTTAAAACTTAAAATATAGTTATATAGTGAAATTTAAGGACCTGGAGCCTGTCTGGACACACATTTTGAAGCCTTAAATGATTAATTTTACTATATTATCTTATTTTAATCATTTTTTAAATACATACCTTTCTTCTAAATTCAAAAATTACCTGGATATTTGCCTGGCCAATGGCGAACAGCGGTCACTGGGATCCATCAAAAAGTTTCAATGAATATGATAACTACCAGGTTTAAATAAATATAGAATAGAAAAAAAAGTAGGGGGGAAATCAAATAAATAGGAAATATACCTGAAAATAGTCTCTAAAGTTCACCTGGAAGCCTGCAGCACCTGAACCTGGACGCCAATTTTATTTTTTTTCTTCAAATATACATGTTACATCTAAAAAGATGCTAATGTTGTTTTAAAAACTGACCTCTAACTCTTCAAATAAAAAACTTGATTTTTTACCTGCCCAGAGTGCACCTGGAGGCCTGCAGCACGTGAACCTGGAGGCTAATTTTAATTTTTTCTTCAAATATGTCAATAATAACAAAAAAATGCATATTCTGTTTTATAAGTTGACCTCTAACTCTTCAAATAAATTTTTTTTTTTACCCGTCTTCAGTTGACCTGGAGGCCTGCAGCACCTGAACCTGGAGGCCGATTTAAATTTTTTCTTCAAATATGTCCATAATATAAAAAAATATGCATATTCTGTTTTATAAGTTGACCTCTAACTCTTCAATAAAAAAATTTTACCTGTCCAGAAACCACCTTCCAGCCTGCAGCACCTGAACCTGGAGACCTATGCAAAAAATGATTAAATATACGTGAAGTACTACCCAAAAGTAAACTTTTGTCCCAAATAACCTATAGTCTCACATCAATACCTAGCCTAATAATCACGGATTACGTGAAAGTGGCAAAACTTCCCCCCCCCCCACAGTGGGATTTTTGGTCATTTTTTAAATTTCCTCAATTTTGAGTTAAATGTCCCAGGGGCTAGTATTACCATTTAAAAGTTGCCATGCGACATATTCTTTTATATACTACAAAATTAGGCAAAATACAGCCGTTTTGCTGAACGTGGTCAAAGGAATATTTTTAAAAAGTTAATTTTTTCATTAAAATCATCATACATTGCTTTTCCTACTTTTTCCTAGAATAAATTGGTGTAAAAATCTGATTAAATGATATGTAACAATATTTCATTGATATATACAGATGTTTCTACTTTAAAATGCAAAGAAAAATAAGAAAAGTTGTCATAAATCTGTAATTTAAAATCCAAGAACACCTAATATTGCATCTTAAAATAACATGTATTTTTTACGTTTAAAGGTTTTTCTCACTTGGGGCTACGAGGTGCCAAAAGTTATTTAGGCCCTGATTAAATTCAAGTATTCATAATTCAAGATTAGTTCTTAACTCTTGGCACCTCGTAGCCCCAAATGAGAAATCCAGCTTAGAAAATAGATACTGTGAAGTTGTATTAATATAAATTAAATACCATTATGAAGTCAAACTACTAAAAATTTATATAATTCAATAACACACATATTTAATCTTTACAGGTTACCTTCCGTTTTTAATAGCAAAGCTATTCTGTAAATGATACGTCCGTCCATCGGTACATCTGTCCATTAGAAATAGTATTAGGGAAACCTTGAATTTCTCGGACTTTATTACCATACTAAGAAGCATCCAGATTATGATTCAGTCATCGTAATGTCTAATGATCTGACAACCAGTTGATTTATATTTAAACAAGGATGACAACATTCATAAAAGCAAAGCTCTGAAACTGGGTGACAGACGAACATTAACTCTTGTAGAGCGTGAATATGTAAAATATAAATAAATAAGTCTTGACAAAATTTTGCCTAAATTTGTTGCAAAAGTTCTTAAATATAAAATACTGTTTAAGGGTATACTGACATTGTGAGGAATTGATTAAAGAGATGCTTCGTTTATATATAATAAAAGTTAAAAATCGACATGAACGTATAGACATTCTGTTAATGATTATAGGGTTGATATGCTTACCAAATCGTACAGAAAAAATACAGGAATCAATAGAACAATTCTAACATGCATAAGTTAACGAAAAAGCTAACGTTACGGACGCAGGGACGTACGGACCGACCCTAATTATAGAAAAGCTTCGCTGTAATTTTAGATAAAAAGCTTTTATTTGGAGTGGGGGAAGGGGGGTAAAGATTTACCTCATTGATGGTAATCTACTCTATATAAAACTAACGTCTGCGCCCCTATCATCTAGGGACTCTATATTCGAAGGGATATGGAAGGGATGAAAAATAGCTTAAAACAATACCCAGGCTTTTTTATAAAAAATAAAATAGCCTAAAACCATCCTTTAAGAAGCTTCCCTCTAAAGAAGAACCATATCGGTTCATTGGTGAGTTAGATCCTTCACTACACACAAAAAAAGCTTAGTACTTAATATTATAGGATATTCTGAAAATACATATACAATGATTATTATGAAATAGTTTTAGCCTTTAGAAACAAAGCTGCTAAATTTTTATAAATGTCTTCCTTTCTGTATTTCTGAAACATTTGAATTAAATTCTTAAATTTGATTTATAAGCCACTATTTTTTTCTGTCTGTACTTCAACTTTGTTTAAAATACTTGATTTATATTGTTTCTTTCCTTATAATGGCCTTGGTTTCTAAATTTACTGTAGGTATTGCTTAAACTTTCCATCCAACTATTAAAATTTTAAAATAACAAGGATGACAACATCCATTAAAGCGAAGCTCTGAGACGGTAGGAAAAACGAACATTAACACTTATAGATTGTCATAACTAATCAGAGCATAAATGTATAAAAGTTGAACAGAAATGCAAGTAAAAACTGAATAATTACAGGATAATTTTTAGGGACATACTTACATTTTTAGGACTTGATTATGGAGATGCTATGCTTATAACATTGTACTTTGTTGTCCTAGAAATCAGTATTCCAAAAATTAGATCAATCTGATAATTATATCATATAAAAACTTGTTGTTAAAAACAGTTAAAAATTGCCATGTTTAAAATGGACATTCTGGTTATGATTATAGAGTTGCTACGCATTCTAAATCGTACGTAACTACTACAGAAAATCACCATGCAAAGTATGATAAGTTTGATAGGACAATTCTAAAATGCCTATATTAATGAAAAAAAGTTATCCGTTCCGAACAGATGGACAGACGAATGGACCCTAATTATAGAAAAGCTTCACTTTTAAAAAAAAATTTACAATATAATAAGGATGACAACATCCATAAGTATTAAAGCACCAAAAAACTTGGAATAAACAAAAAGGCAAATTGAGTTATAGAGCAGTTGTTTAACATAAAAAAAGAGAGATAATATGCAAAAACTCTTTTGTAGCATGACAGATAAACGGACCAGATAATGTATAGATTAGATGTACATATATTTTAGCTGTGAAAATTACATTTCCCCCATAGCATTACGGACTGATATCATATGTTATATTTTTTTAATGTTTAAAAAGTCATATTTGATAATTAATAGCAGATAGTTATAAGAAAACGATCAACAAGGAAGTTAAAAAAAACTTTTGCATAAGTAATACCACGATACATTAAAAAAAAACTCTTAGATATCCTATAATACAGTGTGTTTTTTTATGAGAACTTTTTTGAAAGCAATTTTACCCCACTTAAAGTTATCAAAATTTAATGATTAATGGCTTATTTTCTTCGTTTCTTAATGCAATTGATAAAACAAACAAAAAATATTACAGTTTTTGTTTAAAAAGTACAGTAAAATGTAAAATTCAAAACTTAGGTGTCAACATCTAAAAATGGTTTTAGCGCATTTTTTCTTAGGTTCAAATCTTCTACCTTTTGCAAGAATGGCTACAAAATGTTGAGATATAGAGCTAAAAATTAATACAGATACTATTGGGGACATTTACTAGAATATATCAAGGTTTGAAGGCCATATCTCAATCAAGGAGGGAGTACTGGTCCCCCAAAGTCAACTACTGAAAATCCAATTTTTTTCTTGCAAAGGGTAGAAGATTTGAGCTTAAGAAAAATGCGCTAAACCCATTTTTAGATGTTGTCACCTAAGTTTTGAATTTTAGATTTTTCTGCACTTTTTAATAAAAAAACTGAAATTTTTTTTAATGTTCCATTAATTGCATTAAAAAACGAAGAAAATAAGCCATTAATCAATAAATTCTGATAACTATAAGTAGGGTAAAATTGCTTTCAAAAAAGTTCTCATAAAAAAAACAAACTGTATAAAGTAGTAAGATTTTTTTGTCTAAAGATTATGATCTCAGTGAATACTGAACCGATTGGATTTTCTAAATTAATCCTGTGTTGGTTTTATGCCTATTTATTCTCAAATTTAAGACTTGGGATGGGTTTAGGCTATTTTTCTAGCGCCTCGCTATTCCTTTGAATAAAAAGCCCCTGGACTCCAGAAGAATACAAGAATATTTTTACTGTAAACATCATTACTTAAAATCAGTATCGAATTGAGAATGCATATAAAATCTTGAAGAACATCACATTTTTTTCCTATTTTGTATGATGTATGTTTGCAGGGCTCGGCAGCCTGTATGCCTCAGGGAAACCATTTACAATTTTAAATATCATCTGAAAATTTGAACCTGACCCAAGTATGACAATCCCTCTTATCAAAAATCTTTTAAAGCATCAAAATGGGTTTAAATTTACGGCTTAGTCACAACTGATGCGCAGCTGCCGAGCCCTGTATACTATTTATTGATAACTTAGAATAATATATTATGTATATTAATCAAATACACCCTAAAAACTCTCCAAAAGTTTTAATTGAGGTCTCAGTCGATGTTAAAACAATTTTCTTTTTATTATGAATAATATCAGAAATTTCGAACTTTTAACCATATGAGTAGAGTAGTTCTAGGGACATTTTTCTTATATAAAATCACAATAATATGTATATAATATGTTATATTACATAAGCTATAACCTGTATATAAAAGGTTTTAACTTTATTTTTAGATAAAATAAGCTTTTGTTGGCGTTTGTGACCCATGAAGTTAAAAAATCCCCAAAACAGCCAAAAAACCCACTGTGCCCCCCCCTTGTCTAGCTGGAAATTAATGATTGATAATTTCTATGCCAAAATATTATTTGAATTGGTCCTTTTAAGATTAATTAAATGTAAGGATTAATGTCTTCAAAAATCAATAGACATTACTATGAAAGAAGCATTTTTTTTATAGCTATAAATTAAAAAAAACATGTTTTTCATATGGATCTTTTAAAAGAGGGATTATTCTATTTTAAAATCTCTTTTCGAAACAATTTGATTTTGTTATGTTTGGATTCTTTTAAAACACTTCTATTTTGTAGCAAAGCTAGGCTATTACATATTTTGTTCGTCTTATATTCTGTATAGCTGGTGGGAGATGTTATTTTCTCGGCTTATATCTAAGATAGTACCTACCTAGTCTACAAAGGGAGAGGTAGGTTTCGGGTAAAATCCGTAAAGTTGTGTGTTTTAAGGCTTAAAAATAGTAGTAGAACGACAATATTAACTAAATATGTGTATTTCTTATTGAAAAGAACTATAGACAAAAATATTTTTTTTAAAGTTAACATAAAGTTTTATCGTTCTACTACTGTTTTTAACACATAACCTTTTCGGATTTTACCCGAAACCTACCTCACCCTTTTAATGTGAAAATTCTTCTTGATGATTAGTTTCATGTCTTAAATAAGTTTTACCTTTTCTAAAAAGCTATGAGGGAGAAGGGGTAATTGGATATTTGTAGAGGAAATTTAATTTTCTTGGCTGCAAAATTGACCCTGCTAAAAGGGGGGGGGGGTAAAAAAATAAAAAAATATGTGGTTGAGGGGGGGGGGGGGATATAAAAATTTAGAGAACTGAAAGCATTTTTTTCCATTTTTCTTCCCTCTTTGGTGAAAAAAAATAATAAAATATAGAGTTCCGAAAATATTTTCTTTTTTATCCCATTCCTTGCTGGAAAAAACAAGAAGGGGAAAAAATAAAAAAAAATTGCAGCTGGGGAAAAAATGAATTTTGTGCAGAATATACACCCCTGCTGTTATTTGAAATAGGTTGGCAATTGATTTTTTTTATTAATTTTCTTCGCCTTTTTTACACAACGTAACCTGTATATAGTAGGGATGGAAGGGAAACAAATACTTATGTAATTTTAAAATTTACCATCATTCCGTTTGTTCCAAATACTTGATATAATATTTTAATAATTTTTTTTTCTTTTGATTTTTTTCATCCTTGTTTTATTTTAGAAACTGGAGATTTGTGTCACATAGATGGATCAAGCAAAATATTGAATTCAGCTCTCCAACAAGATAATATACTAAGGAATATACTTCTTTTTAGAAGACTTTAAAAGTAATTTGTTGAAATTATGAAATAAGTACCTAATTTATCTTTATTATATTTAAGGAAGGCAGGGTTGTATATTTTGCATGGGATCCCCAACTTAATGGGGAAGGGGGGGGGGGATAAAAATATGCATGAGTTGGGCAAATAATGAAGAAATAGAGAGTCATGAAAATATTTTTTCCAGTTTTTTACCCTTCTAGGGAGGAAAAGACAAGAAAAATTTGTGGAGGGGGAAAATGAATAAAATGAGTTCATCGTTGGAAAAAAAATATGGGGGTGGGTTAAATATTTTGCAGCAGGGGAAAAAATTAAATCTTGTTCAGAATTATACACCCCTGAAAGAAGGCCAAGGACCTAAACCAGTATATCTTACATATTAGCGTCATAGATTAGACAAAAAAAAAGATGTATAACTCTCTGTTTAGGCCTGGATTAGGGTTAGAAGAACTTTATAAAGAAGTTCAAGATAATATGACTAATGGATCTATTTTAATCATAGATAACCTTTCATTTTTATCCCTCCTTGGTTTTTCAGACAGGTAGGTTTTGTTTAAAGCCAACTTTTTCTAACATTAAGACTTCTCTGTCTGTAACGGACAGCTTTGATTGATGATTTCAATTTTCCTATTGATTTTAAATTCTAAAATGCTCATTTGATCAAATAACTCAACTAGACCTAAAAATGAATTAGGAATGAGTCTTTATAAGTTTGTCTAACTTTTTCGATAATTTTGCAAAAGGGGGGGGGAAAATGTGGTGACTCGTGCCACGACATACCAGCAATTTTATTTTGTGTGCTACTCCCTTAGTTTTAGAGATAATTGGGTGAAATCTTTTGGGCTGGGTCACTAATTACCCCAACTAGAGGTATCTTTCAAAAAAAACGGCGGCGGGTCCGCCGCTCCCGCCGTTCGCCGCCATTTTCCGCCGCCGCCAAGAAAATTTTTTTTATTGCATTTCTCGCCGAATTAGGCAATTTGGAATCATTTGAGACCATGTTATTTTTTTAAAAAATTTTTCCCCTTATAACCAACCCTGCGGGGGGACTCAGTCATTTTTTTCAAATTCTCGTTTATCAAGGTATATCTTAAATTCAGTGCCTCTCCTAAGCTTTTAAAGATATTGAGACAAAACCTTTTGAGGTAGATCAGTAAAAAATATTTGCATAAAAAATGGCGGCGATACCGCCGCTCCCGCCGTCCACTGCCATTTTCCGCCGCCGCCGCCAAAAATTTTTTTATTGCATTTCTCGCCGAATTAGGCAATTTGGAATCATTTGAGACCATGTTATTTTTTTCAAAAATTTTTCCCCTTATAACCAACCCTGCGGGGGGACTTAGTCATTTTTTTTCAAATTCTCGTTTATCAAGGTATATCTTAAATTCAGTGCCTCTCCTAAGCTTTTAAAGATATTGAGACAAAACCTTTTGAGGTAGATCAGTAAAAAATATTTGAATAAAAAATGGCGGCGGTACCGCCGCTCCCGCCGTCCACCGCCATTTTCCGCCGCCGCCAAAATTTTTTTTATTGCATTTCTCGCCGAATTAGGCAATTTGGAATCATTTGAGACCATATTATTTTTTTCAAAAATTTTTCCACTTACAAGCCGTCCTGTGGGCGGCGGAAAATGGCGGTGGATGGCGGGAGCGGCGGTATCGCCGCCATTTTTTATTCAAATATTTTTTTGCTGATCTACCTCAAAAGATTTTGTTTCAATATCTTTAAAAGCTTAGGAGAGGCACTGAATTTAAGATATACCTTAATAAACGAGAATTTGAAAAAAATGACCGAGTCCCACTGCAGGGTTGGTTATAAGGGGAAAAATTTTTGAAAAAAATAACATGGTCTCAAATGATTCCAAATTGCCTAATTCGGCGAGAAATGCAATAAAAAAAATTTTGGCGGCGGAAAATGGCGGTGGACGGCGGGAGCGGCTAATTCGGCGAGAAATGCAATAAAAAATTTTTTTTTGGCGGCAGCGGAAAATGGCGGCGAACGGCCCACAGGACGGCTTGTAAGGGGAAAAATTTTTGAAAAAAATAATATGGTCTCAAATGATTCCAAATTGCCTAATTCGGCGAGAAATGCAATAAAAAAATTTTTTTTGGCGGCGGCGGAAAATGGCGGCGAACGGCGGGAGCGGCGGACCCGCCGCCGTTTTTTTTGAAAGATACCTCTAGTTGGGGTAATTAGTGACCCAGCCCAAAAGATTTCACCCAATTATCTCTAAAACTAAGGGAGTAGCACCCAAAATAAAATTGCTGGTATGTCGTGGCACGAGTCACCACATTTTCCCCCCCCTTTTATTATACATTTTTAAAAGCAAAGCTTTTCTATAATTAGGGTCGGTCCGTACGTAACGAATAGCTCTTTTCGTTAATTTAGGAATGTTAAAAATGTCCTATCGATTTCAAACTTTGCATGATGATTCCTATAGGAGTTAGGTACGAGACAGAAAGCGAGGCAACTCCATGTATAATCGTTACCAGAAAGTCCGTACGTCCATTTTAAACATGTTGCTTTTAAACTTTTTTAACATAAAATTTTTATGTGATAAAATTATCCGATTGGTCTGATTTTTGGAATACTGATTCCTAGGACAACAAAGTACATTGTTATAAGTGAAGCATCTCTATAATCAAGTCCTAAAAATTTAAGTATGTTCTTAAACAATATCCTGTATTTATGCAGTTTTTCAGCAGATTTAATTACAATTTTGTTTCGTTCGACTTTTATACATTTATTTTCTAATTATTTAGTTCTGACACTTTTCAAGTGTTAATGTTCGTTTTTCCTACCGTTTCAGAGCTTCGCTTTTATGAATGTTGTCATCCTTGTTTATTATTAGTCAATATGAACCAACTATTTTTCGTTTTAAATGGAAATTTTCGGTCGAACTTTAAAAACAAAAGCATTGTCTTGCCTACCTGCGAAAGGTTTAGTTCACATACATAATGAAAGTCTAATGATAGCATTGAAAATTGTAACCAAACTGGTGAAAAATGATACCATCCTCCATTTTAATTAATTTCTGTATTTAATACTTATATAACCTTTAACAATATTTCTAATAATTTTGTATTTGAAAGTCTTTAACTAAAAATTATAACTAGGACTGTTATAAACATAAGTAGGTTATCAACAAATAGCTGTCAACATTTAAAAGAAAAGAACCTGAACTTTAATTTAGTTAAGAAATACAAATGCTGTAAGCTTGGTTTTAGTGTGTTAGTTTTTGTATTTGTTTACTGTAGTTTCAATTATGTGGATTCAATTTTGGCAGGTATTGCCAATAAATTATATGCTATTGGGTGTGTGAAGCAAGATTATAATTGTACAGAGCTGGATCTTTAAATCATTTTAGTGGTGAGCTAACTTTCCACCAATGAGAGCGCTGTGATTGGCTGAAATTCGGCTCACCCCGATCTGGCTCACCACTAAAATGATTTAAAGATCCAGCTCAGAACATTCTTTGAACTTGACAGTCTGACGGACTGTCCAACTTACATATATTGACTTGATTATTTCTTTTAATTCAGGGAGTTAAATATGTTTCTGCAGAAGTTATTATTAAAGTTGAACAACTTAGGTGAGAAAAGATTTTTTTTTTAGATAAATTTTCTTAATTAACTACAATTATGTCCATAAAAAAGTAATAATCTTGATTAAGTTCTTATCTATTAAGTAAATGGCTATCCTATCAGCATGTTTGCTATAGGGGTGGGGGGGGGGGGAAACATGTGGTTGGGGGGAAAAATTGTAAGAATTAAGAGAACTGAAAAAACTTTTTCCAATTTTCTCCCCTCCTTGGTGAAAAAAAACTAAAAGAATATGTGGGAGGGGGGATAATATAAGGAAGAAATTTAAGAGTTCTGAAAATATTTTTTCATTTTTTTCACTTCCTTGCTGGAAAAAAAAGGAAAGGGGGAAATTGGCAGCAGGGGAAAAAATGAAACTTGTGTGTTACACCCCAGCATTGCGGCAATGCTCATAAAAGAATTTCTATATCCGTTTATGCTTTTAAATTTATTAATGGATACAAAATCAGCAGAGTTATTTATCTTTTATTATCTTTACTAAATCCTATTTTATCTATTAATCAATATTTAGATGGACACTTAATTTGCACAGTTGTACCTTCAGTAAATTCTACACAACTCATTAACTATTTATCAAGGTAAGGCTCTTCTTATAGCAACTGCAGCTGATAAATGTATAGATGAGTAATACAGACAACTTCCTGTCCCAAGTAGTGGGGACCTTTTTCGCCTACTATCAAATTACTCTTGTTTTTTTTTGTAGCGAAGCTGTTGTTTCTATATTACCGACGTTATTGGCTGATTATTAAAGACCCAATTGAAATCAACACAGGTTCTTCACTATGTGCAAATGATCGTCCAAGGACCCTAGAGCATCGTTCATGTTAACTGAACGTGTTGCTAAATTACCCATAAATTATAGGCCAAGTAACTTCCAACAGACAAATAACCCATTGATTGCACAACCTTTGTCCAAAAGTACTATATATATGCATGGAAATGAGTTGCACCTGTTTACTGGCCAATGCATTACCCATATTATCACTTTCCTAGTGTCTCTCGCCAGACATAGAATCAGCAGATACCATTTGTCCGTCTCTAGTATGACCTAACCTGACTCGAACCCGACAAGCAGGCAAGGTACGCTGCAATTAACGCTTAAACTGCTGGTTAAAGCTTACATATGATATTATTACCTGACCATTTCTGTAGTATGGTTGGCAGGCGCTATATGAATTCCTAACTTTGTTTATAGGCTGGCAGATGTTGGAATAAGTGTTGAAGACATGAGAACAGGAAAATCAAGAGATGTGTCGGGGCATTTAACATTTCAATTCAGGAAAATTGCCAAGTTAAAAAAAAAATTTTAAAAAAGAGTATATTTTTGGTTATAACAAAGATGGTAACATTCTTACAAACGAAGCTCTATAATTCAAGTAATTATATTAGCAGAACTTTTGAGTTATTAAGCCTGGAAGTGGACAACATATTTATATAGCTGCTATGCTTTTCAAATTGTACCTTTCTGTTACAGGAATCATTATGTTATGTATTATCCTGACGGACTTACCGACCCTAACTATGGAAAATCTTCCAGAGAGAGAGAGGGGACAATGGGCTGATTATTACACTAGTCCCCAAAGTTTTATAATGACGATTTATTATTCGTTGGCCTAACATCTTTGGAGACTTTAGTAAATTTTGATTGAATAGTTTTGTATATCATCATTGGGATCTACATCAATTCATCGACCATTGACTTATTCCTTTTGATCCCTTTTTGAATTTTTAACAATTGTCAATTTGTTTTGAACAGGGAAGAGACTGGTGATATGAAAAATTGTGATTATCAATTCAGGGTTGAGGATAAAACTGTCAAAATATTTCCACCAGGAATGGATAAATTCATTGAAATAATTTGTTTTTAAGTAGCAGAGCTACTCTTTACTCATGTTTGTCCATTCCTTAAATCCGGATCGCTATCCGGAGCCGCACCAAAATCAAACGGCTCCGCATTCTTGTTCCCCCCCCCCCCCCCCCCACCTAGTTTTTCCCCCATGGAAGGAAAAAATGGAAAAATATTTCTAAAACTTCTTATTTCATTAATTTTTTCACCCCTCCCACAATTTTTTTTTTAGTTTTTATCTCAACGATGGGAGAAAAATGGAAAATGTTTTAAGAATTTTTTCCATTTCCTACCCCCCCCTCCTTGGTAAAAAAATGTGTGGTAGGAGGGATAAAATAAATAAAATATAGACTATAGAGTTCCATTTTTCCATTTTCCCCCCTACTTGGTGAGAAAAAACTAGGGAGGGGAAAAAAATAAATCTTGTGCAGAATATACACCCCTAATTTACTTTGAAGCTTTATGTTTCTAATATTTTGATTTTTTCTGTGCTTTGCAGTTAATGAATGTTTTCTTTCAAAATTTCTTTCGTAGATATTTAACTAATACATTTAATTAGGTACCTATAATTTAAATAATGAAACAAGTATTAACAATGAATTTCTATTTTAAGGGACATCTTCTGCTGTGTTATAAACATTGTACAATAAAACAACAACTGCACTGTGATCCCTTTTTAAAAATTACATATTTGTTATATTTTTTATCGCAAAAATTAGGGTTGGCAATCCGAATCCGGGATCCGGAATCCGCCCAATTTTCTTTTGATCAATTTTGGAATCCGAATCCGGAATCCGTTTTTTAATAGCGGATTCGGATTCTTAATATGTAGGCTAAAATTAGCGTCTTGAGTTTTTTCTTTCAACTCCCCCTTTTTGAAGGCAAAGATTATCATCATTAAATATAAAATCTTAAAATCTGGTGCGATTCTTGGAAGTGAATTATAGAGAACACCAAGAACATTAATTATAAGTACATATTTGGCACCTAAATTTTTTAAATTTTTTTTAAAGGCCTTTTAAAATATTGCTAGAATCCGGAATTCGCCAAAAATAAGAATCCGGAATCCGCGGGAATTCGCCATTTTTTGGACGGATTCTTGTAAGAATCCGAATCCGGTCCAAAAATTTGACGAATTGCCATCCCTAGTAAAAATATTGAGTTACGCCAACACTGGACTGCACCCACCAATTATGGGTATTTTGTAGTTAGGTCAAGTTGAGAGGTCTATATAAGTTTTATTATTCTAAGTTAGGACGTGCATCAGTTGGACTATGGGGATAGGTGCTGTGTAAATCATAAATACTGTGGAATCTAGTGTTGGTGTATTACAATTTAAAAATCTTTATTAAACTAGGTACCTAGGTATATAAAAAATTAAATTTTTTTTTCCAGAAAATAAAATGTATTTATAAGATTTTTTTGACCATCTGATTTAAAAACTATTCAAGGTATAATATTTTTTTTTATAGGATAATCTGTTTGCTTTTCGAATTCTAAGATTGATTTTAATATATAATTTTAACTATTCGTAATTGTTATGTAACTTGACATATAACAGGGGTGTATATTCTACATGGGATCCCCTGCTCAGGGGGGGGGGGGATAAAAAATAAGTGGTTGGAGGGAAAAAAAATGTAAAAATTAAGAAAACTGAAAACATTTTTTCCATTTCCTCCCCCTCCTTGGTAAAAAATAAAAAAATTTGTGGTAGGAGGGATAAAATAAATAAAATATAGAGTTCTTTTAATATTTTTCCATTTTCCCCCCCTACTTGGTGAGAAAAAACTAGGGGGGGAAAAAAAATAAAAAAATTTGTAGCAGGGGAAAAAAAATAAATCTTGTGCAGAATATACACCCCTGCATATAAGGTTCAAAACCCCGCAAATTCTAAGAAACTAGAAGCTCCTTTTTTAGTTAATTCATCTCGCTATTCGGCTAGGTGTCGTTGAATGAAGTAAAGCCAGGATGGGTTCTAGCTAGATGGAGATAACTATAATATTCTTATTATTACCTACTAGATGGTGTTGGAGGTATTGAAGCCAGGGTGGGTGGATAGAGAGGACTTCAATATTATTATAGTCAATATTTCTCTCACTAGATGGTGTTGGAGGTAGTGAAGTTAGGGTGGGTGGATGGAGGGGACTTTAATATTCTTATTATAGTTAATACTTTCTCTCACTAGATGGTGTTGGAGGTAGTGAAGCCAGGGTGGGTGGATGGAGAAGACTTCCCAATTTTCTCTGTTGACATTCATCCTAATGGACAAAAGTTTGCGACCGGTAGGTTTTTTTTATATAAATATTATGGCAGTAACAATGAATTATTTGCGGCAAGCATGTGACTAACATGTTATTAATTTAAGCATTGTCATTTTTTGTGCCTCTGGCAGCAGATTTTCGGTGGTCTCTTTTTTTAAGGATGTCACATTGAATTCATAATATCTTTCATATTTTGAAATATTTTCAAATATTTGCTACAAAATGTAAATCTCGTGTATATGTATAACTATTAACCAACAACTAAACTATTTCAAATTAGATAATTTTAATGGTTTAAGCTTTTTTTCTGCCCTTTCATATCCCTTCGAATATCTCTAGATACTAGGGACGCTGCCGCTACTCTTTTAAAAAATACTTGTCTTCTAAAAACTACACCTTGAAATGTTCTAAAATATTACCTCAAACCCCATCTATATCTTTCCCTAGGTGGACAGGGAAGTGACTGTGGCAGGATTGTCATCTGGAATATGGAACCTATCAGGTTAGCATGAGCTTTTTAAAGTAGATTATGTGTCATATTTTTAGAATTATTTCTACTTACAGTGTTTTTTTTACCTGAGCTGGATCTTTAAATCATTTAGTGGTGAGCCAGATCGAGGTAAGCCACCCCAATCTGGCTCACCACTTAAATGATTTAAAGATCCAGCTCTTTATTTATATAAGTATGAATCCTGGGTAGACTTTTTTTTGCTCCGCTACTTCTAAACAAAATATTCCTTGTTCTTGTTAATGTTAATATTTTGATATCATTACTAGTTACAGTGTTTTTTAACCTGTAATGAATCCTGGGTAGACTATTTTAGTCCCGCTACTTCTAAACAAAATATTACCTACTTGTTCTTGTTAATGTATTGTTTACAATTTATTAATTTTCTCCCCCCCCCCCCCCCCAATTTTTGCAGAAAAATCTCTTTAGTAGCTATAAATGTAAGGTGAGGGCGAGGGTAGGGCATTTTTTTTATCTTTCTGCAATCTTTGAACTTAATAGATACCTAGGTACCTATTGCATTGATTTTTTTTTACAGAAATGAGAAAGCCCAGAAAGATCCCAAAGTTCCTAAACAGCTGTGTCAAATGGAGAATCACCTTGCCTGTGTCAATTCTGTCAGGTTAGTTGGTCATTGTGTTAAACTAGAGTCATTTTTAAAAACAGTATCTACTGCTGCTATTTCGAGTGTGTGACATTAAAGGTATGAGTTTGGGGAAAACATCTCTAATAGAGGCGAAACTAGTTACCATGTCAACTTAAGATTTCCATTAAAACAACTTGATGTCAAAGGGTTAGTTGTGTTATGGTTGTTACTTTAATTATCAAAGGCAGCATTGTTATTATGGCAACAGGCAAATATTTTTTAGCTTCGCTCAAATGCTTAATCGAGCACAGAACACCCCCTTATTTTGAAATGAATTAAAAATAGAGGGGATAGGGGGTATTTTGTGGTGTTTCCCTCGGCCCCCCACCTTCAATTAATCAAATTCAGGAAGGAGGGTTGTTTATTTGCTCGTTGGCCACTTTATTGGGGGAAAGCACCGAAAAACCAGTTAATATCCATTTTGAAATATTGAAATATTTCAGATGGTCCGGAGATGGAAAATATTTAGCAAGTGCTGGAGATGATAAACTAGGAATTTATTCTTCTTAAAATATTTTTGTTTTCAAAGAGCTAAGCAAGTAAAAAATCTAGGGTTGACAATTTTTGGCCAATTTTGGAATCCGAATCCGGATTCGGAATCCGTTTTTTAATAGCGGATTCTGGATTCTTAATTGGTATGCTAAAATTAGCGTCTTGAGTTTTTTCTTTCAACTCCCGCTTTTTGAAGGCAAAGATTTTCATCATTATATATAAAATCTTTTAAAATCTGGTTCGATACTCGGAAGTGAATTATAGATGACACCAAGAACATTAATTTTTAGGACATATGTAGCACTTCATTTTTAATTTTTTTTTTAAAAAGCCTTATAAATACTGCTAGAATCCGGAATCTGCAAGGAATTCGCCACTTTTTTTGACGGATTCTTTTAAGAATCCGGAATCTGAATCCGGCCCAAAAATTCGACGGATTGCAATCACTAAAAAATCTTTAGGGAGGGGATGGGGAATTGGATGGGATGGGGTTGGAAGTTGAAGGACTGGGAATGTGGTGGTTATTGACTAGCTTTTAAACTTAAGCCAATGGATATCATATAGAATATGTCGTCAATTTAGGTTGCTAATATAGGTCCTCAGATATTGGTAATACAATCCTACTTGGGTGAGGATGGGATAAGAGGCGGAGAGGGGGGGGGGTCGTTTTATTAGCCAACTATGCGAAACATTTTATCAGGGCATTCGAGAATCTCTCACAATGTCCACGTCATCTTCGGTTGAAAATTAATTCCGAAGAAATTGCTGGATACTGCCTAAAACCGCCATGTTCTGGAAATGAATCCTTACATAAATTTTGGTTCTTGTAACTTTTCCCATTTACATAAAGCCTCCTGAGCTGTAATTGAAAGACTTCATATTCTAGTAAGTACATTATTGATATATTTAAATAATGAATAGAATATTTCCAGAAAGGCTAAAAGGATTTTGTATCCCTAAAAAAATAAAAAATATGTGGTTTGGGGGAAAAGAATGTAAAAATTAAGACGACTGAAAGCTTTTTTTCTATTTTTCTCCCCTCTTTGGTGAAAAAAAACTAAAAAATATGTGGAAGGGGGTATAATATGAATAAAATAAAGAGTTCTGAAATTTTTTTCCATTTTTCCCCTTCCTTGCTGGAAAAAACTAGGAGGGGAAAAAAATGAATCTTGTGCAGAATATACACCCCTGATCCCTCTTTTCAGAAAAATGAAATTAAAGTCCTGTTGCCAGTGGCCACAGAGATTTTATTTTACGATTTAAGTTTCTTCATTTTCTATTGAAATAAATAGATATGCTATATAGGATTTCTTTTCTTGTGAAAATATGTTATTTACGTAGGTAGTTTTATTTTTCTGCAACCAATAATTCGAGGGAAATGAATTAATAAGTAAATAATAATTCTATAGGTATATATCTAAGGTTAGAAATTGATTAAGATACATAGGTTTTAATGTTTGTTTGGAACAAACCAATTAAAATTAGATAAATTCAAAGGTATCCAATGTTTTTAGCCAACGAGTGAATATGTTTTTAAAACTTTGGTTACCACTCCAATGTCCCATCCATCACTGCGGATAGACACCTCTACCCCATTTAATTTTAGTTTTAACAAGAAAAAATTCATTATTTTCTAGGGACGATTTCTGGAGGGTAGTAGTGCCCTCCCAAAAAATAGGTAGTCATAAGACTATGGAAAACTACATTGTAAACAATAATAATTTCATCGGTTAGCAAGATTCTTCGGTACACACAAACAGACACACACACACCCTCATATTTCATATTACTATTATTATATATTTAATTCAATTGTAAAATTAAAGAATAAATAATACCCTAATAGTTATGTTATGGACCAAGTCAGCGTATGGGGGAGGAGCTGTTTTTGGTGGCGGAGGGAAAGTGAATCATGAAAACTACAAGTATGTATTTACTTTTTACATTTTGATGAAAAAATATAATAAAATAACAGGATAAATACAAATATTAAATCTAAATACCGCCGAAAACCACCATCTTAATTCTGCCGACTGGCGAAAATTGTAAAAAAAATTGCGGAAGAAAGCGGTTCCGCCACCATTCTTTACAGTTCCTTATTGTACCTTCATTAAAGCAACTGCCATACCAAAAAAGTTTCATCGCACCCCCAGCCCCCTCTCCCCTCAACCCCTTTTTATTGTTTAAGAATAGTTATTTCTCGAATCGTATTATAAACGGCTTTCCGCGGATATAGAATGTACAATGTAAAAAAAACTGGTTTTAATCTTATGATTGTACATTTTTATATTCGTAGAAAGCTGGATATAATACGATGCTAGACATCGTTTTTTTCGTATGGATGAGAACCGGTTCCTATCCACCGGATTCGAATGAATACGAGAAAACCTCTTATGTTATGCTTCTTTGTTTTAGAGAACTAGATTATATTACACTAATAGTAAGGGGATTTAACCTACTTGATTGATTGATTGATTAGCCATAGTCTCTTAGGGTTTGGACCTAAGTAGTCATGGAGTAGGCTGAGACACTTTTGTATAGCCACTAGGGCTATCAAGCTCCACGTTCAAGCACATTATGACTTGACCCGCTATCTCATGAGAGCTACTCATTATTACCTCACCCTCGCCGAGTATGGCAGGTGTCCCAAATTAAGTCACCGTAATGAATGACGCTCTCCGCAGAGGAGCTTGGGATAAGGGTAGTACCGATATTATGTACGTGACTATTAAGTATCCAAACTTACTCAATAATCCCCTTCTTACACAACCAGGAGAAGTTGCGTGAATGTATTCAACTGAGAAATTCGAGTTGCCACATGGGGACTAGAACTCGAACTCTCATCACCGTAACTCAGTGCGTTACCACTGAGCTACGACGCCCCTTATTTAACCTACTACACTAAAAGTATAGAGAATACACTCTGCTTATTTAGATAATATATCTATTAATACTATCTTTTCTTTTTAGGTGTAGCAGTACTTTGCGCCAACATGCAGGTAAGTGAAGTTAATAATTAACCCCCCCCCCCCCCTATCTTAAAAATTAGTATAAGACGTTTTCTTTGACAGTAAGAACAAAGCAGGAATAAGGTATAACCAACAAGTGAAATAAATCTAAAATAATATTTGGGGGGCAAACGGAGAGGCCGTCAATTTTACGATGTATGCCCCCCAACGACAGCTGAAAAACAGGTATAGGTTTCGTTATTTTTCCCCGAATTTATTTCGTTATTGGACATTGGTATAAGCTGAGAACAAAGGTCCTTTTTTGTTTGAAAATGAGTTATGAAAGAAAACTTCCATAGATATATAACATTAAAATCAGTCTATACACTACAGATTTTATTCATTAAAAATTAGAAATACTTGATCTTAGAATCTAACCTGTTCTCTAGAATAACTTATATAACGTGTTCTTATTTAAAGAGAAATTTTGAATTTTTGAAATTTAAACGGATCTACTGCAGTTCACGGTAAAATATTGCTGGTAACGCAATTTTCTGTGCATCATTGGATCTTGGCTATTCCAGATTATTTGTAGGCCTTGTTATGCCGCTTAAAACGGTGTGTGGGTATGATCTGTACGTTCAGCCGTTTGGCAGCTAGCAGTCTTTAAAATTCATAGATTTTTAAAAAATTGCGTTACCAGCAATATTTTACCGTGAACTGCAGTAGATCCAATTAAACAAAACGTTAAAAGTGGTTGTATACATCACGTCTGAAATTTTAATTGTTCTTTTTTCAATTATTAAAGAGTTGGGTTGAAAAGGCTAATTAACTGACGGGAAATTTGGGTTTAATTAGATTTTAGATATTAAATTTTGTATGTACGTAAGCAGGATCAAAAAACTATTTTCATTTCTTTCATCAATTTTGGTTTGTATGTCAAGACAAGATAAAAGTTGTAGATATAAACGAATTATCTAGTACAGCTACTCAATAATTTTGTCAAATAAGGGAAGGGGGGTTAATGCAACCAGCTCGTAATTTATGCGCAAATGGCACTTAGAATCCGTATTTCATTATGAAACTTAGCATAAGTATTGAGTATTTTCCCTAAATCGATTCTAAGTGCCATTTGTGCATTGATTACGAGATGGTTGCACTACCCCCCCCCCCCCCCATTCTTTATGTTCATTTTTAGTTATTAATGAACCAAAATATCATCATTATCTTTTATATTAATGAAGCTCCGCTGCTTTTATAGACGTTGTTATTGTTTTTTTAAAAGCTGCATAAATTCAAATAAAAGTTTTATAATATTTGAGTGGGTAGATAATAATGTAAAAATATTTAAAGGGGGGAGGCGGATGTGACACTTTTTGAAACCAAAACTAAAAGTCAACAAAGGAACTCAACTAAAAAAAGAGTTACAGGTCTGAGATTTTGCATGGCAGTTGCTTTATAGGGGTACAATATGGAACTGTGAAGAAACGGCGGCGCAACCGCCGAAAACCGCCGTTTCCCGCCGAATTTTTTTTTGCAATTCTCGGCGGTTTTTGGCGGTTGCGCCGCCGTTTCTTCACAGTTCCATATTGTACCCCTATAAAGCAACTGCCATGCAAAATGTCAGACCTGTAGCTCTTTTTTTAGTTGAGTTCCTTTGACTTTTAGTTTTGGTTTAAAAAAGTGGCACATCCGCCTCCCCCCTTTGTATTTTTATACCTACTGTACTGTGTATGGCTTACAAATTGTGGATTATTAAAATAAAAGTAGACATATTTATATTTTGTATCCATGACTAATAGACCGACGGATAAAGTTAATTACAAACTGGATGCTTGATCATTGATATAGGGAATCTTTACTTAAAAAGATCAGCCGTCTATCTTGAATAGTCCATAAGAAAATTACATTTCCCCTCTAGCGTTTAAGGACTGACTTACCGACGGATGTACAGACAAAGTGAGTTATAAAGTAGCTTTGCTGGTAAAAACTAAATCTATAAAAGTGCATCTCTACCGCAATTTTGTCCTGTGTGAAGTTGTATCTTTGTATTGTCTCTCTCTTTCCTTCAGTGAATGCAATGGTTCATTAGTTCATTATTTCAAAGCTTTGTTAAAAGTTGACGTAATCGTCCTTGTTCTGCTACAGGTGACGTACTTGACCTTTCCTGGAGCCCGGATGACCGATATTTGGCCAGCTGTTCCGTGGATAATACTGTCATTGTTTGGGATGTGTCAGGTATTGTAGAGTTTGGCAATATTTCACCAAAGGCTATTTGGAAATGGCATATCCTCTTTAATTTTCTAAAAGGAATGCTTTAATGCTTTTAAAGGTTAGGTTAGGTTAAGTGGAGGCAATACGCTATGTAGGATTAAGTTTTCATAGAGGGGCTAAGGGTTTACCGGGCGATTAAGAAAATCTCCAGCTACTTATGGGAAAAATTCATACTAAACCCTGAACCACTTCATTATGCAATCTAAATTTTCCCGGATATTTTGTCTATGGTAGTCCAGATCTTTAAAAGTGGAGAAAAGTGCAAAAAAACGTTTTCCTATTGATTTTCTATTAATTTGCATAATGAAGTGGATCAGTAAAAAATTAAAAAATATATATTTTGATTGATATATAAGCATTTTACTTTAAAAAGAATCTTTTTCTTTTATCATACGTGTTGCTTTAACAAATAGAAACAATGTACTGTAAAGCTTTACACTTATTGACTACCATAGACAAAATATCCAGGAAAAGTAGATTGCATAATGAAGTGGTTTAGGGTTTATTTTAAGATAACAAAATAGTTTTGCAACTGTCAATTTATCTTTACAAATGTAAAATTCCCAAGATATTTTTGTTTAAAAAAACACAAGCATTTGGCTGAAAATTAGTTTTTATTCTGAGATTCAAAAAGTTACACTTTTATTTCCATTTTTCAGGAGACCATCCAACGAGTGTTGCTGTTCTTCGTGGACATTCCAGTCATGTCAAGGAATAGCTTTACATTTAATTATTATTTTTTTTATAAAGTTGGCTTCGCCCCTATACGTGATGAGGGATCCTATCTCACAGTTTTTCGTTTTTTTTCCATAAAGGTAATTATTCCTACATCTTGTTTCTCTTTTAAAGGTCTAATTTTATTGTTTACTTTAGTTTGCTGCGCTTTTTAGCGACATAATTAACCTTGTCTAATGGGAAAAAAAAGTTATATTTGGGAGTTTATTCATATAGCCTACCTAATGGATGTAGAATGTAGATCGTAAGTGATGATATAATGACAAAGGGAAAAACGTCGTTAATTTAGGTTGATAACATGGACTGGACAACGATTATTGGTCATTTAGCCATCTACAAGTTTTACTTTATTAGAGTTCATGAAAATCTCATCTAAGATCCAAGTAATAATAAATCTATTGCCATGCCAACCCATAATAAAGTATTAAAAATGTAAAGATAAAATAATAATGTAGGGGGTTACATGGGATCCAGTTGGAAAATATCTTGCCTCTCAATCAGCTGATAAAACTCTCAGGTAAAATTTAATTGTATTCTCTTGTTAACGGGCAATATTAGTTATTTTATACCCTCGATTCTTACAATAAAAGTATAGGAATCTTTAGGGATAAGACAATGGACGATGAAAATTGAAACAACTTTCCATTGTTGATAAAAAAATACCCCTTTTCTGTAGATTAAATTATGGATTAAAAACTTCAATTGAAGTCAGGTAAAGGTATAACCAACAAAAACTAGAATTTATTCTAGAAATTTGCGTGATTTTAGATTTTTTGGCTTAGCATGGTATTAACTACGACAGACAGCCAACTCCTCAAATCAGCTGAAATACACATTTTTCTAATTAATTAAGTTGTTGGTTACAGATGAATAAAAGTACCCAAAGTTATTAAACCAACAAATAAGATAATGTGGTTATTATACTCTGGGCAGCAGTATAATTTAGAGTACGATGTCCCCTCCCTCCCATATGGAAATCAAAAATATTCTAGCAAGAAAAACTAAGATTATTGCAGTGTTTTGGAGCTGGAAGCCGTGGAGCCGCCATATTTTGCTGGAGCTGGAGCCGTAATTTTCGGTAAAAAACGGCTCCGACTAGATAAATAAAGAGATTTTTTATAAATTATAATTTGGTAACTATTTTTGTCATGTGCAAATGCCCTTTTTAAGTTTTTCAAGTCTTCAAAAGTCAAAAATAAAAAATTAAAATATTTTTTTTATGGGGGAAAAATATATGTCGAGTTTTTCTTGATTTTAGGTTGGAGCTGGAGCCGCACTAAAATCAAACGGCTACGACACGCTGGATTATTGAATATCATTCTTTTTTTTTATTTATAGAATTAGATGATTTTTGTAATATATATAAATCATTATTATACCTATTTATTCTTATTTATTTATGAATGCATTATTAAATCTCTAAAAAGAGTTAAATTTGGACAATCTAAACATCTTTTATAATACTATGAGTTTTATAAAGTTAGTTAATACTAATCAGGGAGGGAAGGAAGTAGCGTTGCGGAGCCGTTTGATTGTGGTGCGGCTCCAGCTCCGGCTCCGACCTAAAATCAAGAAAACATATTTTTTTCCCTCGTCTATTTTTGACTTTTGGTTAAATTTTTGATTAAAATGGACTTGAAAAAGGGGCATTTTCACATGACAAAACAGAGTTACTAAATTATAATTAATAAAAAAATCTCTTTATTTAGCTAAACCCTGGCCGTTTTTTAACGTAAATTACGGCTCCGGCAAAATATTACAGCTCCCAGCTCCAGCTCCACAACGCTGGAAGGAACCATCATATTGTTTAGCTTTTGAAAGCATGAACTAAACATATCATTGACAGATAAAATGTACATCTCCCCCCCCCCCCCCCCCCTGTCTAACCCCTGAAATATTTTATCTTTATGGGCTAGCTATGAGCTAGAATCGATGTAAAGGTGTCTATAGAAGTCTTTGTTTGCTCTACAAATAACTCGACATAACATCTCTGATATTTCAAGTACTTAAGTACTTTGTATGAGTAAAACGTCAGAAAATTTAGCTTGTAACGAACCAAATACATGATTCAGAGGGAGTGGATACAAAACAGCGAATGTTACAAAACAGCGAATGTTACAAAAAGGCGAAATTACTAAACAGCGAAAATAACAGCTGTTTTGTAATTTCGCTGTTTTGTAACATTCGCTGTTATGTTTTCCGCTGTTTTGTATCCACTTCCCCTGTGACCCTGGTATTAATAGATGCAAATTATTCATAAAAGATTTAAAAGAAAACAAAAAATATTTTTTCAAAATCCTCTCAAAAATAGATTAAACAAACAATCTTATTTTTAGAAATTTAAATCAATAGCATTTCTTAAAATAAATAAATTGAATAAGTTACAAAATATGAAGAATAACTTTTTACATTTCTGAACAAGTGCCACAATCTAATCTAAAATCCGTCACTCACCTTAATGTGTGATTTTTTAATAATTGCTAGAATGTAATTGTATAACTATATAGGTGTTCATTCATCCTTCTTTATTTTTTTAGAATATGGAGGACAAGTGACTGGAAAGAAGAACAAAATATCAAAGAACCATTTAAGGTAAAAAGAAGAATAATGGAATAAAGAATATTTACATTGATATTGAGGTCAAATTGTAATGTTAGGTCTTAATAAACATGCAAAATATGATTGAGTTTTAACCTGTAATAAAATGCATTGATATTCATCATATGGACATATTAAGTTGTTTTTTTTGTCTGCTTTTTCTCCAAAACCAACTAAAACTCTATTTTTTTTTTAATTTACGTATTCGCGGCCAACTAACTCTAGAACTTTATAACTTTGTAGCTTTAATAAGCTGACGAACAATCATTTAATATTTTAATAATAAATTATAAAAATATTGGGATCGTGCAAAGAAAACGAAGAAGCGGGTTTCGTCATATTTTCAAAGTAGCTTTTTAAAAGCGAAGCTTTTCTATAATTAGGGTCGGTCCGTCCGTACGTCCGTCCGTAACGGATAGCTTTTTTCGTTAATTTAGGCAGGTTAGAATTGTCCTATCTATTTCAAATTTTGCATGGTGATTCCTTTAGTAGTTAGGTACAATTTAGAAAGCGTAGCAACTTTATAATCATTACCGAAATGTCCGTACGTCCATTTTAAACATGTTGATTTTTTTACTTTTTTAACATCAAGTTTTTATTTGATCTAATCATCAGATTGATCTGATTTTTGGTATATTGATTCCTTGGACAACAAAGTATAATGTTATAAGCGAAGCAACTCTATAATCAAGTCCTAAAAATGTAAGTATGTCCATAAACATTATCCTGTAAAGGAGTTTTTCAACAAATTTACTTAAAATTTTGCATCGACTCTTACACATTCATATTCTGATTATTCAGTTCTGACCCTATGTAAGTGTTAATGTCCGCTTGTCCTACCGTTTCAGCGCTTCGCTTTTATGGATGTTGTCATCCTTGTTTTATAGCACCTGCGTGGGGCTCCAACTGCGGGGCCCATTTCTAACCCTCCAGGGCATATTAACATTTACCTAACCTAAAATAACCCATTAAAAGCTACTGTGAACATTCTTCGAAACCCACTACTTCATTTTCTTTCCATGATCAATTTTTTTGGGGGCTAGATCAATTGTTTAAGATTTAAAATATTCTAGGAGTGTGGTGGAACAACCCATGTGCTGCGGCTGAACTGGTCACCAGATGGTCAGTACATTGTCTCTGCACATGCCATGAACAGCGGAGGACCTACAGCTCAGGTCAATTTGGGATTATTTACTTAGATTATTACCATAGGTGTATATTATGCAGGGTTGACCCTGTTAGAGGGGAGGGGGGGGATAAAAAATTATGTGGTTGGGAGGAAAAAAGTAAAAATTAAGAGAACTGAAATGAAAACATTTTTTCCATTACCCCCCCTCATTTGTGAAAAAACTAAAAAATATGTGGCATGGGGGGGGGATAATACTAGGCCTACTTTTGATAGATTTTTGACTAAGTGAAAGTTGAACTGAAGGAATTAAAAAATGGAAGGTGCTTGAATGAAATTTTCAACCTAATTAAAAATCGACCAGTTTAAACATACGCAGATATTTGGGAAAAAGTCAGGTTCTCAATATTAAATTAGTAATAAAAGTATTATCAGTAAGAAGTTATAGCCAACAAGCGAAATAGATAAAAAATAAAATTTGAGGGGCAGATAAAAAGTTCGTCAATTCTACTATGTGTTGCCCCCAACGACAGCTAAAAATCACGCAAATATTTTTAGTTTTTTTTCGAATTAATTTCGTTGTTGGTATAAGCTGGTGTATATTTAGATTATTGAACGGGATGGATTCAAATACGAGAGGGACTATGTTGGCCATCGGAAAGCTGTCACCTGTGTCAGATTTAATTCAAATATATTTCATAAATCCTCCAATACAGCCACAGATTCCAACTATGTCTGTGTGGCAATTGGTAAGTATATTTTAAATTCCCCGGGGCTCAAATTACCATGTGGGTGTTGATTACCCCTTTAAAAAAATCACAGGAATTTTGTCGCGAGATATCCCTTAAAAAAAATTTGGGTGTGAAAATTTCAAGTTTTTTTTAGGGGGGGGGGGGGTTAAACAACCATTCACCCTTCCCTCCTTGGACGTCATTGGATATAGAGATAGGGAAAGAATGAAAATTAAAAGAGGGGGGGGGGGGGGTAATGCAACCATCTCGTAATCAATGTATTAATGGCACTTAGAATTCGAATTTCGATCTGAAATTTTGCATGAGTAATCCTTGGTAGGTCTATTTTCCCTAAATCGAACAAAAAGTTGGTAAAGTAACGGCTAACGGCTCAGCTGTTTAGCCGGTTTTTTTGGCTATTTTTAGGGCAAATCTGTCATAAATTACGTAGAAATCAACTTTTTAAAACATATTTTTGCTTTAAATCATGTGAAATGATACATAAAACATTTTTAAAAATTTCTAGTACCAGCAACTACCGGCTAGAATCGATTGAAAATCTTAAAATTACACATTCTATATCCGCGGAAAGCTATTTTATAATACGATGCGAGAAATAACTATTCTATTATTTAGGCTCCCGTGATAGGTCTATATCTGTGTGGTTGACCTGCCTCCGGCGACCTTTGCTTGTACTTAATGACCTTTTTGATTCGTCGGTCATGGACCTGGCGTGGTCAAAGGTAAATGATTCTTAAATTAAAGTAACAGGGTGTCTGACTGTCTGTGTGTGTGTGTTTCTATACCATAAGATCTTGCTAACTGCTAAACCGTTGTTGTTCTGCTTTACAGTGAAGCTTCTAATAGATCTAGGGAAGGTTTACAACTATTTTGAGGGAAGGGTACTCTACCCAAACCTGCCATGAGAAATTGCTTTTAAATCCTATTATATAAAGTAGTAACCTTTTTTTTCTGTAGCTAAGGATCTCGCTAACCGCTGCACTGGATCGATATTGTTGTTCTTAACAGTGAAGCTTCTTAAAGATACAGGGAAGGTTTTAAAGTATTTTGGGATGTGGAAATCTCCACCCTTTTAATACAAATCTAACCCTTCAAAATATTTTTTAATAACTTTTTCTTTTTATTACTTACTAAAAGTAACTTACTTACTAAATTCAATTTTCTACCACGTAGTTTTCAAAATATCAAGACTTGAAAATTGTCTTTTTGTGATATATGGAATTGAAAAAGACGATTTTCAAGTCTTGATATTTTAAAAACTACGTGGTAGAAAATTAAAATTCTTTCAAATATATGCCATATAAATGTAGTTTAACCATTTAACCAGGATAAAATATGTGGTTCACTAAATTAAGTTCAAATGCATTTCGTGAAACTACCCCTTTAAAATAGGGTGGTCGACTTTCCCCCTTACACCTTTAGTACCCTCAGAGGCTTTTAGGGTCGTAGCCGCTAGTTGCACATTTAATTTTGCAAATACAGCATGAAAATATTATATTTTTGTATCGATTATTATCAATTATGACTCACTGAAAATCTGAAGCTGGAATAAAAAAAAAGAAATCCAATCCTGATAGAATATTTTTACTAGGACGGAATGACACTGATAGCCTGCAGTCATGACGGCCGGATAGCCGGTCTAAACTTCACTAAAGCCGACCTCGGAGTGCCGGTCACCAAGTCGGCTAAGAATGAGCTGTTAAAGAAGATGTATGGACAGGAAAATATTGTTATCAATACTGAACAGTGAACATATTATAGAAATTAAAAGTCTATCGCCTATAGGTAATCATCCCTTCCCGGATTTTTATTTACAAAAACATGTTTGTCATGTTTATTTTAGTTTAGGTATAGGTTAAACTACTTGTTAGTAGTTCCTGCAAATTTAGAGCTACTTGTAGACACAATTTTTTTAATTTGAAAATAATGGGAGGGATTATTTTGGTCTACTAAGCAGGATAATACTAATATATTTTTTATTACTTGATATTCTTTTGTCCTGGCTTTTCTAATTCATCAAGAAGCATTTAATTACAGAAAGTACTTATTCGTTTGACTTTGGGTTGATTTGATTATTTAAGTAGAGTGTTCGAACGTTTCAACTACTAATTGTAATCTACTGAAGGCGTAATTTTGTGAAACATTATTAAGGATGTACAACAATTTATCTCGGCCATTGTCTTATCCCTTTAGATCCCTGATTTTATTATTAACACAGCTGTTAGGCTAAGGCATTCTCTCTTAATTAAACAGAAAATATCAGGCGTCTAACTTGGCAACTCTTGTTTCTGTATTGAAATAACATAATTGGCCACCAGGTTTCTGGAATATCAGTATCCAACAAACCAGTTCTCATTGAGAATGCTGAACTATTGAATTTGAATGATAACCTAGAGGACATGTTTGATTTTACAGGCATGGGACAATTTAAATTTTTTTGTAGCGTTGCCAGTCTAAAACAAATAGATATCATTACACATATGTGAATGAGCTATCCAACGTTGATGTAAACTTGTAATTGCTGTGGTACATGCGGTCACAGTTATTAGGAATAATTTCCAATATTAATATTCATGGACAATAACATATAGATTATAAACGACACCGTATAAAACATTTGATTTGCAAAAAATATTAAATTGTCCCTCATTAGCAACATCTGGCAACACAACTGGTGAAAGTAACAGCACTTGGAAGACAACCGCCAATGGAACACCGATTAAAGGTAATGTTTTGGAGAAAAAATATGATAAATTCTTTAAATCAACAAAAAGAGGGGGTGGGGATAAAATGTTTGACTATTTACACGACATACCAGCAATTTTAATTTGGGCGCTACTCCCTTAATTTTAGAGATAATTGGGTAAAATCTTTATGGTTGTGTCAATAATTACCCCAAGTTTTGGTATCTTTGAAAAAAAACGGAGGCGGGACAACCCACCGCTCCCGCCGTTCACCGATTCAAAAATTTTCTCCTTAAAACCAACCCTGCAATGGGACTTTCTATAAAGATTTGGGATCATGGAAAGAAAACGAAGTTTCCGGTTTCGTCGTTTTTTCACAGTAGACTTTCTCATACTTCTAGCCCCTGCGGGGGGCTCTAGCCCTGCGGGGCATATTTTCTAACCCTGCGGGGCAATCATTAACATTTACTTAACCTAACCTAACCTAAAATAACCCTTCAAAAGCTACTGTGAAAATACGATGAAACCGGAAACTTCGTTTTCTTTCCATGATCCAAGATTTGGTTCCAATATCCTAAAAAACAGGAGTAGTACTAAATTTAAGATATACCTTGATTAAAATAAAATTGTGTAACGAGTCATCACATTTTAACCCCCCCCCCCCCCCCCCCTGTAGAACTAATTTACCCACATTTGTAAGTTGTAAGTACAATGAAAATTTATTTTAGGCCCAACAGATAAACAAATAGAAGTGAGAACGAGCGACGGGCGTCGTCGAATTACGCCAATGTTCATCCTGCCAGCCGCCGCTTTAGCAGATAATTCAAGCGGAGGCGTTTTTGGCGGCGATTCCCAGCGAAATTCTTGCGACAGTGCAAGCTTGACCGTAAAGTTTTCGTCCAACTCAAGTACTGAAACAAAGTCTAAAATCCCTATTGAAAAGTAAGTTATTTATTCAGTCAGTTCCTCCGTAACGGTTAACTCGTACAGATAATTCAATGTCCTAACGATATCAAACTTAGCACGATGGTTTCTGTTTCAGTTAGGTAGCCTTTTTGATTAGGTTTAATAAATATAATACAAATCTAATTCACTTATGGAATACTAATATCTAAGATGATAAGGCATAATTTTTTTTTAGGGGAAGCATTTCCATAGGGGGGGGGGGGTTAATGCAACCATCTCGTAATCAATGTATAAATGGCACTTAGAATTCGAATTTTGATCTGAAATTTCCATGAGTAATCCTTGGTAGGTCTATTTTCCCTAAATCGAACAAAAAGTTGGAAAAGTAGCGGCTAACGGCTGGCGGCTCAGTCGTTTATCCATTTTTGGGCTATTTTTAATTCAAATCCATCACGAAACCTATCTCCAAATAATATTTTTTTCCGCTCCAAAACGTTTTCAAACTGTTCTAGCCGGTAGTTGCTGGTTCTAGAAATCTAAAAAATGTTTTTAAAAGCGAAGCTTTTCTATAATTAGGGTCGGTCCGTCCGTCCGTACGTCCGTCCGTCCGTACGTCCGTCCGAGATAGATAGCTTTTATTCGTTAATTTAGGCATGTTAGAATTGTCCTATCGATTTCAAACTTTGCATGATGATTCCTGTAGTAGTTAGGTACGATTTAGATAGAGTGGCAACTCTATAATCATTACCAGAATGTCCGTACGTCCATTTTAAACATGTTGATTTTTCTAATTTTTTAACAGCAAGTTTTTATGTGATCTAATTATCCGTTTGATCTGATTTTTGGTATATTGATTCCTGGGACAACAAAGAACAATATTTTAAGCGAAGCAACTCTATAATCAAATCCTAAAAATGTAAGTATGTCCATAAACTCAATAAACATTATCCTGTATCAAGAAGTTTTTCAACAAATTTACTTACAATTTTGCTTCGACTCTTATACTTTTATATTCTGATAATTCAGTTTAGACACTATACAAGTGTTAATGTCCGTTTGTCCTACCGTTTCAGTGCTTCGCTTTTATGGATGTTGTCATCCTTGTTTTGTATCATTTCACACGATTTAAAGCAAAAATATGTTTCAAAAAGTTTATTCCTACGTAATTTATGATAGATTTGCCCTAAAAATAGCCAAAAACGGCTAAACGGATGAGCCGCTAGCCGTTACTTTTTCAACTTTTTGTTTGATTTAGGGTCACCAAGGATTACTCATGCAAAATTTCAGATCAAAATTCGAATTCTAAGTGCCATTTATACATTGATTACGGGATGGTTGCATTAAAAACCCCCCTCTTAATTCTCAATGTCCATATTATGCATCAAAGCAATCTAATGTTGGTTTGTTCGTCATTCTGTTAAACTTAGGTTTTCTAAATGTTGTCAACCTTGTTACTTGGAAACTTCATGTATTATGTGTTGATTTAGTTTAAAACATCACATGTTTATTATCTTAATCTTTTAATTTATAAAATCGTTCCTTGCAAAAGTTTTATAACTTTTTATAACCATAGACAAAAACCTTCTTCAAAATAGCTGTCTCACAAAAGTGTTTCTTTGAAATAACTGTTTTCATCAGATTTAAAAGATTTACATCTATTGTACATAATGATTAAGTTTTTATTCCTCTAAATAAAAGGCTTAAAGATTTTACTTCTTCCATCCATTTGTCACTCTTTCCTGCAAGGGGCCTCCAAAAATTTTTTGTGCGAAACACTTTTAATGTCTTCTAAACAAATTTAATACCGATCGTTGTATGCAGTAAATCAATTGAAATGTATCTGCTAAAGTAGTAAGATATATGTGTGTGTGTGTGTCTAAATGAAATTTTACGTATCGCCGCCTTTTTTTACGGATTATCAATTTTTATCTTGTAATTTTTAGGAAATAATAGGATGTAAAATGTATGTCTGTCTTCACCTTTTTTTCAGTTTCTTAAAAACTTTTACTTTGTGAAAAAATAACTTTTGTGTTTTTAATGTGGTTTGTACATTGTCTGTCTGTTTACGAAATGACAGTAATCATTTTTCAAAAGGCATTTGTTTTCATAAAAACTAATATTTTTTGATTCTTTAATACATAAGATGATTTATGAAACTTGCTCATAATCATAATCTATTCAGACGTGATGTTGTTGTGAAACCTAATGTTAGTCCTGGAAAGAATAATAGCAATAGTAATAGCCTTCCAGGTAAGCTCCACTTTCCAGGAAAGAATAATAACAATAGTAACAGCCTTCCAGGTAAGCTCCACCTTCCAGGGAAGAATAATGGCAATAGTAACAGCCTTCCAGGTAAGCTCCACCTTCCTGGGAAGAATAATGGCAATAGTAACAGCCTTCCAGGTAAGCTCCACCTTCCTGGGAAGAATAATGGCAATAGTAACAGCCTTCCAGGTAAGCTCCACCTTCCTGGGAAGAATAATGGCAATAGTAACAGCCTTCCAGGTAAGCTCCACCTTCCTGGGAAGAATAATGGCAATAGTAACAGCCTTCCAGGTAAGCTCCACTTTCCAGGAAAGAATAATGGCAATAGTAACAGCCTTCCAGGAAAGAATAATAGCAATAGTAGCAGCCTTCCAGGTAAGCTTCACCTTCCTGGGAAGAATAATGGTAATAGTAACAGCCTTCCAGGTAAGATCCGCCTTCCAGGAAAGAATATTGGCAATAGTAACAACCTTCCAAGTAAGCTCCACCTTCCTGGAAAGAATAACAATAGTTACAGCCTTCCAGGTAAGCTCCACCTTCCTTGGAAAAATAAGGGCAATAGTAATAGCCTTCCAGGTGAGCTCCACCTTCCAGGATAGAAAAATGGCAATAGTGACAGCTGTCCAATGTCCATGTAACCTTCACCTAACCTGGACTTCTAATGAATACGTCGAAATGAAATATAAATAAGTGATGCAACTTTAAAAGTCGCACATAAATATTAGTTGATCTTTCTTCAAATAAAATTGTGATAATAATCATTTAAAGGAAGCCCCACTTATTTTGAAATCAAATATAAAATATGTGGGGTGGTATTTTTTATCCGCAGGAATCCCCCCCCCCCCCCCTTAATTTTGATTTATTTAAGGAATTATTGGGGGGGGAGGGGGTCGCTAGACCCTTTTTAAAATTAAGGAAAATCACTTTTCTAAGGTTAACTTTTAATCTTATAAAAGAAGAAATGAAAAATATTTTTTTATGCTTAAGACATTATTTTTTTACATTTGTCTATAGGCTCAGTATTAACTAAATATAAACCTAAGAAAAAAAAATTATATTTTTAGGCATTAGCAGCATTCAAACAAACGGAACAGCCGCCACAAATGGCAGCAACCATACAAATGGTGTTGAAGCTGCCAAATCAGCTGCGACCAATGATCAGACGCCAAAAGCAAACATGATTCAAATTAAACGAAAGGTAAATTCATTAATAAATAAATAAAAATAACATCTATAATGGTCCCAAGATTTCATTATTTTTTTAGTTTTAATTATATCCACGTTCAGCGCTTATTTTTAAATCTCCTTTTTTGTTCCTATTAAATGTTAATCAAAAAAAAGGAGCCACTCAAATAATATTATATTTACCTATACTTTAGAATATTAGGCATAATTAATGTTTATGTAACGTGCAATTTACATCACAACACCTCTTACTTCTAGTTTAAATAGATTAGAACCTAAATTTTTTGTTTACAACAATGTCTTCAAAGTAGAAAAGTTTTGTCATAGAAACTAATTGGCATGTCCTCTAGAAACTACCCCCGGGTGTACACCCTTTCGTGGCTACGCCTCTTAAGGGGCGTTTCGTCGTATTTGCACAGTAGCTTTTCCCATGTTTCTAGCCACTGGTAGCGGCTCTAACCCTGCGTGGCCAATTAACTAACCTAATTACCTAATTTGGCAAAGAGGACTATTCACGAACCAGAGCAAGTGATTCTAAGCATCTTCCAGCATTGACCCATAGTATTTTTTTAGTAAATATAATAGGTTTATGTTTAATATTTGCTTTATCGACTAAAAAGTTAGGTTTCACCATGGTTTTATATGAAAGAAACTTTGAAATGTTAAGCATTGTTTGGTGCAATATCATCGATATTTTGATGAGTTAAAACTGTTGTTTAAAAGCTTTGACACAAAAGTATATTATTGTGATTGTAAATGTATATTTAGAAAAAGGATTGGTAACTTGTAAACAGTTTAATTAATGTACTTTTGCAATTTACAACATTTGATGCTTTTCTGCAGTGTTATTTTATTTTGTCCTCTGAACTCAACAAAGCATTTGATGATATTGCTTTAAAAAATTATTTACATTTCAAAGTTTTTTTCATATAAAACCATGGTGAAACCTAACTTTTTAGTCGATAAAGCAAATATTAAACATAAACCTAGTATATTCACTAAAAAATACTATGGGTCAATGCTGGAAGATGCTTAGAATCACTTGCTCTGGTTCGTGTATAGTCCTCTTTGGAGGGTTTGGGGGAGAGGAAAAAAATTTTTAATGATATTGATATTTGTCCCCCTCTGCCCATACCTGTTATAGGCCATTCATATTATATTTCTTTTAGGTTGGAACAACAATGGTGCCTGTCAGCCAGCCGAGCAAACCGCCAACCCAACCCACAGCTGGCTCAACCACGGCTCAGGAGAATGGCAGCAAACCATCCCCTGGCAAAATAGTTGGTAGATTGTCCGCCAACGCCAATGGTGGCAACAAATCTCCGACTAAAATGGTGAATGGTGCCTCTAAGGTGATTTTTTTTGTTAAAATTACAGGGAAAAGAAGTAAAAAAGAATTTCATATTTAGAGTGGTAAAAAATACTTAATGCGTATTATTTAGGTATATTTTATTTTACTAAAAAAATTATTTTTTTGTCTTGGTGTTAACAGAGAGATAACGCTAACCGCGTTTGAGTAAATATTCTTATAGGAACCTACATGCATCATAGAAAAATCGCCCAAATATTTTAATTTTTTATTTAATTGCTCATGTGTTCGATTTTTATAACCAGAGATGATAATCCAAGGTGCTCAAGATGCATCCAAAAAGGCTATGATTTCCGAATCAATCCGAGCTAAATATCCAAACTCTCACGGATTTCGTACTCGGATTATCAAATCAGCGGATTAATCTGAAACGGATTCTGATAAGGATTTCATTGGATTGCCTACCCTGAATAGGCTATTCTATTTCTCAATACAGCCAATACAATTTTAGAGTGATGATGCAAAGAAGAAGTTGAAAGAGAAAGAAAAAGAGAAAGAGGAGAGAAAGAAGAAACCAAACAGGATAGAATCATCATCTTCCTCAGGTAAATACTTATACTAAAGTAACAGGATGTCTAGTCTACCTGTGTCTGTCTGTTTGTATATTGCGATAATATCTTAACCGCTGAATGGTTCTCCTTCAAAGTTAACCGTTTTAGAGGTCAAGGTCGGAAAATCTACCCTAGAAACTAAAATTAAAAGGGTTAACTTCTTTTCTCTCAAGTGCTTTTAGAAGACCCTAGGGCGTAGCCTTTAGTATGTAGGTACTTAGTAAAGATGTCTATCTGTTTGTTTGTCTGTCTGTCTGTTACTGTTTGTAACGACAAATCTCACTTGCTGATACGATTACTAAGCAATGCATTTTTAAAAATCATTCTTAGGATTTAAATTTTTTTTTATGCCTCAGAAGAAATCCCATGAGATTTTTAAAAGCGAAGCTTTTCTATAATTAGGGTCGGTCCGTCCGTAACGGATAGCTTTTTTCGTTAATTTAGGCATGTTAGAATTGTCCTATTGATTTCAAACTTTGCATGGTGATTCCTGTAGTAGTTAGGTACGATTTAGAAAGCGTAGCAACTCTATAATCATTACCAGAATGTCTGTACGTCCATTTTAAACATGTTGATTTCTTTATTTAACAACAAATTTTAATGTGATCTAATAATCCGATTGATCTGATTTTTGGTATACTGATTCCTGGGACAACAAAATACAATATTAAAAGTGAAGCAACTCTATAATCAAGTCCTAACATAGAGAAAAAAATAAAAGAGAGGAATCGAAGCAACTAGAAGACGAAAATAGGCAGTGGGCCCAGGGGCCTAATTAGCGCTGTTGCCGCGCTAAATTTTATTGCTATTCCACCACTTTTCAAATGGGAGGATTACAAAATTAATATGTAAAGTTTTAATAATTAGAATATAATATTTAAATTAAAAATAAAAAGAAAATTTTGTTATTAAATATAAAAAAAATACTAAAATAACAACATCTAACAACAATATTTTTTTTACTTTTTACTTTTAGATATTGTCGTTTTAATGTTTTAATTAAAAATTACAAAGAATTTATTTTTATTTTAAAAAAATTGTGCATGAAAGATGAATCCTTTCATTTCTAAAAAGGGGGAAATTTTTTTCATAATAAACATTCAGCTGATTCTGACCGCCCACGGCTGTTTGCTAAATTAAATATCGCTTTTCTTTTTATTCACATTATTATTTATGATTGACATACAAAAAGCCCTGGGCGGCTTTTGATTTTCGTCTGCTAAATTTTCTTTAAAAATTTAGGGATGGGGAAGTAGTATTTTACCATGAAAAGGGGGTGAGTATTCATCCTCTTATCCTTTTTCCTTATGAGTCCTAAAAATGTAAGTATGTCCATAAACATTATTCTGTGTCAAGCAGTTTTTCAACACATTTTACTTATAATTTTGCTTCGACTCATATACACTTATATTCTGATTATTCAGTTCTGACACTCTACAAGTGTTAATGTCCGTTTGTCTTACCGTTTCAGTGCTTCGCTTTTATGGATGTTGTCATCCTTGTTTTACATATGATATTATTCAGGCTCCTCGGACAGTGACTCATCCGACAGTTCTGGGTCTGATAGTTCTGATTCTGAGGACAGTTCTGATGGTAATACAACAGCTGCCAGTCAGACAGAGAAATCTGGCAAGGAGGATGTGGCGGATGATTTGAAGGTCAGTTGTTCTCCCTAACTCGGCAGGGGCTAGTCTCTGTATCATAAAAAAAACCTATCCTAATTTGACCTAATGTAAAACAAAATACAAGAATAGTTATTTCTCGCACCGTATTATAAACGGCTTTCCGCGGATATAGAATGTACAATTATAAGATTAAAACTAGTTTTTTTAGCCGCGAGGTGCCGAAGGGACCGGCTAAAAAAAACGGTTTTAATCTTATGATTGTACATTTCTATATTCGTAGAAAGCTGGATATAATACGATGCCAGACATAGTTTTTTCGTATGGATGATAACCGGTTCCTATCCACCGGATTCGAATGAATACGAGAAAAAATAATCCCCTCCCTATTTATTTTTTCAAAATAAAGATTGGTTGTGGGCCGGGTTTTATGCACGAATTGGCAATTTGAGGGAAATAAACAAACGAAAAGCTACGTCTCCCCTTCATCCTTATTTTTTTTTTTTTTTTAAGAAATAGGAGGTGCGTGGAGGTATTAGTGCCCAACAACGTAATTTGTGTGAAAGCGCTAAGAATTCAAATAACAATCTATTTTTAACTTTGCCTAGGCGAAAGCAAAGAAAATGAAAGCAAAACTGGTGGGACTAAAACGCAAAGCGGAAGACTCCCCGCAAAATGCGGCGAAGAAAAAGAAACTCGGCTTGAAAGTTGCTTCAGCGCCAGCTATCGTTAACGGTAGTACTTCGGCGTCTGCTAAATCCAGCCCGCCAGCAAGCAGTAGCTCTACACAGATCGTTGAAAAGGTAAAATATTTTTTTTTGTAGCTCAACATTTTAACATTTATTTTATCCTAACATAAAAAGTTTAAACACTGTTTTTAAAAAAATGCTTAACATTTATAGTTTTCATTTAAAACCACGGTAAAACTTTACTTTTTAGTCAATATAATTACATTAAACATAAACCTAGTAAATTAACTAAAAATTTACTATGGTTCAATGCTGGAAGGTGCTTTGAATCACTTAGAATCAGAAATATCTATCTTAACCAAAACTTATTTTGATCTTTAGAATTTTTTATAAAATCAAATTGTTTTGCTGTTAATTTTTCCAAAAATAGAAATCTGCTTGTTTTCAAATAATTTCTTACTACCAACAAAAATTTATTTAAAAAAACTTACTACTTGAATTTATTTTAACAGTGGCAAAATAGTCTTATTGACATATAAATACATCTAAAAATACTAAAATTATCATAACAAAAATATCTAATCTATCACAGGTACTTTAAAAATAGGGTATGCCGGAGGTCTGTCCATCAAAAGAAATGGTTCATTTAACAAGATTCTTTTTTTAAAAATTAATGCCTTATTGAAGATTAAAATAGTCTGATAGTTCCTAGAACCTCTTTTGGAGCTTCCCTAGAATATTTAGATATCTTAAATGACAAACATTAAAATACTTATTATGTACCTTATATATTACACTAGCAGCTTCGCCACTACCCTCCAGGGGCTTTGCCCCAAAAGGTATAATTACCTACCCAGCGGAAAAAAAAAGGCGAATGAATCGCATTACCCAGCGGAAAAAAATGCGAACGAATCGCAAATTTCCGCGAATAAATGGCGAATTATTAAAATTCGTAAAAAATTTTTTTTTTTTTAAATCGGGGGGGATTTTTTTTTGTTTGGGGGGGGGGGTGGGGGTGTCCCAACCCCCAGGAAAATAGCCTAAAACCAGCACAGGATCAGTAGGCATATTCCCTGAAGAGTAGAATCCGATCATTTCAGTGGTTACCGAGATCTTAAGGGATGGACGGACAGACAAACATGAAGCTACTTTGTGATTTATTTAGTTTGTTTTATTTCAGCAAACAACTGCCACAGTTACGACAGCTTTAGCGCCGCCAGCCGCGGCTGTTTCCCACCCTCAACGGCTAATGACCTCGCCTATTAGAACTCCAGGTAATTTTATATTCTTTTTTTATTTGAGTCTGTCCTCTTTCTATGTGATTGATGATTTAAAAAGGAAATTTTTAACAAGAACTATTTTGTCCATACGTAGAAAGAAAGCACAATAAAATAAACCCAAACTGTTAAAAAGGGAAAAGGGAGGGCGGATGTGCCACATTTTGAAACCATCTCAAAGGATCTCAGGAACTCAGAAATATGACTTTCGTTAATGTAAAGTGTAACTTTAAAAACGGCAACGTGAAAGTCACTGCCGCCAAAAAACGTTATATCTGCTGATGATTGTAGTTCCGTCGCGGTTTTTTTTCTCAATGTTCCATATTGTACCACATGAAAGAAACTTGCAAGTAAAATTTATTTGCTCTAAAGTCTAAATTATCATTACTTTTACAATTGGATGTTACATTCTTGTTTTATATTGGTTTTTTTTGTGACATTGTTGAATCGGCTTAAAATTATTTCTGTGAACTTAAAAAAAGTGTTGAAATAAACTTTTTATACTACTTAAAACTTTCTAATCCTCTTACAAGAACTTTTAAATTCAAAACCTTTACTACATAAACTCATGTAAATATGCTTGCAGTGGAGATACTAATTTATGATTCTTAGTTTTTTTTCTAATGTTCTATATCTCTGTATTTAATTCTTAATTGAAATATTTTTAGCATATGAGGTACTAATGTACATAATCTTCCTTGTTTATATATTGCTTGTAGATTTGTGTACAGTTCATATCTATTGATATATTTATTCAAAAATAATATTAAAAAACTTTTTAATAAAAAGTTTTACAATCTATTCACTATCTAATACAACTAGCTAGCAGGTAATGTCCCTCCAAGTACTACATAAACATCCCCCCCCCCCCCCCGGCATAGTTTAAGTTAAATTTGAAAACAGATTTAATGGAGAGAAAACTAATTTAGAGATTTCCTGAAAAATAAGGGGGACTATGCACGAACGAGAGCAAGTGATTCTAAGCACATCCCAGCAATGAATCAAACATTTTGGGGGGATATTTTTAGAGTTATGTTTGACATAGTTATATCATCTAAAAGAATTAAATTTCATCATGGTTTTCTTTGAAAAAAAACTTTGAAATGTTAAGCATTTCATTAAATGTTTTGTTGAGGTTAAAGGTTCAAATAAAAAACACGCCATAACATAATCAAATGCTGTAAATTACTCAAGTAAACTACAGGCTGGCCACAAACATGCTATTTCCACTATTTCCGCTATTTCCACTATTTTTGCATGCTATGCATACTATTCCAAAAAATTATGCTATTTCCACTATTGTTCAAAACTGCATACTATTTCCACTATTTTCCAAAAACTGCATCATACCTACTATTTGCCACAATTTATTTGTATGTCAGATAAATCTTCAATTTTTAGGTAATTAAAACGAACTGATTTTTTTAGATCATGAAAAGAAAGCGAAGTATCGGGTTTTATCGCATTTTCACAGTATCTTTTAATTTATTTGAACCCCTGCGGGTGGCTCTAACACTGCGGGGCAATCATTGCCACTTACCTATTCCAAAATAACTTATCAAATGCTACTGTGAAAATACGGCAAACTCGCTACTTTGTTTTCAATTTTTTTAGAAATGTTTCCAGAAGACAGTAGTTCTTCAGTTCAGATTGTTGTACCTTTCTTGAAAGTTATTGGTATTTCCACATTCAGTGTAAAGATATCTTCTTTTAAATTTTAATAGCATTGAGGAGTACTTTTATTATTAAATGATCCTATAGGTAACTGAGGTTTATGATCTCTTAACTAATATAAATCCTCCGTTTTTAGGTCCTTTTTCACATAACAATTTTAAACTAGGGTTGGCAATCCGGATCCGGAATCCGCCCAATTTTTAGGCCAATTATGGAATCCGAATCCGGATCCGGAATCCGTTTTTTACTAGCGGATTCCGGATTCTTAATTGGTAGGCTAAAATTAGCGTCTTGAGTTTTTTCTTTCAACTATCGCTTTTTGAAATCAAAGATTATCATCATTACATATAAATTTTTTCAAAATCTGGTTCGATTCTCGGAAGTGAATTATAGAGAACACCAAGAACATTAATTTTTAGGACATATGTAGCACTTAATTTTTTAATTTTTTTAAAAAAGCCTTTAAAAATACTGCTAGAATCCGGAATCCTCAAGGAATCCGCCACTTTTTTTGACGGATTCTTTTAAGAATCCGGAATCCGAATCCGGCCCAAAAATTCGACAGATTGCCATCACTATTTTAAACGGCTGTAATTTTGAAGCTAGAAGACCAATCTTTTCAGAAAATGTTTTTGTGTGTGTAAATTTTATGTTAGGAATCTCAAAACATAAATTTCAGCAGCGGAAGCTGTACTTAGCAGCTGCCAGCTGGGGCTCGGCAGGAAAACGACGGTAGATAATTATGAAATTTTAATACCGCATGTGGACATGTTGGGAAAGCAAGTTTAATTTTTAAAGTCAAAAATTTCGGTCAAAGGATCCTTTAAAACATTTCTAGAAACCTGGAGGATCAGGACGTGCAGGATTAAATCTGGAACCTTTAATTGTTGCCTATATACATATATATGATATTTTAGTATTTTGGTAACATTAAATGCTAAATATTTTTACGCTTTACCTGAATGATCCTGCCAGGTTTGCTGGCATCCTGTGCCCGCTAGGAATGAGATATTCATAAAATTCTTACTCTCACTTAAGTGTCATACCCAAACCCATTATTTAAGTCGCTCGTTGCCTATTAGATCAAGGGGGGGGGGGGGTTCTCAGGAACCAAAATTATGAACCTTGCAGATTTTTTGTACTTAAGCTTTTATGGGTAAATTAACATTTAGTTAGATGTCACCCCACTTCAACTCCCCCTAGCCCCACGAGGGTTAAAAAAAAGCCTTTAAATGAACCTAACCTTAACTATCTCATAAACCATTTGATCATGAGAGCAGATTTTTTTTTGACTTAAGCTATCAGAGGTATAGTTTAAGCAAGAAACAACTAAAGCAACCTAAGTTTTCTCTAAAACCACTTAATAAACCGTGCAGATATTTTGGACTTCAGCTTTTATTAGTGCAGACCAACTTTTAGTTTAAAAGTCATTCTCCCCCCTAGCCTTCCGGGGCTCAATAAAACCCTAAAATGAACCTGACCTTAATTATCCCTAAACCATTAAATCATAAAAGCAGATTTTTTTCAATTTAAGTTATCAGAGGCATGAGTTATAATTTTAGCAAGAAGCAACGCCTTAGCTCCAATTCCCCTAGCACTCTAAGACCTAACCCTAAAAATTGACCAAACCTTAGTTTTCTCTTGGATCACATTTGAACCGTGCAGATATTTTCAACTTAAACAATGTGTATAAAATAACTATAAGTTTAGAAGTCATTCTCCCTGACCCCCCCCCCCCCCCTCTATGCCTCCAGCCTTTTAGGGCTTTATAAAACCCTAAAAATGACCTGGAATCCCTTAATTTACCAACTTTATCAACCAACTTAGAAGTCAATTTGATGCCACCTCCCCCCTTGCCCTCCGTGGCTCAAAAAGACCTTAAGATTAACCTAACCCTAGTTAGGTATCTCTTTAACCATTCGATCATTAGAGCAGTTTTTTTTTTGGGCTAAAGCTGTCAGAGGCATGAGCTATAGTTTATGCAAGAATCAACACCTGAAGACCCTTCCTCCCATGCCTGCACTTTAAGTCATTAAGTTGATTTAAAAAGCTCATTATTGTGTTTAAAATGCATGCTATTGTATACTATTTTGTGTTAAATGCATGCTATTTCATACTATTTTATGGAATTTGTACATACTATTGCATACCATACTATTCCCTTTTTTTTATGCTATTTTATGCTATTTTGAAAAAAAGTCTGTGGCCACCCTGAAACTAATAAAACAAAACATTATTACAAGTTACCATCCCTTTTTCTAAATTAACATTTTTCATTGAAAAAGTTTAATTTTGTGTCACAGCATTTTGAACTCAACAAAACATTTGATGATATATCGTCAAAAAAAAGTATATTCAACAACGAAAACATTTAGAATCACTGCTGGAAGGTGCTTAGAATCACTTGCCCTCGTTCGTGCATACTCCTCTTTCATAATTTAACAAGGATGACAGCATCCATAAGTAGCGAAGCACAACATATCATGGATGGGAATAGGTACAAGTAGATTTAAAGTGTATTTATTAAAATCAAGAATAGATTTATTGGAGAAAATAAACACATATTTTGTATAATGATGACGTCAAAGTAAATTACATAAAAGATGCTCATAACAATTGATACTGATATCCCAAAAAAGTTTTAGAATTGGACCAAAAACACCAAAGTTATGGGGAAATATGTAAAACATATTAAGATATTCAAAAACCTGCTAAAAGGCAGTTTGACTGCCAAGGTTGTTTTCTTAAAACGACAGGAAATTTAACTTTTATAAACCTTAACTTAAAAATTTTGAAAATCTTTTTATATACATCAGATATATGGAAAAACAAGGGAAAAATTAAAAAATAGCAAAAAACCTGCATCTGACCGTTATGGTTGTTTTCTTTAAACGACAGGAAATTTAATTTTGATATCTATAACTGAAATTTTGAAATCGGACCATAAACACCAAAGATATCGCGAAAAATGTGAAATATACAAAAATAGCCTAAAACTTGCTTAACCCTTAACAGTCGGGCCCCTTGCCGCACCTTAATCAGTCGGGGGGGGGGGGCGTTCAACGCCCCCCCTCATTATCTCAGTTCCTATTAGAGCTAGAGGGCTAAAAATTTTTGTGCAAGTCTCCTATGTTATGATGAATTTTCGACCTTAAGTAAGTCAAGGTCAATTTTCGCTTCCTTCACCCTTTTATTTAACAACCTTTGTTTTTAGGTCCTTTTTTACTTAAAAATTTCAAACGGCTGTAATTTTTTTATTTTTAAAGCTAGAAGAAATTTTTTTTTCAGAAAATGTTTATTTTTATGTAAATTTTATATTTGAAATATCAAAACATAAGTTTCAGCGGCCGCAGCTGTACTTGGCAGCTGCCAGCCGCCGCAGTCGGCGGTCGGCGGGAAAACGGCGGCGGATCTTTATGAAATTTTAATACATTATGTAGTCATGTCAGAAAAGCTTAAGTTTAAAATTTGAAGTCTCTAAGTCAAAAATTGCGGCCACAGGAGCATTTTAAAGACTTCTGGAGACCTGGAGGATCAGGACCTTCAGGATCATACCTGGAACATGAAATTGACTTGAACACCTGTATTTAATATGAGGATGTACTACTAGAGGATATTTTAGTATTTTGGTAAGATAAAATGCTTTGTTTAAGTCAAAAAATATTTTTGTTCTTTACCTGGATGACCCTGCCAGGTTTGCTGGCATCCTGTGCCCGCCAGGATGGAGATATTCAAAAAATTCCAACTCTCAGTTATGTGTCATACCCATACTTAAAAAGTCAAGCAGTTTGGGCTCTTTATCTTTCACACACAGAAAATGAGATAGAAAAAACCGGATGGGGGGGCGTTCAACGCCCCCCCCCCCCCCGACCGTTAAGGGTTAAAGGCTGTCTGACCGTCATAGTTGTTTTCTTTAAATGACATGAAATTTAATTTTGATATCTATAACTGAAAAAATTTGGAAATCGGACCATAAACACCAAAGATATGGGCCGCCATTGATGTCTCATAGTTAATTGTGCTCCTTAATAAATGGAATGTTGTCAAAAAATCACGGTTCCACCAAACATACGGACAGACAGATGGACATTTCAAATTATAGAGTAGCTTCGCTACTAAAAACGACTTATTAATTTTAGGTTTACCGCCACTATGCTTGACCAGTAACCCATTCTATACACAATTGAGAACTAACCAAACAGTACTACACATTCAAGTTAAGGTAAATTACAGTTTTTATTCGGTAAATTCTTGCGGTGTTGTCTTAGAGGCGACGCTTACTAAACGTGTCTTAAACGACCCCATTTCTATTTAAGTTAAAATACTTGTAAGTATATTTTTAAGCTTTTTTTGATAAAAAACATGTTTTTAGCATAAGATATTTCACAAAACCTGTTTTTGGAGAAATAAAATTAAATTGCATTTTCTTCAGGTATTGCTTTTAGCTAAAATATATGTAACCAGCGGTTGCGCTCCTACCATCTAGGAGTACTGTATATGAAGGAGTAAGGAAAGTAGAAAAATAATATAAAACCAAACTTAGATATAAAAACTAAAAAGCCTTAAACCATCCAGGGGCCTATAAAAAGCTCCCATAAAATGGGTATTTGGATCTACTGCAGTTCACGGTAAAATATTGCTGGTAAGCAGTATTTCCAAAAATCTATGAATTTTAAAGGCTGCTAGCTGCCAAACGGCTGAACGTACAGATCATGCCCGCACGCTATTTAAAGCGGCATAAGAAGGCCTACAAATAATCTGGAATAGCCTTAAATCAATAATGCATAATTATCTCGCAGTGCAGAGAAATGCGCGAAAAAGACCTATTTTACGCGTTTTTTCTTTAGTGAAGCTTTCCCTGTGCATAATTGGATCTTGGCTATTCCAGATTATTTGTAGGCCTTCTTATGCCGCTTAAAATGGTGTGCGGGTATGATCTGTACGTTCAGCCGTTTGGCAGCTAGCAGCCTTTAAAATTCATAGATTTTTGGAAATATTGCTTACCAGCAATATTTTACCGTGAACTGCAGTAGATCCGGGTATTTTAATCGGTAATAAGTTATAAATAAAATAAAAAACATACTACCTACCATATATAATTGGATAAAAAGCGATAAAATCAAATAGTTTTAAGACATTATTTTATCTAGAATGATTATGCTACCTATTCTGGAGGAGCACTACACAGAGTGACAGCTCATACCAGCCAGGATTCTCCTCTTATTTGGGAATCTCTTTTTACATCACCTATAGCAGGTAAAATTCAAAAAGTATCTTCTGTAAACTATAGCTGAAAAAGAGTCTTCCTCAAATTTTTTACAGATAATTCAAAGGTAAGATCCAAAGAGTACCCTCTTATTTTGGAATGTAATGTAAGAAATAGTTTCGTCTATTAACCATAGCTGAAAATGTACAAAGGCCAGAGTCTCCTTTTATTCAAGTAAGTAATATATAAATAGTATCCTTTCATTTGGCAATCCATTTGTACATCACCTACAGAAGTTGAGATACAAAAAGTCTTTTCTGTCAACTATAGCAGGAAACAATTTTAAGAGTCTCTACTAACAAATGAGTAGCTGGCAAGATACAAAGAGTATCTTTTATTAACCATAGCAGGAAAGATACAAAGAGTCTCCTCTGTAAAGCATAGCATGAATTATCTTTAGCAATAGACTCCTAGGTCAATCACAGCAGGTAAGATACAAAGAGTCTCCTATGTCAACCATAGCAGGAAAGATAAACGAGTCTCTTCTAACAACCACAGCATGAAATATACATATATACATTATAACAGCCATAACAGGAAATATACAAAGAGTATCTTTTATTAACCATATCAGGAAAGATACAAAGAGTCCTTCCTGTAAAGCATAGCATGAATCATTTATAGCAATAGACTTCTATGTCAACCACAGCAGGTAAGTACAAATAGTCTCCTATGTCAACCATAGCAGGAAAGATAAATGAGTCTCTTCTAACAACCACAGCATGAAATATACAAAGAGTCTCTTATAATAGCCATAACAGGAAATATACAAAGAGTATCTTTAAATAACCATATCAGGAAAGATACAAAGAGTCTCCTCTGTAAAGCATAGCATGAATTATTTATAGCAATAGACTCCTATGTCAACCACAGCAGGTAAGATACAAAGAGTCTCCTTTGTCAACCATAGCAGGAAAGATACAAAGAGATCTTTTATGAACCATAGCAGGAAAGATAAATAGACTCTTCTCTTTCAACCTAGCTGGAAAGATACAGAGTTTCTTTTACCAACCATAGCAGAAAAGATAAATAGTCTTATAAATATGCCACTAGTCTTCTCTGTCAACCTTACCAGGTAAGATACAAAGAGTACTCAATCAACCATAGCGGTAAAGAATACAAAAAGTATCTTTTATCAACTAGAGCAGAAATTATACAAAGAGTGTCCTCTGTCAACCATAAAAGGAAAAATACAAAGAGTCTTTTTTATCAACTATTGCTGAAAATATTTCGAGTCTCTTCTGTCAACCACAAGAGGAAAGATAAATAGACTCTCATCTGTCAATCTAGCTGGAAAGATACAAAGAGTCTTTTCTATTAACTTTAGCATGTTAGATACAAATAGTCTCTTTTATCAACCATAACAGGTAAGAGATACAACGAGTATCCTCTGTCAACCAAAGCAGGAAAGATACAAAGAGTCTCTTTTATCAACCATAACGGGTAAGAAATACAACAAGTATCCTCTGACAACCAAAGCAGGAAAGATACAAAGAGTCTCTTTTATTAACATTAGCTTGAAAGATACAAGTAGTCTTTTCTATAAATTATAGCAGGTAAGGTACAAAGATTCTCTTTAATCAACCACGGAGTTAAGATACAAAGAGTTTCCTCTAACAGTCTTAACAGGAAAGATACAATGAGTCTCTTTTATCATTTATAGCAGGTAATATACAAAGAGCCTCTTTTAGTTAAGATACCAAGAGTCTCCTCTGACAACCATAGCAGGTAAGATACAAAGAGTTTCTTTTATCATCTACAGCAGGTAATAAAAAAAGGAGTCACATATATCAACAATAGCAGGTAAGATGCAAAGAGTGTTTTTTATCAAGTATAACAGGTAAGATACAAAGAGTTTCTTCAATCACCTATAGCATAAAATTTACAAAGAGTGTCTTATATCAATTATAGCAGGAAATATACAAAGATTTCTTATTTCAGCCGTTCTATAATACAAAGTTGCTTGATGTATGTCTGTCCATCCGTCTGTCTGTCTGTCCCTTAAGATTTCGGAATCGATCGGATTCCTGTGGTGGTTTTAGGCTATTTTCTTGGAGTGTGGGACACCCCCAACCTCCAAAAAAAAATTCCCCTCAGTTTTATTTTCTAAATCAGTTTGAAATTAGTGGTTACATCTCCAATTAAATTATCTCTTGGGCAAAGCCCCTATAGGCTAGGGGCGAAGCAGAATGCAAACAGGAGTTATCCTTTTTTTGGAAATTTATTTTTACATCAACCATTATTGGTAAGATATAAAGAGCCTCATCTTATCAGAGCTGGATCTTTAAATGTGTAGCCATTGGCGTGGCTGTAGCCGTGGCAGTAGTCATGGCTGTAGCTTTAGCAACGCTTTAGCCACACTAACGGACTGTGGTCACTTTTAGCGTGGTTAACCACGCTACGACTACGACAACGCGTTGCCAATATGATTTAAAGATCGCATTTTTTTTTGTGGCCACGGCAACGCGTGGTTAATATGATTTAAAGATCGCTATTAGGTTGGTGGCTGTAACTCTGACCACGACTAAGGCAACGGCTACGCTTTTAAAGATCCAGCTCTGGTATTTTAATATAACATGTATTAATCCTAAATATTATTCCTGCGCATTTTATTGGCTATGTTTAAAATGTCTTAAATATTAGAAATTGTTATTTTTAACAATCTTCAAAGGTCCCTAAAAGATAATAAGATATTAATGCTATTGTAAAGAAATACTTCTAATGTTAATATGTAAAGAATTTGATATTTTTATTTAATATATGTAAGTAATTACACATTTCTATTTTCTAGACTTATTGACAATACACACTTAAAATAGAAAATTACTCACTGATCAGTAGGATATACAGGGTGGGGCAAATAAGACCGGACAAATTCTAACTTCTAAACAAATGAACATAAAATCGTCAATTTTAAAGATTTTATTGAATTTTAAAAACTGGCAAGCAAAATAGGTATATAACTATTAGATTATTTAATGAAACCGTCGCCAGCCTCAATCACCGCCTTCAACCGCCCCTGAACCGCCCGCAGGCCCTGGTCACCATGTCCCTGTCCAAGCTGGCGAATTTCTCCTTGATGGTGGCAATGAGGGAGGTCTTTATTGTATAGGCACTTCTATTGGTGCATGCTTCAAAGTAGCCTCAGCCCAAAAGTCCATTGAATTAAGATCGGACTGCTGGGAGGCCCCATTTCCTTAGGAACGTGAGTAACCGCAGGATCCAAATTCACTCAACTTTAACGCTACCCTTTCACACGGAGGTTCTTATTTGGACCACAGTTGAGCTGGAACGACGTTCTATACCTTTTTGGAAATGGCATGAAGATTCAGCTAGGGTTGTCAGCGCAAACTATAGTCTAAAATGTTTTTAAGTTCCATATGGGTCTCTAACGTCGAGAACCGAGCAATTTTCACGATTTCACACAATTTTTGACATCTTAAAATCTGCCACGTTTCACTTTGCCGGAGTACTTCAGCCCAGCCATTTTAGATAGAGAGCTCTAGTCTTTTCGAGTGTCTTATTTATGTATCTAACAGTATCCCCAGCAAGTTGCATAACTCTACCTCATCCACAGATGGGCTGAGATCCGATTTAGTGGGCCCTAGTCGAGGATCCAGATTATTCCACCGGCGCATTTCGAATCTGCCTTGTTGAACATAAGCGCGGCCAGCTCGGAGTACGAGCCCATTTTCGTCCAAAGATTTTTTTGTGCTAAAAGGTAATATTAAGCTTTTTATAGTGGGGTCAAACGTCCTGATTGGTCAAGTAGTTTTGGCGCTATGGCCGTTTAAAGTTTGTCCGGTCTTATTTGCCCCACCCTGTATAAGTTGGATGGAATTTTAATGTTAGAGGGAGATTTGAAATCTGCATCAAATTTTAAGGATTTTTTATAAGATTCGTTTTTTGTATAATTATTTATCTAAAAGCGGAAATAAAATTTAAGTTTATAAATTTTTACCAATAGGATAGGTGGATTGGGAACTACCTGCGCTCTAATAAGTTGAATGATGTGCGACACTTAAGGTTCTCCTATCAGAGCGCAGATAATTTTCAATCCACCAATCACAGATGTCAAAATTAATTAACTTAAATTGTATTTCCGCTTTTAGATAAAGAATTATACTAAAAACGAATTTTATAAAAAATAACTTAAATTTGATGCAGATTTCAAATCTCCCTCTAACATTAAAATTCTTTCCAACTTATATATCGTACTGATCAGGTTTAAATCCATGTGTCTGTGTCAAAATTAGGTTATAATAATCTTTTGATGTATAGTTTTCTAAAGACTTCTTGTGTAATGTGTTTTTTTTGCTGGATAGAGACTTGAACTGGGAAGTTTTTACTGGACAAACGTACGGTATTCCCTATGAAGTTGCTGCGCTACTAATAAAATCTTTATTTCAGGTTGTATATCTGGAGGTGAACTGATTATCTTGGCCTGCCGGGACGCAAGCATCCACATGTTTCGAACTGACGGATCTAGGCATTCAAAACTTGACATTCTTACCTTATAATATTAACTTAACACGTTATTTGGCCGTTGTTTGATAGAAACAGCCAAAATTTAGACCGTCAATAGGGCATCAAAAATAAAACTCGTTATTGATATAATTCAAAATTTTTGTTTGATATTAATTCCTTTTAAAGGTGAAGGGATTAATTTGCTTGACAGTCCATCTAGAGTAATAAATCTATTTTTTAGAACATAGAAAAATTAGACACCCATTCTTAAATGTAAAGTTTTGTATTTGTGAAGGGCCCTGGCTCCTATTACCCTCCCCTCCCCCGTTCACAAGCTCAAAGATGATGGTCCCTTGGTGGCAGTCATCACAAACAGTGCAAGGTAGGCAAAGCTTTAATACTAGGGTTGGCAATCCGAATCCGGAATCCGTTTTTCAATAGCGGATTCGAATTCTTAATTGGTAGGCTAAAATTAGCGTCTTGAGTTTTTTAATACTTGTCATTATCATCATTTTATATAATATCTTTTAAAATATGGTTGATTCTCAGAAGTAAATTATAGATAACACCAAAAGCATTAGGTAATTTTTAGGGCATTTGTAGCACTTAATTTTTTATAACAGCCTTTTAAAATATTGCTAGAATTCGAATCCGGAATCCGCCAAAAATAAGAATCCGGAATCCGCGGAGAATCCAAAATTTTATTATACCCTGTTAAGGAGAACCCGATCGGTTCAGCGGTTAGCGAGATCCTTCGGTACAAACAAACAGACATCATGTTACTTTAGTATAAGGATTATTTCTTTTTTTGCTTCGCTACTTATGGATGTTGTCAATACTTGTATTTTTTAGGATGTTTGTTTTTAATACTGAAATAAATCCTCCAAAAGCGACAGTCAAGAATATTGAAATTACCCCTTTAAACAGGTATACACTTATCATTTTTAATTTACAAACTGTTTTCGTAGTTTAAAACGACCAAACTTTTATTGCTTGATATACTTCTAAAAATGATGCGATTGATAATGAAGATTTTTTTCATTGAATTATATTTCGTTATGAAGCAGCATTTAAATGTTATGGTTGAGATAGATTTATAACTGTTGAAAATTGAAAAATAAGGTTAATTCCAGTTTTGATGTCCAAACGTTTCCATTAATAGTTCTAATCTTCAGAAGGGTAATTTTAATTTGTTTTTCACGATAGATTGCTTACTTGATGTCCATTTTCTAATTCATTGAGATCTAACTGAAAAGTTATAATAGTTATTTCTCGCATCGTATTATAAACGGCTTTCCGCGGATATAGAATGTACAATTATAAGATTAGAACTAGTTTTTTTAGCCCTGAGGTGCCGAAGGCAAGGGCTAAAAAACTGGTTTTAATCTTATGATTGTACATTTTTATATTCGTAGAAAGCTGGATATAATACGATGCTAGACATAGTTTTTTCGTATGGATGAGAACTGGTTCCTATCCACCGGATTCGAATAAATACGAGAAAATATTTTAAAATATAAAATCAAATGTTGATTCTTATTACAAAACTTTATACAGGAACTAAATTCTATAATTTTTAATTAATATTTTGATAATCTTATATACAAGGAGGGGACATTGACCTGTAAATAACACTGTCTCTCAAAGTTATAAACTTGTTCTGGTATTAGCTAGCTCAATAATGTTAAGAAAAAGATTCAATCTTTATTGGTCTATAGAATGTAAGGGTATCCAAACTTTTAAACCTGTATTTTTTTTATCTGCATTCTTCATATTAGTGATTGTTTTGTTTTATTAGAATTGGGTTGTGAATGAATTTATCATTCATTGTTCAGTCCCTTAAGATCCTTGTGTATATAAAGGATTATGTATCTAAATTGTCAATCGTTTTGATTAATAAAAAGAATTTTATGACTTGCGCACTTTAGATTTTAATCTTTTTAATCAAATCAGAACGTTATTTTTGTATCGCAGCTACTCTCATGTTTGGTCTATAGGTTGGTCTGCATTCCATTAATCGTACAAATACCTACTCTATAAACATTAAAGCTAGTGCCTGGATCCTTAGCATTTATGTGCTTTGTATTCGAAGATTGAAAACTAAGACGTAAATCTTCAAGTAAAACTACCTACTCTGATACACATGTTAAGCTTTCTAAAATAGTGACTCAATTAGTTCATTAATCATCGAAAACTTGCTACTTTATATTATAACTAGCGGCTACGCCCCTAGAGGCCTCTAGTTGCACTTTAAAAAAAAAAAATACGTAACCTTTCTATGTTGCGTTCATCATTTTATCTTTTGAGGGTGGTGGTACAATCCCCCAAAATAGTTGTAAACCCTCCCGGGACCTATGAGAAGTTACCCTGTTAAGGAGCACCCGATTGGTTCAGCGGTTAGCAAGATCCGTCGGTACAAACAGAAGAATTGTTCAAACTTTAATGTCAAATATTCTTTAATTTATTGGAAAAAACTTCGAGAGAGTGCTAAAATGTTACTTAAAAATATTGTTTTCTTATTATTGTTAGGCTTTTAATAGACATTAAAAATATCATGATTTGATGAACACGTGTATTTTTAGGCATACCAGCCCTAGAACGAGTATATCCATAAGTGGGGTTCAGTTTTCTCCGCAGAAAATGCCAGTTCTCCAACTTTCTGATGGTTCCACTCACGGATTTTCTGATGATTTAGGTAACCAGTGTTTATACTAGTACTAAAATTAACGTCTTTAGTTTTTCTCTTTCAACCCCCTCTTTGAAGGCAAAGATCACCCTTTCCCCCCCATATCTCTCCCCACCTACACCTCCAAGTGGAGATATCAGAAAATATGAAAAAACGCAGCTTAAGATTCTTCCCAGTACCCGGTTTAATTTAATCCCTTAATTTATTTTTTTAAAAGGCCTTTTGGAATATTGCTAGAATCCGGAATCCGTCAAAAAAATAAAAATCCGGAATCCGTTGAGAATCTGCCATTTTTTTGGACGGATTCTTGTAAGAATCCGAATCCGGTCAAAAAATTTGACGGATTGCCATCCCTACTCCTATATTGTACCATGCGAATATCCGTGATTATCATACCTACTAAAATCCCCAATTTTTTTCAGGATGTTGGGTGCAGTTGGTTCCCTCCCGCCACGCGCTCTCCCTATCCAGTTCTTTCAAACAGGGTCCCCCATCCACCCTGCCCCTTGCCTCTCTTTCTCCTTCCCCGTCAGGTTAGTACATTTTTACATTAGGGAGGGGGGGTGGGGGGTAAAGTTACCCCTAACCATATTAAATTGAGGGAGAATAATTTATCTGGAGTTTGAAAATCCCTTCAAAAATACTGTAATAGCAGTATTTTTTTTTCTTGGGGTTCCATCTTTCAGGGGGTAATACGCTTCCCCATTCCTTGCCAAATAGCCTAAAACCTGTTATGAACCAATAGTAAACTTCCCTAAGAAATGAGTTACAGTCGGTTACGAGATCTTACTGGTAATGCATATAATATTTAACTTGCTACATATTGGACGATAGGATTCGCCCCTAGAGCCACCCAAAAAAATCATACAACCAGACAATCAAAGTTTTTCAAACACAAACTAGCGGCTGCTCCCCCAGCAAATAGGGCCTATAGTAGCCTATCTATAATACAAAGTAGAACTCTGTCTGTCTCCGTCCGTCCGTCCCTTAAAATCTCGGTAACCACTGAATCGATCGGATTATACTTTTCAGGGTATATACCTACTGGTCCTGTGGTGGTTTTAGGCTATTTCTGTGGGGGGTGGGACACCCCCAACCCCCCAAAAAACAAAAAAATCCCCCCATTTTTTTTTAAAAATAGAAAGTAGTGGGGGTACTTAATTTTTTTATTTTAACAGAAAGTAGTGGGGGTACTTAATTTTTTATTTAATTACCTCTTGGGGCAAAGCCCCTAGAGGCTAGGGGCGAAGCCGCCAGTGTATAATAAGGTAAAGAAGATGCAGAAAACTAAATCAAAACACCCAAGAACATATGTTCAGCATCTCTAAAATTGAGAGCTTAATTAGTTGCGCTGGTTAATAAGATTTCAATAACTTGAACTTTTTAGATTTTATGTAATTCAAAAAGTCTTTGTGAATTTTATTTCTTGTATTTATTTTTAACTCAAGGATTTATCAAAATCAAATAAATCAAATGAAAAAATTGAAAAGAAATTGATTAAATAAAATGATTTTTAATCAATTTTCAACAAACATCTTTCATAATTTTAATTATATAAATACCGTTGACGTACATCAAATGATCAAATGGAAAGTATTTTTTATATCTACCTTTCTATCTAATTATCTAATTATCTATCTATAGCCATTGTATCCAGGTATGACCAAGCTGGACGCTAGTGTAGCAGACATCTGGACAATTTCTATCTTTATATCTAATTATCTATCTAGTAATCTATCTATCTAATAATCTATTGTATCCAGGTATGACTGGCAAGCTGGACGCTAGTGTAGCTGACAGCTGGACAATTTCTATATGTCTATCTAATAATCTATCTATCTAGTAATATATCTATCCAATAAAATCTATTGTATCCAGGTATGACTGGCAAGCTGGACGCCAGTGTAGCAGACAGCTGGACAAGTTCTGTTATTGAAGCCAAACTTTCTTCTTGTATTATTCTAAAATCTCCCCAGGTAACTTGTGACTGATATTTTAGTATATGCAATATAATAGTAAGGCTAGCAAGCTAAGGCTAAGAAGGATTGCATCTAACCCAGTAAGGCAATAAGAGTTTAAGATTCTTTAGAAATATTAAGACCAAAATATAATATGCTTCAAGTATATTTGATACTGTACTTACTATTTTTAATACTTAGTTTACGACTCAAAATCGTGTCTATGAATAAACGCTTTGTATAAGTCTGAAAATGAAAATTAGTTTTTTAAAGAATAAATACCAAACAAAATAAACATAATATTGTACCTACTTATTGTCTGTTAAATTAATAAAGACCGTTTTATTTATTTTTTATTGATTTTATCTTTTTAAATCTAAAACAACTTACTATCTATCTATCTATTACTCAGGAGTACAAATATTGGCTGTTACGCCTGGTGAAGCAGCTGGCGGCTCAAGGACATGAAACTAGGCTTAGAAGTATCCTTCAGGTATATTACTTCTGTTCGGTTAGGTGCATGACTTAAATAATTTTACTAATAATAGAAGACAATTATGCCTGTAAGTCGAGCAACAATAAGAGGCTATTAATAATAGATAAAGAAGAAAAAGTAAAACTTACATTTATAAGTAGAAATTGAAACATATCCAAACTATACCCTTTTACATGAAAATTCGGGGCTGGATATTCAGCCAACTAATTCCATCTGAAATTGCTTAAAATTTGGATGTCTTTGAGGCGTAGTGTTGGCGAAAAATTTGTTTTGTTCTGTAAATAAAGGGAAGTGAGTTGTTGGAAAATTTTCACTTAGAGTTGTTTCTCAGAATCCTGGTCCTTTGTCCCTTGAGAAACTAACTATAGATGAAAGAGATACTATTTATCAAACTTTTAAGGATCTATCTCGCGAGAGATGTAAGACTGGAAGCTTGGCTATGTCCGCACAACACCTTGGTCTCAACAGAAAAGAATTATTAAAGCTAGCTCTACCCTTGCTGGGAGCTAATCTCAGCCTTCAGAGGCTCTATTCAGAATTGAGGTATGTAATTTTCTCGTATTCATTCGAATCCGGTGGATAGGAACCGGTTCTCATCCATACGAAAAAACTATGTCTAGCATCGTATTATATCCAGATTTCTACGAATATTAAATGTACAATCATAAGATTAAAACTAGTTTTTTTAGCCCGTGCCTTCGGCATCTCGGGGCTAAAAAAACTAGTTTTAATCTTATAATTGTACATTCTATATCCGCGGAAAGCTGTTTATAATACGATGCGAGAAATAACTATTATAATTTTGATAATTTTAATAGAATAGTCCTATTGGTTTTAAACAGAGGATGCTAAATTTCACGTGAATTTTGGGATACTTATTCCTAGGACTCTTAGGTATAATGTTATATATATAAGCGACACATTGTACATAATGGGTATTCTGTATCTAGAAAAATTGGGAAGGATTTATACAGAATTTTTTATTTCATCTTCTAAATAATTTGTGGATAGTTTTCATGGAAAATGTTGCTGTCAATTCTTATAAAAACAAGGATGAACAATCAATAAAATCAAAGCCCAACAAATCAGGCAGTCGATCGAAAATTTAATAATATATGATATGTCTATTATCAATACATTCAATATTCAACAATTTCTAGCTTAACCCTTTACAGTCGGGCCCTTTGCCGCACCTTAATCGGTCGGGGGGGGGGGGGGGCGTTGTATTATCTCAGTTCCTATTAGAGCTAGAGGGCTAAATTGTTGTGCAAATCCCCTGTTTGATAATGAATTTCCGACTTTTGATAAGTCTAAGTCAATTTTCGCTTCCTTCACCCTTTCATTTAACAACCTTTGTTTTTAGGTCTTTTTTTTACTTAAAACCTGAACGCCCCCCCCCCCCCCATGACCGATAAGGGTTAAGTTCCAAAAAATGTTATGCATATTTAAATATCAAAATTATTCAATTACAGTACGCTCAGTACGTGCATACATTCAAGACTTGTTTATATAGATGCTTCGTTCAAATATAGTGGTTAATAGTCATAGAAATAAACTCATTTATAGAAAATTATAGCTTTTAATAAAAGATAATAAAGTACTCATTGTTCACATTTTAATAAATGCTTAATGTACATATTTTAAGGTTATATAATGCAGTTCTTGAAAATTTTAAGTGTTTTGTTCTTGATTATAAAACAAGAAAGAAAACATCAATAACATCTTTTCTTTAAAAAAAATTCAGTCGCCAATTCAACACAGTTGATAACAAGGAAATAAAAGCTTATTTTCCAGTCTGAACTAAAAATATGGCGCAAAATTTTTAATATGAGCATACTTATATTCTAACATTACTATGGATATGCAACGCCTAAAATACCAAAAGGTTTGACGTCTACATGTCGATTTTAACATGCCTAAAATTGAATTCGTTATGCTGTATATACGAAGACAACCCAGAAGAATGCTAGCTTCGCTTAAAACCTCTTGTACCTAATAATTGTTATTATAATGAGAATTCAAGAGAATAGAGTGCAATTACAGAAGATAATATAAAATACGTTCAAAGGGGAGAGATCATTCAAATAGTTACTAGCGGCTCTTCCCTAGAGGCCTCTAGGAGCGCTGAGGGAATGGAGAGCTGGGGAAATTGACCCTTCTTCTTATTTTTAGTTTTAAAAGGAAAAAAAATATTGTTATTTTTTTTGGGGGGGGGGGATAATTTTTCCTAGAGGAGATTCATTTCGGAGGGTGGAGATTCCCTCCCCCCCAAGTAAACATATTAGAAGCTTTACTGTAAAAGATGTCGGTTAAACGATTAGGGAGATCCTTCACTGCTGACAACAAAAAAGCATATTACTTTATATGATAGGATAACCACGACTGTTAAAACAAACTCTGTGTTTAAATGACACTTGTAATAGAGGTAAAAAATGGATTTAATATTACTTGGATATTACACCAGATTATCAATGTAATCTAATAAATCTAGTTAAACGATTCCCCTCATCCACTCCCTTTACCCAATTCCCTCACCTCTTACTAGATGAACGAACTGACCATTAAGAGATGTTCATGTTAAGACACCTTAATTGACAACAATTTTTCCCCTGTCATAATATCCACTTATATTCTACATCCATTGGTAGAAAACATCATTTTGTACTTAAACAAGCTACCTAAAGTCGAAAAAAATAAAATCCACTTGTTTTTTTAAGCTCTGTCTTGTTCCTAGGTGTCTCATTACCTTTTAATCCTTACGTGTAGGCAAGATATCTTTGATTTCAAGTAGATGTAATCATGAAGTTCTTAAATTTTAGGTTTCATGTTTTTTTCAGAAAAATAATTTAATTGCTACACTAGAAGAGTTTCTTGTTTCACATTTTGTTTATTAAATGGTATTTGACACTGTGCTTTCTCTCTTAGCATCTGTTGAGCACTGTGCTCTACATCCTTTTTAGTAGCGAAGCTACTCTATAATTCGAAATGTCCGTCCGTCTGAGACAAAGTGGGGATAACGTGATTTTCTCGTCTCCTAGAAAAGATAGACAGCTGAAATTTTTAGTGAAGATTCTTATAACATATGCCCATCTAATCTATACATTATTTTGTCCATCTGTCTGTTGTTTAGGGTGCTATATCGATTCCTAGATTTTCATGTTTTTGTGATTTTCTCAACTCCTTTTTAAGATAATGGGCTGGAATTTTCAGGAATTGCTTAAATTTTCATTCTACATATTTTCCTTTAGTTTTATTACGGTTTTTCTATTAGTTGGGGTGCTAGATCGATTCCTAGATTTTTAGGTTTTCTATGTTTTTTTCGATTCCTCTTCATGGTTTGCGGCTGAAATTATCAGGAATTGAATATGATCCTATTCTACATATTTTTATCAAGTTTCATTAAGATTCATCTACAAGTTGCGATGCTAGATCGATTCCTAGATTTTAAAATTTTTAAGGTTGCGCGATTTTTAAGTTTTCCTTACTTATGGATGTTGTCATCCTTGTTTTTAACATAAATTCTAAATAATGGGGGGGAGGTCCTAGTAAAACCCCTTTTGGAGCCCTAGTACTGTGGGGTCCATTCCAGCATTGCTTTAATTTTTCAGCGGCACTAAACAGTATTTAATAAAAACAAATTCTGATAACTTTAAAGGGGTAGTTTCACGAAAGGCATTTGAACTTAATTTAGTGAACCGTATATTTTTTCCTGGTTAATGGGTTAAACTACATTTATATGGCATATATTTGAAAGAATTTCAATTTTCTACCATGTAGTTTTTAAAATATCGAGACTTGGAAATCGTCTTTTTAAATTGCATATATCGCAAAAAGACGATTTTCAAATCTTGATATTTAAAAAAACTACATTGTATATATATGCGGATATATTCTCAACAAGGCAAACCCGATTTTAGCTCTTAAAGATTTTAATTTAATATTACTTAACTTTTGAAATGAATACGATTAAATTAGATTTATATAATACATGTTACTGTATTTTTTTTAGAAATGAAGAAGAATTGAAGGCAACCAATTCTGTGGATCTATTTGCATAAGATATCCATACTGACATCCAGAAAAGATAGCAAGAAAAATCAGGAGATATATACCAATAATTGTGTATTAAAAAAAATATATTCACAAAAGAATTCTGAAACCTATGACTTTTAATTAAATATTTATTATCTAATATAGAAGTTACTGACAATGAATGCTAAATTAACACACATTTCTTTCCTTTTCCTATTGGAGGGTTACATTAATTTATCTTTTATTGTACTTAGTCTATTATGCATTTATCACATCATAAAACCAATGATTTATTTTTCCGTATATTGTTTTAATTAGGGTGGCCTAAAAACTTATGAACTGAAATTTAATTTCCGAATGTGTACACAGTTCCCTCGGTGTTTCCTCGTCCTATCTCAATATTTACTATCTCAATATTCAAACTTCAAAAAAATCAAAATTTAAAAAGTTTAAATTTTGAATATACTATATATAAATCGTTTATACACATTCAAATTTTGATTTTTTTTTTGAAGTTTGAAGTTTTTTAGCTAGTAGTAAATATTGATATAGGATGAGGAAACACCGAGGAAACTGTTTACACATTTGGAAATTAAATTTCAGTTCATCTAAAAACTTTTATATTAATCAAGCAGGAGCAGAACTAAAAAAAATCTCCAAAATGTCGTTTGAAGTTTTCGAAATTCATAAAATAATATAATTTATGTTATTAAAATTGCACTTTAATATACAACTCTAAACTTTTTCACCGTTAACTGTGTTTCATACAATATTTTAAGTTACAGTTTCTGTGCTACCAAGACTTTATTTTTTTGTCCATCCTTATTTTGAATATTTATGTTCTTGAATGGGTTGTCTTTAATAATGCATAATTTTTGTTTCCACATTGACATTACATAAGTGAGTGGGATAGGTAAAGGGGTGGTAAATAATGAGATTTAGCAATATGGGAGGGCCGAGTTGTTTGTGCTGTTGTAATAAAATACAATTCTGATTGGAATCGAAGACACACCCTATTAAAGTTATGATATTGTAGTTTTACAGAATATTAAATATTGATATTGAAGATGTAAAAATGTTGTAAACATATGAATTAATAATATATTTTGTACCTGATAACATTTATTTATCACCCAGGCGCGTGCACAGAGATTTGTCGGGGGGGGGGAGTGGGGTGAGAAATAATAGGGTAAAAAAGGGAAGGTTAACTCCCCTCCAGCATGCCCATGGTATCCCCCAAATCTTAAATCTTTTAGCTTATTTTTTTTATTTAGTCACTCGTTTCGTAATTATTTTGACCCAGACATTGTTTAACCAATAAGAGAAAAAATTAAAATTAAAAGGGGTAGTTTCGCGAAATGCATTTGAACTTAATTTACTGAACCTACATTTATATAGCATATATTTGAAATAAATTCAATTTTCTACCACGTAGTTTTTAAAATATCATGACTTGAAAATTGTCTTTTTGTGATATAGGTATGCAATTTAAAAAGACGATTTTCAAGTCTTGATATTTTAAAAACTACGTGGTAGAAATTTAAAATTCTTTCAAATATATGCCATATAAATGTAGTTTAACCATTTAACCAGGATAAAATATGCGGTTCACTAAATAAGTTCAAATGCATTTCGTGAAACTACCCCTTTTGAATTATTTATTTTCTTGGACCTTAAAAATATTATCACATTGAGCCTAATAATAAAATGAAATGTTCCTATTTACTTATAGAATTAGTTTAAAGATAAAGTAGAGAAATAGACTTTTAGCTAAAAGTGCTTTTTATATCTTAAAATTTTGAATGCTCATTTCATGTATGAACAGTTTTTTTCACTTAAATTCTAAGCATTTTTAAAAATCTTTAAATTATGATATGTTAGTTAGAGTGAGAATTTTAGGTAGAATTCCTCTAATCGAAAAGTGGATAATACAAATCCCCCATTCCTAGTTTTTAGCCCTCTAACCCTGTGGGCCTCTTCTGAATCTTTTACGACCTAAACTTAAAGAAGAATGAATTTCTTCCACTTTTTTTAAGGATAGGAAGGATTAAAAAAAATAAACTTTTCATTAGAGTTATTATCTCGTAATTAAAATATGCTTTTATTTATTGAATCTTATCTATATGTATACATTATTATGCACATTAAAAAACCCAGGTATTACCTATCAAAAATTAAAGTTTCTTTAAGATTTTAAATTGTAAAAAAAGATGAAATCCCTTGTGCCAAAAAAGAACCTTATTCTTATTTTATAAATGAAGTTAATATTTTTTTTCTAAAATTGATTATTTTATTTTTTATGTTTTTAACGCCTTTTTACACATTTTTTCATTTCTGGATTATTGTAATAGTTGTTCAAGTCTGAAATACAGAGGAAGGTCATTAATGATATCTTTTAAAGCTGCTAACGGCGAACAAGTTGACCGGGTTTACCTCTATTTTAGACCTGGTCGAAATTAGTTTATTTAAGTGATATTTTCAATTTTTTTGGTTCTTTCCCTCAAAAGTATTTACGGAGAACACAACCCCCCTCCCCCAGCAAATTTTAGATTAAATTTTTAAAAAGGTATGCGTGGGGGGGGGTTATTTTTTCTTAAAGCTTAACCGCTGCGGGAGGCCCCAACATTGCACCCTGACTTAAGGTCACCCCCCCCCCCCCACCACTTAATTAATATTTTTTTTAATATGGCAGGAGTTGGAGGTAATGTTTCTTTGCTCGCATACTGAGGGAAACCACCTATATTTTCTTCACAGAGGTAGAAAACAATGACGGTTAAATTAATCTTCAAAACCATTTCCTTCCATAAAATTTGGGGGAGGATTAATTTATAGGTTATTGTCCTCTTCCTTTATCCCTGTACTACCAAAGTACAAATAGTTCAATTATATTGCTTTAAGTATATAAAATAAAATAAGAGAAATGTAAAATAGAATAGTTTTTTCTTCTTACAACTAGCAATTTGAATGTGGACTAAACATGAATGAGACTGCAAGAGTTATGATAATTCATTAAAACCATAAGATCTCATTTGTGTATAGTTCCCTTGAATTTAAATAAAGCAACTGTTTTATTTACGCTTTAAACATGTTTAGATTGAACTATGTTTTATGCATTGAAAAACCAGTTTTTTTACCAACTTATGTTTATTTGAATAAACAATCAACCATAATCTGGATCAAGAACACAAAGAAAGGACTTTTTTGGCAACTTTTAGTCTACAAGCGGCCAAACGGCTGAATTGAACATACAACCAAAGATATAACAAAAAATGTTGCCCTTCTAGTTCGTTCGCTGCGCGTCTCAATTTTATATTTGAGTTTTAAATATTTTGAATTATTTGTAAGCATTGTTTTTTAAAAAATAGTGCGAATATAATCTGTACATTAAGCCGTTATGCCGCCTAAAATGTTGTTAAAAGACGCCTTTCTTTGTTTTCAAGACTCTTATTTTAATTTTAATTGGTAACTTGAACTTCAGACTGTGTATAAAATGGCAGAGGAAGGGGACGCACCTGTTCAGACAGGATCTATTGAAGAACCCCTGGATATTATCAGGTTAGTAAACTAATCGCTTAGTTGGGCAAAATGGTTTTCGTGAAAAATCTACCAAAATCACATTAAAAATCTACAAAAATTAAACAAAATCATAGAAGGGTTATGAATATGAACATAAGATTTTATTTTAATTATTGTAGATTTTTTTGTGATTTTGGAGGATTTTTCACGATTTTTAAGAATCCACCTCTGTACTACGACTTCAACTCAAGGCCTCATCCATAATGGATCGACAGACGGACAAAGTAATATAGGGTAAGTACTTAAGTACAGGGTTTCGGATCCGGATCCGCAAGGATCCGCATATTTTCGAGTCCAAGGATCCGGATCCGCAAAAAAATGCGGATCCGGATCCTTGGACTCAAAAAAATGCGGAAAAAATGTAAAAATCTACCTAAATTTATATACAATCTCAGACATTCTCTTGATGAGAGCCAATCTTTAAGGTTTAGGTTTTTATTGTCAAGGATCCGGATCCGCACTGACCAAATTTTGAGGATCCGGATCCGCAAAAAATCAATGCGGATCCGAAACCATGCTAAGTAGATGCTCGTTTGTCACAAGAATATTTACAAGATTGATATAAATATTATTCATCCATCATGAACGGTTGTTACCTTGATTAATCAGACAGACGTACATAAATTAATAAAGAGTAGCTTCGCTATTAATAAATAATAAATATTTTTATTCTCAGATTATCTCTTGACGAGAAGATTTATGTAAAGATGAGAAATGAGAGAGAACTAAAGGGGAGGCTCCACGCTTATGATCAGCATTTAAATATGATTCTAGGAGAGGTAACATTTATCTCTTACATTGGTGTTGTTGTTGTCATAATGTGTTTAAATGTATATTGTATAAGGATAAGATACAATCATAGAATGACAAAGAGCGTAATTTTTTCCGCAAAGTTAGGTGCAAGCTTTCAGCCAAATGCTATTATTAGGTCAAGCTGTCCTTAATTATGACCAAACGCATAGTATAATTGAACTCATAATTAAGAACAATTTGACCTAATGAGCGCATTTTACTAAAAAATCTTTCACATAACTACAGAATTATGGGAAAAAATGACGCTCTTTTTTAAAATTAAATAGATACCTAATTCATCTAACATCATTTTTTCATTTTAAACAGAGATTTATAGTATTTCCCAACTTTTGAGAAACTATCATAAACATCCAACTCTTTAATTGCATGAACTTTGTATTCGTGGTTTTAATTTCTCGTGAGATCTATTACATAAAATTTTTAGTTTATTGCTGTGTTCATTTTATTCACGAAAAAAGATTAAAACCAGTTTTTTTAGCCCCGTTTATCAGCTATTTACTAAAAATATTTATTTCGCCGCTAGATGGTGTTAGTTATGTTTTTGGATAATTGCAAAAATGTCCGCGGAGTGGCGTTTTTTTTCAATATTTCCGGGGAGGGTTGTGGTATCCTTCCCCAAAATAGTTATAAACCTTTCCACTCCCAGGACCTATGAGAAGCTACACTGTTAAGGCGAACCCGATCGGTTCTACGGTTAGCGAAAACCTTCGATACAGACACACAGTCAAACAAACAGACATCCTGTTACTTTATTATAAGGATAACGAAATTATTTTTCCGCCTTAAAAGGAAATTTACGTTGTTTTCAAAATTGTTTTTTGACAAAAAGAAATACAAATACCTATATTTTTGTAAAAATATACATGAATTTTTAATATATGTACCTAATAATGTAGTTCTCCAGAACTTATATATATATTATCTAAAATTCCTAATATGAAGTGTTTGTGCCAGATAGAAGTAATTTGAGGATCGTAGCTACTGTATAACTACGTCCGTACTTCAACGATTGAACGTTAAAATTAAGGGGGGGGGGGAAGTTCTGCCACTTTCGCGTAAACAGTGTGCAGTGGACTAGGTATTGATTTTAGATTATAGGTTATTTAGGATAAAAGTTTACTTTTGGGTATTAGTTCACGTATATTTAATCATTTTTTGAATAGGTCTCCAGGTTCAGGTGCTGCAGGCTGGAAGGTCGTTTCTGGACAGGTAAAAAAATTAAAAAAATTTTGTTTGAAGAGTTAGAGAGCAACTTATAAAACAAAATATGCTTCTTTTTGAATGTTATTAACATATCTGCAGAAAAAATTAAATTCGGCCTCCAGGTTCAGGTGCTGCAGGCCTCCAGGTACACTCTGGACAGGTAAAAATTTTAAAAAATTATTTGAAGAGTTAGAGGTACACTTATTAAACCAAATATGCATCTTTTTGAATGTTATTACCATATTAGAAGAAAAAATGACAATCGGCCTCCAGGTTCAGGTGCTTCAGGCCTCCAGGTACACTCTGGACAGGTAAAAATTAAGTTTTCTTATTTGAAGAGTTAGAGGTACACTTATTTAACCAAATATGCATCTTTATGGATGTTATCATCATATTTGCAGAAAAATTTAAAATCGGCCTCCAGGTTCAGGTGCTGCAGGCCTCCAGGTACACTCTGGACAGGTAAAAATTAAAATTTCTTATTTGAAGAGTTTGATGTACACTTATTTAACCAAATATGCATCTTTTTGGATGTTATTACCATATTTGAAGAAAAAATGACAATCGGCCTCCAGGTTCAGGTGCTGCAGGCCTCCAGGTACACTCTGGACAGGTAAAAATTAAAAACATTTATTTGAAGAGTTAGAGGTACACTTATTTAACCAAATATGCATCTTTTTGGATGTTATTACCATATTTGAAGAAAAAATGACAATCGGCCTCCAGGTTCAGGTGCTGCAGGCCTCCAGGTACACTCTGGACAGGTAAAAATTAAAATTTCTTATTTGAAGAGTTTGATGTACACTTATTTAACCAAATATGCATCTTTTTGGATGTTATTACCATATTTGAAGAAAAAATGACAATCGGCCTCCAGGTTCAGGTGCTGCAGGCCTCCAGGTACACTCTGGACAGGTAGAAATTAAAATTTCTTATTTGAAGAGTTAGAGGTACACTTATAAAACAAAATATGCATCTTTTTGGATGTTATTACCATATTTGAAGGTAAATTGACAATCGGCCTCCAGGTTTAGGTGCTGCAGGCCTCCAGGTACACTCTGGACAGGTAAAAATTTAAATTTCTTATTTAAAGAGTTAGAGATACACTTATTAAACCAAATATGCAACTTATTGGATGTTATTACCATATTTGAAGGTAAATTGACAATCGGCCTCCAGGTTCAGGTGCTGCAGGCCTCCAGGTACACTCTGGACAGGCAGTTATAATATTTTTTGATACTTTTTGATTTGGACACCTTACCTGGATCCTGGTGACCACTGGTGACTGCTTGTGGCCGCTGGCAAGGTAAATTCCAATAAAGGTAATATTTGATATTAGAGGAAAGGTTTCTAAATAGAAAATTATTAAAATATAATAATATGACTAAATTTATTAAGTAAGTCTTCTATTTTTGTTTCAGGCAGGCTCTAGGTAGCCTCCAGGAGCCTGCTGGACAGGTTTAAAAAATCAATTTTATAATTTGTTTTATTTAGATGAAAGGTTTGAGTTGTGCTCCAGATAGGGTCAAGGTGGCCTCCAGGAGCCAGCTAGATAGATCTGTATTTATTACTTTTTGTTTATGTATGGTTTTCCACACATATGCAAAATATAATTCTGTCTAAGATATAATATTACAGATACTCAGAATGGGGAATGCAATTTCAATAGGATTCAGATTATAAAGTATAGATGCTAGTGAAATAATTTTAAAATTACTACTGAGAGAGGTTAATTTTATCCAGATGTCATTCAGAGCTACAGATTCTCCATCCAGGTTAGTAAAATATAAAGAAATTCTTAGATTGTATATTCAATCCACGTCTAAAGAAAAAGGCAGGAATTCCTGACACTTAAATACCTGGAGGCATGCAGCACCTGAAACTAGAGTCCAATTTGAATTTTTTCTGTAAATATGATAATAACATCCAAAAAGATGCATATTTGGTTTTATAAGTGTACCTGTAACTCTTCAAATAATTTTTTTTAATTTTTACCTGTCCAGAGTGTACCTGGAGGCCTGCAGCACCTGAACCTGGAGGCCGATTGTCATTTTTTCTTCAAATATGGTAATAACATCCAAAAAGATGCATATTTGGTTAAATAAGTGTACATCAAACTCTTCAAATAAGAAATTTTAATTTTTACCTGTCCAGAGTGTACCTGGAGGCCTGCAGCACCTGAACCTGGAGGCCGATTTTAAATTTTTCTGCAAATATGATGATAACATCCATAAAGATGCATATTTGGTTAAATAAGTGTACCTCTAACTCTTCAAATAAGAAAACTTAATTTTTACCTGTCCAGAGTGTACCTGGAGGCCTGCAGCACCTGAACTTGGAGGCCGATTGTCATTTTTTCTTCTAATATGGTAATAACATTTAAAAAGATGCATATTTGGTTTAATAAGTGTACCTCTAACTCTTCAAATAATTTTTTTAAATTTTTACCTGTCCAGAGTGTACCTGACGGCCTGCAGCACCTGAACCTGGAGGCCGATTGTCATTTTTTCTTCAAATATGGTAATAACATCCAAAAAGATGCATATTTGGTTAAATAAGTGTACATCAAACTCTTCAAATAAGAAATTTTAATTTTTACCTGTCCAGAGTGTACCTGGAGGCCTGCAGCACCTGAACCTGGAGGCCGATTGTCATTTTTTCTTCTAATATGGTAATAACATTTAAAAAGATGCATATTTGGTTTAATAAGTGTACCTCTAACTCTTCAAATAATTTTTTAAAATTTTTACCTGTCCAGAGTGTACCTGGAGGCCTGCAGCACCTGAACCTGGAGGCCGAATTTAATTTTTTCTGCAGATATGTTAATAACATTCAAAAAGAAGCATATTTTGTTTTATAAGTTGCTCTCTAACTCTTCAAACAAAAATTTTTTAATTTTTTTACCTGTCCAGAAACGACCTTCCAGCCTGCAGCACCTGAACCTGGAGACCTATTCAAAAAATGATTAAATATACGTGAACTAATACCCAAAAGTAAACTTTTATCCTAAATAACCTATAATCTAAAATCAATACCTAGTCCACTGCACACTGTTTACGCGAAAGTGGCAGAACTTCCCCCCCCCCTTGTTGCAACTTACTATTTGAAATAGAAGTATTAAAATTTCATATCGTGGGCTTAACATGGATTAAATAACCCTTGTTTAAATAAAAACACCTTTAAAGCTTAATTGTTTTTTAAAAGCGAAGCTTTTCTATAATTAGGGTCGGTCCGTACGTCCGTCACAGAGGGATAGCTTTTTTCGTTAATTTAGGCATGTTAGAATTGTCCTATCGATTTTAAACTTTGCATGGTGATTCCTTTAGTAGTTAGGTACGATTTAGAAAGCGTAGCAACTCTATAATCATTACAAGAATGTCCGTACGCCCATATTTTAAACATTTTTTTACTTTTTTAACAACAATTGTTTATGTGATCTAATCATCCGATTGATCTGATTTATGGTATGTTTATTCCTGGGACAACAAAGTATAATGTTATAAGCGAAACAACTCTATAATCAAGTCCTAAAAATGTAAGTATGTCCATATACATTATCCTGTATCAAGCAGTTTTTCAACAAATTTATTTACAATTTTGCTTCGACTCTTATACATTTATATTCTGATTATTCAGTTCTGACACTATATAAGTGTTAATGTCCGTTTGTACTACCGTTTCAGTGCTTCGCTTTTATGGATGTTGTCATCCTTGTTTCTACAGAAAATATCATTATTATCCTTCATAAATATTTAACATGAAAAGGTCAAAGAAAAGAGAAAAGAGTCTTAATTCTTTTTATGGAAGATTTTTTACGTTTTGCCGAATTTTTTTAACGTGAGAGAAAAAACAAGCAAATAAATGTGCCTTGACTCCCAATTTGTTTTAGTACTATCAATCTTTTTTTGTTTTTTCCTAATAACTAGGTATGCATGCAAATCTTCCTTATTCTCCTGTGTTATAGAGTTGTTACGAAAAACTCCCAAAGAATGTTTCTTAGGTATTTCTTATCTTATCAGTGGCGTGGACAGCAAATCACCAGAGGTGTAAAAAACCTTAAATTGGTGAAGAGAAGGGACGAAAGATCTTGTTCTTAGGGGGGGTTTTCTGTTTACACCCCCCATACATTTCCCATCGCACGCCACTGATTTGCGATTTGTCCCTAACTTTTTTATGATTTTCATAGGATTTTGTTACCATTGTTAGTCTGAGAATTTTTCGTGGGAATTGTTTTGAAATAGATATTTTAAATTTTTTAAACGTTTTCTCAACAATTAGAGATTGAATTAGGTATATACAAAAATAATAACTAGCTTTGGTCACTTTTGAATAAAGTAACAGGATGTCTGTGGGTCTCCTATAGAGAAATCGCCCCTAGGAAACCCTCCTACCTCAAATGCCTCTCAGGGATGTATATTCTGCATGGGATCCCCTGCTCAGGGGGGGGGGGGGGGAAATAAAAAATAAGTGGTTGGAGGGAAAAAAAATGTAAAAATTAAGAAAACTGAAAACATTTTTTCCATTTCGCCCCCCTCCTTGGTTAAAAAAACTAAAAAAATGTGTGGTAGGAGGGATAAAATAAATGAAATATAGAGTTCTTTAAATATTTTTCTATTTCCCCCCCTACTTTTTCAGAAAAATCTAGGGGGGAAAAAAAATAAAAAATTTTGTAGCAGGGGAAAAAAAATAAATCTTGTGCAGAATATACACCCCTGATGCCTCTAGAGGCCTCAAGGGTGTAGCTGCTAGTAATACATATCTGAGATACATCTTTCTTATTCTGCTAATACCATTTTAAAAACAGTATTTTATTTATTAAGGTTGAGGAAACTGTAACAGTGATTGAAATTGATGAAGAGACTTATGAAGAGGTGAGAACTTTATTTGTAGAGTTGGTACTCTTTAATTTGATAATAAGATTTGGGATACAATCGCAGGCAGATCATGCCTAATAAATAAATTTTTCGTATTCATTCGAATCCGGTGGATAGGAACCGGTTCTCATCCATACGAAAAAACTATGTCTAGCATCGTATTATATCCAGCTTTCTACGAATATAAAAATGTACAATCATAAGATTAAAACCAGTTTTTTAGCCCCGAGGCGCGGAAAGCCGTTTATAATACGATGAAAGAAATAACTATTAAAGCTCATTTTTTTGTAAATAACATTTTTGTAATTTTAGGTTTACAAATCCACGAAGAGAAATATCCCCATGTTATTTGTCCGTGGGGATGGTGTCATCCTTGTGTCTCCACCAATGAGAGCTGCCGGCTAACAATATTAACCAACCACAGTTCATTACAAAATCCTTCAAGCACCAATCACAGTTTATAAAGAAAAACCTCCAACCAACCACAGTTTATAAAGAAAAGAAAACCCTTAAACCAATCAGAGTTCTTCTTAAAAATCAAACAACCACCAATTACAGCTCAGCAATAAAATGGCCCAACCAATGAAATCTTACCCCAGTCTAATTTTAACCAATCCTATTTTGATAAACGTTGTACCTACCTTTAATATATAAAAAAAGAAAACATGTTTATTGTAATGAATGTAAAGAAGAATTAATGAGGGGATTATTTATTATTGAATGTTAGGTAAATGTTTGCATTTTTACTTATTATTTTCAGACGTAATAATGTCTGGTTTGGTCAGATGTAGAAAGGAATTTTCCTTGCTCAGCCAAGCTCAGAAATATTTCAGCATTGGTTCTGCTAAATTTTCCACGGGTAAGCAATTAACAAGGATGACAACATCCATAAGTAGCGAAGCTCAAAAATTATGAATGGATATCGGAAAAAAAATAATAAAAAGCAGTTTCATACAATAAATACCTATTAATTTTGATAAAATAGGGAAATAAGGAAACCTTAAAAATCACGCAACCTTAAAAATCACGAAAATCTAGGAATCGATCTAGCATCGCAATTTATCGACAAATCTTAATGAAACATGATAAAAATATGTAGAATATGAGCATATTCAATTCCTGATAATTTCAGCCGCAAATCATGAATAGGAATCGAGAAAACCATAGAAAACCTAAAAACCTAGGAATCGATCTAGCACCCCAACTAATAGATAAATCGTAATAAAACTTAAGGAAAATATGTAGAATGTAAGCAATCCCTTAAAGTTTCAGCCCATTATCTTAAAAAGGAGTCGAGAAAATTACGAAAACATGAAAATCTAGGAATCGATATAGCACCCCAAACAACAGATTGATGGACAAAATAATGTATAGATTAGATGGGCATATGTTATAAGAATCTTCACTAAACATTTCAGCTGTCTATCTTTTCTAGGAGCCGAGAAAATCACGTTTCCCCCTATTTGTCTCAGACGGACGGACATTTCGAATTATAGAGTAGCTTCGCTACTAAAAAGATGTAATTGAGAGGGGGTGAGGCGGCAGGTAAGGGTACCTTGTTCTCTTGTGCTATTGGCCTTCCCATTACCACACAAAATACCCTAAAAAGTAAAAGCTTACTGAAACCAATATGAAGCTTTTTCTATAATGTAGTTTTATCTAAACACCGAACCACTTAAAGAATATTATTTTTTTTAATATAGGGTGGGGGGGGGGGGTAATGCAACAATCTCATAATCAATGAGTTAATGGTACTTAGAATTCGAATTTCGATCTGGAATTTTGCATGAGTAATCCTTGGTAGATCTATTTTCCCTAAATCGAACAAAAAGTTGGAAAAATAACGGCCGGCGGCTCAGGCGTATGAGTATTATGTGGAGATAGGTTTTGTGACTAATTTGCCCTGTAGATAGCCAAAAAATGGCAAACTGCTAGCCGTTACTTTTCCAACTTTTTGTTCAATTTAGGGAAAATAGACCTATCAAGGATTACTCATGCAAAATTTCAGATGGAAATTCGAATTTTAAGTGCCATTTACTCATTGGTTACGAGATGGTTGCATTAACCCCCGCTACCCCCCCCCCCCCCCCCCTCTTTAACCCCAGGGATCTTAAGTGCGATCAATTTTTTGCAGCTACAAATTTAATTAACAAAACTACCCCTCCTTTGGACAAAAATTATTTGTTGTTAAGTTTGGACATTACTTATGTTTTGGAACCAATAAATCAAGATTTAATAAACCACAAGTTTTTGAGCCACCAAATAAGAAAACATGATTATAAAATTTAGGGTATTATTGGGATTTTTTTTAAATTCACTGTTCAATGTCCCTATCCTCCCTGCTTCTTCCCCCTAATACACATAAGTAAATTTTGATGAAAAACAAGGATGACAACATCCATAAAAGCGAAGCTCTGAAACCTTAGGACAAACGAACATTAACACTTGTATAGTGTCAGAACTGAATATTCAGAATTTAAATGTATAAAAGTCGAACGAAACAAAATTTTATGTAAATCTGATGAAAAACAGCTTAAATAGGTACAGGATTTTTTTTAAGGACATACTTACATTTTTAGGACTTGACTATAAGGATGATTCGCTTATAACAATGTACTTTGTTGTCCTAGGAATCAGTATGCAAAAAATCAGACCAATCGGATTATTTTTTCACATAAAAATTTGATGTTAGATAAGTTAAAAATCAACATGTTTAAAATGGACGTACGGACTTTCTGGTTGCTTTGCTTTCTAACTCGTACACAACTCTTATAGTAATCATCATACAAAGTTTGAAATCGATAGGACAATTCTAACATGCCTAAATTAACGAATAGAGCTATCCGTTACGTACGGACGGACGGATCGACCCTAATTATAGAAAAGCGTCGCTTTTAATAATATTTATTTCAGATGTAGAAACAGAGGAAAAAGTGAAAGTACCACCACACAGAACTGAACAAAACATTGCAAGGTAATGTTTATTTATATGCTGATGAAAATACAATTAGCTTAAATTTTTATTTTTGAACTCTTATTTTTTAAGTATGGAGTGAGAAATATATCTTAAAAATAAATCCACAGACTAATAATTAATAAATAGCTAAACTGCATTAGACTGAAGAGGGTGATATGTATTTACTGGAACGTTGTTCTATATAAAATTGTTATGAAGCATTAGACTTTTTCACTCCTTCATAATTTAGGTTTTGACTACTTCATTATTTTCTTTTATTATTCTTAGAATAGAACCATGTTTAAATGGCGCAAAAAGTTTATGAGCATACCAACCAACATCACGTATAACACGTTGATGAACTTTGCTTCTGAAATTAATATTAAGAGGAGTATGCACGAATGAGAGCAAGTGATTTTAAGCACCTTTCAGCACTGATTCTAAATGTTCTTTTGGTAAATATACTAGGGTTATGTTTGATATAGTTATACCAATTTTTAAAAAATAGTTTCTCCGTGGTTTTATATGAAAAAAACTTTGAAGTGTTAGGCATTTTTGGCTGTATATCATCAAATGTTTTGTTGAGTTAAAACTGATGTGACACAAAAGTAAACTTTTTTTTTATGAAAAATGTCAATTTAGAAAAGGATGGTAACTTTGAACCTATGGACTCATCAAAACATCTGATGATATTTCATCAAAAAAATACTTAACATTTTCAAGTTATATTCATAGAAAACCATGGTGAAACCTAATTTCGTACAGTTGGTAAATATGTAGAATTATTGCTGGAAGGTGCTTAGAATCACTTGCTCTCATTCGTGCATAGTCCCCTTTAACATATTTATAATTTGCATAACATTGAAAATGATATTAGGATTCATTGCCAGAGAGAGAGAGAGAGAGGGGACAAAACTAGTTTACAATAACATTTCTTATTAGTTAGCTTTGAGGACTTTTACTAAAGAGGACTATCCACAAACAAGAGCTAGTGATTCTAAGCATCTTCCAGCATTGACCCATAGTATTTTTTTAGTAAATATACTAGGTTTATGTATAATATTTGCTTTATCGACTAAAAAGTTAGGTTTCACCATGGTTTTATATGAAAAAAACTTTGAAATGTTAAGCATTGTTTGGTGCAATATCATCGAATGTTTTGATGAGTTCAAACTGTTGTTTAAAAGCTTTGACACAAAATAAATTATTGTGATTAAAAATTTATATTTAGAAAAAGGGTTGGTAACTTGTAAACAGTTTAATTAATGTACTTTTGCAATTTACTACATTTGATGCTTTTCTGCAGTGTTATTTTATTTTGTCCTTTGAACTCAACAAAGCATTTGATGATATTGCTTTTAAAAAAATTTTCATATAAAACAATGGTGAAACCTAACTTTTTAGTCGATAAAGCAAATATTAAACATAAACCTAGTATATTCACTAAAAAAATACTATGGGTCAATGCTGGAAGATGCTTAGAATCACTTCAAACATTGGATGTTAATTCAATAATAAAAAAAATTATTAGATTTTTTTTTGATAAGTCTTAACGGGATGATGCCGTATCTACAACTGGCAGAAATACATTTTGATTCTGTCAAAAATGTTTTTATGGATGTAAATTCGACAGTAATTTGCTAAATATCGTAGGTATGCTGACAAATATACATCTAACACTGGCATTTAAACATCCAAAATTGTCAATTATTCATCTATTTTTTGTCAAATATACATCTAAACTTTTTAAAATGTCATAAATAGTATACATCCTGTACATGTTAATTAATAATAAACCATACTGAACTATTTAGTAGATATTTATAATCATAATACCATTTCACCATCACTTAATTTACCAAGGGCAGATTTTGGTTTACTAGAATTTAGGGGAAAGTTAGTTTTTCTGTGGTGTGATGTACCTAAATTCTCTATTTATATATGTATATAATATATTATATATTAAACTATGTAAACAACATCAATTTTGCAAATATGTTGTTCTATGCATATTGGATTATGGGGCGTGTCATGATTTTTTTTATTTCGTGGGGGGGGGGGGGGCAATCCACCCTTCACCCAAAACTATAGCGTTTATACTTAGTGTAAAAAGTCATCTAGTCCACTTCCATATTATAGAACTATGTCTGATTTTAAAATGCAGGGAGGCAATTCAGCACAAAACTACATCATAACCGCAACAGCTGTTGATTTTTTCCTTGCCATGCCCCCGGCCCCCCCTCTTCTTTAGCTTTATAATTTTGTTAAAGTCTCATTATAAGTCAAGTGTGCGCCCTTATAAAATTAGAAATTCCATGTATAGAATATATTTTGTTTACAATATCAAATATTTGGAAATCAAACACACATATTCTATAAATCTGTATCTATCTATTTCTTCAATTTTATTATTGCAGCTACTCTATATAACTAGAATATTTTGTACGCCTGTCCTTGAACGAGAGTTAAGAAAAGAATCCCAAAGACACACACTAAAATAGTCCCTCATTTTATATTACTTGACTTCTACATAAGAAAAAGCCAAAAATTATCTAAAAAATTTTTAAAAATAAAGTATTTGGAAGATCAAAGGTGAGGGGGGGGGGGGAAGTTTTGACACATTTGCGTAAACATTGAGTATAGGCCTTATCTTTGGGCTGAGAGGATAGGTTATTAGGGATAAAATCATTCTTATTGATAAATCTTCCCAAGTTTTAAGATTTTTTTGGATAGACCTCCAGGTTCAGGAGCTGCAGGCCTCTGTATAGGTAAAAATAAAAAAATTTTTTTTGAAGAGTTAGATAAAATATGACTCATAAGATAAAATATGCATTTTTTTTAATGTTATTCTCATATTTGAAGAAAAAATATACCTACATATTTTGTTTCATAAGCTGACCTCTAACTCTTAAAAAAAAATTATTTTTTACCTGTTCAGAGAGGACCTGGAGGCCTGCAGCTCCTAAACCTGGAGGCCTATCCAAAAAATCTTAAAACTTGGTAAAATTCATTATACAAGAATGATTTTATCTAATAAACTATACTCTCAGTCCAAAGATAAAGCCTATACTTACTGTTTACGCAAATGTGTCAAAACTCCCCCCCCCCCCCCCCCTCTTTGAAATTAAGAACATAAAACATATCTTTGATATTTTGTCATAAATATTAGTTTTTTTTACTTTGTATACCTAGCATTTAATTTTAATGTTAGGCAATATAAAATTTATAACAAATACTTTCTGATAAATAATATCAAGATTAAAATCTAGATATTTTAAATATGCTTCTGGGAAGCAATGTGTGAATTTTTAGCTTTTTTGGATATATAACCACAAGATACTTACTTTATCATCACACAAATTTTTCCTCAATTTTAAAATACTAGTTTCTTCGCCCCTAGCTACTAGGGAGGATGACGGTCCACGGAGGTTTGAAAAATAGTCCAAAACCACCAAAGACCTTTAAAAACTTCCATGATTGAAAAGTACAATCAATTCGGACCAGCGCAGTTTCCACAACTACTTATAATTGCTGTTTTTTGTATCTAGTATTCGAATCTTAGCGTAGCTATTTTATAATTGTTTAATCTAGGAATCACACACAAGAGCACGTAGGAAAATTTTTCAATGTCGATCCTAAGGTAAGTTATTTAAGGCAAAACTTTCTCTAACTAAGGTCTTCATTTCACTCTGTAATAACGTTAGAACGTCAGGGCTATTTTTCTTTATTATTTCCAGGCATAAAAGAGTTGTTTGACACAGACTTTTCATTGTTGTTTATTTCGATTTTTAAATATAAAATTACATGAAACATGTATGTTTAATAAGTGTAGTAAACGTAGAGTGAACTAAGTAATCAAATATTAAAGTATAAAGATCTCACTTGTTCCACCGTGCCAATTAAAAAATGCCCATTCCTCAATTTACTTTATAGTTTATAAAAACACTAGCGTCTGCGCCCCTAGCATCTAGGGGCTCTATATATTCGAAGGGATATGGAAGGGCAGAAAAATAGCTTAAAACCATACCTAGGTTTAATCATAAAAATGAAATAGCCTGAAACCATCTCGGGGCCTATAAGAAGCTTCCCCCTAAAGAAGAACCATATCGGTTCAGTGGTGAGCAAGATCCTTCGCTACAAACAAAAAAAGCTTAGTACTTTAGGTATATTATAGGATATTCGGAAATTTTCTGTCTGTAACAAACTACTAGAAAAGAATTCCAATCCGCTATATGAAGTTACAGTGTGTGTATATTTGTATGCCTATTTGTAATTTTTTGTATATAATATGATTTCCATGATTTTTGTGATCTAGTTTTTCTTTTCATAAGGCACAAATTTTCATAAAAACTAATCTTGTTTATGGATATTTTCATCCTTGTTATATTTTCAGATAGTGAAACTATTCGGCACTGAATTAAACCCAAGAGATCATCCGAGAAAGATAAACTATTTTGCCCCCAGAGAATGGACAAACAGGTTGAAATTTTCTTTTCATATTAGTTTTAAAAATAAAAAGCTATTTGGTGGGGAAGGGGGTAATTTCTCTTGGAAGGTTGGTGGTACCCTCCCCCGAAATAGTTATAAACCTTCTAAATTCCCAAGGACCTATTAATAGCTACCCTGTAAAGGAGAACCATAAGGATACACGCCATCACTATGACATTTTCAGGATCTAGCCGAATGGAAAAAGAAGGCAAAAAAAATCTCGATTGAAAACAAAGGATCCCAGGACCCTTCGTTAAATATAGGAATATATATTTCTAAGACGTGAAATCCTGTAAGTGTCATAGAGGGACGTCCAAGGGGAGGGTGGGTAAAGGAGTGATTACCCCTCTCCCCCCCCCCCTAATAAAAAAAGCTTGGACGACCTTGCCTCTATGATAGAAAGATTAACCCCCCCCCCCCAACTAAAATGATGAACTTGGCGGTGCCATAAATTTTCAATTTTTACCCCCCTAAATAAAAAATCTTGGACGTTCTTGGTCATAGTGAAGGAATATATTATTATTTACTTATTCCAATTTTAATCCTGATAAAAATTGTCATATTTATTTTAAACCTAACCAACCGATTCATAAATGTTATTGATATACCCAAACTTTATCTTTCAGGAACAAAGTCTTTGGAGAGACGAGTATAATGGTTCGTAGCCCAGCCGTTGAAATTATAAATTGTATTAAAGAATCAGATCTAGAACAACCTACCGTAAGGTTAGTCAATCTTCATCCTAACTGTGAAGCTATTTTACTTGCCCGTGTATTTGTCAGTTTATTGGTAATACCAACTATACCCCTAGCATCTAGGGGAAGAGGCAGGGTTGGTGAGATAAAAGCAAAAAATATTATCTGTTATTAGTTTCGAGATTTTTGGCTTCAGACAAACAAAATCTTACCACTATATATTGTAGAATATTTGTTTCAAATTGTATCATTTATCCCAAAGACTAGAATACTTTTTATGAACGAGGTCGTTAAAAAAAGTTTTTAAAAGCGAAGCTTTTCTATAATTAGGGTCGGTCCGTCCGTACGTCCGTCCGAGATAGATAGCTTTTATTCGTTAATTTAGAGATGTTAGAATTGTCCTATCGATTTCAAATTTTGCATGATGATTCCTGTAGTAGTTAGGTACGATTTAGAAACCGTAGCAACTCTATAATCATTACCAGAATGTCCGTACGTCCATTTTAAACATGTTGATTTTCTAAAAATGTAAGTATGTCCATAAACATTATCCTGTATCAAGCAGTTTTCCAACAAATTTACTTAAATTTTGCTTCGACTCTTTCGATACTTTTATATTCTGATTATTCAGTTCAGAGACTGTACAAGTGTTAATGTTCGTTTGTCCCACCGTTTCAGTTCTTCGCTTTTATGGATGTTGTCATCCTTGTTTTTTTATAATATTAAGGAAAGTCGATATAATAAATATCAGCAAAATAGCTTAGAACCTACAAAACCAGATTCATTATTCTACCGTTCACTCACGAGATTCTAATCTACACAAAAATTATCCAATTAATGAATTACGTGTTGATTCCACTAAGACATCCTGTTAATTATTTATTTACATTTATATTAATAAACTTAAATTGAAGTTCCAGTTAATCAATTCAATTCATTGGTGTGCATTAACTTCCGTACATGTATCATTCAAATCATATTTATACAACAGCGCACACAGTGCAAATGAAGGTGCTTTGACTTTTGTGTCAGAACCTAAATTGGGACATAGTGCATTTCATTACCCTAGGTTAGGTAACTTCATTTCACTTTTCAATAAAATCTAAAATGCAGCGGTTTTTCAGAAAATTAGATTTGAAAATTTCAAGTTCAATTTTCACCCACTAGGAGTTACCACATAATCATGACAAGAAAAGCAAAGATTATTTATTTTAAATTTTGAACAACTTTGCTTTTATAAAGTTCTGCATAAAACCACTCCTGAAGTGAGTTAATTAATGGCCATTTTTAAAATTGCTTTGCTAAGGTCACGGAAATTCAGCCTTAAATAAATCATATATAGAGAAGTTTTATGACTGACTTTATAAAAGCAAAGTTTTTCAAAATTTTAAATAAATAATCTTTGCTTTTCTTGTCATGATTATGCGGTAACTCCTAGTGGGTGAAAATTGAACTTGAAATTTTTAAATCTAATTTTCTCAAAAACCGCTGCATTTTAGATTTTATTGAAAAGTGAAATAAACATGCATATTTTGTTTCATAGGGTGACCTTTAACTTATAATTTTTTTTTATTTTTACCTGTACACTGACAGAGACCACCTGGAACCTGGAGCTCCGGAACCTGGAGGCCTATCATAAAAATCCTTAGAAAAATTCATCATATAAGAATGCTTTTATCTTTAATAACCTATCCTCTCAGTCCAAAGACAAAGCCTATGTAGTATGCACCCTGTTTACGTAAAAGTGTCAGATCCGACCCCCCCCCCCTTGCTTTTATTTATTGGATCGTGATAAAATATAGGTGGAATCAAACATTTCCTAAAAAATAACTCCAAAGGCTGCTAGCGGCGACATGGATAACCTAACATTGTCCGCTCATAGTTGTTACCGGCGGCGTAAGAAGACCTACAAATAATCGAAAGTGGCATAGAACCAAATTTGCAAATTGAGCTTTGCAAATTAAGTCCTTTTCGCCCATTTTATATTAGCTGAGAGTTAATTCATTTGGCCCTCAGTAGTCTAGTTATTTTGAAAGTAATCGATACCAGCAATATTCATTTGCAACTCTGAACTGATATGCGGATGAGAATATGCATTCAATTTGTTTGTATATTTAATTAATTTGGTAGAATCAAGTTTTGGTTTTCATCCTGTCTGGAATCATCAAAAAACAAGGATGACAACATCCATAGAAGCGAAGCTCTGAAGAAACGGTATGACAGACGAACATTAACTTTTGTAGAGTGTCAGAACTAAATATACAAAATAAGAATATTTAATATGTTTTCACAAAATTATACGTAAATTTGTTGCGAAATTTCCTTAATGCAGAATTCTGTTTAAGGACATACTGACATGTTTAGGACTTGATTATAGAGATGCTTCGCTCATAATATTGTACCTAATTGTAATTGGAATCAGTAATCTAAAAATCAGATCAATCAGATGATTTTATCACATGAAAAAGTAAAAAAAAACATGATTAAAATGGATGCACGGATATTCTGGTAAAGATTATAGAGTTGCTATGCTTTCTAAATCGTACCTAACTACTACAGGAATTATCATGCAAAGTCTAAAAAACGATAGGATAATTCTAACATGCCCAAATTAACGAAAAAAAGCTATCCGTTACGGACGGACTAACCGACCCTAATTATTGAAAATATCCATAGACACAGTGTTTCGCCCTTTTAGGGCTCATCAGTATGGCTCAATTCATCAGAGTTAATTTTGCACGTGGCAGGGCTTAAACCGGGAACCATTAGATTACCCTTATTATAGAAAATAGGGGGGAAGGAGGAAATTTCTTACTATCTTTGACAAAATTACAAATGTTATTAGATGAAATGTTTTTTGTTGCGTGAAGTAAGTTTTAAACTGGATGATTTTTGAAAGGAATATCTTCAAAAATAAAGTCAAAAATCAGTGCTAAATAGCTGGCGAGAAAACACAACCCCGCATAGCGTTATGGACGGACAGATTAAAATGAATAGTAGAGTAGCTTCTCAATTACCTAAAAAAATATTTGTAAATATCAAATAAAGCAGAATCATTCAAGAAATTTGGATTAAGTCTAACTAGTTAGGGAGGCAATTCTTAAAAATTTTGAGGTTGTTCCTGGCTGTCTTTACAGGCTAATTAATAGGATATATAAGTTGGAAGGAATTTTAATGTTAGGGGGAGATTTGAAATCTGCATCAAATTTTAAGGATTTTTATAAAATTCGTTTTTGTATAATTCTTTATTTAAAAGCGGAAATACAATATAAGTTAATAAATTTTGACCAATAGAATAGCTGGATTGGAAACTACCTGCGCTCTAATTGGTTGAATGATGTGCGACACATAAGCTTCTCCAATCAGAGCGCAGATAATTTTCAATCCACCAATCACAGATGTCAAAATTAATTACCTTAAATTGTATTTCCGCTTTTAGATAAAGAATTATACAAAAAACGAATTTTATAAAAAATCCTTAAAATTTGATGCAGATTTAAAATCTCCCTCTAACATTAAAATTCTTTCCAACTTATATATCTTACTAATTAAGTAAAGGAAGTACATGGCTATATTTTTTTTAATGTCATCTAACGCTTCTAGTTCTGGTTCTAACGATAAAATTAATACCAGTTTTGTTGGCCTAGGCCTTCAGCCCCTCGGAACCTAACAATACTGGTTTTTATACCATAATTTTTCATTTTTTTAAACCGTTGAAAGCTGCAAATCATTTCAAAATATTTCTGCTTTTACTGTTTTTTTTACTGTTGACTATTTATTGGTGCGCTACCTAAGGATTTAATTGTCTTTAATTTTTTCAACAATTCTGTAGAACCATTATTTGGAACAAATCAAGATTTATTTTGAATTGGATATTTGATATTTATTGTTAAATATCAATTCAATTTACTGACACAATATATATTTTTTATTACCTAATGTTTTTTAAAAACTTAGCTTTTCTACAATTAAGGTCCTATTGTTATCGTTAATTTAGGTATGTTGGAATTGTTTTATCGATTTCATACTTGACATTATGATTCCAATAACAGTTAGGTACAATGGAGAAAGCGTATGACCATTCAAACATGTAGATTTTTAGCTTATTTTTTTTACAACTGCTTATGATATGATCTTCTTGTTTATTTAATTTTTAGAAGATGATTCCTTAGATTACAAGGAACACTGCTTAAAGCGGACTCTCTATAATCAAGTCCAGTATCTATTAAATTTCTAACCAACACTGTGTTGCTGTTGGGCAAATAACTGAATTGTATATCTAGACTTTCTATATTCATCGGTCAACATGCGAAGAAAGCGCGAATGCCGCTGTTTATTTTTTATTGTTATTTAGGTATGTTCTGCATGGTAAAGAAGGGCATGGAAAGAGGATAACCTTGTCACATCTCAAAACTTTTGGCTATCAAGAAGATTTCATTGTCATGCCTTTTCCATCGGTAAAGTTTTCCCTAGTTTGATAAAAAAAAACAAGAACAATTGTGTCTATTAGTAGCAGAGTTATAACAAGCTGACCGCTTTTGGATGAAAAAATATTAGGTATTATACAAATATACAGTTCCTATTCCTTTTTTTCTGTAAAGGAATGTCTCATCTCACACTATAATAGCTTAAAACCATATCAACACCATTAGGACTATGTTTAAAAATTATTTGTTTTGGATAAAACGAAGAAGAAAAAAAACATAGAGGTGAGTATTTATTCTCGAGGGACTTGGATCATTGGGGATTGGGTGGTGGGGTTTCCTATTTATATTCACAGAAAGGCAGAGCCCAAGCGGTTAGCGATATCTTAAGCCACATCCGGACACAGATACGGTCACACATTATCTTATGGATAGACATCACTCTACTTTGTAGTTTAGATTACATACAGACATAATATATTTATCATTTTTTGTCGCTTAGGGTGGTAGTATATTTTACAAGATGATAAAATTTTAGAGTAGATGTTATCTACCTACTAAAAATCTTTTTTTTTACAATTAGTTCATTGTGTCAAAGTCAATAGATTAATTTTCTTTTTATTCTTTTTTGGAGCACAGTAACGTTATTTCTTGACTTGTATACCATATGTCTGTAACTACTATACTTAGTCTTTTTTTTCAAAAATCAAAATATTCATAAATAGGACTTATGATATCAATGCTCTATCGTGCCAGTTATTTAGGGGTACTGGGGTTTTAGAAATAACTTAAAACTTTCTTCATACATTAACCAAGAATTTGCTTAAAGCACAAACCAATCATTCCAACATTTTTTTCGTTATTTTTAATAGAATATTCGAGTATAGTCTCTTTCGTGGCTACGTCTCTTGAGGGGCGTTTTGTTGTATTTTCACAGTAGCTTTTCCCCTATATCTAGCCCCTGCGGGGGGCTCTAACCCTGCGGGGAAATCACCTAACCTAACCTTAAATAACCTATAAAACCTACTGTAAAATTACGATGTGAGGCTTTGCCACGAAAGGGACTATACCCGAATATTATTTTTTCATCTATATCTATAATACAAAGTAGAATGATGTCTGTCCGTCCGTCCGTCTGTCTGTCCGTCTGAAGCTTATGTTCTCGGTAACCACTGAACCGATCGGATTCTACTCTTCAGGGTATATACCTATTGGTCCTGCGGTGGTTTTAAGCTATTTTCTTGGGGGGTGGGACACCCCAAACCCCCCCAAAAACAAAAAAATTGCTGAAGATTTCCTAGGTCCTTTGTTAAAAAATATTTTTTATTCCAGCATTTATTTTGAATGAAAGAATAGCAACATTCTCTCACTAAAAACAATAAATATTAATTTTTTTTATCACCTCTTGGGGCAAAGCCCCTAGAGGCTAGGGGCGAAGCCGTTAGTTTGTAATATATTTTTATTTATGTACTAATTATGTAGACAATTAGTTTACAAAAAATATTAACTTGTAATTCATAGAATTTTTATAAAAAGAAAGATTTAACCCAAATCTTTTGTACCTAAGTATTGTCAATAAAATATTTTTTTTGTTTCATTTATTTTTTATTTTAGATTCTAGCGTGGTTGACTAAATATTACGAGGAATGATTCTTTTTTTTAATGAAAAGTTTATACTTATTTTAAAAATATTAAACTAGATATCTTAACCTTAAGAAGAACTAATGTTTATTATTTTTAATAAGGGGGGGGGGGTTAATGCAACCATCTCGTAATCAATGATTAAATGGCACTTAGAATTCGAATTTATATTTGAAATTTTGCATGCGTAATCCTTGGTAGGTCTATTTTCCCTAAATCGAAAAAACAGTTGGAAAAGTTACGGCTGGCTGTTTTGCTGAGCCAGCCTTTACTTTTCCAACTTTTTGTTCGATTTAGGAAAAATCGACCTACCAATCGGATCGAAATTTGAATTCTAAGTGCCATTTAATCATTGATTACGAGATGGTTGCATTAAAAACACCCCCCCTTTTCTGTTTAGAGTTTGTTCCACTCTGTTTATTAAACTTTTTCTTCAGTTATCATAATCTGCTTTGCTATATCAACCTTAAAGGGGTAGTTGCGCGAAGTGCATTTAAACTTGAATTTAGTGAACTGCATATTTTTTCCAGTTCAAAAGTTTAAACTACACCTAGGATAGAACATTTTAAAAAAAAAAGAATTTCCATTTTTATACCAGGTAGTTTTAAAAATATTAATTTTATTAATATTTTTTGCAGGGTTCCGGAGCCGGGAGCCGTGAGCAGCAACATTTTTGGTGGAGCCGGATCCGGAGCCGTATTTTTCGTTAAAAACGGCTCCGGCTCCGGACTAGCTAAAAATGATTTTTTAAAGTAATATTATAATTTGGCAACGGTCTTTTTTCCATATAATAAACTGAAAAACTATTGTTACTTAACAAATAGACACACATCCTTCTACTTTTATATACCTTTAATCAAATAAAAGCAAAATATTTTATATTATTTATTTTATTTTATCAAATTCAATAATGAAAAAAAAATGCTATATTAATTTTAAGGTAGGAGCCGGAGCCGGAGCCGGAGCCGGAGCCGCATCAAAATTATACTGCTCCGACACCCTGATTTTTTGTATATATGCAACATAAATGGCTGTTCTTTTCACACAAAAACAGTATGATGACTTTTTTGGTGGTGCCAAATTGATTACTATTATTGCAACACAAAATTATATATGTTAGATGGTATTCTGTAACTTATGCGTGCAATCAAATTTGTTAAATGCACTTCATGCAACTATCCCTTTGCATAAAAAAGAGTCATTTATGACCTGATAGGTTGCTCCCTCCACCTTTAAACCTGGCAGGATGGATCATATTGCCAACTCAAATATATTTCTCAGGAACTTTAGGCAGATCAATGCTGATAGGTAACATTTTTAGTTGCAAAGCTACTCTATAATTTAAATGTCCCACTGTATGTATGTCTGAAACTTTTTTGGGAAACGTAATTTTCTCAGCTCCTATAAAAGATAGAAGGCTGAAACTTCTTGTCAACATTCCTATCAAAATGAAGCATATTTAAGTATAATAAAGGGAATAATAGTCTCTGCAACATTGCGTAAAGTTGTCGAGTAAGATTCCAGTCAAATGCGCTTATAAGGTCAAATTGTTTTTGAGGAAAAATTGTATCGAAACATTTAATTGGAGATGATGATTTATTACCTAGCTTGATTTAAAGACGTCTATCTTCGATAAAAATAGCTTAAAATTGCGACGACAAGCATCAAACCTCTCAGAGAATTATTGACAGATAGGTTATGCGGTTTACAAGATCTTACTGATCATAACACTCATTTATTACTGTCGTAATTAATGTAACTTTGAATTTAGCAAAATATTTGATTATGTTTTTTAAAACTCATATTGATCTTGGTAGATAAAACCGTAATCGTGGCTCAGCGCGTAGCGCATCCTCTAGTCGTCAGGAAGGTGATAGGTTCGAATCTCGGCTTAAAACCGCTTCATAACTAAAGACGTTAACAATGTTTCCTACTGCTGCTATGTCCAGTGCGCTACATAAATAGTTAGGTTAGGGGGGGATGCCTTGGCCTATAATAGGCGCAACTCATTAGGCATGCATAGTAGGACTTTTAGGACAAATGTCGTGCAATCAAAGGGTTGGTTGTCTATAGGATCAATTAACTTTTTACACTTCAATTAGGACGCGGAGTATGTTTCAAATAGCGTGGAGAGGTCTAGAACCTGACGCGACTCTAAGCCCTCAATATATCACCATCTTGATAGACAATAATTATTAGAAGGAGGAAAGGGATGTAGATTGAATATTAATGTATTTAGGTTAAGTAAGTGTGTCACTCACAAAGATTATTCTTGGAGTGCAAGAGATACAATTAAGGTGAATATTTTTTATCTGTTAAAACCAGTTTTATAAACCGGTTTAATCAAAACTAAGGATGAAACTAGTCCGTTATAGAACAGCTACCCTATAATGTAAATATCCGTCTGTCTGTTTATTTTTCTAGACTACTGCTAAAGGAAGACGTCCATTAAATAAAATGCTGATATTCTGTTCTATAACTAACTTTGTCTGTCTGTCCAATCCATCCATTGCGTACGCTGTGATAATAGATTCATGATTACTTATATGTTGGACCAGATTTTCTTGTACTGTAATAAAATGATACAACCAGCTGGCTATAATAACGGTACCCAACATCCGCCTTCTTTTCAACCTTCTGAATGAACAAACTGACCAATTAAAGTGGTCCTTATTAGCAACCTCGACTAATTTTCCACTGTCAATATATCCACGTATTCTTTATATCCATTGCTGTGACGGATTTGAAATTGTTTGAGTGAAATATTATTTTATCAGGTTTTATTTAAGATAGATTTCTTCTCATCAGACCTGTTCGTTTTATACATTATAATTAATCCTATCCATTTTCTAGGCTGGATCAAATTTATTAGAGGTTGTTGATCTTGGCTGTGACAGATTAAACTTTGCCGCTGATGTCCTCAATGTACTCATCAAGTAAGTTAGATAATCACTCATTAAGTTAATCCATCTACTGATAAAAAATTGGCCAAAATTAACCTACAATCATCAAAGATGTTAGAAATATCCATTTTGGGAGGTTGTCTCAGCCGTTAAACTGATGGAGTTTATTACACTGTTCATTAAAGAGTTGGTTGTCCGATGCCGTTATACTTACAATTGTTTAAATACTTGAACTAAAACTAAATGCGTTATTTAGTTTATGCAAAGGGCCGTGATCCAAAAAATTATTCCAATTGTAATTGCTGAAAAATTGGCATTTTGTGTGTCGTAAAGTTTTTTTTGCTCTGTTACTTAAGAGAGGTAGAAGGAAGTGGGTTGTGGGAAAATTTTCACTTAAAAATGTTTATCACAATTAGTGAATTAGTTTCCCCAGAAATTTTTTTTCTGGGGAGGGGGGGCGTTTAGGGGTGTCCCACCCCCCCAAGAAAATTACTTAAAACCACCACAGGACCAATAGGTATATACCCTGAAAAGTAGAATCCGATCGGTTCAGTGGTTACTGAGATCGTAAGCTTCAAACGGACAGACATCAAGCTACTTTGTATTATAGATAAATATAGTTTTTATGGAAAGAAAACGAAGTTTCTTCGTATTTTCACAGTAGCTTTTGATAGTATATTTAAAGTTAGGTTACCTCTGTATTTTACAGGAAGGTTAGGTAAATGTTAATGATTGCCCCGCTGGGTTAGGAAATTTCCCCGCAATGGCTAGAACCCCCCCGCAATGGCTAGAAATAGGAGAAAAGTGAAAATACGACGAAACCCGCTACTGCTTTTCTTTCCATGATCCTATTTTTTACCCTTTATAGCCGAAAAATGAAAATGTATAATTTAAGAGAACTGAAGCTGAACTGTAATGATGGCAACTGTAAACTGATGGTTACTATTGAGGGTGTCAACTGTTTATTTGCGGAATATACAATGATACACAAGTAAGTAAAAGTGTTTTTCTAGTATGGATTTAAAGCCGGTTCTGCGTCATACTGTAAAATCATTCATAGCATTGTGTTACAGACAATTTTCCTCATACATTAATATGAAAAGCAAAGAATTAAAACCAGTTTTGTAAATCCGGGCCTTTGGCTACTTTAGGCATACAAAACTGGTTTTAATCTTATAATTTTAATTTTAATATTCGCGGAAATCTGTCTATAATACGAAACGATAAATGAATATTATTAATGCAGTTTTTTGTTACTTGAGCGGTTTCCCTCAAAGGGCCATTTTTAATTTTGAAATAAATTGTATGTAATTAGTTGGCGCAGAAGGAATTTTTCAATCGTTTGTTCATTAAGTTTGGTTAGGTTATATTGGGTACTGGGTAGTCACACAAGGTTAGGTCATTGCGGGTTTATAAGTCAACTCAAGTTAAGTTCCACTGCACTGGGGAAAAAAATAGACCCTCCCCTACCATCACTTATTTTAAATAAAATTTATGAGAAATAGTTAAGTGCTCGATAGGCAAGTAAAGGGAAAGCACCGAGTATGTCTGTCTGTCCATGTACATTTGATAAATAAGACAATCCCATTTAGCATCTAGGGACTCTGTCTACGAAGAGAGATGGATAGGACTGAAATATAGCCTTCATTGTTTCCGGGGATTTTAGTGAAGCTTACCTAAAAAGGATAACTTAACCAATTCTGTAGAAATCTTAAAGTTTAGACAAAAAAAAATTTGTACTTTATATACCTAATAAGAAGATAAATTGTACATTGCTTGTTATTAGTGTTATATTTAATATTGAAACCATCTCACTCAATAATTCCAAGATTTAAAGATTATAGATTTCAAGGGTTTTTATTATCTATGGATTAAACCTACACTTAAATATTTTTTTGTAAATAAAGTTGAAAGGGGGCAGATTTGCAATTATTTGTAACTGCCCCTATTACACAATCGAACTCGATAGAAAAAAGTTATAGCACTTAAATTTACTAAGACAATGTAAACTGACTGACGCGCCATGACGGCGGCCATTTTTTTCTTTTTCCCGCCAAATTAGACAATTTTGAATCTTGTTTTTTCTTCAAATAAATTCCATTATATTTACCCCCTGTATTGTTGGATAGATTTAGTTACAGGGATCAAAAGGGATAAGACAATGGCCGATAAATTGATGTACTTCCCCAATTTTGATGCACAAAATTAACCCTCAGGTTACAATTAGTTGTTGAAACGTTTGGACACTAAACTCAATGAACCAACCAATCAAGATTCGATATAAGTCCCCAAAGTTGTGAGCTGACAAATAAGAAAATATTTTCATAAAATTTGGGGACTAGTTTACTAAACAGTCTAATGTACCCTCCCTACTCTATATATGGGAAAAGATAATGAGATTATTATGATTTTTCTTACCGTCATGTCATGCCTATAACATGCAATGATGCAACCATCTCGTAATCAATGTATAAATGGCACTTAGAATTCGTATTTTGATCTGAAATTTTGCATGAGTAATCCTTGGTATGTCTATTTTCCCTAAATCGAACAAATGTGGAGATAGGTTTCGTGATGGATTTACATTGAAAATAACCGAAAAATGGCTAAACGGCTGGACGTTGTTCGATTTAGGGAAAATAGAGCTACCAAGGTTTACTCATGCAAAATTTTATATAGGGATAAAATATTGGTACTATTAGAAATGCGTGCATTTAAAAAATTTTCTCTTTAATCTTGAAACCCTGAAGTTAAGATTAATAAAAAAAATTAAAAGGAAGCCTTTGTGTTTTCTTTTAACATAAAAAGAAGTCTTATTTTTATTATTGATATAGTGAGGATTAGTTTTTACTACTTTGATCAAGAAACTTGCGCAAACAAGGATTCTTTTAAAAAAAAATATGATTTTTCATCAACACTGTCTGTTCCTCTTATTGCTTTATATGTGCCTTATATAAAATACTAAATGAATTGGATCACGGAAAGAAAACGAATTAGTGGGTTTTGTCGTATTCCTAACCCCTGCGGGTGTCCTTAACCTTCCGGGTCAATCATTAAAATATACCTATCAAAAGCTACTGCTGTGGAAATACGACGAAATCCGCTACTTCGTTTTCTTTCCATGATCCAATGTTTTTAAAAGCGAAGCTTTTCTATAATTAGGGTCCGTCCGTCCGTCTGTCACAGTTAGCTCTTTTCGTTAATTTAAACAGGTTAGAATTGTCCTATCGATTCCAAACTTTGCATGATTCCTGAAAATTTAGAAATCGTAGCAACCCTATACTCAATACCAGAATGTCCGTACGTCCATTTGAAACATGTCGATTTTTAACTTTTTTGACAACAAATTTTTGTATGTTGAAATTATCTGATTTTTTTGAAAACTGATTCCTATTCTAACAAGGTACAATGTTATAAGCGAAGCGTCTCTATAAACAAGTAACAAAAATGTAAGTATGTCCTTAAACAGTATCATCTATTTATGCAGTTTTTCAACAAATTTTCTTACAATATTGTTTATACTGATACATTCAATATTCTGCTTATTCAGTTCTGACAATCTACAAGTGTTAATGTTCGTTTGTCCTTCCATTTTAGAGCTTCGCTATTATGGATTGTTGTCATCCTTGTTTTTATGATAATTCCTATGGCGTTCAGGAGACAATGGTTTTATGCAGGAATTAGGTATAACCAACAACCGAAATAAATCTAGAATAACAATTTATTTGGGGGGGGGGGGGGGGGCAGATAAAATGGTCGTCATTACTACTAAGCTTTGCTTGCTTCCCAATGTACATTTTTAAAGCGAAGCTTTTAAATAGTTAGGGTCGGTCAGTCCGTATGTCCGAGACTTATAGCTTTTTTCGTTAATTTAGGCATGTTAAAATTGTCCTATCCTAAAGCGTAGCAACTCTATAAGCATTACCAAAATGTCCGTACGTCCATTTGAAATATGTTTATTTTTTTACTTTTTTAACAACTTATTTTTATGTGATTTAATTATCCGATTGAACTGATTTTTTGTATATTGATTCCTGGGACAACAAAATACAATATTGTAAGCGAAGCAACTCTATAATCAAGTCCTAAAATGTAAGTATGTCCATAAACATTATCCTGTATCAAGCAGTTTTCAACAAATTTACTTAAAATTTTGCTTCGACTCCTACACATTTACATTCTGATTATTCAGTTTGACACTGTACAAGTGTTAATGTCCGTTTATCCTACCGTTTCAGTGCTTTGCTTTTATGAATGTTGTCATCATTGTAGGTTAAAGCTGAGTGTTATGTAAATTTTATTTTGTTAAGGTTGAAGAGATTTTGGGAGAACGGACCCTATCCAGAGAATGGAGATTGGATGAGGAACAGAGCCAAGGTAACAGGATGAGAGTTTTTAACCAGGCATCTAAATGGACAACACAATGGCCGTTAAATTGATGTGCATCCCTAGCGATAATACACAAATTACCCCTTCTGTAGATTACAATTAGTGGTTGAAACGTTAGGAGAATCAATTAAATGAATCAACCATTCAAAATTTAATATAAGTCCCCCAAGTTGTTAACCCAAACCAATATACGTATTATAAAAATTTAAGGACTAGTGTAATAAACAGCCCAATGTCACCTCCCTCCCTAGTTTTTAACAGAAAATATTTTCGCCATTAATGGTTTGTTCGTAATGGGGATCTTTGATTGTTGAATTTAGCATGTTATAGTAGTCCTATTGTGGTAATACGACACCCAGACGGACAGGCCGTTTACAGAGTTGCTTCGCTGTGACTTATGATAACAAACCCCCCGCACTAATCCTATTATATCACCATCCATCTCATGACCGCTGTTGACCCCGCACCCAGCGGTCAAACTAGCCTGCCTAAATGTGGGGAGGGGACTCAAACATGCAACTATCACGAGTCCCTCACGCGCTTATATAATCGGGAGGCGTTGCCTCCCCTTTTACCACCGCTGCCCCCACAGCCTGTCTACCGTCGGGCGCTAAGCCCTAGCGCCCCACACCCCCTTCAAACCTAACCATTGTCATATTTTGTTGTATATATATAGTAAACATAACTTGTAAATATTATTCAGTTTAAATATATAATTTCTGTATGATTGAATCCTGCTTGTTTGTTTGGTAGAATACTTAAAGGCTAGGGCTCGTTGAATCCGAACTCGTTACCCCGTGGGCCGAGAACGCTCGGCTTACCAGAACTTGGTGTCAGCGTGTTTCAATCGAGCCTTACAGAAACTAGCCTATTCTACCTCTGATTGGACCCTTTGGCAAGTAAGGGGACAATCAGCCGCCAACTGACCCGTGAGACGGCCTTTTTAGGTCGAATTTCCAGCATTTTGAACGCAATATGTGGGCCTCTGGTCTACGGCAAGCAGATTTAGCCTGCTAAAAGCGCCAGTTAAGACGCTTTTTCCGTGTCGTGTAGGAGTAGCGCTAGGTGCGCAGCCACGGCAATCGGATAATTTAGCTCAGATGGCTACAGAACTGAGTCTAAATTGGCAAGTGTAGCTGGGACAAGCCCCAGGACACCCAGGCCAAACCTACGAGACAGACAGCTGGGTGCTGGTCTCCCTAAGAAGGCAATGTGTGGCTGCGAAGCTTCAGCACACAAGTAAGCCCTACCACTGCGACGGATAGCAGATTTTGAGCCACAGGCACGGCAGGACGGGACATTCCCTGCCGCTGCCTCCCAGGATTCGAACCCGAGGGGCTGCAGGACGGGCCATTCCCTGCCGCCATTTTCGGGATTCGAACCAGCGGCGCTGTAGGACGGGTCATTCCCTACCGCCGTCACCCCTCTGAACCTTGCAGGACGGACATTCCCTGCTGCCAGTGCTTCCAGAATCACACCTAGAGCTCCTAGTGATAACAACACATAAGTGTGTATAAATGTCAACCAAGTGATAAAAATAAATATAAAATTGTTGACCAAGTGATAATTAATAAGCTCTAGTGATTCGAAGCTACAGTCTAAGCCACCATGGTAAGCGATACCACCATAGCTGCGGTGCGGCCACCACCAAAGTTTCTGCCAACCCCAGCCGAACGAGAGGCCCCCTTGTCTCAAGGGCAGGACCTCCACTTCCCCTGCCATGTCAGGGTGAGGTTTCCTACTCCTGACCCTGCCCAGCATGTACAGGTTGATGCCATGATTGATTCTGGCAACCGTGTACCAGGGTCTGCTGTAATTTCTGAGCACCTCATGCACGCAATGGGAGTGCAACGCATGTTGATTCCGGACAACACCCAGATCCTGACTGCTAATGAGGAAGGCCAGCCCCTCCAGGTAATCGGAAAATTAAAAGAGTTATATATGGCAGTCTCACACACTCTTATACTCCATCTATACCACGTGACTGTGGTCCGGAATCTCTCACACCCTCTGAACCTAGGAGGGTATTTTCTCAAGGAGTTCGGAACTAGGCTCTGTTTCGACATGCAACCACCTTGCTTGTGGGTGCGTGGGGAGTTTATCCCACTCCGTGGCGTCCCCATTGACCGGGAGACAGCCGAGAGAGAGCTAAGCTATGAGGGGCCTCTGCAAGGCCCCCTGCCTGAGCAGCCGCGTGTGGTTGAGAAAGGCACACACTGGGTGGACGCTGAGCTCAACGCACACAAGGGAGCTAACCTGCTAGCCATGGGGTTGCCCCCAGTGCCCAAGGTGCCAAGGGAGAGCCTGCCAACAACGTTTCCTGAGATTGCCAGCCCTCCAGAACCAATCTTCTCCGCCGACACCTTTATCAACGGCCAGCCGTGTCCACCTGGCCCCCTCTACCTGGGACCTCCAGCCAGTCCACCAGCCAAGCCCGAGTCCAGACCCGTCAAGTCGCGGTCTGATGTACCCGGAGCCACACTCAACTCTCAGGCCCCAGCCTCTCCCGGCGCCGTGCCCGTCAAGTCGCGGCCGGACGCCCACGGAGCCAAAGCTGGACCCAGCACTTTGGCCTCTCCCAGCGCCGAGCCCGTCAAATCGTGGCCGGACGCCCCCGAAGCCACACCTGGCTCCGACACGTCAGCCCCTCCAGAAGCCGAGCCCGTCAAGTCGCGGCCGGTGGGTCCCGGAGCCAAAGCTGACCCCGCACCAGCCACGTATAGGCTAAGCGCTGTCACTCCAACTGATGGCCAGCCACCCCAGCTCCGCACAGCCAAGCGGGTGGTCCTGCCTGGCCGCGGGGTTATGGCGGTCCCTGTTGAGCTAGTAGGCCATCGCACCAAGGATGCCATTCAACTAGCTGCCCCAGAACAGAGGTTTGGGGAGGATCTTGTTATTCCAGAGGGCCTGTATGCCCACAGGCCTGGCTCTGCCACTGTGTTTAGAGTACTGGTGGTCAATGAGGGGGAGGTGCCCCTCTTGCTGGATGCTGGCCTCCCAGTGGCAGGGGAGCTGGTCAAACCTGACATTTTAGAGGTCTCTGATACGCCTCCCCCGCGTCTCCACTCGTTCCAAGAACCTGCTGAGCCTATAGACATGCAGGAGTTGTGGGAGGCCCTGGAGATGGAAGACAATGAGTTCCTACGCAAGGACCCCTTGCTCAAGAAGGAGGTCTGGACTATGTTGTCAGAGTACAGGGACGTCTTCTCCAATTCTACCCCCGGCTGCACAGATGTGGTTGAGTTGCAGCTGCGCCTCAAGCCAGGGACCCAGCCGATCCGCCAGAGATTTAGGGATCTGAACCCGCGGCAAGAGGCTGAACTGGAGAAACAACTGGACACCTGGCTACAGGAGGGAGTTATAGAGCCGTCAGACTCCGCCTGGAGCAGCCCCCTGGTGCCCATCAAGAAGAAGGACGGGAGCACCCGCTGGGCCGTTGACTACAGAGCCCTCAACAAGTGTCTGGAGCTGGACAGCTACCCCCTGCCTAGGATCCAGCAGTTGGTGGAACGAGCGGGCGGGCACCGTGTCTACAGTGCTCTAGACGCGGTGGCCGCATACTACACCATCCGTGTGTCCGAGGACAGCCGGCCCTGCACCGCCTTCACCACCCCCAGGGGCTTGTATCAGTGGAAAAGGATGCCCTTTGGCCTGGCTACGGCACCGTCTGTCTATTCCAGGTTTATTGCAGGGGTCCTAAACCCACTAGGCACAGCCAACCTCCAGTCATACCTTGACGACGTCCTGACCTTCCACCAGGATACCTGGGCCCACCTGGCCAGGCTCCGAGAGGTCTTGGAAGCCCACCGTAGGGGAGGGATCCGCCTCAAGCCCGCCAAGACCAAGTTGTTCCGATCCAAGGTGGATTACCTGGGCCACACCCTCAGCCGTGAGGGGATAGCCATGCAAGAGGACTATATTGACCGTATCTTGGACTGGCCAGCCCCTAGCACCCCCAAGGATTTGCTGGCGTTGCTGGGGTTCTTTGGATACTACCGCCTGTTCATCCCAGAGTATGCAGACCTCACCTACGAGATGAATCGGCAGAAGACGGCCAAGGCCCTAACCTGGACGCCTGAGATGGAAGCCCAGCTGCTGCAACTCAAGGACAAGTTCCGCAAGGCCCCCATCCGAGCGCCGCCCAGGTTTGATTTGCCAGCGGTGTTCCAGCTCACCACAGATTTCAGCAGCCGCGCCATCTCTGCCATACTGAGTCAATGCCAGGAGGGCAAGGAGAGGCTGATTGCCGCCGTGGGGCGCAAGGCAACCGACCCTGAGACGCGCTACCCGTCCTGGAAGGGAGAGATGGCCGCCATCATGTATGGGATCCGAAAATTCCACGGCATCTTGTCCTACCGCAGCTTCCAGATCAACACTGATTCCTCTGCCTTGCTACAGATGAAATCACTGAACACATCCACAGGGATGGTGGCCCGCTGGCAGGAGGAGCTAGCGGCCTTAGACTTTACCGTCTGCCACAGGCCTGGCACCCAGAATACCAACGCCGACGCCCTCAGCCGCCGGGAAGATGACAACATGCCAACGGCTAGCGCCGAAGAATTAGCAGAGCAGGCTGAGTATATCCACAACCTTTGCCAGCTAGGGGAGGCCGCAGCTAGCCGGCCTCCTGCCGCCCGACTGGATTCAGCTAGAGTATTGGAGGCCCAGACACAGGACCCCCTCCTGCTCCGTGTCCGCCAATGGGTGGCTGATGGCAAAGCCCCAACCAAGGCTGAGCTGCGTGGCAAGGAACGAGACGAGCAGCAGTACGCCAGCCGCTTCCCAGCCCTGGGGCTTGACGAGCACGGCTGCCTCACCACCACTGACCAGACTCTGACAGGAGAGAGGACAAGATACCTGCTGCCTTCGGCCCTCCAGCAGGACGCGTTCTTTCTAGCCCATGGGACCCCCATGGCTGGGCACTTTGGGATGGACGCAACTATCGCCCGCGTTGCCATGCACTTCTGGTGGCCCAACCTGGCCCGTGACGTCCGCCTGATGGTACAAACCTGCCCTGAGTGTGTCCAGAAAGTTACCAAGGAGAGGCTGAAGCAGGGGATCCACGTGCCCTCCCGCCAGGGGTATCCACAGCAAGTCCTATTCATCGACCTGGTGGGGCCACTGCCAGAGACCCCAGCTGGGAACCGCTACATCCTCACCTGCCAAGATGGATTCAGCCGGTTTGTCAGCCTCTACGCCATCCCCAACAAGCGCACCCTCACGGTGGCTGAAGCCCTGTTGCACCGCCACCTGGCCACGTTCGGATGCCCCCTGAAGATCCATTCCGACAATGGAATGGAATTTACCGGCCAGGTATTCCAGGAACTGGCCTCCAGGCTTGAGATTGGCCTGACACATCCACCACCCTACAACCCGCAGTCCAACCGAGTGGAGAGGTTTCATAGGACGCTCAACACAGGCATGCGCCTGTTCCTAGACAGAGACGATAACAACTGGGAGCCACACCTGCCTGCCATCGCCTTTGCCTACAACACCAAGGCCTGCAGATCCACTGGCGTGACCCCGTTCCTGGCCTTCTTTGGGAGAGAGGCCAAACTTCCGGTGGACATGGTGCTATGGCTGCCAGAGACCGAATATGCTTCAGTTCCAGCCAACGTCCAAGCTCTCTTGCAGCGCTACTATGCAGTGTATGATGCCATCCAGCAGAAGGAGGAGGGAGCCATCAGGAGGAGCGCGGCAGCTTACGAAGGCACGGCCAAGTATGAGGTTGGAGACTTGGTCTGGTACCTGGCCCCCCGCCTGGTGCCAGGGAAGGCAGCCAAGATTACCAAGAGATGGACTGGCCCCTGGAAAGTAGTGAGGAAAGCTACAGAAGTCCATTATGTCATTAAACCTGCCTCTCCCGTAGCCAGGATCTCAGAAGTTACCGCGCATATAGGCCGACTGCGCAAATACACTGGAGATGTGACTGCCCACCAGATCCCAGAAGACATCCAAGTTGACATGGACGGCGACGAGGATGCCACCGAGCTGCCAGTTGGAGCGGCGGCGCCCACAGCTAGCAACCCAGGGGAGCTCCCAGTGCACCAGCCAGCCGCAGCCGCCCCACAGCCTAGCGGCCAAGATCGTGACCCAGTGGAGGAGAACCTGCAGGAGCAGCCCAACGAACCACCGCCGCCGCCGCCCGCTCCAGAGCCACTCAGAGATGCCATCTGGAACCCTGACGCGGACATGGAGAACCTGCCAGCCAGCAGCGAGCCTGTAGGAGAAGAGCCAGCCACTGCGATGGAAGAGGCCGCCCCAGAAGAAGAAGAAGAAGCCATGTGCCCCCTGCTGATGACAGCCATCCCCATCCGGGTAGGAGCTAGGAGACCAAGCAACCTGAATCAAGCAGGCGCCCCCATGGAGTTCTATGCACCCTTTGCCATCACCATTCCACCCCTAGGAACCACCAGAGTCTGCCTAGGCCTCCGTGTCCAGCTACCAGCCGCGACAGAACTGATCCTGCAGACGCGGCAAAATTTCCAGCGGCGAGGCTTGGCCGTCGCCAACCCACGCCTAGAAGCCAACCAGGAGCTGACAATGCTGATCACCAACCACAGTCAGACCGAGCAACGAGTGTCCCAGGGAGCCTGTGTAGCCCGAGCTGTCCTCCATCGAGCTGTGCCCCAAGAACTGCCTGTCCGGCGCAGGCATAGGCTGTCGTATCCCCAGGTTCAAGGCCTGGTGGCTCAGGAGCCACGCAACCCTTGAAGGGGAGGTTGTGGTAATACGACACCCAGACGGACAGGCCGTTTACAGAGTTGCTTCGCTGTGACTTATGATAACAAACCCCCCGCACTAATCCTATTATATCACCATCCATCTCATGACCGCTGTTGACCCCGCACCCAGCGGTCAAACTAGCCTGCCTAAATGTGGGGAGGGGACTCAAACATGCAACTATCACGAGTCCCTCACGCGCTTATATAATCGGGAGGCGTTGCCTCCCCTTTTACCACCGCTGCCCCCACAGCCTGTCTACCGTCGGGCGCTAAGCCCTAGCGCCCCACACCCCCTTCAAACCTAACCATTGTCATATTTTGTTGTATATATATAGTAAACATAACTTGTAAATATTATTCAGTTTAAATATATAATTTCTGTATGATTGAATCCTGCTTGTTTGTTTGGTAGAATACTTAAAGGCTAGGGCTCGTTGAATCCGAACTCGTTACCCCGTGGGCCGAGAACGCTCGGCTTACCAGACTATCTATAACATCTTCTATAATTTTTGCAATATCATTTCTGTAACAATTAGGTACAATTCGGAAAGCGTAACAACTTTATAGTTGTTACTAAAATGTCTGCACTTCTATTTTAAGCACTTAAATTTTTACACGATATATTTATCCTATTAATTTTATTTTTGCATCATATTTAAGGTCCAAGATAAATTCTTATTTTTCAATTAAAAATGCGCTGTCAAGCTTTATATCCTTAATGACCGTTTGTCTGACTGTCGGACATTTAAAGCTTCCCTGTTATTGGTGTTGTCTTTCCACTTGAATGTTGATATTAACCACATATTATATGGGTCCAAGGACAAACGCAGGAGTCCCAAACGTCGAATGGACAAACGCAGGAGTGGACATCTAACCTAAACTATTTTAGACCAAATTTTAGGTTCTTTAAATGCCTAACACCTGCGGGGGGCTTATTTGTATATTCGTTTCTTAACCTAACCTAACCTGTATAGAAATACTAACTCAAATTATTTTTTTAACACTTCTGCGTTTGTCCACTCCGACGTTTGGGACTACTGCGTTTATCCTGTATTATAGGTTGACGAATGTTCAGTTTTGGTGAACATAAAGAAGTTGCTGAAGAATGATTATAAGAATGGCGTTGTCATAGCTACGGTTGATAGAAACTCTCAGGTTAGTTTGTAATTCGCATACACGTAGGTTTTGGGCTATTTTTTTACTGGGTGCTCTAAACTAAAAGCAAAAGTTTACTCATTTACTAATCGAAGATTTTTTGAAAGTATAACAAATTTTGAGACAAGGACGCAACGTCAAAGCTTTTTTTGTTTCGGTGGGGGGGGGGGGAGTTGTTGAAATTGCCGATAGATGGTGTTAGTTATGTTTTTAACTAATTGCAAAGATGTCTGCAGGGCGGCGTTTTTTTATTTCTTATCAATTTCTTTTTGGAGGTTGGGGGACTCTCCCCAAAAATAGTTATAAACCTTCCCGGGGCCTTTGAGAAGCTACCCTGTTAAGGAGAACCCGATCGGTTCAGCAGTTCGAGAGATCCTTCGCTATAGACAAAAAAAGCTTAATACTTAATATGATAGGACATCGTACTACTTTATATAATACTAGCGGATTCGCCCCTAGTCTCTAGGGGCTTTGCCATAAGAGGTATAATTACATCTTCTATTACTTACCCAGCAGAACGGATCGCAAATTTTCGCACCTACCCAGCATGAAAAAATTTGCGCGATTAAATAACGAATTCGCAAAATTCGTAAAAAAAATAAAAAAAATAATGGGGGGGATTTTTTGTTTTGGGGGGGGGGTTGGGGGTGTCCCACCCCCCAAGAAAATAGCCTAAAACCACCACAGGACCAGTAGATATATTCCCTGAAGAGTAGAATCCGATCGGTTCAGTGGTTACCGAGATCTTAAGCTTCAGACGAACGGACGGACGGACAGACAGACAGAGAGACATCAAGCTACTTTGTATTATAGATGATATGTAAAAATGAGAATTGTGTAGGTGATGCTCTTATATAAGATAGAACAAAAATTACATTTTTAGTAGTGAAGCTAATCTATGATTTGTATGTCTGTCCGTCCGTCAAACTAGGATAAATACTCTACAACTCACTTTGTACGATGATCTGGCTGTAATGGTATTGGGATTATATGTTTTTTTTTATGATAATTGTGATTTTCTTAGCTGCTATTAAAGATAAAAGGATACAGAAGAATCTGACGTATGACAATCTACTTTATAACGCACATGGTCCTTCGGTGTATACAATGTTCCAGGGGTGTATATTCTACATGGGATCCCCTGCTCAGGGGGGGGGGGGGAAATAAAAAATAAGTGGTAAAAATTAAGAAAACTGAAAACATTTTTTCCATTCCCCTCCCCCTCCTTGGTAAAAAAAAACTAAAAAAATGTGTGGTAAGAGGGATAAAATAGATAAAAATATAGAGTTCATTAAATATTTTTCCATTTTCCCCCCCTACTTGGTGAGAAAAATCTAGGGGGGGGGGGGAAATAAAAAATTTTGTAGCCGGGGAAAAAATAAATCTTGTGCAGAATATACACCCCTGCAATGTTCTTGAGGACATAAATATAAGGGTAAATATTTCCATGAATATCTAGCTGACCATTTTTCTCTTACCCTCGCTACTTATGGATGTTTAGTGTTTACATCCTTGTTTCTCTCCAACTAAATATCAAAATTAATTAAATTACACCAACCCACACTATTTCATATCATGAAAAAAAGTTCTGCAGAGCAACACTACATGTCCGTATTGTTTTATATATTAAAAAAGTAAAACTATTTATTTATAAATCTTTCTCAACCCAATTTAAAAGAAAAAAGTCTACTTCATCATTCCGAAATATATTTCAAGTAAAAAATACTCATTATCAATTGCATCTGAAGAAAAAAAAATAAGTATATGATAAAACATTCTTTAAAAGGTAAAACATTTAAACAATTAACTTTGATAAATTATTAGGATAAAAAGCATTATATAGGTACTAACATTTTATATAGTTTTATATTTTGACTATATTGAACAGAGATCTAAAGGGATAAGACAATGGTCGATAAATTGATGTTCATCCCCAATGACAAATTATCATTTCTGTAGATTACAGTTAATAGATGAAACGTTTGGACACTCAACTAAATGAAACAACCAATCAAAATTCAATAAAAGTCCCCAAGGTTGTTAAGCCAACGAATAAGAAAAGGCGATGAAAAGTGTAATAAATAGGCTATTGTCCCCTTCCTTCCTGGCAAAGCTTTAGAATATTATATTCCTAAGACAAAGGGATAAGAGGGGGGGGGGGGAAGTTCTGACACATTTGCGTAAACCTGGTGTATAGGCTTTATCTTTGGACTGAGAGGATAGGTTATTAGGGATAAAATCATTCTTATATGATGAATTTCCCCCAGATTTAAGATTTTTTGGATAGGCCTCCAGGTTCCGGAGCTCCAGGCCTCCAGGTGGTCTCTGTACAGGTAAAAATTAAAAATAAGATTTTTTTTGAAGAGTTAGAGGTTAACTTATAAAACAAAATATGCTTCTTTTTGATTGTTATTCACATATTTGAAGAAAAAACATACATATTTTGTCTCATAAGCTGACATCTAACTCTTAAAAAAAATTTTTTTTTCATTTTTACCTGTACAGAGACCATCTGGAGGCCTGGAGCTCCGGAACCTGGAGGCCTATCCAAAAAATCTTAAATCTGGGGGAAATTCATCATATAAGAATGATTTTATCCCTAATAACCTATCCTCTCAGTTCAAAGATAAAGCCTATACACCAGGTTTACGCAAATGTGTCAGAACTCCCCCCCCCCCCCCCTTATTAAAATTCTACCTTTGAACATCCATAAAAGCGAAGCTCTGAAACTGTAGGACAAACGGACATTAACACTTGTATAGTGTCAGAACTGAATAGCCATAATAAAAATTATAAGAGTCTAAGCAAAATTGTAAGTAAATTTGTTGAAAAACAGCTTGATACAGGATAATGTTTATGAACATACTTACATTTTTAGGACCTGATTTGATTATAGAGTTGCTTCGCTTACAACATTGTACTTTGTTGTCCCAGGAATCAGTATACCAAAAATCAGATCATTTGGATAATTATATCACATAAAATTTTGTTGTTATAAAAGTAAAAAAAAATCAAAATGTTTAAAATGGACGTACCGATATTCTGGTAGTGATTATAGAGTTGCTGTGCTTTCTAAATCCTACCTAACTACTACAGGAACCACCTTGCAAAGTTTGAAATCGATAGGAAATTCTGACATGCCTACATTAACGAAAAAAGCTATCCGTTCCGGACGGACGGACCGACCCTAATTATAGAAAAGCTTCGCTGTTAATAATGTACATTTTACTGTCATTGTTCTTAATCTCCACTTAAAATCAATTTGGAGATATTACATAGAAATTAATATGAAAGCTAAATTGTTTTTTAATTAAAATATCTTCAATTTTCTCTTAAAGGACTTAGTGTCTCAGTTAATTGATTTAAGATTTTAATTACTTTTACGAATGACTGTAATTTTAGTATTTTAAATAATGAAGCTACTCTTATATACAAAATGTTCGTCTGTCTGTTAGAAACGATTTGGGGAAATGTGAATGTCGGTCCATCATTTATTCCCTCGGGTAAGAAATATTCATTCCTAAACAAAAAACTGGACAGGAATATCATTCTCATTTAAACAAAAACTCATTTTTATGCTAGTAAAATGTGGTTTAATTTTGGTCCATCATTTATTCCCTCGGGTAAGAAATATTCATTCCTAAACAAAAAACTGGACAGGAATATCATTCTCATTTAAACAAAAACTCATTTTTATGCTAGTAAAATGTGGTTTAATTTTGGTTTTTAAATTTCATTTATTTCCCTGGTATAATTTTTCTTTCTTTTAGTAATTAATAAAATTTCTAAAATCTTCCAAAAAAAATTAAAAATCTTCTAAAATCATACCAGGGATATAAATGAGATACCAGGGAAATAAATGAGTATTTACATCCACTATTTAAGGGGTTGTTTATATGGGAATGGCTATTTTTAATAATGATCGGATTTGTACCAGATTTTGATTTAAAGATTTTTTTATGACGTCACTGAAGTGATCAACTTATCTACAACTGAATATGCCCGTCTGTCCAATCATGATTGTTTCGCTACTTATGGATGTTATCATTAGGGTTGGCAATACGGATCCGGAATCCGCCCAATTTTTGGCCAATTTTGGAATCCGAATCCGGATCCGGAAACCGTTTTTTAATAGCGGATTCCGGATTCTTATTTGGTAGGCTAAAATTAGCGTCTTGAGTTTTATCTTTCAACTTCTCCTCTGTGAAGGCAAAGATTTTCATCATTATATATAAAATCTTTTAAAATCTGGTTCGATTCTCGGAAGTGAATTATAGAGAACACCAAAAACATTGATATTTAGGACTTATGTAGCACTTAATTTAAAAAAAAAATTAAATCCTTTTAAAATATTGCTAGAATCCGGAATCCGCAAGGAATCCGCCACTTTTTTTTGACGGATTCTTTAAGAATCCGAATCCGGCCCAAAATTTCGACGGATTGCCATCACTAGTTATCATTCTAGTTTTTTTTCAATGAGTGAGGGGACATTGGATTGTAAATTACACTGGTACCCAATGTTTTACAACATCAACATATTCGTTGGCAGAAAAACTTTGGGTACTTTTATTTAATTTTGATTGATTGGTTCTCAACTAGTAGTATTCAAACTTGAATTAATTTCAACTAGAGATGGGGTAATTTTGTTTATCATTATTTGGAATAAATGGTTACATTCTATTAATGGACATATTTTTATTTTAGATGAGAAAAGTAACACCTGGAATCAAGAAATACAGAGAACTGGTAAGATGTTATAGAAGTAGCGCAGCTACTAGTTACTTTTTACCCTGCATAATTGTAAAAATTATGTTTCAAAGGGATAGTTTCATGACCTTTGTCTGATAAGTCAATGTACATTGTACATGTCCTGTTTATGGGCCAAGGCATTTCCTCTACTCTTGACTATCTATGTCGTGCATCTGGCATAGCAGCAGTAGGAATAATTTTTAATTTCTTTGGTTATGACATAGTGTCCGGCCGAGATTCGAACCTATGACCTCCCGGATGGGCGGATGCGCTACTATATATGGATTACTAGCGGCTACGTCCCTAGAGGCGTCTAAGGGCACTTGAGGAGGGTGGGAGTCGAATTTGATAACCCAATTTCTTATTTTAGATTTTAAAAGAAAAAGTAAAAAAATATTTTGGTGGGGGGGGGGGCTGCCCCCTCATAATTTTTGATTTTAAGAAAATAGGTATAAACCTTCCCGGGACCTATGAGAAGCTACCCTGTTAAGGAGAACCCGATCGCTTCAGCAGTTAGCGAGGTCCTTTAGTACACAGAGATACACAAACAGACAAACATCCTTACATACTGTTTAAAAAAATAAGTGTTTGTTTACGTAGGATTTATTAATTACCTGTAAAAAATAGATTTAGAATAGCTTAAAAACTTTTCCTTACTTGTTAATACAATAGGAATAATGAAAAATTCTGTTTATAACTTTTAACAACGCATTTACTTAGAACAGGAATTAAAACGTACCTACGTATTGTACCTATTGTTTTTTAAAATTATAGAAATATCACGCATTTTTTTCGTGATCTCATAATTCGTATTTGTCTTTTTTACGTCTTTTAAATATTACCACAATACTAATTTTTTTTTTAAATTTCACCCTTCCTTCAATGTTAAAGAATATTTATTTCTCGCATCGTATTATAAACAGCTTTCCACGAATATAGAATGTACAATTATAAGATTTTTTTAGCCCCAAGGTGTTGAAGGCACGGACTAAAAAACTTATATTGTACATTTTTATATTCGTAGAAAGCTGGATATAATACGATGATAGACATATGTAGTTTGGATGAGAACTGGTTCCTATCCACCCACCTGTACATCTTGGAATAAAATTTGCCCAAGTTACGTGATTTTTTAAGGCTCAACACATGGTTCCAGATACAAGATCTCACCTTCCCTTTGCTCTCCTAGGAGAAAGAGGTAACCAATATATGCAATTTCATACATCTGTACCAACCCAATTAATATCAAACTAGGATGACAACATCCATAAAAACAAAGCTAAAGCTATGAAACGATAGGACAACATAACATTAACTCTTGTAGTGTGTCAGAATATAAATACAAAAGGGGGTAGGCGGATGTGCTACTTTTTGAAACCTAAAGTAAAACGTGCATGATCTCAGCCCACAAAAGAGTTACAGCTCTAAAATTCTGCACAGCAGTTGCTTTTGTGGTGAACAATATGGAACTGTGAAGAAACGGGTTTTTTGCCTTTTCTCACCATTATAGACAATTTTTATCATCTGAGATAATCTTTATAAAAATTTCGCAAATATTTTCACTTGACACTTGTAAGATTTTGCACTTGCAATTTTTTTTAATATTGACATGTTTGAAATATTACAAGTGTCACGTGAAAATATAAGGGAAATTTTTATGAGAAAAAAAGTTAATCTCAGATGATTGAGAACTGTCTAATTTGGCGAAAAAAAGGCAAAAAAATTTGGCGGGAAACGGCGGTTTTCGGCGGTTTTCGGCGGGGGCGGCGGTTCCGCCACCGTTTTTCACAGTTCCATATTGTTCTCCAAAAGCAACTGCTGTGCAGAATTTTAGAGTCATAACTCTTTTATGGGCTGAGATCATGCACGTTTTTTTTTGGTTTCAAAAAGTGGCACATCCGCCTCCCCCCTTTTTATCAAAATTGTACTAAATTTATTACAAAGCTGTTAGATACAGAACATGATACTGTTTAAAGGATATACTTACATTTTTAGAACTTGACGGACGGACCGACCTTAATTATAGAAAAGCTTCGCTTTTAAAAAGAATACTTTTAAAGGTCTCGCGATTATTAGCAATTTTGGTGGTCAACGCTTATTATTCATGACGACCTTTTTATCTGCCCCCTCTATATTTTAGATTTATTTCGCTTGTTGGCTTTACCTGGATCTAATATTTGATTACATCTAACAGATTAATGTAAAAGAAAATGATATTAATCTATGAGAGCTGAAGAATCTTCAACAAAAATTTTTAAGTTTATGCTTCCTTTATATTTCTACTAGCGGCCTCGCCCCTAGCCTCTAGGGGCTGTGCCCCAAGAGGCAATTAAAATTTTTTTTTAAAAAAGTTAAGTACTACTGGTGCTGCCAGTAGTTTTATGTGAACTAACTTCCCTTATAAACAAAAAAATAGGGGGGGATTTTTTGTTTTTGTGGGGGTCTGGGGTGTCCCACCCCCCCCAAGAAAATAGCTTAAAACCACCACAGGACCAATAGGTATATATCCTAAAGAGTAGAATCCGATATACATTGCTAATTAAAATTGTAGGTTGGTCGGTGATGAACCCGTTCTACCCAGTAGCTGTTGACAAATACTCGCAAGGTATAAACATTCTCCCTAAGCTGCCTGTTAGCCGCTGGTTTGCTAAGACGATATTTTATAGCAAGCAGTAACCCCAGCCACCCTCAGGATATATTGGCACTCCTCAACCGTAAGAAATATTAAAGTTTGCAGATAAATGCCTTTAATTCGGTGTCAGCCATCTTTATATATATTTTTAAAAGCGAAGCTTTTCTATAATTAGGGTCGGTCCGTCCGTACGTCCGTCCGTAACGGATAGCTTTTTCCGTTAATTTAGGCATGTTAGAATTGTCCTATCGATTTCAAATTTTGCATGGTGATTCCTTTAGTAGTTAGGTACGATTTAGAAAGCGTAGCAACTCTATAATCATTACCAAAATGTCCGTACGTCCATTTTAAACATGTTGATTTTTTTACTTTTTTAACAACAAATTTTTATGTGATCAAATCATCCGATTGATCTGATTTTTGGTATATTGATTCCTGGGACAACAAAGTATAATGTAATAAGCGAAGCAACTCTATAATCAAGCCATAAAAATGTCCATAAAAATTATCCTGTATCAAGCAGTTTTACAACAAAGGGAGGGGGCGAAAGTGACACTTTTTGAAACCAAAAGTAAAAGTTAAAGGAACTCAACTAAAAAAAGAGTTACAGGTCTGACATTTTGCATGGCAGTTGCTTTTTAGGGGTACAATATGGAACTGTAAAGAAACGGCGTCGCAACCGCCGAAAACCGCCGAAAAAAGGCAAAAAAAAATTCGGCGGGAAACGGCGGTTTTTGGCGGTTGCGCCGCCGTTTCATCGCTGTTCCATATTTTACCCCTATAAAGCAACTGCCACGCAAAATCTCAGACCTGTAACTCTTTTTTTAGTTGAGTTCCTTTGTTTACTTTTAGTTTTGGTTTCAAAAAGTGTCACTTTCGCCTCCCCCCTTTACTTACAATTTTGCTTTGACTCTTATAAATTTATATTATTATAATTAAGTTCTAACACTATACAAATGTTAATGTCCGTTTGTCCTCCCGTTTCAGTGCTTCGCTTTTATGGATGTTGTCATCCTTGTTAAATTAAGCTTATTGGGAATTTCAAGAAAGAAAGGGGTAGGTTTCTGGTAAAATCCGTAAATGTTATGTGTTATAAGTTAAAAACAGTAGTAAAACGATAAAAATTTATGTTAACTTTCTTTTAAATTTTGTCTATAGTTCTTTTCAGTAAGAAATACACATATTTAGTGAATATTATCGTTCTACTACTATTTTTAAGCCTTAAAACACCTTTACGGATTCTACCAGAAACCTACCCCTCTCTTTATTGTACGATATAATGATGTACACCACCAAATAAAATAAAAATGACAAACGTTCTTTATTGATGGAAATCTTTTTATAGCGGTGTCCCAAATTGGAGAGTCGAACGCAACCCCCCTAATCCCCTCAACTTTAAAATAAATCGATAATAGAGTGTAGGGGAGAAGTTTATTTTGTTTGTTAATTACCGGAGGTCAAATTAGGGTATATTAAAACTGGGTAGATCTGCATAAGAAATATAGTGATAATTTTAAAAACTAATACAAACATTACAATAATTTTATTAATGAAAAAATCTTCTGAAATACTGTACCTAAAAAATATAGAATATTAATAAAGGGAGAAGTATTTTGTGCTTGTATTGCGTAAAATCGAAATCGATGATTAAGTCTAATTGTTTCAAACAGGGTTCCGGAGCCGGGAGCAGCAACATTTTTGGTGGAGCCGGATCCGGAGCCGTATTTTTCGTTAAAAACGGCTCCGGCTCCGGATTAGCTAAAAATGATTTTTTAAAGTAATATTATAATTTGGCAACGGTCTATTTCCATATAATAAACTGAAAAACTATTGTTACTTAACAAATAGACACACATCCTTCTACTTTTATATAGCTTTAATCAAATAAAAGCAAAATATTTTATATTATTGTTTTATTTTATCAAATTCAATAATGAAAAAAAATTGATATATTAATTTTAAGGTAGGAGCCGGAGCCGCATCAAAATTAAACGGCTCCGACACCCTCGAACTTTCAAATATGCGTTTAATTGTACTATGCATTTTGTCAATATTAAGAACAGTTAGACTTAATAATCGCTTTCGATCGACTGAAGCTAATTCAAGGATTGTACTCTATACAAGCACAAATTACTTCTCCCTTTTAGATGAGATGGACAGTGCTGTGGATTATTATTTGGAGAAAGGATATATCCGTCCGGAGTGTGGAGATCATAACAGGAATCATCATACATACATTAAAAAAACAAACATTTGATATTTATAAAAACGTTCAAATTAATATTCATTATACATCCCTTATAATTTTTTATAAAAAAAATCTACTGAAGATTAAAATTATTGGTTGATCGGTTTGGGCGCTAGCAGTTTAGAACTAACCGAACAAATACAACAAGAATACCAAAAGTTTATAGTTATATAGTTTTAATTTTTTTTGTCCCCTCCCTTCCTCAGTAAACGGGCGTGATGCACTACTTTTATGAGCACTGTGTTTTTTTTATATTGAATGATGATAAAAAAAAAATTAGGAGACAAGAGCTTCACTTTGTAACTGGAAGAATACCAAATGATTTCTTTACTTTCTCATCCATGTACTAATGTTATACATCTAATTTGTTTCAATAAATTTAGATTGTGAAAATGTTTATTCATTTCTGTTGGATGCAAAGCTTCTTCATAAAGCCTTGTCTTGCTGTCTTTTAACTTTTTAGTTGACAAGAATTCAAGAATTTTTTAAAGCGAAGCTTTTCTATAATTAGTGTCGGCCCGTCCGTTCCAGTTAGTTTTTTCGTTAGAATTGTCTAATCGATTTCAAACTTTGCATGATAATTCCTGTAGTAGTAACTCTATAATTGTTACCAGAATATCCGTACGTGCAGTTTAAACATGTTGATTTATAACTTTTTAAACAAATTTTTATGTGACATAATAATCCGATTGATCTGATTTTTGGAGTACTGATTCATATTACAACAGGGTACAATATTACAAGCTAAGCATCTCTATTAAGTCCTAAAAATGTAAGTATGTCTTAAAACAGTTTTCTGCATTTGAGAGGTTTTGTAACCAATATACGTATAATTTTTTCAAAACATTTATATTTTGCCTATTTACACTCTACCGTTTCAGAGCTTCGCTTTTATGGATGTTGTCATCCTTGTTATTACAAAGAAGGGCGGTGAAGTCTAACAAAAGCGAAGCTGTTTTAAAATATAAGCTAAACAGATGGGCTTACATGTTCTTGTGATGTCATTAAATAGCCCTAATTAATATTAAATCCATATATTCGATATTTATGTCAGAAATGATTACTTTTATTACATTTGACATGTAACTGTAAAAATTTTAAATATTTTAGATAATATTAAGTTTAAATGAAAGTAAAGTAGGTACTAAATTGTTTAGCTTAATCTTTTTATTGTTATTTTAATATATTTATTTAGTTTGTATGGTAATATATGCGACTATAAATTGCAAAACACGTATAAGCCGCCACCTTTTTTTATAGAAGTTACCAAACCTTGGGACAAAAAATTGCTGGTCATGTTTCGAGTTGCCACAAATCCCCCCCCCCCCCCTTTTAAATGTCACTTCACAAAAAATAAACAAAATTTTATCTTTTAGCAACAAAAAAATCAACAGCAATATGCAGGTTTTAACTTGAACATACAAGGCCAGTCAGTTTTCTAAGATCATGCATTTTTCCTGTAAAGAAAAGAAATCACCAGCGCTAGTCTTGGTTTAAAAGAGATCTTAAATGACACAAAAAAACTTAATATCCATTTCTAATTTACAAAATATACAGAACACCTCAATCAAGCCATTCTCATATGCATTTTAATTTTTTTTATGATAAAAATATTATTTTTTTGTGACTGTTTAAAAGTTAAAAATTTCGGCATAATCCAAGACACAAGGTATAGCCAAAAAGCGAAATAAATATAAAATGATAATTGGGGTCGTCAAAAAAAAGTGTTGGCCTCCAAAGACAGCTGAAATTACGTGTAGGTTTCGTGATTTGTTTCTGAATTAATTTCACGACAAAATAATGACCATGAGCCCCTTTCATTTTCTCCTGTAAGGGGTGTATGCACGAACGAGAGCAAGTGATTCTAAGCACCTTCCAGCTTTTTTGATGATTATACTAGGATTATTATTGAATTATCAATTTAAACAAGGATGACAACATCCATAAGTAGCAAAGCACAAAATGTAAAAAAATATAAAAATAGCCATAAACCTGCAATTCGACCGTCATTGTTGATTTCTTCAAACGACGGGAAATTTAATTTTGATATCTTTAATTGAAAAATTTTTGAAAATCAGTTAAAAAACACCAAAGATATGGAGAAAAATGTAAAAAATATAAAAATAGCCAAAAACCTGCAAAAAGGCAGTCTGACAGTCATTGTTTTTTCTTCAAACGACGGGAAATTTAATTTTGATATCTTTAACTGAAAACATTTTGAAAATCGGATCATAAACGCCAAAGATATGGGGGAAAATGTGGAAAATAAAAAAAATAGCCTAAAACCTGCTAAAAAGCGGACCATTGATATTTTAGTTGATTGTGAATGTTGTAAAAAATTTCAGCATTCTATCTTTTATAGGAGCTGAGTAAATCTCATTTCCCCCATAGCGTTACGGACTGAAGAACAGACAAAGTGAATTATAGAGTAGCTTCGCTACTAAAAATAGGTTTTACCATAAGAAAATATAATATACTAGCGGCTTCGCCTCTGGCCTCTAGGGGCTTTGCCCCAAGAGATGGTAAAAAAGTGTAAGGTGAAATTTGTAAAAAAAAATAATAAGAAGGGCCAAGGAAATCTTCTACAAAGGAAATATTCCACAATGGAAATCTTCCACAAAGGAAATCTCCTACAAAGGACCAAGGATATTTCTTACCTACAAAAAAAAAAAAAAAAAAAAAAAAAATGAGGGGGATTTTTTTTGTTTTTGGGGGGGTTGGGGTTGTCCCACCCCCCGAGAAAATAGCTTAAAACCACCACAGGACCAATAGGTACATACCCTGAAGAGTAGAATCCGATCGGTTCAGTGGTTCCCGAGATCTTAAGGGACAGACAGACGGTCAGACATCAAGCTACTTTGTATTATAGATAAAAAATATAATATATCATCAATTGTTTCGAGTTCAAACTGCTGTGACACAAAAGTAAAATTAAGATAGATAAAAATGTGTATGACAACACCCTATTTCTTTGCTATTCTCATTTACGTCGTCCTACTTAAGGCGGTCGTGGCTCAACACGTAGCGCAAACTAGGGAGTAAGGGAGGGGACAATGGGCAATTAATTCAATATAAGAGTTATCAAAGAAAGGGCATGAAATCCAGTTTAATCCAATAAATTTGTAGGAAATTATAAAGGGATTGTTAATTGAATAATAGATTTCCATAGCGTCATGTAAAGTGAAATCACAACTTGTTTTTGATGAAATATATTGAGGTTTTTTGGTGTGATTTTATATTAAAAGATTATTGGATCCAGCCAGCTGCTAGCAAGAATATGACTGCCCCTTTTTATTCTGTTTATTTCCCTTGCCCCCACCTCCCTTCTCCCCGTCTGCTACATTCCAAACTAACACAACGAGTGTTTATTTCCCTTCCCCCCCACTTCCCTTGTCCCTTCTCCCCGTCTGCAATATTCAAAACATACATAACGAGTAGCGGCATTCTATGCGCAAGTCCCCAAACTCAGTCAGAAACTGCTAAATTCTTGCACATTCCCTTTAAGCCAGTCCCCAAAGTCTGAGACTCCTAAAAATTGAATATTCGATCCATTGTCCCCTCCCTTACTCCCTGAGCGCAAACACTCGTCGCCGAGGAGGTCATAGGATCGAATCTAGGGCCGACACCACGACACTAAAGACATTAAAAATAGTTAATACTGCTACTATGTCAAGTGCGCGACATACAGGGAATGCCTTGGCCCATAAACGGGCGCAACTCATTACCATGCAGTTAGGACTTCTCAGACAAAGGTCGTGCAATCAGAGGTTGGTTGTCTGATGGATGTTACTTAACCTTGGGTGTTTGAGTATCGCATCTCATTACATGCGGATGATGCTCTGGATTCTCTAGATGATCACTTAAATCGAAGAAGAATTCCGCCCTTACGAGGTAATGTTAACGTAAAAAAAGTATCTCAATTTATAAATCTTTATTAAACTCTACGGTATAGAGTGAAAATTTTCAAGTTGTACAACAATAATAATAAAGTAAATTTGGGAATTTTAAGCAATTTTGATAATTTTGTGTTGAAAAAAAACTGGTTTGTAATTATGTAACTTACTTTTTAAAATAAGCAACACATTGGGAAAAATCGTTGATTGATTGATTGTTAAAATGCCGCATTGGCGCGAACCCGCGCAATAAATGGCGCCAAAATGATGCTTATTCCAAATGGCCAGCTGAAATTTTTTATTCTGGAGTAGAAATGAAACATTGATTGTCAAAATATATTTACAGATTTTCATAAGAAATTATAGGGCTTTGCTTTGTACAATAAAATACTTAATAATAATCGGGGACTTTTTTACAATAATTTTCATGTATTACAATAATATAAATATGTATAAAATGAAGCTTTCCTAAAAAGCTTTCAAATAGTAATAATAATAATAAGGATATAAAAAAAAAAACTACATGACTGTTAATATTATTAGGTATATCAGGAAGTATATTTATAATATTTGATATTAAAAATTATAAAAATTGTAAAAAGGACTATCATCTAGTATCTACTATAGAGGTCTGTTTAACAAACATGGATCACAAATTTGAGAATGAGAGGATTGAGTTCCAGGCAGGGAAAGGTAAATAGAAGATAAACCAGTACTCCCTCCAGCTCTAACAATTCTGTTCTACAAAGAGGGGGAGGGGGGGGGGTGAAATTTACCTCCATTTACCCTTCCCTAGATCAAGGCAAGATATTTTTATTTACATTTTAAAAAATTCAAAATCAGATCTTTAGTAAGATAAAAGGGGTCAGCATCCGCAACTTAGCAACAAGTCTGCACTATAGATAATAATAATTTTTAATGAATGGATGAATTGCGCCATTTCAAGAAGAAGGTAGGCTATAGGATATTTACTGTTAAGACTGTGGCTAATAAGCGGCTGCCGAGTCTTTAATTTTTTTTTTATCACAATTAGGAACTAGTTTTTCTTCTCGTTGTAATTATGTTCTATGTATATTATTAGTGCAAGTTTTCAATAGTTTTAAGTGCTTGACAGTCAGTCGGATATTAACTTATCAAAAAGAAGATGATCTTATAAATGTTTATGTTTAATTTAACTTCAAAAGCTCTATTTAAAAGACCAGGACAAACAATATTTTTTGATCAGCAAGAATAATTCTGTCCAGAAGTAACGCAATAAGACACGTTAAACCAAGTGGATCTATTAATACTACGACTAGGGGAAAACATCCTTAAGTAGCTAAGCACAGCAAAAAGCATGGATTGGATAGACAAACAGGAAAAGTGTCATTTTAGGTTAGGTTATATTGGGTTAGGTGATTGCCCCACAGGGTTAGGCAATTGGCCCCGCTGGGGCTAGAAATAGGAAAAAAGCTACTGTGAAAAATACAAAGAATCGCCCTTTAAGGTGCGTTGCCACGAAAAGGGACTATACCCTAAAATATTTAGTTGCTGCGCTAATTTTAAAAAAATCAGTCGCAAAAGGATGGTAAAATTTTATCAAAAATTTTCAAGCACTTTTCTATTGAAAAATAGCAATATACACCTTTTTTTTGTTGCATATTTGGCATTCTATATTCAAAGCTTTTCAATTAAAAAGACTATTGGTTAAAATTTTACATTTTTAAAGAAACTCTATCGCTCTCTAGAAAAGTTAACAACAAGACTAAGTTGGTTATGATTAGACTGGTGGTGGTGTCGGGCTCCAGATCCTACATCTCCTCCCTGTACTACAGCTCCTGGTGCTGCCTGGTCAGCAGAAAGGCTTTGTCACAAATCTTCATCAAATGGCCTTGAAGTCATTCGGTCAACATTCCTAAAATTAAATATACATATTATTTCAAAATTAATACCAAAGTAACATTTAAGACACATTTTTAGTGAAATTGATCAATTTAAGTAAAATTGCTTGTCTAAGTTTAAATGGAGAAGATATGGTGAAAATATTTATAATGAAACTAAAATTCCAATTAAATAAAATCACCGCTTATGATCTATCGTATTTTGATAAAAATGGGGTATTCCTAAACAAAAAACTATCATTCTCATTTAAACAAAAACTCATTTTTATGCTAAATGTGGTTTAATTTTGGTTTTTAATTTTCATTTTTTTCCCCGATGTAAACTTTAAAATTTAAAACAAAAAAAATCTTCCAAATTAGATAGAAAAATCTTTGAATTATTGGTCAATTTAAGTTTAAAATTTTTTTTTCAAAACAAAAAATTCAAACTGGAATATCTTTTTTCACAGATTGAATTTCAAAAATCGGTCAGACAGTTTTTCCCAAAATTGGGAAGATCTATCGAAAGGAAAAGGTTTGAAACCGATAGAACATTTCTTTATACTAACATATTTTTTCTCACGTTTTTTCCCATGCCCAGGGAAAAAAATGATACCAGGGAAAAAATTGATACCAGGGAAAAAATGACTACCTCGGGGAGAAAAAAAGAATATTTACATCCACTATTTAAGGGGACGTTTATGTGAGAATGAATATTTTTTTTAATACTAGACAAAATTAATAGAATGATAATAAAATATTTTTTTTACAAATACATTTTATCACAAGACATGGTGCTTAATTAAAAGAAAAAGCAGCATTTTCGTCTTAACTTCCAAATTGTATTCTACCCAAATTCATTAAGGCTCTAATACTTAAAGTATTCCCCCCCCCCCCCTCCCCAAAAAACCAACCAATTTACGAAAAGAGTCATGGAAATAAAACGAAGTAGCGGGTTTCGTCGTATTTTCTATACAGTGGCTTTTGATTAGATTAGGTTAGATAAATGTTAATGATTGCCCCGCAGGGTTCGAGCCCCCCACAGGGGCTAGAAATAGGAGAAAGGCTACTGTGAAAATATGACGAAACCCACTACTTCGTTTTATTTAAATCATCCCAAAAATTAAGTATTTTTTGATTACATTGTTAATTTTGACATGCTAAATGAGAAATGCTACCTTCTTTCTATCTACTAGAGTGCTATACAGTTTTATAATTGTTCTTTGTAAACAATAAACATGTCAGCAAATTTAAAAATTTAACAAAAAAAATAACAAATATAACAAGATTAACTAAGTTCAATAGTGCCTAAATTTTTTCTAACAATTAAATAAATATTGACAATAAAAAACAATTTTAGTTCTAGTAAGTTGTCCTAAATACAAAATCGCTTGTCTCTAAGAGAGGGGTAGGTTTCTGGTGAAATACGTAAAGGTTATGTGTTATAAGTAAAAAAACAGTAGTATAACGACAAAAAAAATTGTTAACTTAAAATTTTTTTTGTCTATAGTTCTTTTCAATAAGAAATATTTAGTGAATATTATCGTTCTACTACTATTTTTAAGCCTTAAAACACACACCTTTACGGATTTTACCAGAAACCTACCCCTGTCTTTTTGCAGCATATGTTTAAGCAATCTTTCTTCCTTTCCTAGTTTTATACCTCAAAATGACTTGAAAATATCTTAAATATGATTTCCATTACTGACAGACACACATACACATCAGAATTGTAATGTAAGGTTTTTACTCACATTTTAAAAACTGAATATTGATATTCAATATTAAAATATGTTATATACCATTTAGTTAAAATCCTTCCATCGACTAAATGATAATACTACAAACATTTTTTGTTGCTCTGACAACAGATATATAGTATAGATGTATATACAGATAACTGCCTCCTCCACTTTTTCAATGACCTTTTTTGTCTGCTAGCAAATTGTTTCTGTAGGGTTGGGCCGGAAATCTGGCCATTGTCAATATACGGCCGGATATCGGATATTGAAACTATCCGTATACCGGATATCTTACTGATTTTTAATGCTGATTATCTTTGCCGGATATCGAACGTTGGTCAGATATCCGGCATAAGACATCAGTCGGATATCCGGTATCCGGCCAAAAAAGACCAACCCTAGTTTTCTACTCCTTGGCTGTGTTAAGATTACCGACACCATTGGTTGATTTTCAAAGACCCAATCGAGAGTCGGCACACTGTCATTAGGATAAGGAAATACAGTTATTTAACCCCATCCCAAAATGTTGGTGCAGGAGGGGGGGGGGGGGGAGTATAAATGCTAATAGACATAATATATTTAGATGGACCATATGACACAAAAGTTCGTCAAACTTAAAAAGTAATTCTCTAGAAGACAAACACCTTTGTTAATTTAATTGAATTCAAGTTTTAAAAGCGAGGATATAATTTCTAGAAAGCTAACTTTATCCTAAGGAATTCAACTATTCATAGCTAACGTATCATATGTTTTGGCATGTGCTTCACCCTGTACATAAAAATAAATCTTTACACGATATAATTTACACAAGAAAAGCGTTATCTTAAGAAAAGCGACTATTTGTAGCTGAGTCATTATGCGAAAAAAATCTGTACAAAATTTCATCCAATGAGATGTCAGGAATGTACCGCCACTGTTATCCTATTGGCTGATTTAGAAATTATATCTTTAGATGTAGTGGTGGGTATATAAATTGAATTGATGTCCTCCTATAAATAAGAGGGATTAAACTAGGGTTGGGCCGGATACTTTTTTGGCCGGATACCGGATATCCGGTATCCGGTCGGATATCTGGCCAACGCTCGATATACGGCAAATTATCGGATGTCCGGCCGGATAACCAGATGTCCGGCAGTAAAAATCAGCCGGATATCCGTTATCCGGATAGTTTCAATATCCGGTAAAAGGCCGGATATCGAAAATGGTCGGATATCCGGCCCAACCCTAGATTAAACTAAATATTTTGTAAGCAAGCCTATTGTTTCACCAGACGTTTGCAAAATTAAGTGGGGAAGGAGTGGGGCATTTCTTGCCATTATATTCAATATTTTCCATGTGATCATATGAATCATAACAATACGACAATATGAGCAGGTTTCAGCTATTACATATCCTGCCTAGCTATTCTAACAATTCTACCAAAAAAATCACAAAACCTTTGAAAGTAAGCTGGAGGTATATCTTTTTATATAACTGAAGAGTGGTGGGTAAGAAGGGGAGGAAAGGGGGAAGGGGGTTGTGGGGAAATTTTCCTTTAGAATTGTTTGTCAGAATCACATTCCCTTTTTACCTGATTACATATAAAGACAACTTTTATGGCAATTTGATAACATAGGCAATTTTGACCATTATATGGTGAGAAACGCCCCCAGCCCCATTTATAAAAAAATTTAAAATTTATAAAATGTCTTGGTATAATTAAATAAATAAAATTAATTCTATACAATAATTAAATAAGGATAAATTAAAATAATAATAATAAAATTTAAGCAAGAACTAATTTAAAATAAATATTACAAAACGATTCATGCATCTTATTATGTAAAAATACTTTTATCATTTAACAAGGATGACAACATCCATAAGTAGCGAAGCAAAAAAAATTTTAAGTGGATATCGGGAAAAAATTACTTTAGAGCAGTGTCATACAATAAACATTAAACTTGATAAAATAGGGAAATAACGAAACCTGTAAAATCACGCAACCTTTAAAATCACGAAAAATAAAAAATCTAGGAATCGATCTAGCATTGCAATTAATAGGCAAATCTTAATGAAATTCGATTGAAATATGTAGAAAATGAGCAAATATTATTCAATCCCTGATAATTTCAGTTGCTAATCCTGAATAGGAATCGAGAAAATCACGAAAACCTAAAAATCTAGGAATCGATCTGGCAACCCAAAAAAACAGACAGATGGACAAAACAAAGTATAGATTAGATGGGCATATGTCATAGGAATCTTTACTAAAAATCTAGCTGTCTATCTTTCACCAATGTGTCTCTTACGGACAGATGGACATTTCAAATTATAGAGTAGCCTCGCTACTAAAAAAAGAAAACAATAGCAGGGCTTTTTGTTATCTTCATTTTTTTATCTTTAAAAAAAATGCTTAGAATCCCTATAAGTCTGGGTTGGCAAAATTCGGGATTTTTGTCGGTTTAATCCGCGGACAAGCAAAAGTCCGGATTTCATTGGTTTAATCCGGGAAAAGGCCGGACTTTTGAAAAAAAGGTATTTTTTTTAAAAATAATCTCCGTAAATGTCAACGTATTGACCCAATCTTTCGTATGTATGTATGAGAGAGGCAGTAGTGAGCTGAGAGGACTTCTTGGTAGTACAGATACTCTACAATTCTCTTGAATGAATGAACGGTAGTATAAAATTTAGAATTGCCTCTTAAATTATTAAATTATCTTATCTACATTAATGTTAAATTATTAAGGGAGTCAAAAGATCACTGTTCCTAATTTAAGCTAAAAGTATTTGTTAGTTTCTGAATTCTTATTCTATGCCTCAATTTTTTAGGTACTATCGTTCATTAATTCAAGAGAATTTTAGAGTATCTGTACTACCAAGAAATCCTCTCAGCTCAGTATTGCCTCTCTCATACCTAAATACATTTTTCAAATAAAAATGTTGCTTTCTAAAAATAAGCCTTTTTTGTTGTAAATTCTAATTTTTTAATGCTGTGTACAGGCATTTTAAGAAAAAATAAGAAGTTTCTTAAGAAAAGTAGTAATTTAGGCCCTTTTTGGAGGCGAAAACAGCATTTTTTTCTTCTAGGTAAACTCTTGCTATGGATTTTTGTTGATGTTTAAAACCGGAAAAAAACATGTGGTTTAATCTGCCCTGGACTTTTCCTGCAAACCCTGCTATAAGTCACCCTTTCCACACTCACTCTCTTATGAAAATAAATAAATCCGTAAAAGTTAATAAAGTAAATAATTACAATATGGGCGGTGACTCACTTTTAGAGTGCTTAGTACCTTCCCTCGTATCAGCCCCTTTGAAAATAAATTTTAAAGTGCCTAATTATCCAGATTACTTATGACTTTAGACATTTGAGAATTCTGAATTTTTGTTGGTTTTTGTACCGACTTGTTAAGGTAGACCTAAAAAAAGAGAGGTCGACCTCAGCTCCAAGATTCATTTGAATATCATTTGAACTTGTTTTAAATTCAAACTTGTGCACTAGTGTACAAAATAATAAAAAAAAAGGATGACAACATCCATAAAAGCAAAGCTCTAAAATCAGAAGGAAGGACAAACGAACAATATCTCTTGTAGAGCATCAATTTGTAAGTCAAATCAAAATTGTACATAAATTTGTTGCAAAATTGCGTAATTACAGGATACACTAGAAGCACATACCTTCATTTTAGGATTTAATTATAGAGATTTCTCACTTATAATATTGTACCTTGTTGTCCTAGGAATTAATACATTATATTAATTAGATCATATAAAAATTTGATTATAGAGTTGCTTCCTAAATCGTTCCTAATTGTAATAGAAATCTTCATGCAAAGGTTGAAATCAATAGGACAATTCTAACATGTCTAAATTAATAAAAAGAGCTAACCGTTACGGAAAGACCGACCCTAATTATAGAATAGCTTCGCTTTAAAAAAAATAAATTCAAAATAGTGAAGCTGCAATATTATGCTAAAAATAAAACATAAATATAATGTTTAGTGAAAATGATTTAGATTAGATCCACTTCAGTAAATGAAAACTTAAGGTCGACGAATTATAGATTCAAATATGAGGCATTGGTTCTAAATATAGAATAGTTATTTTTTGCATCGTATTATAAACATCTTTCAGCGGTTATCACATGAACAATTATAAGATAAAAAATAGTTATTTTAGTGCCGAGAGGCCAAAAGTACAGGCTTAAAAAACTGGTTTTAATCCTATGATTGTACATTTCCTATATTCTTAGAAAACTGGATATAATACGATGCTAATCATAATTTTTCAGTATAGCTGAGAACCGGTTCTAATCCACCAGATGTTAATCGGTTTCGAATCAATACTGGAAAAGATTTACTTTAATACAAGAATACTAAAACTATAATATGACAATACAGTTTAACACAATACAATGTAAACGTACAATTAGGCTACAACAGCATTTCACCCATTATAGATTTGATTCAGATATCGGGTATAGTCCCTTTCGTGGCAACGCCTCTTAAGAGGCAATTCGTTGTATTTTTACAGTAGCTTTTTGTAGGTTATTTTAGGTTAGGTTAGGTGATTGCCCCGCAGGGCTAGAGCCCCCTGCAGGGGCTAGAAAAAGGAGAAAAGCTACTGTGAAAATTGCCATGAAAGGGACTATGCCCCAGAAATCTAGCATCTTTTATATATTAATTTTAGCTTCATCGGATGTTTAAAGTTGTTCCCGAACAACCACCCTGTTTTAATTTTCATTAAAAAAAAGAACAATTGTAAACGGGTGAAATGTTGTTGGTACCTTTTATCACTTGCCGTGAAAGAACTTTAGCTAAAGCAATTCTCTGGACATTAATGTATCCAGCTTGTCTTTAGTTCTCCGCCTTCCGCTAGAGGGATAACAACAACAAAAATTTAGTAAATAGTTTATCTGCTAAAGGGATAACATCAAAATGATATTTAGTAAAATTTTTATCCGCTAGAGGGTTAAAAACTAAGAGTAAAGTTAAATTTTTTCGCTGGATGGATGCCAAAATAAGAATTTAGTTTGATATTTTTTTGCTAGAGGTACCTGTCAACAACAAAAACGAATTTAGTAAACAATTTTTTGTAGGTACGGGGGGGGGGGGGGTCGTTAAGAAAGTAAAAAGATATTAGTTGTTTTAGATTTTAGAGATAATTTCTGTTCTATTTAAACAAGATAAATAATTATGATTTGATTTTTACAAATCATAAATAATTGCCAGGATTTTAATTGCTCTAATCCCAAAATAAACTAAAACCTACCCAGGGCAAATATCAAGTTTCCTTGAATTTGGAGAAATTAATAATTACAAAAGTTAAAATGGTCTTAAATACTAAACACTAAAGACTTCATGGCTCTTACATAATAGTACATTTTAGTACTTTGTTTTCCCACTAGATGGTTGCAAATAAAATATTTTAGTACTTTGATTTGCCGCTAGATGGTTGCAAATATTTTGTTACCTTCTTACAGATCTTCTCATAGCATCGTTGGTTCTGTAGGGCTCAGACTTGATTCCCATTATTATTTGCTCCAAAGTTCCATCCTGGGCAAAATAATTTTAATTATATTTTATTTTATAAATAAATTTTATATTAATGATTAATCCTTTATACTAAAGTAACAGGATGTCTATTTGTTTGTGTGTCTGTTTGTACCGAAGGATCTCGCTAACCGCTGAACCGATCGGGTTCTCCTTATAGGTCCCGGGAAGGTTTATAACTATTTTCTTGGGGGATGGGACACACCCAAACCCCCCAAAACATGAAATATACCCCCCCCAAAAAAAAAAAAAATTTCTCCCCCCCCCAAATTATTTTTAAAATCTAAAATAAGAAATTGGGTTATCAAATTCGACTCCCTCCTTCTCAAGTGCCCCTAGAGGCCTCAGGGGGCGTAGTCGCTAGTTTTATATAATGTATTGTATGTATTGTGTTAAACCTGCGACCGTGGCTAAACACGTAGAGCATCCGCTCATTGTAGGAGAGGTGATAAGTTCGATTCTCAACTTAACACCGCGTCATAACTTAAGACGTTAAAATGGTTCCTACTGCAGTTACGTCAGCTGCGCTACCTAAATAGTTATAGTAGAGAAAATGCCTTGGCCCAAAACAGGAGCAACTCATTACCATGCAGTTAGGACTTTTAGGACAAAATTCGTGCAATCAAAGAGTTGGTTATCTATAGAGCGAATGGACGCTTTACACCGCAATTAGGACGCGGAGTATGTTTTAAGGTGAGTGGAGAGATCCAGAACCCGAAGCCCCCTACAGTATTGGATTTAGTTACAAAGTTAAGCAAAGTCTTGTTTTATTGGTAATAGCCTCTTCGAATTTATTTTTACAATTTTGAAAATTTGAGTAAAAAATTCTAAGAGGATGACGCCGTTTTATTTTATTAAAGAGGCATGAGATACTACTATTTCTCGCTTAAATCAAACATAAATACACAATTTAAAAGGGGAGGGGGGGGGGGTGGATTAATGGCGGCGTCTCGTAACACGCGCGACATACCAACAATTATATTTTTGATGCTACTCCCTCAGTTTGGGAGATAATTGAGTATAATCTTTTTGGTTGAGTCAATAATTACACCAAGTTTTGACAACTTTAATAAAAAAACGGCGGCGTGACAACAGCATACGCAATTTCCCGCCTGTAATAATTTTTTTGGCAGACATAGTCAATCAATCAAAAAACATTGCTGCGAAATTTCTAAAATTCAACAGTAAATGATAACTTGCATGATAAACTTAATTATAGAGAAGCTGGGCTTCACAAAATGTTTTATAACGATGACGTTTTTTATAAATGAAATATTAGGAAAAATTTTCTAATTTTGTAAAACAATATTTAAATAATTTAATACTTTTCTAGTAAGTATTTTCATTTTATTCATTTTGTAGCCTTGACATAGGATTTCAAATTTTAATAGTCTTTTCTAAAAATAGCGACAATTAGAGTGATTTAAGAATTCAATTTCCTTAAACGTAGTGAAGTCAGGATAAAAGAGAATATGATTTTGACAAACAATTCTAGGCGACAATTTTCCCTCAACCACCTTCCCAATTTTTCTCCCCTTCTTACCCACTTCCCTTTCAGTTATTTTTTACTGGGGTATTGTAGCAGAAAAATTCCCCCCTTCTCCTAAATGTAGGTGGAGAGTAAGTATTCCCCCACAAGTCAATTACCCCCCCCCTCAAAAAAAAATTAAATTAACCCTTCTGATATTAAGATTTTATACACCCCCCCCCTAGATATACCACACTTTTCTGGGATCTTGCTGAGTCAAGTATCAACTGTTGGGAATATCGAAGGATGACTCCATGCAAAATTTGAGCCGGATCCGGCTAAAACCGGCCGTGAATTTTATGAAAAACCGGTTTTTTCCGGTTTTTAGGGGGTATCTGTAAATCGATTCAGCTGGAGCAAAACCGGTTGGAGGTACAAAAAATTTTACTTCACATGAAATTTAGCCAATGCAATTGCCTACAAAAATGTACTTCATCATCAACTTGATTGGACAACTCTTTCCCCTCCTAAATGTCCATTAAAACCTCGGAAACGGCAAAAATCGCCAAAAATCACGCCTTCGGCGGCAAATAACGGTTAAACGGTCAGCCGGAGGCGAATGAAACATAAATAAAGAAATGTCTGCCTCAAAAAGTTGTTCAACATCAAAGAGATGCTTGAAGTCTCTAAAACGACTCCTTCCCCTCCTTTAAGGGGAAAAACTGAAAAAACGTGATTTTCAAAAGTATGCCCACTTCGTGGGTGTGGGGGGCACTGAACCCGTCACCCCAGGGTCACCAAATATAAAGTCTAGGCGGCCCACAATGCTGAATTTTCACCAAGTGAAAGTCTTGTGTCATTATCTCTTATGAGAAAAAAGTTATTAATTAATTAAAATTTCAAATTGTGATTTTTTGATGGATTTCTTTGATGAAATGACAGGCCGGTCAATTTTTAGGCCATTTTTTGCGGTTTTTGGGCCGTCACGCCCAAACGGTTTGAGATAATCTCACGGGACCTTTTGCCCGACCTAAGCCTGGTTATTAGTAAGGTCTAAGAAAAAAAAATCCCGGATTAGATGAAGCACGACGTCGCTGCGCGCCGTCAAAAATCGCTGGTCGGCTCATTTTGCCCCCTCAAACCCTCACCTTGTGCCATTTTTCTGTGTAAAGATTATAATTATAATCTTTTGCGTAAGTCTGTTTTTTTTCCTAGACCTCACAAATAACCAGACTTAGGTTGGGCAAAAGGTCCCGTGAGATTATCTCAAACCGTTTGGGCGTGACGGCCCAAAAACCGCAAAAAATGGCCTAAAAATTGACCGGCCTGTCATTTCATCAAAGAAATCCATCAAAAAATCACAATTTGAAATTTTAATTAATTAATAACTTTTTTCTCATAAGAGATAATGACACAAGACTTTCACTTGGTGAAAATTCAGCATTGTGGGCCGCCTAGACTTTATATTTGGTGACCCTGGGGTGACGGGTTCAGTGCCCCCCACACCCACGAAGTGGGCATACTTTTGAAAATCACGTTTTTTCAGTTTTTCCCCTTAAAGGAGGGGAAGGAGTCGTTTTAGAGACTTCAAGCATCTCTTTGATGTTGAACAACTTTTTGAGGCAGACATTTCTTTATTTATGTTTCATTCGCCTCCGGCTGACCGTTTAACCGTTATTTGCCGCCGAAGGCGTGATTTTTGGCGATTTTTGCCGTTTCCGAGGTTTTAATGGACATTTAGGAGGGGAAAGAGTTGTCCAATCAAGTTGATGATGAAGTACATTTTTGTAGGCAATTGCATTGGCTAAATTTCATGTGAAGTAAAATTTTTTGTACCTCCAACCGGTTTTGCTCCAGCTGAATCGATTTACAGATACCCCCTAAAAACCGGAAAAAACCGGTTTTTCTTAAAATTCACGGCCGGTTTTAGCCGGATCCGGCTCAAATTTTGCATGGAGTCATCCTTCGATATTCCCAACAGTTGATACTTGACTCAGCAAGATCCCAGAAAAGTGTGGTATATCTACCCCCCCCCCCCCACCACCAATAAAAGCTTGGACGTCATTGTTGTAGAAAAACCTACCTTAACTTCCTCTGCTTTGTATAATGGTCTTCTATTTCTTGATTTTAATTCTTCAGAGATCATAGAGGCCTTCTCTTTCTTGTTCATCATTCCACCTGAAAAAAGTTTAATAAATCAATACATTCGCACAACTTCCTCCTGGTTGTGTGTGTAATTAGAGGCAGAGATCTAAAGTGATAAGTTAATGATCGATGTATAACCCCAATGAGGATGCACAAATTATCCCTTCCTTGGGTTACAATTTGTGGTTGAAACGTTGGACAACTTAAAGAACCAACCAATCAAAATTCTATAAAAATTCCCAAAGTTGTACTCTGCGAGAGTGAGGTAATAAAGAAGAGCTCCCATGGGACACAAAAACCTTTTAGATACAAAAAAATGAAACCTGTCCTAAGCTTACCTCCGTTGCGTTGGTGTTGATTATTCTGGAAGCTCTGTTGCATGGACCCTTGGTTCAATTCGTTGTTATTCTCAGCCGCCAGCCTTCTAGCAAGCTCCAGTTTTCTTCGTTTCTCGTTTTCCTAAAACAAAAGTATTCTATTGTAATCTATTTTAATTTCTCTATGTCTTTTCATAAAATGCATTTAGTTTAACAGCTATTGTATAACTAAGGTGTGTTGGTAAGTTTGTCTGACAGTGATGAAATGTAGTTTTAAATACAGTATCTATGCAGTCTCCAGTCGGTTTTAATCAAAAATATTATCAGCTTAACAGCTAAACTGCGCTACTTTTAAAATCTTTCTGTATTTCTATCATATCTATCTTTCTATCTCCTTACCTCAACCGTCTCTTTCCACCGGTGACAGAAACGCACCAGAATTCCAAAGAATGTATTTGTGTCAGTGGCTTCGGCGCTGTCGCCGTAGAATTCTACACAGTCAGCAAACGCAGCTTTGGCATTTTTGGCGTCCTGTCAGTTGAAATATGTAAATATCCAAAATATTATTCAAAATTACAAATAGTTTTGTTCGATTCAATTTAAGCGATTATAGTCACTTTTATTTTTATGACTTAAAAGGCAAATCGAGCTTAAACTATACAAGAAAATTTTTATATAGAGAAGTAAGGTGGGGTATAGTCCCTTTTGTGGCAACGCCTCTTAAGGAGCGTTTCGTCGCATTTTTACAGTAGCTTTTCCAAGGTTATTTTAGGTTAGGTTATGTGATTGCCCCGCAAGGGCTACAGCCCTCCGCAGGTGTTAAAAATAGAGGAAAAGCTACTATGAAAATACGACGAAACGCCCCTTAAGAGACGTTGCCACGAAAGGGACTATGCCCTTTTTATTGTTTAATTTTTGTAGATTTTTAATGTGATTTTGGTGGATTTTTCACGAAAACAATTTTGCCCCACTAAGCGATTAGTGGGGCAAATTTTTTTTAAGAATCCACCTCTGACCGCATTTAAGATAATTTCATTCCTGTGAAAGTTTGGTGAGCATTTCACTGGCATTTTCAACAAAATTTTTTAGCACAAGATTCTGCTGTTTCTTTGCCTGGGTGGTCGGATTCTTCTGGCGCTCAACCAGCTCTCGTTGGGTTATTGCCATCCGCTTCTCAAGATCCTAAAAATTAAATATTTAGACATGGTTGCAAGACATTCATTAATCTAGACTATTTGTGTTTAATATGCAACCGCAATTTTAAAGCAGTTAATTAAAAAGTAATATTTGAATCTTGCAAAAAAATAGAAAATATTATGATTTACTTAATAGTCCAACTACACTATGTTAAAGGTATGTCCTTAAGACCGTCAATTACAGATTTAAAAGTATGTCTCTACAAAGTTTCCCTTAATAGTGTAATTCATTCAAACACGCTTGCAGCAAATACAATCTACAGTTTTACTTTTATTCAATAATGCTAAAAATTCAAATTATTGACTAGTTTTTTGTGTGCTATTGGCATCTAAGACTTTTTCCACGGGGTAGGAAGGAAACTGAAAAAAAAGCTTAAAACCATCCTTTGACTTAAAGGGGTAGTTGCACTAAATGCATTTAAACTTGAATTTAGTGAACTGCATTATTTTTTCTGTTCAATGGTTTAAACTACATTTCTCGTATTTATTCGAATCCGGTGGATAGGAACCGGTTCTCATCCATACGAAAAAAAACTATGTCTATCATTGTATTATATCCAGCTTTCTACGAATATAAAAATGTACAATCATAAGATTAAAATCAGTTTTTTTAATCTTATAATTGTACATTCTATATCCGCGGAAAGCCGTTTATAATACGATGCGAGAAATAACTATTATTGAGCATATATATGAAAGAATTTAAATTTTCTACCAAGTAGTTTAAAAAATATCAGGACTTGAAAATCGTATTCTGTGATATTTGCAAATCGGGGAGGCGGATGTGCCACTTTTTTAAACCAAAAGTAAAACGCGCATGATCTCAGCCCCATAAAAGAGTTACAACTCTAAAATTCGTAACAGCAGTTGCTTTTGTGAAGAATAGTATGGAACTGTGAAGATACAGCGGCCTTTTTTTCTCATAAAAATTTCCCTTATATTTTCGTTTCAAAAAGTGGCACATCCGCCTCCCCCCTTATATAACTGGCTATTAATAAAACAGCATGACGGATAATTTAGCGATTTCTAATTGTTTGTTATCTATTGTAATACGATACTATGAGTTTGATGGTATACTTTTAACTTTTGCTTTAAATCATTTTTCTGAAATGCACTTTATGCAACTATCACTGTAAAAATAAAACATCCCGATACCTATGTGAATCTTATTTTTAAAAGAGAACTCATGGCTGTGATAAGATAGGTTTAAACAAAACAAACAAAAAACCTAAATTCTTTAGAAAATAGGATAAATATTTGAGAAGTTTTGCATCAATAAGTTTGTATTATCCCAAACTAAATCCTTCAATATATTCTGAACGTTTTTCTAAAGTGCAGTATGTTTAAATTGCACTTATATAATATTTTTAATTTTAAAAATATTCTGAGCGAGTATATATGCAGGTATGCATGACAATATGAACATTTTACCAAGGAAAAGTATGTTCAAAAGAAGCCTAACATCAAAAAGGTTAATAAACAGAACAATAAAAATAAAGAACTTGCGGATTTAACAAGAACAATACAGTTCAAAAAGTATCAATACTATAAAAAAAAGGCTTATTAACAGTTTAACAGCTAATGCTATCTATACACAGTTATGGAATCTCGACCACAAAGAATTTTTTATCCAATCTTGACAAGTGAGGTATTTTTGGAAAGAGGAATATACATAGAAAACGCCTATGTAAATTAGAAAATCCGCAGAAATCATATTTGCAAGTTATTTGCAAAAATCTGCAATGTTAATTTGCAAAATTGATTTCATGCCCTAAATGACTGAATTAGAAAAAAATCTTTTTATAAAATGTTTTTATCTATAAGTTTAGAACATACTTAAGGCAAAAAAAATTTCTTTAGAGTTACTTTTTTCACCTTATATATGAAAAAAGTAGTTTCTCACATTTTATGATAAAAAAAGGTATAGGAACAAAAAATATGTTTTTTCTTGATGTAGACACAATAATTGGCATAAAATATATCATCTTAAATGTAAAAATCAGATATAGAATCCTTTTTAGAGTCAATATAGTGCAAAAAGTAACCAAGACATTTTTGCAAAGTATGAAAATCTAAAGAAAATAGTTCTTTTTGCTTTTGATATACAAATCAGATAAATGTATATAAAATTAGTGATCAAAAACTATAAAACATGTTATAAGTTTTTTCAACACTGTCATTGATTAAATTGCACTTTTAGGTTTAAGAATTACCATTTTTTGTAGTCATAGCAGCCTCAAATGGAGCCTTTCGATAAGAAATATAACCATCTTCTAAAAACTACAGTATTCACCTTATGAATTGAAGTAAATAAAATTGCAATTCTTTTCTTTTTTAATAATGCTGGGCTGGAGGATGCTATAACTACAAAAATTGGATCATAGTTTAATATATAAGTTGTCATCATGGACATGCACTTTGATAACATTTGGCTCACCATCACCACCAATAGGGGCATCTTAAAGGTCATCATCCTCAAAATCAAGATTTTAAAATAGATTTTTTCAACACATTAAAAAACATTTTTGTATAATTTTCAGGGTAATTTTTATCTTTAACATGTATTTAGGTTCATCCATAAGACTGGGGGTCAGCAGCTGTCCTCTAAAGTGATAGGAATCGAATTTATTTTTTTCAAACATTTCTTATTTAGAAAAATCATTTATTTCTACCTTATACTATATTTCATAATAATTAATGCATAAATCCCTTAAAAAATTATTATTTTATAATAATCAATCTTTAAAAAGAGAAAAGTGCCAAAAAACCTTTTTTTTTGCTTTGTTTTGGATTTGCATAATATGTTTGTTCACCAGTATTTCCCCCAAATGCTGTTTTTGAGATCTTGTGCTTTATTGGTGCTGATTAATTAAAAAATAACAGTGGAATTTTGTAACCAAAAGAGGCATCTACATTTCATATTTATTGTAAAATCATCCTAAATGAATAATAAAGCTGCTATTTTGAAAATTCAGATTTGCATAATATGTTTGTTCGGGGTTTATCTTTACTACAAATTAAATAAAACTTTGAACCCTTAAAAACTAAGAACCGATCTTATTGACTTATCTTAATGAAACTTGGTGAAAATATGGAGAATTTATTTAATCCCTAAAAATTTCAGACGTCTATCTTAAAAAGGAGCAGAGAAAATCATGTTTCCCTCAAAACATTTTAGACGGACGTAGGATGGACAGACATTTTAAATTATAGAGAAGTTTTGCTACTAAAAATTTATAATTTAGGAAAATTTTAATATGTAATTGTATAAATAATAATTTTATTAAATAGGGAATATTTATCTTATGGAAATTTAATATTTATTTTTGTATCCATAAATGTAAACAATAGAGCATAGAGCATGTAAGATAACAAGAATAGAAGATAAAGAATATCTAGACAAAGTAAACACATCCTGTCTTTTATAAGGATAAACAGGGCAAAATATATTGGAGGTAATAATGAAAATCATTGCAATTATTTATTTAGTAAACATTTAGACAGCACAAATAGAATCAAAATCAATGTCAGCTCTGAATCCATATTCTTCAATGAACTGATCAAGATACTCTAGTTCAGATGGAAACTGAACCTGTTTCTCCTGATGAAACAGGAAAACCTTCTTTCTGTTATCACCATCACAGTCACCAACAATAAGTACAAAACTTGTTGCAAATGATCCAATCTGTGCAGACTTCCACAGCCTGTCTTCTGCTGGCCAGTCAGCAGCAGTCAATATCTCAGGATCTCTATACAAACCAAGAGTAGACATAAATGGATTGGCAGCTGAGCTGTGACTGAAGATAAACACAGTTGAGTTGTCTACAGCTGCTCCTGATTCAACATCTTTCATCCTAGAGATAAGGTCATGCCAGACAGGTTGTGTGGCATCTAGGGTTATGTCAAATGGGTAGCTCATGCTATAATAATAGCCCAAGTCTTCTCTAAATTCTAGAGCCTTCAGACTGAACTCATTAAAGAGATTGCACCAAGGAGATAAATTGGCATAATTCCAAGCTGTCTCGTACCTGCAGATGGCCCAGACATATCTAATTTCTTTCTTGCTCAATTCAACTCCAGTAAGTTCAGTAAAGTCTGCTTTTATGGTATCAAAGACCATATCTTCAAATTTATCTTCCTCAATGTAAGTGTTGTCATTTTTATCCACTTCCTGGATGAACTTTGGACAAAAGTCATAGAATCTTGCAATATAATCATCTACATAGTAGCTGGCTTCAGAGCCAAACAAGCCTGAAGTGTAGGCTCTACCACTGTCAATACATCTTTGTTTGTGGCTACATCTTACTTCAGTTTTGCTGTAATCAAAGAAATCTCCCAATCTATCTCTCCATCTCTGACCCATTGTCTGATGTTCATCCCAGCCAGCATCAGTCAACTGTTCAGAATCCTCAAGACCAACAGGCATACTCCAGAGATCAATGTATTCTATGGTTGGTTCATCAACCAGACTGTTGCCATTGGCCCATTGCTCTAGTATTTGTTCCCTTATAGATGGTAAATTGTCAATCCAATCCTGGACATCATCTTCATTAGGAACTCTAGCACCATGCCTGACTAAACCCCACAAAAAAACTGGTTTGCACTCTGCAGGCAGTGGATAACTTGTATCTTGATTTCCATTCAGAAAGTATGAGGTCCTTGTTGCAAAAGTAGGTGAAAATGCCTTTGAAGCAGTACTAATACCAAGACAACTGAAAATTTTAAGAGATCAGTAATTGTTGAAATTGATATAATAATATTATGTAAACTAATCCTACAGCATATCATGTTTAAGGTTAAAAATTAAACTGAAAGAGTTTTTATAAAACTTTGAGAAGGTCCTGGGCAGTTTTTTTTATTTATCTTTCTAATATGCTCCTGGAGGATATAAACCCTGAACCACCTCATTATGCAATCTACATTTTCCTGGATATTTTTTCTATGGTAGTTCATAAGTGTACAGCTTTACAGTACATTGTTTCTATTTGTTAAAGCAACACGTATGATAAAAGAAAAAGATTCTTTTTAAAGTAAAATGCTTATATATCAATCAAAATTCTATATTTTTTTATTTTTACTGATCCACTTCATTATGCAAATAAAAAGAAAATCAATGGGAAAACGTTTGTTTCACACTTTTCTCCACTTTTAAAATTTGATTCTGATAAAATTACAATTTTTTAATGGATTTATGCATTAATTATAATGAAAAACAGTTTAACGTAGATTTTAATGATTTTTCTAATTAAGAAATAATTGAAAAAAAGAAATTCTATCCATATCACTTTAGAGGACAGCTGCTGACCCCCAGTCTTGTGGATGAACCTAAATACATGTTAAAGATATAATTTATCCTGAAAAAAATACAAAAATGTTTTTCGATGTGTTAAAAAAATCCATTTTAAAATCTTGATTTTGAGGATGATGGCCTTTAAGATGCTCTTACTGGTGCCGATGGTGAGCTAAATGTTATAACTTGTCTATTAACCTATGTACCATTTTTTGTAGTCATAGCAGCCTCCAATGGAGCCTCTCGACATGAAATATAATCATTATCTGAAAACTACATTATTTAATTTGTGAATTTTAGTAATTAAAATTGCAATTTTTTTCTTTTTTAATATTGCTTGGCTGGAGGCTGCTTTGGCTACAAAAATTGGACCATAGTTCAATATATAAGTTTTCATCATGGGCATCATGGTTTTTTTTTAACACATCAAAAAACATTTTTGTATACTTTTCAAGGTAATTTTTATCTTTAACATGTATTTAGCTTCATCCATAAGACTGGGAGTCAGCAGCTGTCCTCTAAAGTGATAGGAACAGAATTTCTTTTTTTTCAATTATTTCTTATTTAGAAAAATCATTAAAATCTACCTTAAACTGTTTTTCATTATAATTAATGCATAAATCCATTAAAAAATTGTAATTTCATCCAAATCAATTTTTAAAAATAGAGAAAAGTGCAATACAAACGTTTTCCCATTGATTTTCTTTTGATTTGCATAATGAAGTGGATCAGTAAATATCAAAAAATATAGATTTTGATTGATATATAAGCATTTTACTTTAAAAAGAATCTTTTTCTTTTATCATACGTGTTGCTTTAACAAATAGAAACAATGTACTGTAAAGCTGTACACTTATGTACTACCATAGACAAAATATTCAGGAAAATGTAGATAGCATAATGGAGTGGTTCAGGGTTTAGGAACAGCTGCTTATACAATTTAAAAATAATTCTATTATAAAAAATAGACATACAAGCACTGTATATAATAAACATGAATACCTTATTAATGCAAAGACTGTAACAACTAGTTTCTCCATGTTCAAACTAGTAACTAGATTATAAATATTATTCTTAAACTAATGTATCCTTATCTTTAAAGTGTTTTTAATAGGATAAACAAATCAATAAACAATAGTGATGTAAGATATTAGTTTATTAATTATAATATTCAATACTATTACTTGATAACTAAATGAGAAAAATTAAATATACATCAAGCAAGAACATAACAAAGTTAAAATATAAAAAGAAATAAGCTACCAATGAACTAATCTCAACATTTACATGTGTTGTGTTGGCTGCTCATAGTCCGTTTCCGGTCCGGGTTGTCATCAGTAGGATGAGGGGGGGCGTGGGCTTATGGTGGGGGCTCTGGAGGGGGGCGTTGGAGGGGAGGACGGCTGGTGAAACTTGGATGAGAGGAGAGGAAGGCAGCTACATGGGTGGGATTTTGCCAAAGGTCCATAGGAGTAAGATTTGTAGGATTATTTGGGCATGAAAAGAGGTGTTGGACTGTTTCTGGGGTAGGATTAGCAGGACAGGATGGGCAGTTGGGGGTAAGAGAAGCGTTGATGGAATGGAGGTAGCTTTGGAGTTTAGGACAATTGTTGGATCTTAATTGGGAGAGGATGGTTCTGTAGTGCCTGGGGAGTTGGATTTCGGAGGGGTTGATGTCAGGGGGAGCTTGATTAAGGACAGGATTAGGGGGGTAAGAATTTATGGCTTGGGTGACAGCTGAGGTGTGGAGTCTGGAGATTGTGGATTTGTAGTTTGTGGGAAGGAGGGTGTTGTCGGGGGAAAGAAAAGGTTGGAGAGTAGAAAGGAACTTGGATTGAAGGTTGGATTCTTTGAATCTATGGCCAGAGGGGGTTGTGACGTTGTGGAAGGATGAGTGGGAGGGGCAAAGGGAGGAGGCCAGGTATTGGGAACAAAGAAGGGAAAGGTGGTTCCATACTGGTAGGATTTTGGTTTCTTGGTGGAGGTGGCTGATGGGAGATTTTTTAGTGGAACCAGTACAGATGAGGAGGGCTTGGTTTTGGAGGACTTGGAGTTTGTCAATGTTGTTTATATATAAATATTGTTACAAACCACATGTTTTGTTAAAATCAATATTTGTCTTGTATTTATATTGGTTAATAAAGTCATCCAGCTTATGAATTAGGCCAGGAATAGGCACTGGATGTTCCTGGTGAAAAAGAAATATTTTCAGCTCAGAATTGAACTTTGTTATTGAAGAATCAGATTTAATTTGATGAATGATGACAGATTCTTGTTCAACATGAGGATCAGACTCATGTTTATACAAGAGATTCTTGTTGAAAACTGATTCACATTCACCAACCACAAAAACCAAATTTGTGGCAAATGAAGCAATCTGGGAAGTCTTCCATTTGTAATTTTCAGTTGGCCAATCAGCAGCTGTAGGAGAGTTAGCACTGTTATAAAGTCCCAGGGATGCCATAAATGGAAGAGTAGCAGTACTATGAGTGAAAAGAAGTACTGTAGAATTGTGGTCTTTAGAGTCTGACAATTGAACATCTTCCAACCTAGATATGAGATCTTGCCAGACAGGTTGAGTCATCTCCATTGTTAGGTTGTAGCCATATCCTTCACTGTAGTAGTAGCTGAGATCCTCCCTGAACTCCAGAGCCTTGGTGTTTTCAGAGCTAAATACTTCACACCAAGGTGAAGTAAGGCTCTTACTCCAGGCAGATTCAAGTCTACAAATTTCCCAAATAGCTAACAGATCTTTCTTTCCAAATGTTACGCCTGTTCTTTCAGTTACATCAGTGATAATTTGAGTGAATGCTTTAGAAGCATCAAACTTGCTGACTTCTTCATAGGTAGCAGTGTTAGCCTCTATATCTTCCAGGTACTTTGGACAGTCATCATAAAATCTTGCCAGATTATTATCAATATAGAATTCAGCCTCCTCTCCAAACAATCCTGTAGTGAAAGCCTCACTGCTGTGCCTGCATCTGCTTTTACTGCTAGTTCTTACTTCTGTTTTGACAGCATCAACAAAGTTATTGAGTCTGGCCCCCCATCTCTCACCCATGCCAAAGTGCTCATCCCATCCTGCCTCAGTCAAATGAGCCCCATCATCAACAGGTTTGAGATTAAACTCCCACATATCAAGGTATAGAATCAAATCTTCAGGCAGGGAACTGTTACCTGTAGACAAGGATTCCAAGAGTCTATCCTTGATCTCAGGAAGTCTATCTGCTAAGATTATGATATCTTCATCTGAAGGATTTCTAGTACCATGTCTCAGCATGCCCCAGAAGAAGACAGGTTTACACTCATCTGGCAATGGGTAGCTAGTGTCCATGTTAGCATTAGCAAGGTAGGAGGTTTTGGTGGCAAAGTGACCGACATCTCCATTGATTCTTGTCGCCAAACTTAAATATAAAAGGTATTCAATGTTTAGATAATTAAAACAAAATACTAAGCATAACAATGTATGACAGTCTGTCAGTTCTTTGACCCTTAATATCTTGCAAACCACATCAATTAATAGGTTGCTTTACATGAAATATACCTACTAGTCCTGTGATGGTTCCCTGGTAATGCTAATTACCCCCCCTCCCAAACTAAAAAATGAGTAAATTTTTGAACAGTACATGACATGTGTGGGAGTACATTCCACTCTAGGCCTCTCCTAGAGGCTAGGGGAGTATAAAGCAGTTGAATTAAAGTGTAATATAAAATGAAACTATCTTTATAATGTTTCATTAAAATACTAGTGGCTGCGCTTTAGCATCTAAGAGCTCTATAATCAAAAGTATATGGATGGGCCAAAAATAGCATAAAACCACCTTAGGACCTTTAAGAAGCTTCACTGTAAAGGAGAACCATATCTGTTTGTTAGTTAGCGAGACCATTTGCTACAGACAGAAAAAAGGCTTATTACTTTATATAATAGGATTACCTCGAGGTAAATGTAAAGAAGACACCAAATGTCAGCTTCATTTTATTTTTCAAACTGAAACTTTAACTTTCATTCATGCTGTTTTATACAAGTTGGGAAGCAGGAAAGTGACTTATCTTTCCAAATGACTTTAACATGATCAATCATGAAGTAAAATCATGAAATAAAAATTTTTATGGACATATCATGAACATAAGAATATTATAAGATTATTATTTGTTTTAAAGTGCATTGCTACAAAAGTTCAAATTTACACAATGTCTAAAGGTACATAAGACCACGTTTACATGGTAAAATATTGCCAAAAAACTATGAATTTTAAAGGCTGCTAGCTGCCAAACGGCTGAACGTACAGATCATACCCGCACACCATTTTAAGCGGTATAAGAAGGCCTACAAATAATCTGGGATATTAAAGATCCAATGATGCACAGGGAAAGCTTCACTGAAGAAAAAACGCGTAAAAAAGGCCCTTTTTGCGCATTTCTTTGCACTGCGAGAAAATTATGCATTATTTATTTATAGCTATTCCAGATTATTTGTAGGCCTTCTTATGCTGCTTAAAACAGTGTGTGGGCATGATCTGTACGTTCAGCCGTTTGGCAGCTAGCAGCCTAAAAAAATTCATAGATTTTTGGCAATATTCATTACCAGAAATATTATACCGTGAACTGCAGTAGATCTAAACATTTAATGACATAATTAAATTACAAAAGACATTAGACCATTTGTAAGATTATACTTTTGTAGTGTTAGACCTTTTGTTGGGTAAGGTCATTTGTAGATCCGCCGTATTGAAATACATTTTACTTTTGAATGATCACAAACTCTATTTAAGTAAGTTGTGTGATAACAAAATGCAGCAATTTCTAGAAAAAAATGAAAAGCATTTAAAACTTTGTGCAAACATATTAAAACAAGGATGACAACATCCATAAGTAGCGAAGCACAAAAAATCGTAGATGGGAATACGTACAGGTAGATTTAAAAGGTTTTTACTAAAATCAAGAATAGATTTATTGGATAAAATAAATATAAAACCTTGTTTTATTTTGTATGATGACGATGGTCAAAGTAAATTATATTAAAGATGCTCAAAACAATGGGAAAAATTATTTTGATACTGATATCCTATAAAAGTTTGAAAATTGGATCAAAATAAACAAAGATCTTGGGAAATATGTAAAACATATAAAAATAGCCAAAAACCTGATAAAAGGCAGTCTGGCCGCCATGGTTGTTTTCTTAAAATGACAAAAAATTTAATTTTTAAATCCTTAAAAACTTTGGAAAATCGGACCATATACACTGAAGATATGGAAAAAAGTGTTAAATATATTTATAAATAGCCTAAAACCTGCCAAAAAGGCAGTCTGGCCATCATGGTTATTTCCTTTAAAGACAGGAAATTTAATTTTGATATCTACAACTACAAAAATTTTTGAAAATCGGACTAAAAACACTGAAGATATGGAGAAAAATGTTAAAAATATAAAAAAAAACAGCATAAAACCTGCTGAAAAGGCAGTCTGGCCATCATGGTTGTCTTCTTTAAAAGACGGGAAATTTAATTTTTATATCTATAACTGAAAAAATTTTGAAAATAGGACCAAACACTGAAGATATGGAGAAAAATGTGAAAAATATAAAAATAGCCTAAAACCTACTAAAAAGGCAGTCTGGCCTTCATGATTGTTTCTTTAAACGACAGAAAATTTAATTTTGATATCTGTAACTGAAAAAATTTTGAAAATCGGACCATAAACACTGAAGATATGGAGAAAAATGTGAAAAATATAAAAATAGCCTAAACCCTGCTAAAAATCGGTCCGACCACAAATGATGTTTTATAGTCAATTGTGCTCCTTAATAATGGGAATGTTGTCAAAAAAATTTCAGCATTCTATCTTTTATAGGAGCTGAGTAAATCCCATGTCCCCCATAGCGTTACGGACTGACGGACAAAGTGAATTATAGAAGAGCTTCGATACTAATAAAAGTTTATGGAAACATAGTTCTTCAATTAAATGTTTAGTATTTCCTATTAATACTTTAGTACCCAGTCCAACAAACATACAAGCACAACTGAAATTATTTGTTTTTAACTGCACTTTGATAACTATCTCACAATTTCAACTAATATGTTGATAAAAGCGAAGCTTTTCTATAATTAGGGTTGGTCCGTTTGTCCATACATCCGTCCGTCACAAACGGATAGCTTTTTCATTAATTTAGGCATGTTAGAATTGTCCTATCGATTTCAAACTTTGCATGGTGATTCCTTTAGTAGTTAGGTACGATTTAGAAAGTGTAGCAACTCTATAATCATAACAAGAATGTCCGTACGTCCATTTTAAACATTTTGTTTTTATTTTACTTTTTTAACAACAAATATCCGATTGATCTGATTTTTGGTATGTTGATTCCTATTATTATTTTATAAGCAAAGCCACTCTATAATCAAGTCCTAAAAATGTAAGTATGTTCATAAACATTATCCTGTATCAAGCAGTTTTTCAACAAATTTACTTACAATTTTACTCCGATTTTTATACGTTTAAATTCTGATTATTCAGTTCTGACACTATATAAGTGTTAATGTTCGTCTCTACCGTTTCAGTACTTCGCTTTTATGGATGTTGTCATCCTTGTTTCATTTAATTTGATTGGACACATATTTTCAAATTGATATACTTGTGAAACAACCATAAAACATAATGTGGTATCCGCCTAGGGTAAATGGCAGACACCAGAGTTCGAATAAAGACTACGGCAGTGTGACAGACGTGGACACCTTACTATAGAGAAGCTACGCTTCTCTAGCTTTCACTAGATAATGATCAACATCTATTTCAGTTGTCACTTTATTGAAGGGTTGTAAGATACTGAAGATATATACAACAAACATTAACTACAATGGATAGGAATAAATAATCATAACATAAAAGCATTGTAATACATATACAATAGGCAGTTTGGGCAATCATGAGTCCCCATCCCTGGAAAGGGTGGGGGGAATTAAGAATACAGTTAACCATAATATAAATACATATGGATTAGGAATAAAGATAGTTAAAGATAAATCATACAGTAAAACATAGGTAATTGCAATGGTTAGGTAGATGGCTATCCCTGTCTGGGGCAGGCAGGATAGCCCATGGAGCAGCACAATAGGTAGATAAGCATAGAGGGGTTGAGTGGTAGGTCTGGGTACTAAGGAGGGAAGGTTTGATGATTACTTGTGACAACAACAGTCTGTGTGGGGGTGATCCTATCAGGTGAGGGCAGGTTTAGATCCTTTATCCTCAGGGTTGAGGTGGTGCTGATAACTTGGTGGTTGAAGGGGAAGGTTCCGGTGCTTAAGATGGGAGAGGGAGGGGTAACACCCCCTCCCTCCATTTGCAGGACAACTGAGGGATGAAACCAGTACCGTTATCTGACATATTTTCAGGTGGCTTGATAATTGTAGAATAACAGGATTTAGCTAGGTGCGTAGCATCACTATAATGTCTTGGTTTCTGCATGGTCCAGAGCTGCCGCATACCACAACTCTCCCCTCGGAAGGCTGGAGGGGTTGTCTGCACCGCCAGACTTCCGACAGTGGTTGCGGCCTCCAGTTTGTTGTCCTTGTGGAATGGGTCCGCCAGGATACCAGTTGCTGGATGGTGGTGGACTCCAGCCCTCCCCAGGTCTAACGGAATCGGCTATATCTGCTGGAGTAGCTGGTCCTGTTGGATATTCTGGCCGTTGGATGTGTACCTCTGAGGCCACCCTGGCAACCTCCAGGAGTGGCACAGCACATGAGGGGGCTTGGACCAACAGCCGCCTGGTATACACCTCTTCAGGTTTCTCCACTGGGCTGGTGGTCTCCATCGTGTTGGTCACCTTGCTGCTGGCAGGCTGGCTACTGGATGCAGGCGCAGTTTCTTCGCCCTCGGGGCTGGTCAGGTTCATTCGGCTTCCAGGGTCTCTGTCAACGCGGGCAGGTGGTGGTTGCCATACTGTAGGAGCGTTGCCTCCTTCAGGCTCATTCTGGACATTGGCAGGGTGGTGCATGGCAGTCCGACCTGCGGGGTAGGGAAAGGTAACAGTCCCTCCTTTATGCCGGAGGCTGTCTTGGATCTGCAAGGGTGGCTCCGCTCTAGTTGGCTGGGAGACAGGCCCATCCACGGCCACTGCTGCTGGTAGACTGGAGGCACAAGGCTCCGGATTTCCTCCCCTAGCCTGAAGGGGTCCAGGCACATTGTCTCCATCTTGGGTAGACATAATTGTTGGGGATCCTCTACTTCTATGGTTAGGCTCGGCACTTGGCACATCTAGTGGTGTTACTCCCCAGGCAGCGGTCAAAGCTTCTTCAGTTTGGCTGGTAATGGCTGATATCCTGGCTCCTGGGGCAGATGCAGGGGGCGCAGGCAAGTTTGGCCCAGCCCAAACTTCCTGGTACACCAGTGCAATACAATTACCTTGGCTTGGTTGAGGGAGGTAGACAGCTGGATGCAGTTGAGGGTGAGGGACGGCTGGACTCTCCCTGCTGGCTGAGGGCTCTGGCTGGCTGGGGGTGACGGGTGTCACCCCTTCCTCTGGGGCTGCGGGCTCATTCCGGGGTCCAGGTATCTCGGTGGCGGCGACGGTTGTCGCCCCAGGCACCAGTGTGGGGGCGCTGGATAGCACCCCCCAGTCTTCACAGGGGTCCAGGTCTCTCGGTGGCGGCGACGGTTGTCGCCCCAGGCACCAGCGTGGGGCGCTGGATAGCACCCCCCAGTCTTCACAGGTGACGGCGACGGTTGTCGCCCCAGACATCAGCTTGGTGGTGCAGGGAAGCACCTCTCGTTCCTTCCAGGTGGCGACGCCGGTTGACGTCCCATACATCGACTCAGACTCGCTGGGTAGCGCCCCTCGGCTCTTGCTGGGGGCGACAGGGGTTACGGACACCGGTCCCCTGTGATTGAGGCTGAGGTCCAGGCCAACCCGGTTGGGTTCAGCCGCTCCTCCCAGCACGTTGATCCTGGCCACTATGGTCCCAATCTGAGACACAGACTCCTGGGTAGCCGCGGCCCCAGCGGCAGCAGCTAATTGGGGTGACGGCTGGGCATCTCCTTCCAGGTGGACCTGGGTGGCAGACTGGTTGCATGCAGGTTGTTGGGCGGCCTGGTGTTTCTTCATTGCTTGGTCCCAACCGGTTCTACACTTGGCGGCTGTGTGGCCGTTGAAGCGGCAGCGCCCCTTCGTCCAGCTGGGTCCCATCAGGCCGGCTTCCCCAGGGTGTATCAACCTGCCAGGTCTCTCCTCCTCCAGTTGGGGCACCAGCTGACAAACAGGGTCTCCCCTACTAGGGGTCAGGCGGTGCTGGGCTGCTTGTGGTGGCTCCTTGGTTACATTCAGCCTCCTCCCCATACACACAGGTTCCTTCCATCCAACAGCGGCTCTCCTCCCCTGGGTGGCGAGGCCAGCCTCGGCCTTAGCTTCTGCAGGTACTTCTCCACATGAGGGATCCTGCCTCTGGGTATGCCAGGTAGTTGGTAGCAAAGGCCGTTGATGGTGCCAGGCGGAAAGGGGGCTATGATCTCTGGGGGGTACCTGCGGCCAGTGTGTGGACAGGTACCCACAGGTGGACCAGCAAGGCCCAGAAGATGCCATACTGATGGTAGCCTGGACTGTATTCCGGACTGTCAGCCGACTGTTGGTAGCCACCTGAGTTGGGCCAGAGTTGCCAGCTGGTATTGCGTCCCTGCCAGGCTCCGTCAGCTGCTGGTGGGGAGCCCCTGCGGTGGTTCTGGTTTTGGCAGGTGGTGGCCTTCTTATTGACTCCCCTAGTTTGAGCTCTGCATCCTGGTGGGCCTCCATCTTCAGCAGCATGGGGGAACTTGGCTGGGACATGTGCAGTGGTTCAACAAAGTAGCGGCATCTGGTCTTGGAGTGTGGGGGGACAGCCTCACTGCTGCGGGTCAACCCTGCTCCCTCCGTGCTGGGTAAAGTCTTCCACTGCGGCAGGTCACCAGTCCCCATCCTTAGGCCGGTCCCCAGTCGTTCCATGCCTGGGGGCTCCCAGGGAGGCTTGGGTGGCGGCTCCCCCACCCCCAGGTACGCGTCGGGCATCTGGGTGAAGGGCCTATTCCCCTGGGACAGCTCCCCATCCTCCAGATTGGGGAGGCCAGTGCCAGGGAGGACCTTTCCACCCCAGAAACAGGTGGTACTGGCCCTAGGGCTGGGCCCCTTTGGAATCTCAGTTCTGGTAATAGTGTCCATCTTGGGGCTGGCCACTAAGTTTCTGAAGCTTGTCACCTTCTCATTAGGCTCAGTTGCATCGTTCAACACCCCCAGGAGGACACCTACAGGTTCAGCAATCCCCAGTCCAGTATTGCTATTTCTCGTACGTTGAGCACCAACTGAACAGGAGCTGTGCAGCGGACATTCAGTCATCCTTCCAGACAAGGGCATCTCAGGGACCAGGGGTCTGTGACCTGGCATGTGTTTGATGTTCACTGTACTCAACACAGTAGGCCAAAGTAATAACAGAAGCAGTATCTTGTAGATATAGGAGCAGAGTAGAGTAGCCGCACCGCAAGGAGGTTCGAGCCGGCTCACCCCTAGTATAAATACTATAGCTGTGTAATTAGGGTGGTAGTCCACGTAGCCGTAGGCTCGGTCCTCCTGGCTCAAGAGTTTCTGTGGCTGGCGCGCCCCCATGATAAGTAGCAGGGGGTTGGTCTGTTTGTGCCAGCGTCTTGTTTAACTGTTGAGCCTGAGTTGTTCTCCTTTCCAGTATAGCTCTTGATTTCTGTGGTAACCAGCGGATCTTAGCTTAAAGGTAACAGGGAATATGTTAGGTATCCCCAGATGTCTCTAGGAGCGTATCCACTAGTAGATATATGGATAGGTAGGCTATCTATATATATACATGGCTACATGCCCATATATATATATATACGTGTATAGGAATATCCCCAGAGCTAGCTAGCTTTTCCTCCTTGCTCCAAAAAAATCACGCTTCCTCTGTATATAGTTCACAACTATGAAGGTCGATGGTCCAGGTACACACCACCACTGCCCAGTGTGGGGCAGCAAGTCAGGCTATGTCCACAGGGTGGGCGTACTTTCGTTCAGTTATCATATCAGTTTCCAGTGTTGTTTGGTGAGGTTAGTATTCACTTATTTGTACCCCTGGTACAAAAAAAACAACCTTATTTATCACTTGGGTATTTATATATACATATATTTGCTTCACTAACCATTCAGCTTTGAAGTAGGGTTGGCAGGCTAGGAAGATGTTGAGGGTCTGAGCGGGTTCAAGGAACTGGTTTAGTTTTCCTTATCACACTGTAGACAGGGAGGGAGGAGCTTGCAAGTTTTTTCTCCTAAAAAAATATCTCTGATGTATGCTATAGAATGGCCCCTCTCCTGTGTGGGTGTGTGTGTGTGTGTGTGTGCGTGAAATCTCCTGTCCTTGCAACGCGCGTCCGCACCGTCAAATCCGCGCACACGGGGAAAACGCGCTCTCACCCCTCAACTCGCTCTCTCATTGGTCAGCTTCGTCCGTTGGATTTAGGAGATTTTCCGCACTCTGTTGCGCTACCCGTGAATGGCGCTCTGTGTGTCCGATCGCTAGCCCCACACTACAGACGGACTTAATCTAGTGTGGGTAGGAAGGGGGAAGCGCGTAAGGGGACGGGGGTAACTCCGTCCGTTCCCCCTGTGAGAGAGGGGGGTAACTGTGGGCTGGTGTAATATTGCCTTTTCTTCTTAATCCTAGGTTTATCTATTATATCACCCTGATTGTATTTGCCTTCAATGGAGAGGGGCTTCTCCCCTTCCCTTGGAATAAGGGGTGTATTGTTATTGTGCTGTGGGCTTGAGATATTTTGATTGTGTATCAGGGTCCTTGTTTATATTGCATCTAGCTTTTATTATTGTCCTTATCACAATTGCATAACAAATTTGTTTACCAACTCTGTCCTATTTTTAGTTGTTATCACAATACCCAATAATCCAAGCCTGTTCTATTCTTAGATTTATCACAACACAACAATTTGTTTGCCAAGCTTTGCTCATAAATCTATTGTTTGGCCATAACACCAGGGTGGTAATCCTCGCACTGTAATATAATATCTGTTTTTTCTAGATGGGTGGCTGCGTTGTAGCCTCTCAGGACACTTAGAGTTGACGTAGTTTTTCTCTGTTCTGGTGCACTACACTCGTATGTTGGCTCGCAGCTTGCAGCTATGTGGCATGTTTCAGCCGATCGGCGGCAGGGAATGTCCCGTCCTGCTAGCGCCGCTTATCCAAATCCAGCTGATGGCGGCAGGGAATGTCCCGTCCTACTAGCGCCACTGGTTCGGATCCTGCTATGTCTTGCAGTAAAATTGGCCTATTTTCAGCCGTTTACACTTCTTTGGCTTGTTTCAGCCGGTCCGCAGGCCTGTTTCAGCCCTTTTGGCGCTCAATTCTCCGTTAGATATCAGCGCTGCTCGCGGTTATTCATCAAATTTCGCTGTCTTGCTTCCACAACTGCCGGATGCAGAGTTAAACTTTGCTATCCAGGGTGGGTAATTCAGGTTGCTTGTGTCAGTTTTGCCAGATTCACTGCTGGGAGTACCTTCGCCTCAGATGCGCGTCTGCTCTACACTTGTGGTTCGCCGTAATCTCACACAGCTGTCACCAAAATTGTGGTATCCGCCTAGGGTAAATGGCAGACACCAGAGTTCGAATAAAGACTACGGCAGTGTGACAGACGTGGACACCTTACTATAGAGAAGCTACGCTTCTCTAGCTTTCACTAGATAATGATCAACATCTATTTCAGTTGTCACTTTATTGAAGGGTTGTAAGATACTGAAGATATATACAACAAACATTAACTACAATGGATAGGAATAAATAATCATAACATAAAAGCATTGTAATACATATACAATAGGCAGTTTGGGCAATCATGAGTCCCCATCCCTGGAAAGGGTGGGGGGAATTAAGAATACAGTTAACCATAATATAAATACATATGGATTAGGAATAAAGATAGTTAAAGATAAATCATACAGTAAAACATAGGTAATTGCAATGGTTAGGTAGATGGCTATCCCTGTCTGGGGCAGGCAGGATAGCCCATGGAGCAGCACAATAGGTAGATAAGCATAGAGGGGTTGAGTGGTAGGTCTGGGTACTAAGGAGGGAAGGTTTGATGATTACTTGTGACAACAACAGTCTGTGTGGGGGTGATCCTATCAGGTGAGGGCAGGTTTAGATCCTTTATCCTCAGGGTTGAGGTGGTGCTGATAACTTGGTGGTTGAAGGGGAAGGTTCCGGTGCTTAAGATGGGAGAGGGAGGGGTAACACCCCCTCCCTCCATTTGCAGGACAACTGAGGGATGAAACCAGTACCGTTATCTGACATATTTTCAGGTGGCTTGATAATTGTAGAATAACAGGATTTAGCTAGGTGCGTAGCATCACTATAATGTCTTGGTTTCTGCATGGTCCAGAGCTGCCGCATACCACAATAATATTGGTATTATTTTCATCAACAATTTTATTAAATGAAAAAATTCTTTCTAATAAATTGTCATAAAATCTGAATCAAAGTTATAGAATTCTTGACAGGTTTAAGATCAGCATCAAGAACAGGAAAACAAGAAAACCTTTTGGTCATGGTAATCCCCTCAGAATGATGTCAACATGAATCACATTCTTTAATATCCTCACAGACCAAACGACAAAGTTTTTAGATAGAAAACTGAAATCTTAACAAGAAACTTAGTAATTCTTTCTACTACAACCGAGTAAATCTCATTTCTCCAATAATCAATCTAAATGAGAAACGTGAAATTTTGAGTAGCTTCGCTACAAAGAAGGATGAGAACACATGAAAAATGATTCTTTCAATATGGGATACTGTATAATATTACAGTTTTATCTTTTACAAAATCAAATCATCCATTGTATTTTGAAAATATATTAGATTTAATATGTTCATTATAAATATATTATTATTTTTGTTAATTGTACTAAACTACCGTCTTTTTCCTTTCATGAAAGGGAATTTTAAATTACCCTATACTAAACCTCCCTGAAATAAAGAACTTATCATTTAGACAAAAAAACCTTACTACTTTAATTTATAGATTACATATAAATCATTGCGTAAATTTAACAAAATTAAGTATTAAGGTGTTACCATGCTAAAGTTAATGAGTACTATTGTCATAATTTTAAAAAATAAGAAATTATACTTATAAATGAACTTAAATATATCAATATTCTACAGAATTATTTGTAGGGTTAATCTGCTGCAAGCGTGTGTCTGTGCGGTAAGTGTAAGTGTATGTACGGGTCTATTGAATTAATAGTGTGTCTATAGGCAGAAATAAGAAATTACCAACAAGCGAAAAAATCTACTAAAATAATATTTGGGGGGCAGATGTAAAGGTCGTCAATTCTACCGTGTGTTGACCCCCTACGACAGCTGAAAATCACGTATAGGTTTCGTGATTTCTTACGTATTAATTTTGTTATTTATAGGTTTTTTTATTATAGGAAGATATTATCTACAACATTGCTCTTTAAATAGGCTTATTTTCTGACAGATGGACGTTAAACTTTAAAGGGGTTTTGTAATCCAAAAACAACGGGCGCGCGGGGGGTTTAAATTGTGCCAACCCCCTTATAAAACCAAAAAATTAATTCCTTTAAACACAGGCATGATGCATATTAAAATGACCGCATTGAAATGCTGATTACAAAGCTGAAAACCGGTTTTAAAAATATTGATTCAGTCTGAAATTATTTTCAAATAACCTACCAAAATAAACAGTTGTGACTAAATCATCTGTTTTAGGTAAGTTAATGAGATCTTATTCGAACTAGGAGCAATGTTTTTCAAAACGGTTTTCAGATTCATAATCAGCATTTAAAAGGAATTAAAATTTTTGGTTTTATAAGGGGGTGGGCAAATTTTATACCCCCAAACGCCTGTTGTTTTTTTTATTACAAAACCCCTTTCAAGTTTCACAGGGTTTTATATTGGCCCAGTAACCCTTGCCAATGTCTACTAATGTGAAATTCCAAAATCGACCCATACTACTATGGACGTACGGGAATAGAAAAGCGCAGCTACTGCTAACACCTTACCTGAACTTCTTGCAAGATGTTATCTAGGTGAGCATGAGAGGCTTTCTCAACGTGCTTCAAGTCAGCCTCAAAACCCTGAAAATAATTTAGTAAAAACTTCTGGGAGAAAGGAGATATTGGACTTTAAATTTCACTGGTCCCCAAAATTTTTAAAACCACGTTATCTTATTCGTGGAATACTATTGAATTTAAATTGGTAGTTCTAAAACTAGTAGAGACCAAACTTTTTAACTACTCTCCCAATAGAAATCGCTTCAGATAAAAATCTTTCCTTTAAAATCTAGAATAAAAATTTGGTTATCAAATTCAACTACTCCCTCCTCGAGTGCCCCTAGAGGCCTCTAGGGGCGTAGCCGCTAATAATTTTATATAATAAGAATATTATCAGAATTGATTTAAACGTTAGGTATAAATGAAATGAATAGGTATTTTTTTAAATGTAAAAATGCTTTCTAACTCAATAATGAGAAAAAATCCACCCACATTCATTCTACATTTTAAATTATTTTATTGGATACAAATTTCAGTAAAAAATATTCATTAAATTCTTTTTTAATCTGTACCTTTAGACTTAAAAAAAACAAGCCCAATCATGACCATAAGTAGTGTATTATAATATTCACAATGAAAAGATATGCGGTTTCTCTCAAAGCGCCTCGAATAGATAGAAAGTAAGGGGGGGAGGGGGGTAATTTCTATAAAATTGGGCAGGCACGGAGATTTCCGTACTCGTTAGGCACTATGAGAAAGAGCACCAATTTGTAAAACTGACCTTGACCTCTGGGAACCTCTCGTGCACTACATCCACAATATAGTTGACTATTGTACTTCTCTTGTCAGATGACTTTGTTGTGTGTAGGTTGTCCAGGGAGGACAACTTAAACCCGTACGCGGAGCCCTGCAGCAGGTCAATGTTGATTAATATAATTTTTAGTATTATTTCTTTTTACGGGCGCAGGATTCTCCTTCGTTTTATAAGTGGTTCCAGAGTATCATCCGCAAGTAATGGGATGCGATACTCTAACACTCAAGGATATTAGATTAAGGAACGCCCAACAGACAACCAACCCATTAATTGCACGACCTTTATCTGATAAGTCCTAACAGTGCATGGTAATAATTTGCGCCTGTTAATGGGCCAAGATATTCCCCACACTATTCATGTCGCGCGCCTGACAATAGCGCACAGTTGGAACCATTTTTAACGTCTTTAGTTATTACGCTGTGCCGGGCCAAGTTTTAAACCTATTACCCGACGACGAGCGGACGTTGGTATCATTTTAGTAAGTGGGGAGGGAACAACTATTAATGTTACCTTGTAATCAAGGTACAAGGACAAGTTATTATATTTTAAACCAAAATTAAAGGTGGTAAAAAAACCACTTAGGCTATGTTCGCAGTATAAAAATTTAGATTAAACACCATTGCCTTTTTAGACGAATTCATATAGTTTCCAAAGGCCAGGATGATTTCAAGAATTTTCTGGAACTTTCTAGAGTTGCGGGTTCCTTTGGAGGCCAGGTAGACAGCCTCGATGCGCGGCTTGATGGCATGCGCGTTCTCGTAGAAGGTGGACATGAAGGACATTATATCGAGTTTGGTTCCCAGCCGCTGGATTTCTGACAGTTTACTCATCAATCTAAAGTTATTTTTCAATATTAATAAGATAACTTTTAGAGAGTCTACAGTGCACAGTACGCCTTGGTATTGTCAAGGCATTCCCCCTACTCTTTCTTTTAATGGCATGCCTCTTATATAACATTGAACAGAGGTGGATTCTTAAAAAGAATTAGGGTCGCTGCCTCACCAAAATTGTTTTTGTGAAAAATACTCCAAAATCACATAAAAATCTACAAAAATTAAATGCAATCTTCTATGATTTTGGAGGATTTTTTACAAAAACAAATTTGGAGAGGCAACGTTCATATTTTTTTAAAAAATAATCCACATCAGTATCTTATTGTTAATATTAGTTTATCTTTCAATTACATAATATTTGAAGAAAAAAGTTTATCAAATTTCAAGTAAAAGATATACCTAATAGACGAATGTTTATAAAATATAAAGAATATATTATTTGTGCCTTAATAAAACAATTTTTATCTATAATACAAAGTAGAATGATGTCTGTCTGTCTGTTTGTACCGAAGGATCTCGCTAACCGCTGAACCGATCCTGTTCTCCTTTACAGGGTAGCTTCTCATAGGTCTTGGGAATGTTTATAACTATTTTCTTGGAGGGTGGGACACCCCTAACCCCCCCCCCCAATTTTTTCTTTCTTTTAAAACTAAAATTAAAATAGTGGGGTCGATCAAAACCCCCAAAAATAAAATTAAAAAAAAAATATTTTTAATCTAAAATGCGAAAAATTAGGTGAATTAAACCACTTGGGGCGAAGCTGATAGTTTATTATTAAAGAACTAAAAGACCTGGGTATTTTTGTTAACTTTACGCCAGTTAAAAAATACCATCTTTCACAGTGAGGTGTTTTTAGCCCCGTATTAATTACAAAAAGCCCACGTGACTGAACAATAAAATTCTAAAAATAAATTTATTTAGACAACGAATGCGAGAATAGTTATTGATCGTATTTTTGACATCAATCCCCAGCTAATAGAATGAAATATTATAAAAGGCCCGGACCAAAAAGTTATGATATTCATACCTATTGATATTCGTTGAAAATTGTTTTAAAACTATACTACACATGATTTTTCAGTATGGCTAAACAACGGTTCTAATTCAGCAGATATTAATCGGTTCGAAGCCATATTGAAAATAAATATTAAGTAAATATCTTACCTATCCTCTTCTGTTAGCTTTTCCAGATCTTTCTTTTGGACAACTGTGTAATCCTTGTATGCCTTGATTTCTTCTGGCGTTGGCATTATTCTTTGTAGCAATTCTAGATAGATAGACAAATAGATAGATGGTAGATAGATAGATACTAAATAGATAGATAATTAGATAGATAGATAGTAATCTTTGTATGCTTTTATTTCTTCTGGCGTCGGCATTATTATTTGTAGCAACTCTAGATAGATAGATAGATAGTAATCTTTACATGCCTTAATGTCTTCTGGTGTTATTCTTTTTATCAACTCCAATTTTAAGGATGTATTGTTTGATAGATAGATAACTATATCACCCTCCCATCCCTTCTTCATGTAACAGTATTAATAATCTTACCTATAGCATCAAGACCAATGGCCGCGTTGTCCAGAGCATTTACATTCGCTATGAGATCATCTGTCGTCATATGCTGCGGTAACCGTCGCTTACAGATAGCTACATTCTTTAACCTTAATAGATAGATTCAGGATTAGATAGAAAGATAGATAGTTAGATGGAAGGAATAGAGGAAAAGCTACTGATAGTAATAATATGATTAGATAGAAAAGATAGAGTATTAGATAGAAGATATAGAAAAAGATAGAGGATTATAATGTAAGATAGAGATTTAAATAGAAAGATAGAGAATTATATCCTTATACTAAAGTAACAGGGTGTCTGTGTATCTGTGTGTCTGTCTGTGCGTCTGTACCGAGGGATCTCGCTAAACGCTGAACCGATCGGGTTCTCCTTAACAGGGTAGCTTCTCATAAGTCCCGGGAAGGTTTATAACTATTTTGGGGGAGGGTACCACCACCCTCCTAAGAGAAATGACAAAAAAATCAAAAAAAATTTCAAATTTAGAGGAGACTTCAACGTCAAATAAGGTGGTATCGTACATAAAAAATTAACTTTAACAAACAACAACATTTAAAGTGCCACTAGAGGCCTCTAGGGGCGTAGCCGCTAGTAGAAATATATAGTATTAGATAAAAAGATAGAGAATTAAATAGAAAGATAGAGAATTAGATAGAAAGATAACGGATTAGATAAAAAGATCTACTTATTAATTCCTCCCCTAAAATTTTTATTCCAACAAAATTAGAATTGTACACATTAAGAGTTTTTTTTATCGCCCTATCCTGTATCCCTAATAAAAAATAAATATTCTAATTAACAGATGACAAGATGACCTCATAACCATTTATTTACCTTGTGTTCTCAAGAAGTGTTTCCAACTGTGGCTGTCGAGGTTTAATTGTGCCACTATGTATTCCACCATCCATTCCATGACTGCCACCGCTTCCAGGCGTCGAGCCACCCACCCCCGGGCCAGCATTAAGCTTAAAGGCCTCCTCAAATTTGGCAAAGTCCAGGTCGTTGAAGACCTTATCACCCATGGTGTACCACACAGTGTTGTTAATATTACGTGGCGGTATCACATGAATTTGTAGTGTGGGCAGGCGGTTGTTGGGCACAACGGCGGGTTTGATGGGCAGGTCAAGCGGCCGGGGAGGTGCAGGGATTCCCATGCCCGGGGGGCGCGGAGCACCAGGTATTCCTGGGGGTGGCGGTGGTGGGGGACCTCCGCCCTTTCCCATCATCATTGGAGGTGGTGGAGGGGGCGGGGCGGAGGAAAGCATAGGTGGGGGAGGAGGTGGTGGCGGTGCAGCGGCTATAGATGATTTTCCCGCATTACCGTTGGTGCTCGCAGCACCACCGCCACCAGAAAGGTTGGAGTTCAGGCTGGTCGTTGACGCAGATTTTAAACTGTCACGCTCCATTTCAAGCTCTTTTATTCGGATCTAAAAAAAATATTTGGTAAGTTTTTGATTTGATACCTACCTCTTTTTAACGCTTTTAAGAAACTAAAAAAAAATAAACAAGCGTTTGTTAAGCATTTTTATTTTGAAACCTTGTTTCTATACTCCAAAACAGCTCTTTGCAGGATAGTTCTCTTCTAATAATAAAAGATTTATGTAAATAAATTTTGATGAAAAAAATACATTTTAAAATTTTGGTCATATGCCAACCAAATTTTGCATTAAATAAATATTATGAAATAATATTTCAATACATAAAGTGTGTTAGGGTAGCGTGGGGTTATTCCGGTCACTTTTTTGCTTCTACCCAATAAAACATACTTCCAAAAAACTTTTTCCGGTTTTTTGATCGCTAATGAATGATATGGCAATGAGGAAGAAGCCTGTCCTGGTCCGATTAAGATCTCGCAACTAGAACTCGGTCAAAACTCGGTCTAAAGGGCGGCGGGTGGCCTATACCAGAATTACCCCACGCTTGAGGTAATTCCGGTCATTTGACTTTGGGGGGGGGGGGGCGGGGGGGGGTGGTAAAAAGTTGATTGAATCGCAAAAAAACATCATTTTTTTCATGCAAAATTTTTTTTAAATCATACTTTTTATTATATGATTATGTTTTTTTAAGACAATTTCTGATTCGCAGGTCTTGGAATTTTTCCCCAAAAAAATTTTTAATTTTAAAAATCCTGCTAGTTTTGACAGCAGATTTCAATACATATTTTCTTGTCTCAAATTGGCTAGGATTGATCTACAAGGGTGGTTAGGGTGTCTAAAGATGCAGAATTACATGCCTGACAATAAAGCCAAAATGATATGGGGTCTAATTCTAATATTTCAACACATTTTATGCAACAGGAATTTTGAAAAATACAAAATCTTGAATATGCACTCTAAATCTTGGTGATAGAACCTTTATGCTGTAGAGTTTTTGTTAGAGCATGCAAAAAGATTCCTTTGGACGCTTTAAACACCTTTCTAGCTCAATCCTAGCCGATTGACATAAAAAATCCAAACCGCGCAAAAATCAAAACACCCTCTTATATGAATGCTGACCGGAATATTGTGGCCAAATAATGATGAAACATATAAAAAAGTAACACACTTTATAGATAATTTTTTACTAAAATTCTATTCAAACTCTTACCAAATACAGAAAAAATCTATTCTTATATAAATATTTTTTCAGATGTTTTAATATTTCTAAACTTTAAGAATAAAAATTATACCATAAGCGAATCAATAGTTTTAAAGGCCTTTTTATAAATAAGAAAGTTATAGCCCCTACAGCGGCCATTTTCTAAACCTTGCTTAACCTAACCTTAACTAAAAAAAGCATGAAAAGCTACTGTGAAAATAAAAGGCAATAAACTTTGGACGCTACCCACTATTTAACTTAAAGTTAAGAAACAATAAAATACTATTTTCGGTGTTGTCTGCCGACGGATTGTAAATTACGGATTCGGATTCTGGGTCTAAAATGGGTCCAAAAATTTTGCGGATTTCGAACTCCAGATTCGGATTGCCAACCCTAGATTTAGGTAGGTACAAACTTAAAACTTAAAAATTCTAATGAAGTTAAAGAGGACTATCCACGAACAAGAGCAAGTGATTCTAAGCATCTTCCAGCATTGACCCATAGTATTTTTTAGTAAATATACTAGGTTTATGTTTAATATTTGCTTTATCGACTAAAAAGTTAGGTTTCACCATGGTTTTATATGAAAAAAAAACTTTGAAATGTTAAGCATTGTTTGGTGCAATCTGATCGAATGTTTTGATGAGTTCAAACTGTTGTTTAAAAGCTTTGACACAAAAGTATATTATTGTGATTAAAAATGTATATTTAGAAAAGGGTTGGTAACTTGTTAACAGTTTGATTAATGTACTTTTGCAATTTACAACATTTAATGCTTTTCTGCAGTGTTATTTTATTTTGTCCTTTGAACTCAACAAAGCATTTGATGATATTGCTTTAAAAATTGATTTACATTTCTAAGTTTTTTTCATATATAACCATGGTGAAACCTAACTTTGTAGTCGATAAATCAAATATTAAACATAAACCTAGTATATTAACTAAAAAAATACTATGGGTCAATGCTGGAAGATGCTTAGAATCACTTGCTCTTGTTCGTGGATAGTCCTCTTTTGTTGAAATATTTTTGTAAAAATATAATTACGATAAGATTTTATACTAAAATATCCTATTTCTCTGTACCTTTGACAATAAGACATATATTTGATGTATTTTTTGACAGGAAATATATCAAAAAGAAATTTCAGATCAAGTTACACTTCTATGAGTACACCAATTTTTGCAAGATTCATCGCAAAATCTCTTTTTCCGTATATATACGTGCACTGAATATTCAAGTAAATTATTATGTACTAGTGGCGATGCCCCTAGAGGCCTCAGGGACACTGAAGGAATTTGATGTGGGGGTCATTTTTCTATGGACGAATTCTCTTCGGAGGTTCAGACACCTCTCCCCCGATATAGTTATAAACCTTCCCGGATCCTTTAAGAAGCTTCACTAAAAAGATGAGCCATATCAGTTCAGCAGTAAGCGAGATCCTTCGCCTCAGACAACAAATCTTATTTCTTTATCCTATTATATAAAGTAGTAAGCATTTTTTGTCTGTCCCGAAGGATCTCGATAACCGCTGAACCGATATTGTTCTTCTTTACAGTGAAGCTTCTTATAGGTCCTGGAAAGGTTTTAAATTATTTTTGGGGAGGGTGCCTTCCCCCCCAAAAAAAATTATTTCTTTACTCTTTTGAAACTCAAATTTAAAATGTGACGAGGTCGACTTTTCCCCTTCCTACTTTAAGTGCCCCTAGAGGCTTCTAGGGGCGTAGCCGCTAGTATAATACCTAGGATTATCTTTTTTATATTAATGTAAAAACTTCTAATGTAATCTATAAAATCAGAAGTCAATGATTATAATAGGTAGGAACCTTTTTTTCTTCCAGAATTTTTTTTAATGCTTTCTTCTTTTAAAGGGAAGGAAAGTGCAATAGCACTTTTATCGCCTTCATTTTATTACTACATACCAATAATTTTTAACAAAACAGAATTTGACACACTCCGTATCGTTCTCCACAAAAATAAACCGTCAAGGAAGTCCATGTCTCACATATCCCCTTTTTAATTTAGTATCGGCAGACAATTGTCTATAAACCCGGGCAATAAATAAAAATAAGAATATTAACATAAATAAGTAGCGCAGCTGTAATGAAAATATTTACCTCCAGAACACTTTGTCTCTTCTTCTTTTCAACCTCTTCTTTTTCTACGCTTTTCTTTAGTGTACTGTACTCACTTCGGACCTAGAGGGTTAAAAATGTTTATCAGACAGGGATAAATATGTCAGTGTGGCGTAGAAATTAAAAATTACCAAACTGTTACGGAGCATGAATCGTAGATAGTGAGAGAAAGGGGGTTACTGTCAATTAAATTAATCAAAACCCAACATAGATTAAAATTATTGGCGGAAAAGTTTGAATACTTGAACTTTGTACAAACAAATCATGATTCTGCTCTGGCTATCCAATGTTTTTTTTTTAACTAACGAATGGCAGAACGAGTATTTAAACTTTGGGTGCAATATTATTAATAATAATTATTAATTCCTCAGCTACTTTATTTTTAACTAGTGGCTGTACTACTACTCCTAGCATCTAGGAGCTCTGTATTCTAAGGAGTAAGAAAAGTCTGAAACCAAACTTAGAGATAAATAGCCTAAAACCATCCATGAACCTGTAAGAATCTTCCATAATATAGAGAACTCAATCGGTTCAGCAGTTCTCGAAATCTTAAGCTACAGACAAAAAAAGTTTATTTCTTTATAAAACAGGATAATTGGAGGAAAGATTATTATAAAGTCTATTGTCCTATCCCTAGCTCCCTGATTTGGTATAAACAAAAGAATGAATAGATATTCTTTATATATAAATGAACCAAAATATAATTATTCCTACTACCGGTTTCTCAAACGTAATTAATTAATCAAAATATTAAATCTGAAAATTAAAATTTGTTTTTTATCAAGAAAATCCGTAAGGGGTTAACCCCCCCCCCCCCCCCCCCACCAAAAAATCATTTTCATCAAATCAGGTATGCGTTATCAAAGGACCTAAAAATTGTTAAGAAAAAAAAACACCTAAAATATTAACTTATTATGATTTAGATCAAATTTTCTTAATTATCATCAAATTACGCATATTTGACTGTGATATAATTGAACAGAAAAATCAGATGAATAGCATAATTTTATCATACAAAAATTTGTTTTTAACGGAAAGAGCTAACCTTTCCGGGCGGACTGACCGACCCTAATTTTTAATAACCTTCGCTTTTAAAAAGGACATTAATGGATTATTTGAATTCCAAAAAAAATACTTTCACACAGTTAAGCTAGTTAAGCACTGATAACCCCTTTATTTGTTTATACAGACAAACTTATTGGAGACCTTTGTTTTGGAGGTTCCAAAAGGGTCATACAAATGACGAGTATGCATTAAAAATTTGGGGTATAGTCCCTTTCGAGACAACGCCTCTTCACAGTAGATTTTCTCCTATATCTAGCACCTGCGGTGGGCTCTAACATTGCAAGACCAATTGCCTAACCCTGTGGGGCATTCACCTAACTTAACATAAAAAAGCTACTATGAAAATACGACAGAACGTCCCTTAAGAGGCGTTGTCACGAAGAAAGTATACCCAAAATTTGTATACCTTTTCCTCTTGTTCTTTGTGCAAATTTACTTCTGTCTGTAATTCATCTATCCGTTTCTCATATTGGACCTAAAAATAACATTTAACTCAATAACAACATACAAAATAGTAAAAAAACATCACAATTACGATAATACAGATATTTTGCGTCGCCGTTTTTATTCTATAAAAAATGTGATATTAGTAAATTTTGAAATAAATCTAGAAAAATAATGAATAGTGAAAAACACCTAAACGTGCATTTTATCATCCGGCCCACCAATGACTTCATCCCTCCCACACCCCCTCTCTCAATGCTGCTAAAATATTTCATATTTCCCCCAAACGTGGCCTATTCCCACAGCTAGAGTACAACCAACCTTTTGATTGCACCACTTTTTTCTAACGGCCCTAACTGGGAAAATAACAAGAAGGTCATGTTAATATGCAGCCGACGTTTTTAACATCTTAAGTTATGCCTTGAACCTAATCCCTCCCTTATAACAACTAAAAGACGTGTTTAATTACCTCTTTGCTCATCATATCAGCCTCCAGTTCTGAAAACATTTCCTTGGCTCGCCCCAACTCCTCCTCCAGGTCCTATAATTGACAGTTATCCTTATTAATGGACAAGATAATGATAGATTGATATCAGGGTGTAAGGATTAGTACTGTGTAAGAAAATGTTTTTATGTATGTACTATGTATGCTTGCTAAGATTTCGTACACGACATACGTCTAGACCCGAAGAAAAAAATACTCAGCCGATTTCTAAAATAAAAATATTAATACCTTATACTTAAACGTAAATTTCTTTTTAAAACATACATTATTAACTTAAAAAATTTCTTAACCAATATATAACTATCTATAATACAAAGTAGCTTGATGTCTGTCTGTCCGTCTGTCTGTCTGTCCGTCCGTCTGTCCCTTAAGATCTCGGTATCCACTGAACCGATCGGATTCTACTCTTCAGGGTATATACCGGATTCTATTCTTCAGGGTATATACCTATTGGTCCTGTGGTGGTTTTAAGCTATTTTCTTGGGGGGTGGGACACCCTCAACCCCCCAAAAAATGAAATTTCCCCCCCCCCTTAAAAAAAAAATTGGGGGGAGAGTATGGTTCAGAGCACCAGAATTTTTTTTTATTCTTTATTTTTTTTTAAAACTACCTCATGGGACAAAGCCCCTAGAGGCTAAGGGCAAAGCCACTAGTGTTATTAATAAAGAATTTAATAATAAATTCCCTAATTAGGTTTAAAAAGTTTCTGATTAAAAAAATTCGTAACAGAGTTACCAAGAACCAAAGACAGTGACTTGTGATACCAAACTTTTCTGCCAATTTAATATCATGATTAATGAGACAACATGAATTGTTTTTAAAAGCGAAGCTTTTCTATATAATTAGGGGCACTTAAGGATACATTGAGAGGTTTTAATAAATTTGGGAGGATATTCATTTTTTTCTTAGGGGAATAGCTAGTGGGAGGGTGGTAAATACCTTCCCTTGAAATAGTTATTAACCTCATCTGGACCTATGAGAAGATACATTGTAAAGGAGAACAATATTGGTTCAGCGGTTAGGGAGATCCTTCGGTGCAGACAGACAGACGGCCAGACATATTATTATATTTATACAAGAATAATTAAAACTAATTAGAACGAAGATCTCAGAAACCACTGGATTATTTGGTTTATGTCCTTTTGGGCCTTAGGTCTGTAAAATTAAGCAGTCATGGTATTATACTTATAATTAAAAGGACCGAGTCATGCCATTCAAAGAAGCTTGGTATAGGTCCTTGAGTGGTTAAGGCTGTTTAATTACCATAACGTCAGGTATAAAAATATTGTATTTTTTTTCAGATACCATTTCCCTGTTACAATATGTTACTAATTAAAGTAATTTTTACTTCTTAAGAAGAATTTAATAAGGTGAGGGAGAGGGAGTTAAAACGTACAACAAATTTATCCAGAAACAAGTAGTTACAAAATATTTTCCTAGTAAATAATTCTTAATATGGAATTAACAGTATGTTTATCTGTGTGAGTTTGTGTGTAGTTTTTTGAGACTTGACAAATTTTATAATTATCTAATTTTAATTATTATGTACACTTTACAACGAAATACATTAATCCCTATACTAAAGTAACAGGATGTCTGTGTGTCTGTGTATCTGTGTGTCTGTACCGAAGGATCTCGCTAACCGCTAAACCGATCGGGTTCTCCTTAACAGGGTAGCTTCTCATAGGTCCCGGGAAGGTTTATAACTAATTTTTTGGGGGGTGGGACTTCCCCAACCCCCCCCCCAAAAAAAATTCTTTTTCTTTTTAAAACTAAAATTAAAATAGTACGGTAGACTAACCCCCCCCCCCCAATAAAAAAAATAAAAAATTCCCCTCCCCCCAAAAAATGTTTTTTCTTTTTTATTTTAAATCTAAAATACGAAAAATTGGTTTGATCAAACCTCTTGGGGCAAAGCCTCTAGGGGCTAGGGGCGAAGCCGCTAGTACTTAAAAGAAGTTAAAGTAATTTTAATATTGGAAACGATGAATATTTAAAGAATTAAATACAAGTATGTCCAAAAGTAACACAGCCATAACAAACTTCAAACAGTAAGAAATAAAACATGAACAGAAAGCTACAATATCTATAATACAAAGTAGAACGAAGTTTGTTTGTCTGTCTGTCTGTTTGTTTGTAGCGAAGGATCTCGCTTTCCGCTGAACCGATCGGGTTCTCCTTTACAGGGTAGCTTCCCATAGGTCCCGGGAAGGTTTATAACTATTTTCTTGGGGGGTGGGACACCCCCCCCCAAAAAAAAATGAAAAATACCCCTACCCCCCAAATATTTTTTTTTTTAAATTTAAATTAAAATAGTGGGGTCGAATTCCCCCCCCCCCAAAAAAAAAAAAAATTGGTTTGATTAAACCTCTTGGGGCAAAGCCCCTAGTGGCTAGGGGCGAAGCCGCTAGTAAAATATAAAAGGACATGAATTAAGTTGAGAAATAGCAAAGATCAGAGAATAATCTCGCCGTTGAAAAAAAATACTCAAATTGAAGTAATATTTAATTTTTCATATATTTTGTCTTATATTAGACTAGCAGCTTCGCCCCTAGCCTCTAGGGGCTGTGCCCCTAGAGGTTTGATCAAACCAATTTTTCGTATTTTAGATTTAAAAGAAAAAAAAAAAATTTTAATTTTCTTTGGAAGGGGAAATTTTTTTTTATAACACCCCAACTATAGAGTAACTTTCTACCAAATTTTTCTTTTACATTAAAAATTCATTAAATGGATCAAGTAAAGTTCAAAGAATAGAACTTCTAAATAGTGATGGCAATCCGTCGAATTTTTGGGCCGGATTCGGATTCCGAATTCTTAAAAGAATCCGTCAAAATAATTGGCGGATTTCTTGCGGATTCCGGATTCTAGCAATATTTTAAAAGGCCTTTATTAAAAATTAAAAAATTTAAGTGCTACATATGTCCTAAAAATTAATGTTTTTGTTTTTTTTCTATAATTCACTTCCGAGAATTGAACCAGATTTTAAAAGATATTATATATAATGATGATAATCTTTGCCTTCAAAAAGGGGAAGTTGAAAGAAAAAACTCAAGACGCTAATTTTAGCCTACCAATTTAGAATCCGGAATCCGCTATTAAAAAACGGATTCCGGATCCGGATTCGGATTCCAAAATTGGCCCAAAAATTGGGCGGATTCCGGATCCCGGATCCGGATTCCGGATTGCCAACCCTACTTCTAAAAGCTAAAAACTTTTTAGTCTGTTTGTGACAAAACAGCTAAAGGTTATGCTTGGACATTGTTTAAACCGGCGCGGTCGGCAAAAGAATGCTGAATTAGTCGGTGTCTGTCCAAGGATGAACAATGAACATGGAGGGCTTGGCTAAAAAAAGAATTTCGCATTTATTTGCGCTTCGGTAAGACTGTTATAATTGAGCCTAAACTATTCAATACAGTTACTAAGATGTGCGAATATAACATGTGCATTAATCCTTTGGCCGCTAAGATATTTGGAAGGATTCATTTCAGCAACATTTTGCTGTGAACTGCACTAGATTCAGTTAAACGGCTGGTAACAAGAAAATAATTTAAATTATTTAACATGAAGTGTTTACCATAAATACCAATTAAGAAGTTTAAAATAAAGATTATGAAACATTCTTTGATGAATATTTTTAAAAGTAAATCGAAGCTTCTTTCTTTATTATGATGCTCTTGCTCGACCAGAGTCCATTCATACATGAAGGTTATCATAGTAAATTTAGGCATGTTGGTAGAATCCTACTTATTACAAACTTTTCATCAAGATTCCTTTATTTTAAGCAATATTAGTGATAAAGACATACTTTTATTGTATAAACTTATTAACAATATTGTGATCTTCAAATGTTATACTCATAAGGGCTGTCACTTTATGTACTTCCACGTTCTTGTTAACCCAAAAGTCCACATTTATTTCTTCGCCCTTTTGGATGTTATTATCCCTTGTTGATCAATATTTCTAATGGAATTTTAATAAAACAATTTATAGTTTTCCAGTATTACTAGTATATATAAGACTTTATAAAAGTCTAACGCGCATAATATTCTCACGTTTCACCTGCTCGATATCAAAATAATCATTTATCGCATAGGTATTATTAAAACCAGTTTGTTTAGCCCCGAAATGCCGAAGGCACGGGCATTGTACATTTTTATATTCGTAGAAAACTGGATATAATGATACGATGCTATGCATAATTTTCAGTATGGCTGAAAACCGGTTCTAATCCACCGGATATTAATCGGTTTCTAAGCGGTACTAAAAAACTTGTATCTGTACCTGGACTTGATCCAGAGCTGCCTGTTTAGCCTCCGCCTCCTCCATGATGGCGGCCACGTCAAATTCGTTGTCAACATATGCAGATATCTAATATATTTTACAAAAATTAAATAAATAGCAATAAAGGCGGTTTTTTCTCCACAAAACCCTTAGGTACCCTTATATAAAATTAAATTAAAAATAAGGGAGAGGGGATATTATGAAATCCCGCAAGGTCAGGGTAGTGTAGGTATAAACTCCAAAGGGGTTAGGAATAAGAAAAGCACCCCATCTTCTTCCTGCCCATTTCCTATGGTAATATCTTAAGCTATTGTAGGTATAATATCAAGAACTAATTTTCCAAAACTATTTTGACTTCAACTACAATAAGCACAATAAATATGACAATAACACGGCGCTAATGTTGAAAAGAGACTAACTACAAAAAAAATTATAAATGTTTCATCAAAAATTCTGTTCCAGTCCCGAAGGGAATTTGCCGATTTAAGTAAGTAAATTTCTTTATAATTTGTTATCTTTTGATTCACTTTTGGATGAGTATCTTAAAAGTTGATGTCTATTTTTCTATCTCAATTAATACAATATAAAATACCTGTACAGCTAATTCGTCAGATTCATGGTTCTTCAAATGTTCTAGACACTCGTCCAGTCCCAGATAGGTAAATTCGTACTGCAAGGCTACCCGGAAATTCATATCCTGAGAATAAATGTTTTAATATCTTGTTTATTTCCGAACAATGGACGTCAAAGCTTTTTTTAGAGGGATAAAATTTCAAAGGTTTAATGTGACTACCCCCCCCCCCCCCCCCAACCATACACGACTATGTTACAAACCATAAATAATACTAATTGGTACAATTTTTTGTATTATAAAATTCAAACCCTATATACTAACTAATAACTAATGTCCTAAATACTTGAATCTATTTGTTTATTCGCCTCTATAAACAACAATATTATGGCAGGGTTCCCATAAAATCCTTATACTAAAGTAACAGGATGTTTGTGTGTTTGTACCGGAGGATCTCGCTAACCGCTGAACCGATCGGGTTCTCCTTAACAGGGTAGATTCCCATAGGTCCTGGGAAGGTGGATAACTATTTTGGGGGAGGGTATTACCACCCTCCCAAGAGAAAACACAATAACTCGAAATTTTTATTTTAAGTATAGAGACTCCTACGCAACCTTGAACGCAACAAAAAAAAAACTAAACATCTAAAGTGCCACTAGAGGCTTCTAGGGGCGTAGCCGCTAAAAAATAAATAAATAAACTAACCTCAACAGAATGTACAACAATATTGATGAACTATATACAGGCAACCATGAACTATACTAACCTCAACAGAATGTACAACAATATTGATGAACTGTATACAGGCAACCATGAACTATACTAACCTCAACAGAATGTACAACAATATTGATGAACTATATACAGGCAACCATGAACTATACTAACCTCAACAGAATGTACAACAATATTGATGAACTATATACAGGCAACCATGAACTATACTAACCTCAACAGAATGTACAACAATATTGATGAACTGTATACAGGCAACCATGAACTATACTAACCTCAACAGAATGTACAACAATATTGATGAACTGCATACAGGCAACCATGAACTCTATCTGGAACTCTGAAGGATTTGTAAAGTAGGACACAAGGGTTTGAAATCTGTGGGTCTCTCTCATCTCCTAAATAAACAACAAAATTTAATTAAGTTGGTTTTATTGAAGTTTGAGGGACGGCAAGTAATGCCGTTGACTTTTTTACAAGTTAAAAATATTATTCTAGAAGAAAAAATAGAAATAATGAAATCAATAAAAAGAATGAACTGAGATTACTTGAAGGCAAATGTATTTGGAAACGTCAATTTTTTTTCATCACTACTTCCCTTTATAGATAATCTATAAAGGGTTTTTCAAAAATGAAATAAGGTAAAATTTCATTATTTTAATTGTTTAAGTAAATTTTGTATTTTATGCTATTTTTCTTTGTTTATTGTTATTTTATAAATGAGACAATATTAATTAAATTCATAAATCTTAATCTAGGTCACTCTATTGAAAATACATAGGTATATAGAAATTTAGTACGTAAATGTAATTTTTTAAAAGGAAATGTTTTGTAAGAAAAAACAATTCGAAAGAAATGATGCCTATGATTTAAATAAAAACTTACACAGAAGACGAAACGTTTTCTTTTCAATTTTGAAAAAAAAACTCTTTTCTTTCTTGTATATTAAAGGTTTTTAACATTTCTTTTCTTTAACATATTTGACAAAAACTATATGAGACAAATAACAATAATGAGGTTATATTCAGTGATGATGTTATGGTAGCTTGATTTTCTGAAATTAGGATTCAGATAAACAAGGAGATTGGTTTTGGTATTCCATCGGCGGCACTCCCCTTTCTCGTGAAAGCTACTTATTATTTACACCAACATGTCCATAAAATGCAAGTAAATAATAAACATGGTTATTATATTATCGTTCTACTACTATTTTTAAGCCTTAAAACACACACCTTTACGGATTCTACCAGAAACCTACCCCTCTCTTAGAAGGCAAATAATATTAATTTTTGTTATAAACAAAGATATTCAAAAGTTCTATGTTCGATTATCTGTTGGTTTGGTTGGTAATGCTGTTGTCACGTGTTTAAGTACATCCTACAGGTAAACTCTTTTATGGATGTGTCTTAGCATAAGAAATCACCAATATGAATCACACAGCAAATGCCAGGGTGCTATTTATTATTCTATTACTCTACTAAGAATATATATTTTTGTTATTTACTTGAATATATGGCTCTTATATGAAAACTAGGAATTGGTATTCGTCAATTCTATCAAAATTCAATGGAAATCTCATTGCTGGTTACAGTTAGGCATCATGAGCTAGATAAAATTAATAAAGAGGATAATTTTTATCGCGTTATCCCGTAAAGTTGGGTGTTGGGTTGTAGTCAAATGCTCTTATTAAGTCAAACTGTTCAAAAGTAGGACCATTTTACATAATATATACATTTGGTTATAATTAAGAACACTTTGACTTAATAAGAGCATTACAGAATTACGCAAATAATGACCCTCTTTAAACTAATTATAGAGCTTGTTTAGAATCTTTAGCCAATGAGATAATGACTAGAAATTTTGACAAACCACAAAGCTTGTATGGAAGCATCAGCCAATGAGAGATGAGATATTTTGACTTGACACAGCTTTGTAAGAATCATTAACCAATCAGTGACAAGAAATTTAGACTAATCACAGAGCTAGTTTAGAATCTACAACAGAGCTGGATCTTTAAATGTGTAGCCGTTCCCGCTGCCAGAGGTACAGCCACTAACCTAATAGTGATCTTTAAATCAAATTGGCTACGCGTGGCCACGGCTTTAAATCTTTAAATCACAACCACTTTTTAAATTTTCAGTAAAAATATGAAGAAAAAAAATATTATGTAATAATACGTGAAAACTTTAAACATTTAAAAATCCATGTTTTATTGGCAGTACTGGCAGTGGCTACGGCAACGGCTACACATTTAAAAATCCGGCTCAGATAATCGAGAAAGTATTTTGACCTATCACAGCCAATATATAATAAGAGACAGATTATAGTTAAAATATCTTTGGCCACAGAATAGGTATTAAGTAATTGGATGAGAGAGCAAAAAACAACGTTAAAGTCGTACTAACCGACAAACATAGTATACATGATTACCAAAAAAATCATTCGCCCCACAAGATCTCTGAATATCCGTCTCTAATCCATGATTTATCCCAGGAAAATATTTATTTGGATAACAAGAATTTATGACCGAAATTTTGATATTCCAGCTTTGTCTATTTACATAAATATTTGCTAAATCAGAGATAATGTGAACTGCTTCAAGAGAAAAAATGGAGACCAAAGAAATCTCGAATCCAAGTACCTTAGAATTTAATTTCCAGTATGGCTTCGAAACCGATTAATATCCGGTGGATTAGAACCAGTTCTCAGCCATACTGAAAAATTATGTATACCATCGTATTATATCCAATTTTCTACAAATATAAAATGTACAATCATCTCTGGATTAATAAACAGGTACTAATAATATAATTGTAATTTTTTTATCTGCAGAAAGCTGTTCATAATACAAGGCGATAAGTAGCTGTTATAGCTCTGAAAAAAAGTAGTGAAGATGTTAATATTTGTATTATAAACACTCTTGGAATTACTGAAAATGCACCATCTCTTGATCCTAGCTAACATATGAAGGAAAGTTTTGTAGAAAAAAATATAAAAGATATAAAACATTATTTATAACATTCCTTATAACATTATTTCGTTTTCAAATTCATAAAAAAAAAAGACGTCAGACAAATAAATTGAAAGATTTTTAGCTGCGAGCATTTCTTTGCTAATATTTATTACTCTACTGAGTTACTAAAAGACCGTCTAATTTTGTATAATAATCAAGATATTAAACAAAATCAAATTTTCAAAACCAGGGGACATTGTGCAGTTTATTACTCTAGTCCCCAAAGTTTTATAATAAAGTTTTCTTGTCCTGTCGCTAGAAAACTTCATTGAATTTTGATAGTTCAAAACATTTCAACCACTAATTGTAACCTACAGAAGGGGTAATATTGTGTAACATTAATGAGGATGTACATTGTACAGTAATTTCTTACATATTATCTTATCCCTTTAAATCCCTGTTAAAAACGGACCCCGTTATAAGTTAGCATTTAAATTTCTTTAAATTATATTTTTCTTTTAATGACTAAATAAAATTTTAGACTTATTGACCCCCCCCCCCCCTCCCCAGCCTTGTAGTGGGTGAGGGTTTAGTCACTGGCGTTAATTATTTCAAGATAATAATTCGAAAGTTTTTATCACGAATTATTTTTACAAAAAGGATCCTCGGATCAACTGCAGTTCACGGTAAAATATTCCTGGTAACGAATATTTCAAAAAATCTATGAATTTTAAAGGCTGCTAGCTGGCTGAATGTACAGATCATACCCGCACACCATTTTAAGCAGCACCAGAAGGCCTACAAATAATCTGGAATAGCCAAGATCCAATGATGCGCAAAGAAAGCTTCACTGAAAAAAAACGCGTAAAATAGGTCTTTTTCGCGCATTTCTCTGCACTGCGATATACTTATGCATTATTGATTTATAACTATTCAAGATTATTTGTAGGCCTTCTTATTTCGCTTAAAACAGTGTGCGGGCATTATCTGTACGTTCAGCCGTTTGGCAGCTAGCAGCCTTTAAAATTCATAGATTTTTGGAAATATTCGTTACCAGGAATATTTTACCGTGAACTGCAGTAGATCCGGATCCTCTGATGTCAAATGGACCAGAAAAGGTGATTTTTATTTTTGAACAATTTTACTTGAAACCCTAAAATCGAAGATTTTTATTTTTAATTGAACGGTTATATAAACGTTTTTAGCAAAGGTGAGCTAAATAAATAGAAAATATGGATTATAAAACATTCTGTAGAATGTATCTTCTTGATGTTTTTTTAAGAAGCGCAGCTAATACACAACTATGGTATGTTCATACGTCATTATGACTGGCAATACTTTAAGAAATCTCTATTAGCGGCTCTAGTGCTAGGGTGCAAATCCCAATTTAATATTGGAATTATGAAAATAGCTTCAAACTATGGAATGTTGAAAAAGTTTATCTATTATACAAAGTAGCTTGATGTCTGTCCGTCCCTTAAGATCTCAGTAACCACTGAACTGATCGGATTCTACTCTTAAGGGAATATACCTACTGGTCCTGTGGTTGTTTTAGGCTATTTTCTTAAAGGGTGGAACCCCCCCCCCATTTTTTTATATTTTTACGAATTTTGTTAATTTTCTTTAATTTTACGACTTTTGCTTATTCGCCATTTATTCGCGAAAATTTGCGATTCATTCGCATTTTTTTTCCCGCTGGGTAGGTAATAGAAGATGTAATTATAACTCTTGGGGCAAAGCCCCTAGAGGCTAGGTGCGAAGCCGCTAATTCCTTATAAAGCAGAACCTAAACGGTCTCGAGGCACATACGGAGGGACGGACAAGCACAAATACGAACGGACAGACATCCTTTTACTTGTTATTGATGCCCTACATATACTTGTGTACTAAAGTGTTCTTGTTTAGCTTTAAAATAAACGAAAGGAGATTATAAAATATTGTACTTAAAAAAAAGTAACACGTACTTCATTGTACTTAAAATCAAGCAACTAAATGTTCATTTACAGCTTTTTTCACAAAACTTATTTTATAATTTTAATAGTAATTTTTTAATTTATCTTACATTAGAGCCAGTTTATAGGAAGTTTATTGCATAAGTAATTTGATTTTCAATATCAATGGGCAAAACTGCAGGGAGGAAGGGGAAATTGGGCAGTTTGTTACATTAGTCCCCAAAGTTTAATAATAACGTTTTCTTAATCATGGGCTTAACTTGGAACTTTTTGTTGGTTCTTGAAGTTGAGTGTCCAAATGTTACAGCCAGTAATTTGATTCTACAAAAAAGGGAGTTCGGTGTGATGTAAATCATTATGGATGTACACCAATTTATCACCCATTGCCTTAACCCTATAGATCCCTAGCAAGATTGACTTACCATTAGCTGTAATTTACAGAAGGGGTAATTTTGTGTATTATTATTGGGGTTGTACATCAATTTATCGTCCCTGTAGATCCCTGGCAAAATTGACCCAACGTCTTGACATTATCTTAATATCTGGGTATCCCAAGTAAGTAAGTATGTTTAGCTGGATTTAAAAAAAAATAGATTTTGTAGATCAGACCCAACTTATTTTAGGCAGGACATTGTTGAATACGGGAGTAGTACAGTGCAATCCTTTCATTTTCCTAAGGTGATTGTCAACACCTTTCCCCACTCTCTTCCTCACGCACGCCATTGATGAAAGGGATGCATGGAGTTGGAGAGCAACATTAAATTCAGATGTAACTTTCAAACTTAACATTTGTATTTACTTTCAATCAATTCTTATTTTTTCCAGAGAATAGCTGGGATATGGGGATAACATAATAAAGGTTAAATAATATCCCCAATTTTCATGCATGATTTGCTGCCTCCTGTAGTTGGTATATTTTTGATGTAAGAAAGGAGGGTAGATTAAATTAGTTGCCATTGTCATTTCCCTCAAATGAACAAATGAGTTTCCAACTAAATTTTACAAAACGCACAAATCAGCAAAATTAATTTAAAGTTTTCTATTCTTCATTTAGTTAAAATTCTTTTGAATTTAACAAGCATAAGTTTATCTATAATTAAAGCAGCCTTAAAGAATAACAAAATTTTAGATAAAACAGCTTCGTTTTGTACATTTTACCCAATCATCCTATGAATCACCATTCAAATACCAGATGATGGGATAATCCTATCATGCTAAAAGTTGGTATAAAAAAAACTTGTTTAAAATGGGTTTAAATTGTACCTTGTTGTTTAATATCATCAAGTTCTTATAAAATTACTGACCTGCTTAAACGAGTCGAAAGCACTGAGAATAATTTCATGGCCGCCTTTCAGCAGACAAATAGCCGCCAACAGCTCCAGGACCAGTGCCTTCGTTCGTAGCCGCTCGTGGATTAATGATAAGGCGATTGAATTGATAGCCTGATACATTGATACTTAAATAGATGTTCAAGAAGAAACAAGGATGACAAAATAAATGAGTATAGAACAGCTATTCAGTTGTCATAAAAGAAAAGAAAGAGAGAATAAGAAATCTAAGAAAATCACAAAACCTTAAAAATTAAGGTCTTTTGAAGCATGAACGACAGACAGATTGAAAAAAAACAATCCATTTTCACCAAAAAATTCAGCTTTCTATCTTCAAAAGCAGCAGAGCAAAAAAAAAACATTTCCCTTATACGTATTGACTTTCCAACAGACAAAGTAATTTATAAATTAGCTTAGCTGCTAAAAAAATATTTTTATCAAAATATGAAACTAAACTAATTCGAAGTTTTAAATAAAGAGATCGATTCTTTACTTGTTGATTTACGGATGTATACGAGAATAAGAAAAAAATCCAATTAGCAGTTGTGGGAATGGGGCGAAGATTAATTTATCCCTATAAAACTTTTTAAGTATCTTCCTGCCTGTTTGTGCTTAATAACCATATTGAAACCAAACTTGTTGTTCATGATGGCGCGCATACACATTATACACAGGTGTATGTCGTCTGTCACGTCCCCAAGCTTACGGTCCTTGTCCCGTTTCGCGGATTTTCTAAACTCGTTCCGCGTCAGGTCAGATGATTTTCTGCGGTTTCGTTGGTTGATGTACAATGTCTTTTTTATTAGGGTTGAGATTAGGGTTGGCAATCCGAATCCGGAATCTAAAATCCGCCCAATTTTTAACCAATTTTGGAATCCGAATCCGAAATCCGTTTTTTAATAGCGAATTCAGATTCTTAAATGGTAGGCTAAAATTAGCGTTTTGAGTTTTTTCTTTTAACTCCGTTTTTTTGAAGGCAAAGATTATCATCATTATATATATCTTTTAAAATTATGTTCGATTCTCGGAAGTGAATTATAGAGAACACCAAGAACATTAAATTTTTTAATTTTATAAAAAAAAAGCTTTTAAAATATTGCTAGACTCCGGAATCCGAATCTGGAATCCGCCAAAAATAAGAATCCGGAATCCGCGGAAATTCGCCTATGTCGTTTTAACAAGGACCATAACAATGATTAGGAAAATAATAACTTTTGAATGAGAAAATCAGAAAAAAATTCTTTAAAAGTAATTTGCATTTATACTTGGCGCATAAAAACGAACAAAAGAAATAAACAAGAACGTGCATGTACATCATTCCTGCTGCGTATAGAAAGGTTTATTTTCTTGGCGGATGAAGACAGGGTTCCTATTGTTCCGCCCATTGAATCAACACTTGTCAAGAAAAAGATGTTCATATAAATGTTCAAATCCTAGGAAAAATCTATAATACAAAGTAGCTTGATGTCTGTCCGTCCATCCGTCTGTCCCTTAAGATCTCGGTAACCACGGAACCGATCGGATTCTACTCTTCAGAGTATAATATACCTATTGGACCTGTGGTGGTTGTAAGCTATTTCCCCAAAAATGAAATTTCCCCCCCCCCTCAAAAAAAAAAAATTGGGGGGGAGAGTATGGTTCGGAGCACCAGAAATTTTTTATATTTTTAATTTTTTTTAAAACTACCTCATGGGGCAAAGCCCCTAGAGGCTAGGGGCGACGCCGCTAGTACTAATATATAACACCACTTGAAATTTTCTATCTCCCCACAAAAATCTCTTTTTAAAAGCGAAGCTTTTCTATAATTAGGGTCGGTCCGTCCGTCCGTACGTCCGTACGTCCGTCCGTCCGTCCGTACGTCCGTAACGGATAGCTTTTTTCGTTAATTTAGGCATGTTAGGATTGTCCTATCGATTTCAAATTTTGCATGGTGATTCCTTTAATAGTTAGGTACGATTTAGAAAGCGTAGCAACTCTATAATCATTACCAAAATGTCCGTACGTCCGTTTTAAACATGTTGATTTTTTTACTTTTTTAACAACAAATTTTTATGTGATCAAATCATCCGATTGATCTGATTTTTGGTATATTGATTCCTGGGAGAACAAAGTATAATGTTATAAGCGAAGCAACTCTATAATCAAGTCCTAAAAATGTAGGTATGTCCATAAACATTATCCTGTATAAAGCATTTTTTTAACCAAATTTACTTAGAATTTTGCTTCGACTCTTATATATTTATATTCTGATTATTTAGTTCTGACAATATATAAGTGTTAATGTCCGTTTGTCCTATCGTTTCAGTGCTTCGCTTTTATGGATGTTGTCATCCTTGTTCATGTATAAAGATTTATTATTACTACCACCCCCCACCCCCCCTATTTCTCACCCAACCAAAAAAATCTCGATATGGGAATCATATACCTGAAATTGTCTGCAAGGGGGAAAATCACCCACACCCATCCCCTTAGGCCATCAAGCCACACGTTAAAAAGAATGTATCGTAAATTTCCAGGGATGGAGATGACATTGGACTGTAAATTTCTACTGGTTGTTTCCAAACTTTTCAACCAATAATTTTATTCTACAGGTAAAGTAATTTTGTTTATCGTCATTGAGGATGTACATTGTACATGAACACTTGTATGAACACTTTCCTGGTAAATAAATCTTCTTCGTCTAACTCTAACTTTTGGCGCATCACGTGTAATCTAAAACGATAATAGTTATAATTTATCGCATCGTGTTGCACACAGCTTTTTGCAAATAGTAAAACGAATAATTACAAGATTAATTCCAGTTTTGTTTTTATCCAGCTGATATTTAGCGGTTTCAAAGCCATGCTGGTTATAAAAAAATACCGAGCTGAGAAGAATATTTGGTGTTTATGCAGGGATGTATATTCTGCACAAGATTCATTATTTTCCCCTCCTGTTTTTTTTCCAGCAAGGAAGGAGAAAAATGGAATAGTTATTTCTCGCATCGTATTATAAACGGCTTTCCGCGGATATAGAAATTACAATTATGAGATTAAAACTAGTTCTTTTAACCCCGAGGTCCCGAAGCCACCGGCTATAAAAAACTGGTTTTAATCTTATGATTGTACATTTCTATATTCCTAGAAAGCTGGATATAATATCATGCTAGACATAGTTTTTTGCTAGTTGGATGAGAACCGGTTACTATCCACCGGATTCGAATGAATACGAGAAAAACATTTACATGACTCTTAAATTTCATATTAATCCCCCTCTTGCATATTCTTTTAGTTTTTTACACCTAGGAGGGCGAGAAAAATGACAAAAAATGTTTTCAGTTCTCTTAATTTTTACATTTTTTACCCACAACCACATATTTATTTTATTTTTTTTTACATCCTCTTTCGCAGGGTCAATTTTGCAGAATATACACCCCTGTGTTTTATGTCATAATGGTAAGAAAAGGAGCGTTAATTTTTATCATTAATAACTTCTGGTCCCTGGAAAGGGGGGGGGGGATTGAGGGGATTTGTGGGTCATAAACCTTACTAAGACATATCCACTACCTGTGGCTTTCCTAACCTCACTAAACTAAGCAATCTAACTTAACCTAACCTATCTCAAGGCTTGCATTCGAGACAAAACATGACAAGATTAAAATGATTGGACGGACGACAATCTCCACCTGGATGAAAGATACTCTATAAGTATATCAAGTCCGCGGCTGGCCTCACTCAGAAACTCGCGGACCCACTCAATAGGATTTGTCCGCAGCGAGATTTCAAGGTCCCGCAGAATTTGCGTGGACGTTGAGTCCAGTTTGCGGGTTGCCTTGGCCCCGTGCGGGTCCAGAAATAGCCGCAGCTTGCTCAGGTAGGTTTCTGGAGGGTCCTGCAATAAAAATAATTATGACAATAAAATGTGGGTAATATTTTGTTTTGGGTGGGAGGAGCATGATCGATTTGATAATAAAGAGGGTGAGTCATTGAAAAATATATTTGAAACACAGTAACAAGCCCTATTCACTCCACAGGGGGAGCATAGGCCGCTGACAATTTTGTCAGTGTTTCTGTAACAATGTGGCTTTTTTATGGATATGGGATAGGGTTGTCAGCCCTAAGCCCTATAATTGCGGTGTAAAGCATCCATTTGCCCACCAGACAACAAACCCTTTGATTGCACGACCTTTGTCTGAGAAGTCTGTGCATGGTAGTGAGTTGCGCCTGTTTTGGGCCAAGGCATTCCCCCCTACTCTAATTATTTATGTCGCGCTCCTGACATAGCAGGAGTAGGAACCATTTTTAACGTCTTTAGTTATGACGCGGTGTTGGGCCGAGATTCGAACCTATCACCGAAAAATTTCCGAAAACAGGCCGCTATGTTAACTCTAGAGGCATAATATGATGCAAACAAGATTAGTTTTAATAAAAACTGATGCATTTTTAAATGAAAAAGTATTAGTGTCCTTTCCGTTTTTGAAAAAAGGAATTAAAAATCGGCGAATGGCTAAGTAGGATACTAGAGAATAACAACAAAATAGGTATGTTGTCTTTCTTATTGATTTAAGGAATGAATGTATAAATACCGTCAAACGTACATCTCGTAAAGGAGAAGCTGCGCTACTAAAAAAATGTGTCACCTTGGCATGGACCATGTTGTGATCACATATCGTGTCCCATTTCTTTTCTGGGGGGAAGTGCATAAGAATTTGAGCGCGTTCCGGAGGAAGGTCCATCTGGATCAACAGCTCGTTAAACCGTCGGTCTGAAATATAAACAGATGTACAATGCAGCAACAAAAACAATAAATAGAAAGGTTGGGAATCCCCATGATTCTATCCAAGGCTCGGTAGCCGCACGTCGGCCGCCTGTAAGCCTAAAAAAGGGTTTAAATTTGAGGCTTAGTTGCGGCAAACACGCGGCTGCCGAGCACTGCTTCTATCTATTTCAACATAAGCATAAAGAAGATTTAAGAAAGTCTTTTTATTGTGTAGGATAAATGAATTTGCCAAAAAAATTTGATATATCCTTGGCAGTTCAAAGCTACTTAAAATAAAAAGCAAATCACTGTAACCATTTGCATATAACATAGGATTAGAGGGATAGGAAAATAAATCTACCTTAGTCAGATTTTTTTGTCTGTGTGAAATTACACCTTTGGTAGTTTAAGGGGGAACAAAAGATATTCAAATTAAACTAAGCGTCATTTTCCATACCTCCCTGCATAAATCCTAAGATAAAATCACGTAGAATCTCTTTATATAAGTTTAATCTACTTGTGGTAGAACCATCATTTTGTTATTGACCAACTAAATACCCCCCCCCCCCCCAGTGGGGTGAATTCTTAAAAAAAACTTTTGCCTCACTAAAATAGTGATCCAAACCCTTTAACCAATAATTTTTATTTTTAGATGGGGCAATTTTGTTTATCATTATTTAGAATACTAGCGGCTTCGCTCCTAACCTATAGGGGCTTTGCCCTAGAGGACATTAAAAAAACTGTAGTGGTGATGCAGCACCAATGTTTTAAATAACCTGCCTAAAAAAATTGAAGGGGGGGGGGATTTTTCGTTTGTGTTGGGGTTGGAGGTGTCATCTCCCCCCCCCCCCCCAAGAAAATAGCATAAAACCACCACAGGACCAGTAGATATGTTCCCTGAAGAGTAGAATCCAATCGGTTCAGTGGTTACCGAGATCTTAAACTTTTGACGGACGGACGGAAAGGCATCAAGCTACTTTGTGTTATAGATATATCAATCTATTGTCTATTATCTTATCCCTAAAGATCCCTTGCTGCATAGCTTTTCTAAAATTCTTACCCAGTTCTTCCTCCGTCGGCATCGGAGGTCTGGAAACTGTCGACTTCCGAGGTCCATTGCTTATCACTGTGGTGTCCATTATTCCTCCTAAATACATAGAGAAATAGATAGATGGATGGATGGATTTATTGATAGAAAGATGGATGGACAACAGGCATATATATTATATAGATCATTAGATAAATGAATTAATACGGATAGATTGATGGTGGGAGAGGGGGGGATATATTAAGAAATAAATTGGGGGAAAGATAGATGGAGGAATTGACTGATTGATGGATAGATAGATATATTGATAGGTAGATGGATGGATGGATATAGATAGACGGATGGATAGTTAATTTAATGAATATATAGTTGGATGGATAGATACATACATGGTTGGATATATGGATAGATAGTAAATGGATGAAAAGATTAAATAGATAGACGGATTGAAGTCAGATGGGTAGATTGTTGGTAGGATAAATGTATTATAGAAATATAGATAACAGATAGATGGATAGATAGCAGATGGATAGTTAATGTATAGATATAAATGTGTACCTGAACCGCTGCTGTTGGGTCTGGACGGCCTGGCGGCCATTTTACTCCCCGAGGCATTCCCCATTATTGGGGCAGGGGGCTTTCCGTCCACCACATCCCTGAAACAAACAAACATGTGTAAGAAAAAATAGTTAGTGTCCCTTAATGTGCCTATGTAGCGGGAAAATAATGGTTCCACTAAAACCATTTCTTCTTGAGAGTGAAAGTTTAACAGCCTGCAACAGCCTAGTCGGACACAGAAATTTTCAAGTCAAGAATATTTGATGTGTTACAAATTGTTGCCTATAAAATATTTTCCGGTATCGCTTCGAAACCGATTATTTTCCAGTGGATTAGAACCGGTTCTCAGCCATCGGAAAAATTCTGTGTAGCATCGTAGGCGTTATCCTCTTAGAAATTTTTTTTTTAATTTTGAAAATTTGAATACCCCCCCCCCCCCCCCCAACAACAACGACGAACAACTATTTTAGGTTAGGTTAGGTTTTAGGCTAGGGAGCCGAGCGCTGCGGCTAGGCAGGCAAGGGGGCCGAGCGCTGCGGCTAGGCAGACTAGGGAGCCGAGCGCTGCGGCCAGAGTTCATAGTTCGCTGTTCATAGTACTCAAATTTTCAAAATTAAAAAAAATTTCTAGGAGGATAATACCGCATCGTATTATATTCAGTTTTCTACGAATAAAAAAAATGTACAATCTTAAGATCGAAACCAGTTTTTTAGCATTCGGCATCTCGGGGCTAAAAAACTGGTTTTAATCTTATACTTGTATATTTTATATCTGCGTAAAGCTGTTAATAATACGATGCGAGAAATATCTATTACAAATGTTAAAAGCAATAGAAAAAATTCCTTATGAACCTTAGTATTATTTTCTTGTACATTTAAATATGACGACACTTTTTTTCCAATAGATGAAAAGATAACATTATTGGTATATTGGAACATTGAAAAAAAATACACGAAATATTACATCTACATACACTTTTTGTCTTTTACAGTTTAAGACATTTTAGTTCATAAGTAAGTAGAGCAGTATATTTCTTGACAGGAATTATTCATAAATCACGACAGATATTACTATTTATTTAGATTCCTAGCAATCAAAGATACATAAAGCAACTGCCATGCCAAATCTAAGAGCTGTAACTTTTTATTTAGTTGAGTTTTTTTGACTTTTAGTTTTGGTTTCATAAAGTGTCACTTCCGCCCCCCCCCCCCCCCTTTAAAGTATACAAAAAAATAATTATAAAAATAATATCTTGTTAAATATTATTGGTTTGAATCCGACATAAAAAGAAAAATAAGAGCGTGTAAAACGCTATGTATATTGTTACTAAGTTGAAAAGTTGATATTAACACTAAATACATAGTAAACCAGGGAGCAGGGGATAACAAGTGTTAAATTAATCTTACCTCCAAGGACGTCCGATGGGGGGGGGGGGGGTTAAAGTGTTATTACCCCCCCCCCCCTCCAAAATGAATTTGGGGGTAGGCATCTCCAAAATGAATTTGGGGGTAGGAACCCCCAAAATTTTGAAGCTTGATGTTTTATCCCCCCCCCAAAAAAAAGGAAAAAGCTTGGATGTTCTTACCTATATGATATTATATAAAGATTACCCCCTCCCCCCTAATGAAAAAGCTTGGACTCCCTTACTTCCATCCCAATTTTCAATATTCTGCCTTTGATAACAAGTATATATTAAGAGGGGAGAAAGGTTTGTAGACTTTTTTAAATCTCCATTGTCATATCCCTGTGCCCATGCACATCAAAATGAATCATTAATATCGGGTTAGAATAAAAACACTTTTAATGGTATTAATTTATTAGTATAGCAGCTATTTTACAACTAAAGGTTAGCCATCTCAAGAATTTTCTTTAATAACAAAATAGGGAAATAGTCCATTTTGTGGCAACGACCCTTAAGGGACGATTCCTCGTATTTTTAAAATGGCTTTTGGTAGGTTATTTCAGGTTAGGTTAGGTTATATTGAATTAGGTGATTGCCCTACGGGGTTAGGCAATTGGCCCCGCAGGGTTATAGCCCCCCACAGGGTCTAGAAATAGGAGAAAAGCTACTGTGAAAAAAACGAAGAATCGCCCCTTTATGAGCGTTGCCACGAAAGGGACTATACCCCAAAATAGTCTACAACCATCGCGGGACCGGAGTGAAGCCTCTATAAATGAAGAACATTAGTCATCAAAATCTTTATGTACACTGTAGTGTACAGACATAAAAAAATTCATAATAGAATAAAGAATTAATGTATGTATTTATTGTAAATTACCCCTCGTGATTGTTGTGAAAATTTCAATAATTAAAACCTGTGTCTTTGGTAACCCAACCCATATTCACGCAGTATCAAATTACCAGTAACACTTTTACCATATTACGTTGATAAAAGATCCATCTATCTATTTAAACAATGCATCTACTGTAAACAAGGAAGTAAAAGCTTTTTTGAGGGGGGTAAAATGAGAGATTCTAAAAGTTTGAGGGGGTAATTTAATGTTCTTTTAAATTTTAGAGATTAAAAATGATAGGTTTCAAAGTTTGAGGGGGGAAAACACCCCATTAACCCTTACCCACGTGGACGTCTATGACTTTATAATTGTATTATGTTTGTACGTTCTTTAAAGCTTTTTACTACTGTCAAAATACCAAGTTTTAAGCTTCTTCCTACGTAATCAACAATCACAAAAAAGGATTATGAAAAGAAAACTAAGTACCTAGCGAGTTTTGTCGTATTTTCACTGAAGCTTTTGAAAGGTCATTAGGTTAGATAAATGTTAATAATTGCTCCACCACAGGGTTAGGAAATTTGCCCTTCAGGAGCTACAAATAGGAGAAAAGCTACTATGAGCATACGAGGAAACCCGCTACTTCGGTTTCTTTCCACGATCAAAAAAATACATAAAATCCTAAATATTTTATTACTGTATTACAGTCTGAACTTCTTTATTATTTTAAAATAGCTTTCTTTTAATATTAGTTTTTATAAAATCTTAAAAATTTCATGGGCCTTTAAGTATCTTCGTTAAAAATCTTACAAAATTGGATGTAACTCTAGAAAACATGTAGCAGATTAATTAAAACCTAAAAAACAAAACTTTGTTAGTGAAAAACGAAAACAAATTAGGAAACACAAATCTAATTTTAAGTACAAAGAAAAATATTAGGTGAAAAGAATAAAAAACTAATTACTAAGCTTACTTTTTGGTCAGTTGAAAATACTAATCATTTAAAACAAATATTTTTGTCTCAAGAATTCTATATTATTGATGGGAAAAATTAATTAGTTTTAATGGAAATGCATTATCCCTCATCCCTACGATAAACCATCAAACATTTTGGTCAGTTGAATTTAAATTGCTGAATGTGTACACAGTTTCCTCGGTGTTTCATCATCCTATCTCAATATTTACTACTAGCTAAAAAAGCTTCGAAATTCCAACAAAAAAATCTAAAGGGATAGTTCTATGAAGTGTATTTAAAGAGTTAAGGTACTTAGAGTAGTGAACTTTTATATGTCTTAGTAGAATATATTAGGCATTGGATAGATATGATTATATGTTAAAGAATTTTTAACATTGACCAGACCAAACTTTTTTTATTTGACAATATCGAAAAAAGTTAAAGCGATTGTCCACATAAATTACATGAGAATGCTCTATTTTTTTCCAAATATGTATAGCCAAAACACCAATATCAGAGAATCTTTTTCCACATATTTCACAAGAGTTATAAAAAAATTGAACAGGGGTTCCCCTTGGGACAAGTTACTTAAAAAACATAAAAAATAACGTCCGGTTCACTATAGGACAGGTTTTCTATAGATTCTTTTTTAAAAAATAAAGAAATCCGTCCGGTTTACTTACAATCTACACATTATCTCACGCGGAAATACCAACTAACCATACATCATATATATATATATATAAAGACCATTCTCATGTAATTTATGTTGCAAATCAAAATTCTTTTAGATATTGTCAAATAAAAAAAGTTTGGTCAGGTCAATGTTAAAATTCTTTATCACAATCATATCTATCCAATGCCTAATATATTCTACTAAGACATATAAAAAGATCACTACTCTAAGTACCATACTGAATATTTTATTGGTCATTCTTTGTTGTTATGTGTATTTTGTTGTATAAAAAGTTTAAAGTTCTATTAACTAGTAAATGCTATCTAAAGTTGTATTTATGACAAAAAAGTTTTTGCCATATATAACACGCAACGAAGTTGAAAATAAAAATGAAAAACTCATTTTTTAAGGAAAATCCCTGGTAAAATCTCTTAATTTTAATCAATAACTTTATATTATGCACTACTACGTTATTTAAAATAGAAAAAACTTACAGTTCACTATTTTTTTTAAATGCACTTCGTGAAACTATCCCTTTAAAAATTTAAATTTTGAATGCATAATCGTTACATTCAAAGGGATAGTTTCACGAAGTGCATTTTAAAAAAAATAGTGAACTGTAAGTTTTTTCTATTTTAAATAACGCAGTAGTGCATAATATAAAGTTATTGATTAAAATTAAGAGATTTTACCAGGGATTTTCCTTAAAAAATGAGTTTTTCATTTTTATTTTCAACTTCGTTGCGTGTTATATATGGCAAAAACTTTTTTGTCATGAATACAACTTTAGATAGCATTTACTAGTTAATAGAACTTTAAACTTTTTATACAACAAAATACACATAACAACAAAGAATGACCAATAAAATATTCAGTATGGTACTTAGAGTAGATCTTTTTATATGTCTTAGTAGAATATATTAGGCATTTGATAGATATGATTGTGATAAAGAATTTTAACATTGACCTGACCAAACTTTTTTTATTTGACAATATCTAAAAGAGTTAGTGATTTGCAACATAAATTACATGAGAATGGTCTTTTTATATATATATGTTGTATGGTTAGTTGGTATTTCCGCGTGAGATAATGTGTATATTGTAAGTAAACCGGACGGTTTTCTTTATTTTTTTAAAAAGAATCTATAGAAAACCTGTCCTATAGTGAACCGGACGTTATTTTTTATGTTTTTTAAGTAACTTGTCCCAAGGGGAACCCCTGTTCAATTTTTTTATAACTCTTGTGAAATATGTGGAAAAAGATCATCTAAAATTGGTGTTTTGGCTATACATATTTGGAAAAAAATAGACCATTCTCATGTAATTTATGTGGCAAATCTCTTTAACTTTTTTCAATATTGTCAAATAAAAATAGTTTGGTCTGGTCAATGTTAAAAATTCTTTAACATATAATCATATCTATCCAATGCCTAATATATTCTACTAAGACATATAAAAGTTCACTACTCTAAGTACCTTAACTCTTTGAATACACTTCATAGAACTATCCCTTTTGATTTTTTTTTGGAAGTTTGAAGTTTTTCAGCTAGTAGTAAAGATTGAGATGGGAAGAGTAAACTGTGTACACATTCGGCAATTCAAATTCAGCTGACCAACATTTTCCCTAACTGCAAACAAACTGTCCCTCATAAGTAAAATCAAGGTGCAAAGCCAAAAAAAAATTTGGGAAAAACACACACTTTTCAAACAGTTTACTATACCTCTGCCGAAGGAACATTTCGGCGGATTATTTGGATTATAATCAGTCACATCTAAATATTTCAATTATTTCAATCTTATAAAAATCAATCAAAATTCAAAATCAAAATTCAATTAAACAGGAAAAAATATTTGGTTCACTAAATTGAAGTTCAAATGCATTTCGTGCAACTGCACCTTTGAGTGGAATAAAGTAAAAAGGGAACAATAAAAGAAAAGATACCAAAAAGGGAAAAAAATAATACATTCAAATTTTATACAGCATGACAGACATACAGACGTTCAGACATGCCTTGATTGTAGAGTAGTTTAGCATCTACAAAGTTTATACAATTTTCGCAGTACCGGAAATGAAGATCATTTATAATCTGCCACGTTTTTTTTCACAAAATTTTTCAACACAACGTTTATAAGCGCACCTGCCTTATAACTAGGTTCAGCCAGCAGCCAGACAAAAAAACACAATTAAACACTATTAAACCTAGATTTATTAAATATGCAATACGATTTCCTTTTTTATTTCTATACTAGCGGCTACGCCCCTAGGAGCCTCTAGTGGCACTTTAAATGTTTTGTTTGTTAAAGTCTCTACGGTAATTCTTTACGTACGATACCTCTTTTATTATTTTCAAAATGAATTACCTTGAAATTTGGCGTTCTTGTTTTTTTAGGCAAAAGTTTATAGTGGACTAAAAGCATTTTAATCTTAGAATAAATCAATCTAAATCAATAGTTTTTAAAGAAGTTCTAAAGGGGAAGGTAGGTTGTGCTAAAATTCCGTAAAGATGTGAGTTTTAATGCATAAAAAAACAATAGTAGAACGACAATATTCACTAAATATAAATATATACAATATTTGGCTATGGTTCTATTTAATAAGGAATACACATATTTAGTGAATATTATCGTTCTACTACTGTTTTTATTACTAGCGGCTACGCCCCCTAGAGGCCTCTAGGGGCACTTGAGGAGGAGAGAGTCGAAATTAATAATTCAATTTCTTTTTTTAGATTTAAAAAAAAAATTTTAAAATTTTGGTGGGGGGGGGCGAAAATTTTTTATTTTTTTTTGGGGGGGGGGGTTTTATTTTTTGGGGGGTTGGGGGTGTCCCACCCCCCAAGAAAATAGTTATAAACCTTCCCGGGACCTATGAGAAGCTACCCTGTTAAGGAGAACCCGATCGGTTCAGCGGTTAGCGAGATCCTTCGCTACAAACAAACAGACAAACAAACAGACAGACAGACAGACATCGTTCTACTTTGTATTATAGATTAAGCCTCAAAACTCACATCTTTACGGAGTTTTAGCACAACCTACCTCCACCCTTGTCATATTAGATCGTATTTCAAATTATTTTTTTTCAATAAGATTTAAGGATTGGACAATAGAGATGATTTAATAAACTATTGAGTATAAATTCAGGCTTTGTAGGTCATTAAAAAGGGGGTAGGCGGAAGTAACACTTTTTTAAACCAAAACTATTAGTCAAAGGAACTCAAGAGTTACAGCTCTGAGATTTGACATGAGAGTTGCTTTAAAGAGGTATAATACGGAACTGTGCTGAAACGGCGGTGGAACCACAGCTCCTGCTTTTCCCGCCGATTTTATTTTCGCCTTTTCTCGCCAAATGAAAATATATTCCATATTGTACCTCTATAAAGCAACTGGTGTAAGGAAGAATCTTGCATTGAACCCATATGGTTCTTCTTTGAAGTGAAGTAGATTTTCATGGGTCCAGGGAAGGTTTTAACTATAGTTGCGGAAAAAGAAATCGCAATAGAGATCCAATGCATGACATTTTTTAAATTTTCTTTTTAAAATATAAAAGTAAAAGTAAAGCCGCTCCCCTCTCAAGGTGTTTGTCTGTATAGATATGTAAAAAATTCAAGAAATAAATGTTTCTCGATATGTGGAAGCATTATATAAGAATATACTTAAAAATATTTAATATTTTATGAAATAAAGACGAGTGGGACGTGGGTGTCAAAATGTCAAAATTATAATCTTTAATATTTTGAAGATTCATAGTAATGTATTTTATAAGCAGTTATGCAGTTAAATTTTATGTTTATAAAATATAGAAAATATTTTAACAAGGATAACAAAATCTAGAGATGGCGAAGCACAAAAGCACTGGATGGACTAAAGGATAAACGGAATTATTAGAAATGATCTTTTGTAGCATGACTGGCAGACTGACGGACCAAGAAAGTTGTATGCTCAATACACTTTGCTAAGAGTTTCTTCACAAAAATTATCGGTCGTCTTTATTTAAAGCCAGTGGAGAAAATCAGATGTCCCCAATGGCATTACAAACGGACAGACAAATCAAATTATAGATTAGCTTCGCTACTAAGAATAATGACCGTTTTGATTTGACTTGAGATTTCTCGATAATTTTCAGGAAGGCCTTAAGACGATATGGCAAAATTTAAATCTACGTAGACAGTATTTTTACCGATCTTTTTTTGAAGAAGACTGTCGTAATTGAACGTACACAAGACTTAAATTATAGACTAGCTGCGCTACTTCCAAGTAAACTGCTGAATAGAAAGATTCGCAACAATTAGTCGTTAGACAATCATATTTGTTCCACCGAAAAGACAAGAATTTTTAGTGTAGGACGAATTTTGTTAAATTGATTATTAACAATCCAGAAAATGTTAAAGGAATTTTATATTAAATAAGATTAATTAAAAAGGTAGGAATGGTGTTAGTAGATATCACGTAAAGCCAAGATCTAAACCGTAGTACAGGTATTAGGAAGCAATATTTAAAAAAAAAACAAGGATGACAACATCCATAAAAGCGAAGCTATGAAACGGTAAGACAAACGAACATTAACTCTTGTAGAGTGTATTAACTGAATACCTAATCAGAATTATAAATTATAATTTCGTAAATTAAGTAAATTTGTTGAAAAAGTACTTAAATAAAGGATAATTTTTATGGACACCTGTCTCTACATTTTCTAGAAACGGTATGGGGTAAACGTAAATTTCTCGGCTACTATTCAAGATGAATGGTAGAAATTTTGTGAACATTCTCTATAGGTATATATATATTCTACAAGGTTTTTTTCTATCTAGTTTAAATTGCTTTTTATGATACTTCCCATATGTTCAACCATGTAATTTTGTCCTTTTTTACTTATGGAGTATGTCATCCTTGTTTTATAGACAAACATAACTCGCTTTTCCTTTTAAAAAAAATTTAACACCTCATATTGTTTACTTTATATAATACTAGCGGCTACGCCCCTAGAGGCCTCTAGTGGCACTTTAAATGTTGTTGTTTGTTAAAGTTAATTTTTTATGTACGATACCACCTTATTTGACGTTGAAGTCTCCTCTAAATTTTAAAATTTTTTGATTTTTTTGTCATTTCTCTTGGGAGGGTGGTGGTACCCTCCCCCAAAATAGTTATAAACCTTCCCGGGACTTATGAGAAGCTACCCTGTTAAGGAGAACCCGATCGGTTCAGCCGGTAGCGAGATCCTTCGGTACAGACACACAGACATCCTGTTACTTTAGTATAAGGATGTCACTAAACAACTCATATACAAGTGGTGTGCCATCAATTACACGAATACTTTCATTGATATTAAACACCTTTAGGTAATTTTAAGATTGTTGCACATTTTATTCTAGCTTATATAACATTAATTTATGCTATTATGAGTTTATGATTTTTTTAAAATTAATGTTTAGCTATTCTGATTTCGGCGGTTCTCCATGGGTACATGAGAGTAAGGGGGAGGAGAAAGCCGACCCTCTACTTTAAATTTTAGGATTTTTAAGTGGAAAAAAATTATTTTGGGGGTTATTATATTTCAGTGGCGATTTATCTTAGAAGGGTGAAGGTACCCTCTTCAAAACTGTTATAAACCTTCCCTGGACCATAAGAAGGTTCACTTGAGAGGGGAACAATACGGTACAGCGGATAGCGAGATCTTAAGCTTCAGACACACAGAGACACGCGCTAATAAACATCCAATTACTTTCATATGAGGATTATTGAAATATTTTTAAAATAAGCAAATATAAAGCCTAAATAGCCATCTGTTTATTCTAAAACGAAATTGTCTTTTTTTTAGGGAGTGCTGCCTAATGATGTAAAAACAAGGATGAAAACATCCATGAAAGCAAAGCACTGAAACGGTAGGACAAACGGACATTAAAACTTATATAGTGTCAGAACTGAATAATTAGAATAAAAATGTATAAGAGTCAAAGCAAAATTTTAAGTAAACTTGTTGAAAAACTGCTTGATACAGGTTAATGTTTATGGACATACTTACATTTTTAGGACTTGATTATAGAGTTGCTTTGCTTATTACATTATACTTTGTTTTCCCAGGAATCAATATACCAAAAATCAGATCAATCCGATGATTAGATCACATAAAAATTTGTTGTTAAAAAAGTAAAAAAATCAACATGTTTAAAATGGACGTACGGACATTTTGGTAATAAATCTAAATCGTACCTAACTACTAAAGGAATCAACATGCAAAATTTGAAATTGATAGGACAATTCTAACTTGCCTAAATTCACGAAAAGAAGCTATCCATTACGGACGTACGGATGGACCTACCCTAATTATAGAAAAGCTTCGCTTTTAAAAAGATGTACATTTGGGAATATTTATAAAGCAGTTTTTGACACTAGAAAAATTAAAAATAGACTGATGGTAAGTTTTATTTTTATCACAAGTTAGTTTTATGTTATTGGATGGTTTTAGTCCATTTTCTTACCCTTCCATACTAAGCTAGAATAAAATTAATGTTAATTTTTAAAATATTAAGCATAAAATTAAAATTAAGTAGCATAGGTACATATAATTGAATGTCTTAATTTTTACACCTCTTTTATGTCAAAACATTCTATCAATTCTAAATTTATATGTCACCTTCCTGACATAGCAGCATAACTATTTTCTATAAAAGTTATCACTCTAATTGAAACTCTAAATAAAAGCGTGACTTTCATATGTGTGTTTGTGTGTGTGGGTGTATATTTAACTTTTAAATAAACAAGGATGACATCATCTATATTGTAAATAGCCTAGCTTTTAACATTTTCAGTAAATTATAATAATCAACATAAGAGTAAAGCATATAAAATATTTTTTTGAGATTTATATGTAATGATGTTTATATGTTTGACAAATAACAGATATTTTAAAAAAGAATGGTGCTCTCACTCAAACCTAACTCTTGACCACCGAAATCCCTCCCCTAGTTTTCAAATTGCGAAAAGAATATTTGAGAGCCCCTATGGAATAAAAGAGAAGCTTCGCTCCACCAAGCATTTATTTTAAAAGTGCGAACGTCTAAACGAATCTCACAAAAAAGGGACATGGGAAAAATTCAGAAAAATTATTTTGAGCATAAATTGCAAGTATCCCATCAAACATAAATAATTTTGTATTACTATAAATAACGATCAATTAGTCATCACGATTTAAATTAGTCGTCATGCTGTTTTAATTGCATATATCATAAAATACGATTTTCAAGTCTTGATATTTTTAAAACTACATGGTAGAAAATTGAAATTCTTTCAACTATATGACAACATGAAAAAATATGCAGTTCACTTAATCCTAGTTTAAATGCATTAAAAGATGTGAAAATTAAGGAGCTACATAAATATTAAATACACACAAACAATAAAATTGATTAAAACCCCCTAATACATGTCACTTTCTCTCTCACAAATCAGCAAAAAGTTGGATTTTAAAAGGGTGGAAAGTTAGCAAGAAATGTAATGTTTTCGGAAGAAGACAAGGATGCCAACATCCGTAAAAGCGTTGATCGACAATTCAGATAGTTTGGAAAACAAAATCAAAGAAAGAGCGATATTTTTGGGTCAAACGTATATAGAAATTACACACCTAAAAAGTATTTCTATTCGAATATATTAAAATCAACGCCAGTATTTTTCATTTGAAACTGGTTAGGTCAAAATTTGAAAATACTAACCTATCACTGTACCCAGTGAACTAAATGCTAACCGTTAGTGGCAAAAGTTGAATTACAGAGAAGCTGCGCTTTAATCTCTAAAGTTTATCATCATTAGGTATATATATTTAACAAAGATTATAACTTTCATGAGAGCAAAGGTTTAATAAAAAGTATATAATAAGATTTGTAGGTAGGTACTATCTTTTTTAACAATTACAGAGTAGCTACCCACTTATTTTATATCTTATCCTTATACTAAAGTAACAGGATGTTTGTCTGTCTGTGTGTCTGTCTGTGTGTACCGAAGGATCTCGCTAACCGCTGAACCGATCGGGTTCTCCTTAACAGGGTAGCTTCTCATAAGTCCCGGGAAGGTTTATAACTATTTTGGGGGAGGGTACCACCACCCTCCCAAGAGAAATGACAAAAAAATCGAAATTTTTTTAAATTTTGGGGAGACTTCAACGTCAAATAAGGTGGTATCGTACATAAAAAATTAACTTTAAGAAACAAAAATATTTAAAGTGCCACTAAAGGCCTCTAGGGGCGTAGCCGCTAGTAATAATAAAAGTAAAGAAAATTCTTTCACGTATTGCTTCGAAACAGATTAAAATCCGGTTGATAAGAACCGGTTCTCGCCTATACTGAAAAATTATGTTTAGCATCATATCATATCCAGTTTATTCGAATATAAAATTAACGATCATAAGATTTAAAAAAAAGTTGTTTTAGCTTGTGTCTTCGGCATCTCAAGGCTAAAAAAACTGGTTTTAATCCTATAATTGTACATTTTATATCCGCGAAAAGCTGTTTATAATACAATGCAAGAAATAATACAAAGCTTCTTTTAGATATTAAATGGGGAAATGAACAATAAAGAGAAATAATGTAAACTAAAAATTAATATTTTTATGACAATATTATCTATCGTTTTGCGAAATGTATGGTCTTTTTATGTTTCAATTATAAAGAAACCTTGCTACATGATAAAACGATAGCATAACGATGATACAAATCGTTTATGTCCAAATAGAGCTAACCGTCCGTGACACAGTGAATTAAAGAAAAGCCTCGCTTTTATAAATTGGAGTTTAAATTGTTATATAAAAAGTGGATGTTTAGTTAATTTTCCCAGTAACTTCACAGGGATACAGTGATAGAACAATTGACAATCTCCCCCCAACCCCTACCCCCCCCCCCCCCCTCCAAATTTTAATATGACCTTTGTAGGTTGTTAATATTAGGAGAAAGAGAGGATTGTAGATTAATTTGATATCCATTGTTCCCTTCCTTCCTGAATTTTTCCCTGGATAGGTAATTATAACAACAATTAATAATAAAAGAGTAAACTAGGTAAACTGCTTTGTAATAAATATTTTGTACCTTCTCATATTCCTTCCTCTTGGGAAGGTGAAGGTACCTTTTTCCAAATGAGTTATAAACATTCACTGGACCTAAAAGGAGAACCTTAACGGTCCAACGGTTAGCGAGATACTTTGCTACAGACAGACATCCTACCAATTTTATAAAAGGACTACTGTATTACAGTTTAGTATTATCTCATATAGTAAGGGTAATTAATATAGCTGCACTACTTAAGAACATAATTGTTATTGTTAAATGTAGATCTGTTTAAAAGTACTATTAAGTCAAAACTTTTTAATTACATAATCCGTTTTTTGGGAAATTCTATTGGGTGTGCATTCACATCCGCAATGTGTATTTTATATTCGCAAAAGAATATAAAAGATAAGAAATAGGGTTGGCAATCCGTATCCGGAATCCGCCCAATTTTTGGCCAATTTTGGAATCCGAATCCGGAATCCGTTTTTTAAAAGCGGATTCGGTTTCCTGATTGGTAGGCTAAAATTAGCGTTTTGAGTTTTTTCTTTCAACTCCCCCTTTTTTGAAGGCAAAGATTATCATCATTATATATAATATCTTTTAAAATCTAGTTCTGGATGAAGAAACCAAGAACATTAATTTTTAGGACAAATGTAGCACTTAATTTTTTAATTTTGAAGAAAAGCCTTTTAAAATATTGCTAGACTCCGGAATCCGAATCCGGAATCTGCCAAAAATAAGAATCCGGAATCCGCGGAAATCCGCCATTTTTTGGACGGATTCTTGTAAGAATCTAAATCCTGTCCAAAAATTTGACGGATTGCCATCCCTAATAAGAATGATACAAATGGCGAATTGTTAATTTTTGCTGTTGAAATAATACGCGGTTATGATAACATGAAGATGTGCTTGCTATATGTGCGGCAGTAAAATATCACATTCTTTTGGTGCATTTTCTTAAATAGTTACCATACGATATTACACACTCTCAACGGCGCAGAATATTTTTGTTTATTAGTAGCAAAGCTTCTCCTACACACTTGTCCGTTGGTTTGTCCGTAAGGCAAAACGTAATTTTCTTGGATGCTTTTAAAGACAGCAAAAATAGGCTTCTCTAGTCATAAAAAATCTACCTTATTGGACTTTAAAATAAATATTTAATCTATAGCCCGTTTTTCCTAATATTTAAAAGAATATATGACTGATGTCCAAGAACTATTTATAGTAAAGATTTGCTTTAAACTAGAGTACAACATATTTGAGTTATCAACTAAAGTGGAACAGAAATGAGAAACAGAAAATGTTAATTGCTATCTACTTTATAAAAAGCGTAGCTTTTCTACATTAGAATGTGTTTATTTGAAGAGTATTGTTCGTAAATTTTTGGCATGCTAGAATCGTTCAATCGATTTTAAACCTTGCATGAACATTTCAGTAATGGTACTGAGATCAATCGTAAATACGTAGCCACCCAAAAATCTTAATAAAAAAATCCAATCGTTAATTTTTAAAATTTTTATATTTTTTCATGGATGTTGTCATTTTAGATTATTACTGTATTATAGTTTACTGTTCTAATTTTGCAAAAATACTACTGCGCTAGTTATGTCCATAGTTTTTCATGCTCTGAATTGTAGATTTATTTTACTGCGTTGAAAAGTGCAAGCTTACATAATCATGACCTTACGAAGCGCAGACTGACCGCACAATAATAGAAGCAAAGTTTTTGTTTACGTTGGTCTGTACGTTAGCAACTGCTACATTGGTACATTGTTTGACATAGGACTATACATTGCACTGGTAACCAGGCAAGATTTTATAATCACGATCTCTCATTTGTTGGCTTCAAAAGTTTTAGGACAAAAATTAAATCTTGATTCAGATTGTGATCTACAAACTATCAATGTCCAAACCTCCTACCATTTATGTAAATCTACAGAAGGGGGGAGGGGGGTAATTTTGTCTATCATAGTTTGGGGTGTACATCATTTTATCGTATATTGTCCTAATTTATTAGTTTATATGACTTAAAACTAAAGTATTAAACCGATATCATCATTTCTCTAGTTGCCTGAAAGTTGGTATTCAATCATTGTTTAATTCAAATATTTGGGATTGTTGTTATGGATGTTATAATTCTTGTTAACATGCACAAAATACAGAGAAATGTAAAGTACAGCGCTTATTATAGAAATGATTATCTATAAAGGGGGGGGGGGGGGGGGCGAAAGTGACACTTTTTGAAACCAAAACTAAAAGTCAACAAAGGAACTCAACTAAAAAAAGAGTTACAGGTCTGAGATTTTGCATGGCAGTTGCTTTATAGGGGTACATTATGGAACTGTGAAGAAACGGCGGCGCAACCGCCGAAAACCGCCGTTTCCCGCCGAAATTTTTTTTGCCTTTTCTCGGCGGTTTTCGGCGGTTGCACCGCCGTTTCTTCACAGTTCCATATTGTACCCCTATAAAGCAACTGCCATGCAAAATCTCAGACCTGTAACTCTTTTTTTAGTTGAGTTCCTTTGACTTTTAGTTTTGGTTTCAAAAAGTGTCACTTTCGCCCCCCCCCCTTTATTCGTTCAATTTAAATCATGTAAGACCTGAATGAGATTGGAATATTCTAATAGGAGTAGAATGAAAAAAGTATTGATTTTATTAACATATTAAAGGGGGGTTTTTAATGCAACCATCTCGTAATCAATGATTAAATGGCACTTAGAATTCGAATTTCGATCTGAAATTTTGCATGAATAATCCTTGGTAGGTCTATTTTAGGTCTATTTAATAGCTGTGTCGCCAAAATTAATTGGAGTCCAAAACATAGACAATTTTGTCCAAAGAAACGCAGCAATAATAGGACGGACGTACCTACTCTTATTATAAATTAGCTGCGCTATTAAACAAATAGAGAAGCTCAAAAGATCACGGATGAACTAACGGACAAAGTGAGTTACAGAGCAGATGTTCTGTGGTAAATAAAAAGAAAGAGAGATAATCTATAATACAAAGTAGTACGATGTCTGTCTGTCTGTCTGTCTGTCTGAAGCTTAAGATCTCAGTAACCACTGAACCGATTGGGCACTACACTTAAGGGAAAATACCTACTGGTCCTGGGATGATTTAAAGCTATTTTCTTGGGGGGTGGGACATCCCCAACCCCCCCAAAAAGTGAAAAATCCCCCCCCCCCTAAAATTTTTTTACTTTTTCTTTTTAAATCTAAATAACACAAAAATAGGTTGATTAAACTTCTTGGGGCAAAGCCCCTAGAGGCTAGGGGCGAAGCCGCTAGTATGTGATAAAACGATGAATATATGTCTTTTCAAGCATGAATCGACAGTCCAACTAAGAAGAACTCTTTAGAACGGGATTCATATATTCTCCAAAGAAAAAAGCATTTCTCCCACAGCTTACAGACGGACGGACAGACAAAGTGAATTATAAATTATCCTAGCGGTACTAACATTATTATTCAAATTCTTACCAAATTAATCCAAAAATGTCTGAACAATTAGAGGAACAAAACATAAAGCCAATATTCAATCACATTTTCTAACTTAAATCACATAAAAATATAGGCTTAAAAATTATAATTAACCTTAAAAATTCTGAGCCAAAACTTCACATTAATAACACTTTTAATTCATTCTAATTTTAACTAAAAATTCTTAAAATAACTCCTTTTTTGTCACATAAGAACTAAAGCACTTTTTTCACTGAAATAAAAATAAATTGACTAGTACTACGGGATTTGTAGATTAGTGTTTGTTTGTGTTATAGTGGTCAGAGTAGCCGTATTTACAATTTTACCAATTAAACACAGTTGCCAAATTTTACATTCAATTTAGACAAAAAATATTATTAAAAAAGTATAACAAGTACAACTATATCCATAAGTAGCGCAGTAACAATAAGCTGATAATATTTGAAGAAAAAAGAAAAGTAAATTGTAATTAAGAACTTATTGATATCTATAATACAAAGTAGAACGATGTCTGTCTGTCCCTTGTGATCTCGGTAACCACTGAACTGATCGGATTCTACTCTTCAGGGTATATACCTATTGGTCCTGTGGTGGTTTTAAACTATTTTCTTGGGGGGTGGGACACCCCCAAAAATGAGATTCCCCCCCCCCCCAAAAAAAAATATTGTTTTTAGGCAGTTACTTCACAATAAATGGCAGCACCAGAAATACTTAATTTTTTTTAATCACCTCTTGGGGCAAAGCCCCTAGAGGCTAGGGGCGAAGCCTCTAGTCTTCTACCTATATAATAAAGTTTAAATCCTCTCTAAACGTATATTTCTGTGTACAGGCCAATACAGTAAAGGTTTATGTGAGTTATAGAGCATTGTACTTTGTTAACCATAAATATATGTACAGCTATTCAATAATAGGAAGACATTCCAGAGTTATAGAGCAACTGCGCTACCTCCACCAAAAACAATAAAAACAGTGATAATTTAAAATTCCATAAAAAAATTTAGATCCTAATCTAAGTTTATATGTTTCGGCAACCATTGGAAAATAACTTTAAACATATTCCTATAAAAACAACAAAAAAATTCAAACAATCTCAAAATCAAATAGCAGAAAGAACTTATAAAGATTTTTGTATTAAAATATCATACCCTCATCTTTAAAAATTAATAATACTAATCATACATAATTTACTTGACTGCTATAAAAGATAAATGACTGATTCTACTGGCCGCAATGCATCTACTTTGTGCTTTATTTTGTCTGTCTGTTCGTCCATAAAGCTACAGAGACTTTTATTTTTATTCATAGAAAAAAAGTTATTTTCTCGAAATTAAATGAATATCTTTCGCATAATTTGTGCTTTTAACTTAGGTAGGAATAGGATAGATATTGCAATCCTTCTTTAGATTGTATAATTATTAGAATTGCGTTAATATTGGTTGTATTACTTAAACACCAAGTTACATACTCCACGGAATAAAAAAAAACAATGACGCTAAAATTAATCAACAACCTTTTTATCCTCAGAAAAACTTATAGCTGCTAAAAAAAGACTTTTTACATTAGAATGAGGGAAAAATTACTTTATAATACGTTATCCTTTCCCTGAATCCCTGATATAGACATACAAATTTATGTTCCGCGTCAGTGGCCCTTGTGACAATATGGAAAAAGGGGAAGGAAGGTGGGGTGTCCAGATAAATGCGCAAAAAAATTCACTTGAAAATAGCACAGCAACAAAAGTCTAACAATATTTATGATAAAAATCAAGTAGTAAACAGCATTTAATCAGGGAGGGAGGGGACATTAGGCTGTTTATTACAGTAGTCCCCAAAGTTTTACAATAACGTTTTCTTATTGGTTGCCTCCCCAACACTGGGGATATATCATTAATTTTACTTGGTTAGTTCATAGAGGGGTCCAAACGTTTCAACCACTAATTGAAATCTACAGAAGGGGTAATTTTGTGTATCATCATTGGGGATGTACATCAATTTACCGGCAATTATCTTATCCCTTTATTTTCCTGAATAATGTAGACAAAAACAAATTTTAGCATCCTAATTATACAATGTTCATTAAAAATAAGTTCTATTAGTTGTTGTTTTACAAAAACATAAATCAAGGGGCTTTTTCAAGCAACAAGGTCTATTTAGAGAAAAAGGAAAATGAAAGGAGAGAGAGAGATAATAAATATATAAGTGAGGGGTAAATGAAATTACCTCCCTCCGGCAAAAGGGATTTCATAAAACCGGAACCGAATCGATCAACGTTTATGCATGTCAGCTAAATTTATTTAAAGGCCCTTAAAATATTTATCTCAAATAATCATCATGCTCAATTATATTTGTTATGTCACTCAAAATCTCACAAAGTTCTTCTTTTCACATAAGCTTTATATTGTTCTTGGATAAGTCTTTGTCTATTTTATATTAAAGGGATAGTTCTACGAAGTGTATTTAAAGAGTTAAGGTACTTAGAGTAGTGAACTTTTATATGTCTTAGTAGAATATATTAGGCATTGGATAGATATGATTATATGTTAAGGAATTTTTAACATTGACCAGACCAAACTTTTTTTATTTGACAATATCTAAAAAAATGAAAGTGATTTGCCACATAAATTACATGAGAATGGTCTATTTTTTTCCAAATATGTATAGCCAAGACACCAATATCAGAGAATCTTTTTCCACATATTTCACAAGAGTTATAAAAAAAATTGAACAGGGATTCCCCTTGGGACAAGTTACTTAAAAACATAAAAAATAACATCCGGTTCATTTTAGGACAGGTTTTCTAGAGATTCTTTTTAAAAAAATAAAGAAAACCGTCTGGTTTACTTAAAATATGCACATGATCTCACGCGGAAATACCAACTAACCATACAACATATATCATATATATATATATATATAAAAACATTTCTCATGTAATTTATGTTGCAAAACACTAACTTTTTTAGATATTGTCAAAAAAAAAGTTCGGTCAGGTCAATGTTAAAATTCTTTATCACAATCATATCTATCCAATGCCTAATACTAAGACATATAAAAAGATCACTACTCTAAGTAATATACTAAATATTTTATTGGTCATTCTTTGTTGTTATGTGTATTTTGTTGTATAAAAAGTTTGAAGTTCTATTAACTAGTAAATACTATTTAAAGTTGTATTTATGACAAAAAAGATTTTGCCATATATAACATGCAACGAAGTTGAAAATAAAAATGAAAAACTCATTTTTTAAGGAAAATCCCTGGTCAAATCTCTTAATTTTAATCAATAACTTTATATTATGCACTACTACGTTATTTAAAATAGAAAAAACTTACAGTTCACTAATTTTTTTTAAATGCACTTCATGAAACTATCCCTTTACTTATTCATTCGTTCTTTTCATATTATGATAATTAGGGTTGGCAATCCGGATTCGGAATCCGCCCAATTTTTGGCATCCGAATCCGGAATCCGTTTTCTAATAGCGGATTCGGATTTTTAATTGGTAGGCTAAAATTGGCGTCTTGAGTTTTTTCTTTCCACTCCCCCTTATTGAAGGCAAAGATTATCATCATTATATATAGTATCTTTTAAAATCTGGTTCGATTATCGGAAGTGAATTATAGAGACCACCAAGAACATTAATTTTTAGGACATACGTAGCACTTAGATTTTTAAATTTTTAATAAAAGCCTTTTAAAATATTGCTAGAATCCGGAATCTATTGAAAAATAAGAATCCGGAATCCATTTTATAGCTAGGTGAGCTGAGGTTTGTCCCACAAATTGTCCCCCACAGGGGCCAAAGCTATCATTGTGTTACAAAATTAAAATTAAGTGTCTTTGAAATTCCAGTGAAACCTTTCTGCTATTGTTTAATTTTGTCGATATTGTATAAACGTTTACTATAAACATTTATACGCTAAGTAATAGCTACAGAGTTGATTAGCAAAAATTTTATTTAAGGCAAAGCATTTCTAAACTTAGTTAGATTTTAAACTTTGTAAGAAAACATTCTTGTCACGATAAGGTACAATATTTGTAGAGCTGTAACTCAGAATATATAACCAGTTTATAGGTAATAAATGCCTTACCTAATCTTTTAACTTTTAGATATTTAAAAGTAAAACAATGAGTAAAGGATTACTTTCATATTATACAGTATTTGTACTAACAAAAACTTAATGCAAAATGATATTTGATAAGTAGCATTTCCTTTCTATGAGTTAAAATTTTAGTCAGGCAATTGAAAACATTATTCTTAAAGCAAAACTATTCTAGAACAAGAAGGATAACAACATCCATAAAAGCGAAGCTCTGAAACGGTAGGACAAACGAACATTAACACTTGTAGAGTGTCACAACTGAATACCTAATCAGAATTTAAATGTAAAAAATTAGAAACAAAATTTTAAGAAAATTTCTTGAAAAACTGCGATAATACAGGAGAATGTTTAAGGACATACTTACATTTTTAGGACTTGAGTATAGAGATGCTTTGCTTATAACATTATACTTTGTTGTCCTAGGAATCAGTATTCCAATAATCAGAAAATCAACATGTTTAGAATAGACGTACGGACATTATGGTAACGATTATAGAGTTGCTACGCTTCCTAAATTGTACCTAACTACTACAGGAACCACCATGCAAAGGTTGATATCGATAGGACAACTCTAACATACCTAAATTAACGAAAAGAGCACCGTTACGGACGTACGGACCGACTCTAATTATAGAAAAGCTTTGCTTTCAAAAAAAGGCCCATATATACATAACCCAAGACGTTAAATATTGTACCTGCAGCTGGAATGTGATACGTGAGACATTTATAATAATACTACGCCTTGAATATGCGTATGTTGAGTTGGAACTTTAAGACAAAGGTCGTGCGATAAGAAGGCATTTCAGGCTAATAAAGGCAGTATTTCTTAGGATTCTTGGTAAGATTATTTGGATCATGGAAAGAAAACGAAGTTGCGGGTTTCGTCGTATTTTCGCAGTAGCTTTTCTGTCATTTCTAGCCCCTGTGGGGTGCTCTAACCCTGCGTAGCAATCATTAACATTTACCTAACCTAAAATAGTTTATCAAAAGCTACTGAGACAATACAACGAAACCCGTTACTTCGTTATCTTTCTATTATCCGATTATTTTTATTCAATTGTCCATTTATCCATGTATGTTACTTATTGTCAGTGTTGCGGATCCGCATTGATTGTATGCGGATCCGGATCCTCAAATTTGGTCAGTGCGGATCCGGATCCGACTCAAGATCATTGACAATAAAAATAAAATCACCAAATTTTTCAAAAAAAATATTTATTCCTTAATCTCGAAGTCAAAAATACTTTTAATTTTTAAGTCTGATTGGCTCTCATCAAGAGAATGTCGTTGTAAGTGACTATTTTATATTTTAGGTAGGTTTTTCCATAAATTTATACCCCAGGATCCGGATCCGGATCCTTGGACTCAAAAACATGCAGATCCTTGCGGATCCGGATCCACAACTCTGCTTATTGTATTTACACGGAGAATGAAATATAAAATTGGAAGATAATTTTATTTTACAGATAAAAGGATGGTTTTTTTTTAATTTTTTTTTGTCTCTTGGGCAACAATAATCTTACCTAACAAACCAGGGAAAAAGAAAAGTGAAGTGTTAAACAGTACAATTTAAAATCAAATTCTTGGCAGTATAGTAACTTAAAATCTTCATATTCAAACATTATTGACAGACTAAGTCACAGATCTTTGAAAGCAGCCAGGTACCAGGTATAACCAGGTATAACAAACAAGTAAAATAAATCTAAAATAATATTTGGGGGGCAAATGGAGAGGTCGTCAATTTTACTATATGTTGTCCCATCCCCACCCCACCCCAACGACCGCTGAAAACCACGTATAGTTTTTGTGATTTTTTATCGAGTTAATTTCGTTATTGGTATAAGCTGGCCAGGTACGCTCCTTAGAAATCTTAATATCTTGACTTCTGGGGGGTTAAAACCATATTATTATGATCCATTGTCCTCTCCCTGCATCCCTGGGGGGGGGTGATATAGGGAAATAATTATGTTGTTACGATCCATTGACTTCAAGAGAGTTTAATGTGCAAAAATCAGGGAGACGGGGAATGGCAAATAATAATTTTACTTTTGAAAACGAATATTTTTATAAATAATATCATAGCTAAAAACCTTAAATAAGTGGCAAACTGAAGTTTTAATCTTTATTTAAAGTAATATGATTTGTTTTTGTTACGACGGATCACGCTGAACCGATATGTTTTTCCTTTGTTTTTTTTCGCCTTCCACCCCCTCCCCCCCCACTGTCTTAAGTGCTTAGGTATACTTTATTTACTTATTGCAGGTAAATCTGGGTTAAGCTGAAAAAACGCAGATTTTTAGTTGGTTTGCTGGAAGTAAATGTACAATAATACCTAAACAATTTACATTTAAAGATTCTTCTACTTTCTTTATTCCAAGTGTTAATTCATTGAATACATAATTCTACAAAGGTAGGAGGAAATGGAGTCTCATCCCCTAGCCGCTCCCAACACAAATTTATTGATTGGGGAGAGCTTCCCCCCCCCCCCTTTAAAAAATTCCACTAGATGGTTAAAAAAAGGATGTACTATTAGAAACAATAAGCTATTAAAAAAATCAAAATACAAGCATTAAAATGCATAGAATAGGCCTATTAAGCCGTCCATAAAACAAACTAAAAAGGAAATGAAAATTAAAAACTATGAATGATGGAAAGAGGGAGTGTGTTTAGCGCAGCTACTCTACGATAAAATTGTATGTCGGTCTATTAGTCTCATATGAGTAATTTTAATAAGAGCGGATTTAAAAATTATTGAAAAAAATATATTTTTTTTTCAAAAGGTAAATACCTAGGTAGGTAGGTATAAAACTATAATTCTAAAATTAGTGAAATACCAAATTTTAATTTTTTTTCAAGTATTTTTAAAGATATAGTGGATGTTGACATCCTTGGTTTTTTATATGTGTATGTATACTGTAAGAACGTTTGAAACGATTGTTTAAAATCTTGTTAGTGGGTGCAATTTACTCCTTGCATAAATGGAAATACAAACTATTCGTAGCATAGCTACTCTATATTTTCACTGTATTCATTTTCTCATTATTGATGACTATAAAAGTAATTAGTCAACATTTCAATTTTAAGAATGTTAATTACTTAGGTAGGTATTTATGCACTTTGAAAAAAGTGAATAATAAATATTTAAAAGAGGATTCCTGGGATGATTTTATTTTAAAGGTACAATGTCAAACCTGTGACATCTTTGCAATTATGATTTTATGTATACAAAAATTCTGTTTGTTTGTTCTACAGTCGATTTGAAGATTTTTCCATTATAAGTATAAGTTATTATTGTTTAAACAACAGATCTATAGTATAGGTAGATGTATATACAGACAACTACCTCCCTTCTTTTTCAAAGACCTCTTTCGTCTGCTTCTAAATAATTTTCTGCTACTTGGCTTAGTTAATATAAGCGACACCATTGGTTGATTTTCAATGACCCAATAGAAAGGTTGCACATTCACAAGGTGGTTGCGATGGGGTGATACAAATATTTAACCGTTTCTCCCTCTAGTGTTTTACTCTAATGTTCAAACATGAAGCAATTTTGATTATTTAAATTCTACAGAATTCTGAAACTGTTAATTGACTGAGAAAACTGCATAAACAAACTATTGCATACATAAACACTTGATGCTTTCAAGCTATTTCATCAGAATTATGTTAAGAATATGAATTTAATTGATAAAAATATTTGATATGTGTCTTGTTACCAATTTAATCATTTCATTTATTCATAATCTGCATTCTTTATATGAAACTAAATGCTTTTTTGTGTTGTTATAATCAAAGGTGATTATAGTGTTGTTTTGTTCTCATGTATACATGAGATACAATCTTAGAATGACAAAGAGTGTTAATGAGCTTTACATTCTTATTTAAGATACTAGACAATATTCAACACCAGATGAAAGTTTCTAAACCTAAAGGAGTAGTTGCACAAACTTTTTTTCTGTTCAATAGTTTTAACTACATCTATAGGAAATGCCTATATGTAAAAGAATTTCAATTTTCTACCAGGTAATTTTAAAAATATTAAGATTTAAAAAATATATTTTTTTGATTTATGCAACTTATATTACTGTCCTATTTTCATAAAAACAGGATAAAGACTATTTTGGTGGTGCCTAATTGATTGCTATTTCTTAATCTTGTGATCCAAAATTATATGTGTTAGATGGTATTCTTTTAACTTAAGCGTGGAATTAAACTTGTTAAATACACATCATTCAACTATCCCTTTAATCGTTCTAACCATTGCCTGATTATGGCAGGTGTTTTACTTCAAATCAATCCAATAAATGGAGGCAACCAGAGAAGAATGGGGGAAATCAAATTAACAAATCTTTAAAATGTTGTGGGTAGACTCGAACCGTCTACCCCTAAGCTGAGTTAGTAAGTGTCCATTTTATGATAACAATTGTTAATTTTAAGAATCGTGCTAACGATAGCATAAATACTAACAAAGTTACAACTACCAGCATAAAATTAATTTTTACTACTTTTCTATTGATTTTATATCAGCAATTTGAGAAAAATAAATTCTTAGATTTATATACATATACATATTTAGTACTTCAGTTTTACGAAATATAGCATTTCCCCGCTCGCATAAAAATAAGTAATAGTTAGGTAGGTAATTTAAAAAGTTTTAAAAGCTAAATTAACGTATTTTAACCGTACAAAATAACAATATAACTTTTTAAGTATCTAATGAAAGAATAACAAATCTTAGTAAATCCTACGCTCAAACCATCGATGTCAATCTTCATCAAAGAATTCTATTAACATATAATTTTAAGGATCTCTATCGACTTTATGACATTTAATAAGTGGTATTAAGACCTAACCTGTTAAATATTACTTCGACATTAAGACAAACATGACAAAAGGTATTAGAACACTACCTATGCATTCTATTTTATCACTATCATAATTAGAATTTATCTTGAAAAATAAGGGGGGGTTTTAATGCAACCATCTTGTAATCAATGATTAAATGGCACTTGAATTCGAATTTCGATTTGAAATTTTTCATGCGTAATCCTTGGTTGGTAGGTCTATTTTCTCTAAATCGAACAAAAAGTTGGAAAAGTAACGGCTTGCGGCTCATCCGTTTAGCCGTTTTTTTTTTGCCAATTTTCAGGGCAAATTCATCATTAATTACATAGGAATCAACTTTTTATAACATATTTTTGGTTTAAGCCATAATAAATGATAGCAATAACCATTTTTAAAATTTCTAGTACCAACAGCTACCGGCTAGAACCGTTTGATAAGGTTATTGAGCGATAAAAAGTATTATGTTGAGATAGGTTTCGTGACTTATTTCTCTTAAGATAGCCTAAAAATGGCAAAACGGCTGAGCCGCCAGCCGTTAGCCGCTACAATTCCAAATTTATGTTCGATTTGGGAAAAATAGACCTACCAAGGATTATTCATGCAAAATTTCAGATCAAAATTCGAGATGGTTGCATTAACCCCCCCCCCCCCTTACGTACGTACCTAGGTACCGTTAAAAACTGTTGTTTCATAAGTAGGGAAGTAACTTTAAGAATCACAAAAAAAATATTTTAAATCCTTTTTAATCAATAGTCATGCAAAAACTGGAATTGATAATCAACAATTTTAATCATAATAACCATGATTTCAGGGATAGAACAATGAACAAAAAACTAATCTTCAACACATTTTCTATTTATGAAATTATAAGGCATGACAGTATATATATAAAGGAAAGGTGGAAGTGAAAAATAATCCATCATGAACATTGTCCTCACCCTCCCTGCGAAAAAAAACACACCCAAATAAATCAATGACTCATTATTCACAAAGTCAGAATTTTGGTTAATTTCTACATATTAACCCATTTTTTATATAGTCATGACTTTAAAACAAGAACAATTTAGTACATAAGTAGCGCTGCTACAATAAGAAAACAATATTATTCATGATTATAAATTTAATTAATACCTACCCAATCGTAAATAAGGATGATAAAATATTAAGTAAATTATTGTAAGTTTTTGAACAAAAACAATACACAATTTTAATCACAGCAATTTTCACCCCTCTTTCTCCTCCGGTCTGACACTAGAGATTTACTCTACACCCTACAAGACACCCCAGCCCCTTTTATACAGCTAGAAATTTTATCATACATAAGTTTTCAGACGAATAATCGATACATAGTTACACACATTTATAGTTTAGAAACGCTTTTCAAATATTATTTAACGAAATATGGTTTAATCTAATGTCTCGGACTACGTCATGCTATAGATAGTAGAAAAATAATTGTAATAGAACTGTTTTTGAAACCGTAGTTTTGAAATGCCTTTACCATGTGAATTTTTTTTTGAAAAGAATATGTTAAAAAAACATACAGAGAAAATCAATTTCAAGCAAGTATTGGCAATAAATCACCAAATATGATCGACTATTTACAAATAGTTCATAATTAAATTATTTATTTCATAAATCTTTTATAGAAATTTTAGGTTATTTCCGAAAAGTTCTCAGCTAGACGTACATACGGACAAAGCATAAATAGAGAGTAGCTGCGCTACTTAAAAGCTACGATCGACCTCGCCCTTTAAAACATTATGGAAACTTACATAATATAAATAAAAACAATATTTAAAAACTTACCATAAATAAAGTTTCAGTAAAAAAGTCACTAAAAATAGCCCTCACTTTTTTTTATCACCATACGGATAGATAAAAATCACATAAATGTCACTTTTAATTCGTGAAAAACGGGCTTTTCCCCATGTATTATAGTTGTTCACTTTAATCCTTTCTGTTTTTAGCTTTTAAGGTTTGACTTTGAAGTTTGTTGATCTTTTTCAATTGGAAATGGGATCATTTGAACTGGAATTTTTTTCTTCATATAAATTTTCTAAAGCTATCTCTTTATATTGATTTATAATACCCAAAAACTTTAGTTAACGTAAAAGGCAAGTTCCCAGTTGAGGAGTGAGATTCTACCCCATCTGAAAAAATAAACCCCCCCCCCCCGCCATCTATCAAATTAAACCCCCCCCCCCCGGCATCATGAAATTTTTACCCCATCTTATGATTTTGTCCCCATCATGTTAATTTATCCCCATCTTCATATTTTGTACCTCTCCAAGAGAAACAAAATAATGTCAGAGAAGGGATAAATTATTGAACAGGGGACAAAAATGAAGGATGGGGTCTAAATAGGAACATGGGGCCAGGATTGTAAGGTGGGGTCTGATTTGACAGATGGGGGAATGATTGGCAGAAGGGGAAATAATATCTGGGTAGGGGGGAGGGGAGAGTCTGGAGGGGTTTGCGAGGTGAGCCTCGCGCGAAAGAATTTATATTAGGGTAGCATAAGCTACCATACTCCACTGTAGTGAAGCTATGCCTTTCACTCTTCTATATTTTCCTATATTTTGAATAAAATTTGAAAATGCCTCTATTTATTTTTTTTATTTCTCTTTTAAGACTTTTTTTATACTAAATCACCAACATATTCTAATACTTTACTTTACCTAATATTTTAAGATAAAAATTTGGCTCCATTGAAGAAAAAAAACAATAGCTTGTTTGAAATAGGAACATCTAGTGGCAGATTATTGAACTACATAATATACATTTTTCTGGATGTCAACAAACATGATGATTGGTTGAAAAATACAGATGGGGTAGCAACCAATGCTATGATATTAAAATTGAAGCAAGGGGTTAAAACTCACACATGGTGATCAAAAAATTAATATGGGGTGATTTTTTCATGATGGGGGTAGTTTCAAGTGCTTATATCTGGAGAACCGTAAGAGATAGAGGCCTAGTTGCTTGACTGTGGTAACTCAGATTTACATAAGGAAGCCATTTATGCACATGGGGGACCAAAACATGATATGGGGTATTTTTTTCATGATGGGGGTAGTTTCAAGTGCTTATATCTGGAGAACCGTAAGAGATAGAGGCCTAGTTGCTTGACTGTGGTAACTCAGATTTACATAAGGAAGCCATTTATGCACATGGGGGACCAAAATATGATATGGGGTATTTTTTTCATGATGGGGGTAGTTTCAAGTGCTTATATCTGGAGAACCGTAAGAGATAGAGGCCTAGTTGCTTGACTGTGGTAACTCAGATTTACATAAGGAAGCCATTTATGCACATGGGGGACCAAAATATGATATGGGGTATTTTTTTCATGATGGGGGTAGTTTCAAGTGCTTATATCTGGAGAACCGTAAGAGATAGAGGCCTAGTTGCTTGACTGTGGTAACTCAGATTTACATAAGGAAACCATTTGTGCACATGGGGGACCAAAATATGATATGGGGTATTTTTTTCATGATGGGGGTAGTTTCAAGTGCTTATATCTTGAGAACCGTAAGAGATAGAGGCCTAGTTGCTTGACTGTGGTAACTCAGATTTACATAAGGAAGCCATTTATGAACATGTGGGACCAAAATATCATATGGGGTATTTTTTTCATGATGGGGGTAATTTCAAGTGCTTATATCTGGAGAACCGTAAGAGATAGAGGCCTAGTTGCTTGACTGTGGTAACTCAGATTTACATAAGGAAGCCATTTATATACATGGGGGACCAAAATTTGATATGGGGTATTTTTTCATGATGGGTGTAGTTTCAAGTGCTTATATCTGGAGAACGGTAAGAGATAGAGGCCTAGTTGCTTGACTGTGGTAACTCAGATTTACATAAGGAAGCCATTAATGAACATAGGGTACTAAAATTTGTTGGGGGTTTCTTTTTTCATGATGGTGGGTAAAAATTGAAAATAGGGGCCATTTGTTATGGTGGAGAGGGAATTAGGTTAAGTTAGGTTAGGTAATATTGAGGAGCCCTGCAAGGTTAGGCCCCCCGGGGGCCCTAACCTTGCAGGGCTCCTCAATATTACCTAACCTGTGCAGGAGACCCTAACTCTGCAAGGCTACTCAATATTTCCTAATCCCTTCATGAACATAGGGTACCAAAATTTGATAGGGTTGTTTTTTTTCATGATGGTGGGTAAAAATTGAATATAGGGGCCATTTGTTATGGTGGAGAGGGAATTAGGTTAAGTTAGGTTAGGTAATATTGAGGAGCCCTGCAAGGTTAGGCCCCCCTGGGGGCCCTAACCTTGCAGGGCTCCTCAATATTACCTAACCTGTGCAGGAGACCCTAACTCTGCAGGGCTACTCAATCTTAAACTAACCTAACTTAACCAATTTTAAACTATCATGAACCAACTAAACCTAATCTAACCCATTTTAATCTAACCTAACCCATCTTAACCTAACCTAACAAACTTAACCTAACCTAACCCATTTTAACCTAACCTAACCCATCTTAACCTAACCTAACCCATATTAACCTAACCTAACCCATTTTAACCTAACCTAACCTAACTTCACCTAACCTAACCTAATTTCAACCCCCAACCCCATCATAAAAAATTGGCCCCTATATTCAATTTTTACCCACCATCATAGAAAAATGACCCCCATATTAATTTATGTACCCCCATGTGCATAAATGGCTTCCTTATTTTAATCTGAGTTACCACAGTCAAGCAACTAGGCCTCTATCTCTTACGGTTCTCCAGATATAAGCACTTGTAAGTACCCCCATCATGAAAAAAATACCCCATATCAAATTTTGGTCACCCATGTGCATAAATGGCTTCCTTATGTAAATCTGAGTTACCACAGTCAAGCAACTAGGCCTCTATCTCTTACGGTTCTCCAGATATAAGCACTTGAAACTACCCCCATCATGAAAAAAATACCCCATATCATATTTTGGTCCCCCATGTGAATAAATGGCTTCCTTATGTAAATCTGAGTTACCACAGTCAAGCAACTAGGCCTCTATCTCTTACAGTTCTCCAGATATAAGCACTTGAAACTACCCCCATCATGAAAAAAATACCCCATATCATATTTTGGTCCCCCATGTGCATAAATGGCTTTTTTATGTAAATCTGAGTTACCACAGTCAAGCAACTAGGCCTCTATCTCTTATGGTTCTCCAGATATAAGCACTTGAAACTACCCCCATCATGAAAAAAATACCCCATATCATGTTTTGGTCCCCCATGTGCACAAATGGCTTCCTTATGTAAATCTGAGTTACCACAGTCAAGCAACTAGGCCTCTATCTCTTACGGTTCTCAAGATATAAGCACTTGAAACTACCCCCATCATGAAAAAAATACCCCATATCATGTTTTGGTCCCCCATGTGCATAAATGGCTTCCTTGTGTAAATCTGAGTTACCACAGTCAAGCAACTAGGCCTCTATCTCTTACGGTTCACCAGATATAAGCACTCAAACCTACCCCATCATGAAAAAAATACCCCATATCAAATTTTGACACCCCATCATGAAAAAAATACCCCATCTCAAATTTTGACACCCCATGTGCATAAATGGCTTTCTTATGTAAATCTGAGTTACCACAGTCAAGCAACTAGGCCTCTATCTCTTACGGTTCTCAAGATATAAGCACTTGAAACTACCCCCATCATGAAAAAAATACCCCATATCATATTTTGGTCCCCCATGTGAATAAATGGCTTCCTTATGTAAATCTGAGTTACCACAGTCAAGCAACTAGGCCTCTATCTCTAACAGTTCTCCAGATATAAGCACTTGAAACTACCCCCATCATGAAAAAAATACCCCATATCATATTTTGGTCCCCCATGTGCATAAATGGCTTTTTTATGTAAATCTGAGTTACCACAGTCAAGCAACTAGGCCTCTATCTCTTACGGTTCTCCAGATATAAGCACTTGAAACTACCCCCATCATGAAAAAAATACCCCATATCATGTTTTGGTCCCCCATGTGCACAAATGGCTTCCTTATGTAAATCTGAGTTACCACAGTCAAGCAACTAGGCCTCTATCTCTTACGGTTCTCAAGATATAAGCACTTGAAACTACCCCCATCATGAAAAAAATACCCCATATCATGTTTTGGTCCCCCATGTGCATAAATGGCTTCCTTGTGTAAATCTGAGTTACCACAGTCAAGCAACTAGGCCTCTATCTCTTACGGTTCACCAGATATAAGCACTCAAACCTACCCCATCATGAAAAAAATACCCCATATCAAATTTTGACACCCCATCATGAAAAAAATACCCCATCTCAAATTTTGACACCCCATGTGCATAAATGGCTTTCTTATGTAAATCTGAGTTACCACAGTCAAGCAACTAGGCCTCTATCTCTTACGGTTCTCAAGATATAAGCACTTGAAGCTACCCCATCATGAAAAAATGACCCCATATTAATTTTTGGACCTCCATGTGTGATTTTTGTTCCCCATATTTTATATACTTACCCCATATGTAATATTTTACCCCTATAACTCATAGTTTATTACCACCAAGCTTTGTTTTAAACATTGAAAATTACAGGGACCAAAATTTAAGATGGGGTACAAAATCAAATGATGCCGGGGGGGGGGGGTTTATTTTGACAGATGGCGGGGGGGGGGGGTTTATTTTTTCGTATGGGGTAGAATCTCACTCCTCAACTGGGATGGTGCCACGTAAAATTGTACTTGTTTATCTTTTTTAAAATCTAACTATGTAATTTGTAAGAGCTAGCTTCAAATTGACAGCTGACTGCAAACATGTGAAAAATTCCGGTAGGGCTGTGTTCCAACCGGTTTACAAAATAAGTGGCCAAACGTAATGTTTTGTTTTTAATAATTTTCGAGAATATTTTACCTACTATGTTTTTTTTGTCTAAAAATATAATTTTTTGAAAAAAAATATTTATTAAATAAAATTACTTCCTTTAAATGTAGATAAATAGGGTAATTTATAATTTTAGATAATATTTTATGAAAATTTGGACACATTAAATTTATGTCACCAAACCTTTTTTTTTAATATTTTTTTTAAAAAACTTTATCAGTCTGTACTAGGCAAAATTAAATATGTATTTCAAAGAAAAAAAATATATAAAAGTGTAATGGTTCTATATATGTAAAATGAATTTGATCTTATTTAGAATTAAAATATTTAGAAATTTGGCCCCCAAATTTTACGTTTGGCCATCGTAACACTTGATATAAGGAAAACAACCCTTTGGCTATTTTCATTAATTTACATATTATGAAGCTGTTTTTAAAGGTCATTTAGAAATACTTGCAGTAGCGAAGCTACTCAATTGTCATTAATGCATGTTTCCACCAGTAGAAGGCAACTGGGAAATATGATTTTGATTTCTCGGTCTTTGTATGAGATCTAGTCTTCTGAAATTTTTGTAAATTTATTTTAGACCTTTCCATAGTAGAAATGCTATTTACTTTGCAAAAATTAAGATGAGAACCCCTTAGAAATGTTTATTTATTGCAGAGAGATTTACAGCAAAAGTGGTTTTGTCTTCAAATGAGAAATGTTTTCGATGACAATTATGTATCCGCGTAGTACAACCTAAAATGGTGTATGTCCGTCTGTCTGTCTGTCTGGTTTAAGCTAAGATCTCGCTAACCGCTGCTTTTCAGGGAGTATGCCTACTAAACTTACTAAGTTTTCATGCTATTTTGGGTTATGGGACCCTCAACCCTTCCTGAAAAAAAGACTTCTAAAACATGCAACGCCACCCGAGGAAAATAATATTTTTGTTAAACCTATCCCCTCTAGGGGCATAGCTACTAATATAACATATCAAAAACTAGTATTCAAAGGAGAAAGATGTCTGTGCAGATGTCTGATGATTTCGCTAACCCTGGAACATTTGGACTCTGCCTGTAAAAAGTATATCCTATGCTGGTCTTACCTAGGTTTTAAGCTATTTTTAAAATGTGTAAATAGTGTTGATCGCTATGGAGTATGAAGTATGCTTTTCTTAAGGAAGTGTGATGGTTTACCCAATCCCCTCTTGAAGTAAAGCCCCTATAGATTAGAGGCGAGGCAACTCATATTTACATTTAAATTACAATTTAATTTTACAATTAAATCAATCTGTCCGTCCACTACTTATTTTCATTAGTTACTTCATGAGAACAAATGAAACAAAAGATCTTAATAACCGCTAGACTAATTATAAGCACTGTTATTAAAGAAACTTGTCACATTACGGTTTATTTTATTTTCCTTAAAGGTGCAAAACCCCGCGTCCATAAATAATGTAAAATTTGATAATAATTGATAGACCTGTTTTTGAGAAAAATTTTAGAACGCATAACTTTTCTATTTCTCTACCTAATAAAAAAAAATATTTTATTTCATCACTGTCCTATGACGCAAATCAGTTTTAATATAAAACAAGAAAAATAATCTACAAAAGGAGAGTTCAGCAAAAAAGGTATGACAAAAACAGCATTAATCTATTACATAGTAATATAAAGAAATTTTATTTTATGCTCTATAAAAGTTTGAATGACGATCATGGGCGTGCGTTCAGAGGGGTCTTTTGAGGCATTTGTCCCTCCTCCCCCCCTCCTAAAATTTACTAGAAGGTGCAAATTTTGAGTACATTTACTATGCCCCCCCCCCCCCTCCAAATATCCAGTCAATAGAGGGATAGAGGAGGGGAAAAGGAATGGGGTAAATATTAAAAATAACCCCTTCCCATAAACAAAGTGCTTTGCATGCCTTTGTTGAATGAATTAAGAAAAGCTATGCTTATAAATGATCACAATAAAGATATGTTATGACATTTCTAGGAAAATATGCTCTTTGAAAATGTAAATATAGGAATAGGATAATTATAATATTTGGTTAAATTTCTACTGAGAAATCTGTTCTTTAAATTAAGTAAGTATCTTTTAAATGAAATTTAAACAAGGATGACAACATCCATTACTAGCGAAGCTAAAAAATTATGAATGGATATCCGGAAAAAAATGAACTATAGAGCAGTTTCATAAAAAAAACATTAAACTAAAAAATCACGAAACCTTGTAAGATTAATAACATGAAAATCTAGGAATCAATCTGGCACCTCGACCAATAAGCAAAGCTTAATAAAATTTTGTGGGGATATGTAAATTTTGAACTTATTTATTCCCAAAAATGGACGAGGTATCACATAGCCCGGGCCTGAGAAACCCAGCAATAGGGTATTTTAATTTCCCGCCTAATTTTAAAGGTCTCAATGTTAATTATTGGGGTTGAACACCCTGAACAGCGCTAATAAGCATTATAGATAGAATTTTTAAACTGCTTTGTTATTTTGTGCCAAAATATTCAAATAATTTTGAAAAAATATGTTGAGTTTTTAAAAAAACTGATTGAAATGCTCAAAAATGGTAATTTATAAAAAAAATTACTAAAATAGACATTTTATTATTGTAGGTATTACTGAAGCATAAGTGATAATGATATTTACCCACCCTCATTAAGAGAATTTATTATACATGCCATATAATTGATAGAGTTTAACTTAAAGTCAAGAAAATAAAACATTATGATAACCCGTTTTACCCCATCCCTTATCCTCTACCCCACTTTTGCTTTCATTACAAAATTCTTCCATCCTAACTTAACAACGCTATTCAATAATGTAGCTCACCAAATTTACACATAAGGTGACGTTAACATGGGAAATACATATAATTAATTATGAAAATAATATATCCAAGTGCGTCTGTCGATAAAAAGAGAAAGACGCAATAAATCATTTAGCTCTTTATTTTTAATTTTTTAAGTTTAAAAATATTGTACTCGGCTATTCCTTGGCCGATTTAGGCTTTTAATCATATCCTGGCCGAGACAAATTTAGACCGTTGACTAATCAAAAATCGGTTCAGTTAGAGGGATACCCAACGTCTCAATTTATTGCTACCAAAAGTCTTATAACTACGTTGCAATTATATACAAACCCGTAAATTGAGTTTAATCAAAGGAGTATACTGCACATTTCAATCACGCCCCCATCCCATGATACAGCGTGGAATTAATTTGTCATCGACCACATATATAACTAACAAACTAACAACCCCTGCACTCATTGTTTTATTTTTAGAAACTCAACCCCCTCCACTTAACACTTAAGTCAGGGTTGTATATTCTGCACAAGAATAATTTTTTTTACCACTGCTGCAAAATGTTTTTTTTCTTCCCCCTACTAGTTTTTTACATCAAGAAAGGTGAAAAAATAGAAAAAAAAACATTCAGAATTCTTAATTTTATTCATATTATTATATTATCCCACATATTCTTTTAGATTTTTTTTCAACAAGGAAGAGAAAAATGGAAAAAAATGTTTTAATTTCTCTTAATTTTTTTACATTTTTCCCCCAACTTTATATTTATAATTCTTCCCCCCACTTTAGCAGGGTCAACCATGCAGAATATATACCCCTGGTTTAAGTTTAAACCTGAATAATTTACCTTGAATTTGATGGGAAGTCCAAAATATTAACTTTAAATTCTATTACTGGCTTTTTGAGGCGGGGCATTTGAATGTTTACCCCCCAAAAATATCAGACGTCTTTCTCGAATAGGAGTTAAGAAAATCATGAAAACTTAAAAATCTAGGAATCGAACTAGCACCCCAACTAATAAGCAAATCTCAATCAAACTTGATAAAAGTATGCAGAATATTAACGTATTCAATTCAATCCCTGAAAATTTCAGCCGTCTCTTTTGAATAGGAGTTAAGAAAATCATTAAAACTTAAACATGTAGAAATCGATCTAGCACCCTAATTCATTGACGAATCTTAATGAAACTTGGTGAGAATATTAAGAATGATAACTTATTTAATCCCTGAAAATTTCAGCCTTCTATCTTTTATAGGAGCCGAGAAAATCTCGTTTCTTCCATTCTGTCTCTGACGGATAGACAGACGGACGGACATTTCGAATTATAGAGCAGCTTCACTACTAAAAACAAGTAAAAAGTAGGTATATCTAAATGTTTTTCTAATTATAAGTTTACAAATCTTTAAAAGTATAAGTTCATAAAATCTTTAATATGATAAGTTTATTGGACAATCCTTCTGGGTTTAAGGATTAAGAAAAAAAGCAAAGAACGCATAATTTAGACTGTATTGCTAGGTTAGGAGCCATTAACGTCAAGGTGCTAAAAATGATAGATAGATTGAGGGACGCTAAGCTTTCTGGGTCACTTTTTAATGCAAAAAAATATAAATTATTACTTACGTTTTATCAGCCATTTTGATGATTTTCTATCACTTTAAATTGAGAAAACACTGTACAATAATGAGCTGTCTGATAATAAACAACAATCACAAGTTTTTTCTCCACTTTTATCACTTTTTTCAAACACTTAGCACTTTTGCACTTAAATGCATAGCACTTCTAGTAGTGGGACTCTACTAGCAACTTTTGGAGACATCACTTTAGTTCATAGTAACTACATACTCATAACTATATAGAGTAAAGAGTGAGTCAAATAAAGTAGCAAATGTATTCTTGATTAGCAATTAACGCAATATGAGATATCATATTTGAGAAAATAGATAAAACATCAAACTATATTTTAGTAAGACTAGAAAAAATACTCAATAAAAAATTCATATCATTATATTATATTGATGAATTTCAATTTATAAATCAAATAATAAAATTTTTCATAAATTTTTTAATCAACAATATATACCAAGAATAAAAAATTTCTGCAACATTTTTTGTCACTATTTCATTCATGTATTCTCTAAAGCATCATTTATTGAAATACTTGACTAAAAATTCTTTGAAATTTGGAAAAACATATGGGTGTGTTTATATATATTAGTGTTACTCATCTATTCATAGATAGATAGATAGATAGATAGATAGATAGATAGTTAGATCGATAGATAGATAGATAGATAGATAGATAGATAGATAGATAGATAGATAGATAGATAGATAGATAGTTAGATCGATAGATAGATAGATAGATAGATAGATAGATAGATAGATAGATAGATAGATAGATAGATAGATAGATAGATAGATAGATAGAGATAGTTTGAGGTAAAGATTACTGAATATTAAAACTTTACTGAATATAATTTATGAGTTTTGAATCTCGATAAATTAATTAAATAAATTGAAAAGAACTCTATAAATATATTTTTTTTGAATTAATTACATCTCATTTTAGCACGGCTACTTGTTGTTTTATAGAATGTCCGTATGGTTGTCTGTCAGGGTAACTGACGTTATTTGATTCACTTATTTGTTTTTCTGATAGATTTTAATCATGTATATTTAACGAAATTGTTATATACAATGATTTATTGGCAATATCTTTTTTTAAAATTGGGTAGTAGTTTTAAAATTATTTCTTTAATGTTCTCCTTTATCTAATACTAGAGTTGGCTCGATATAATTATATCCCTATTGGCTAGTTTTCTTTATGCATATCTATTTCTCAATAAATCTATTTTCCTCACCCGGCATTACTATCTAAAAGAAAGTAAATATTTAATAATTTAAATGATTTTTAAAAGATTTTTTTTAATTATATTTTTTTCTTTACATTACCATCACCAAAGGGTTAATGATGATGATTACAATTTTAGTTTAATATTTGAACACACAAAATGTCGCCACAATCGAATTCTTTTAAAACATAGTTTTCTTAAATTTATCATATTATAAATTTAAATTTTCTTTTTTATGATTAGAAATTAAATACATCAATATAAGGTAAATAGCAACATGAAATGAAAAAAATGAATTTATTTTTAATAAAGTAAAATAATGGGTCTTATCGTTCTGGGCAATGAGAGTTTATTATGGATTATTGGAGCACTATGAGTTTTAATCATATATTCCTTGGAAAACTTGAGCTCGTTTATAGACATTTATTTCCTATATAGATCTGACATGGATCTTGAAGCAATTAAGCAGGCCGTTTTGTACATGTTAAAAATTGGAAGATTTCATTAAATAAAAGTAATCGCAAATATACTTAGTAAATGATGATAGCACATTATTGCTGCGCTACTCATGGTAATATTTGCTCTTATAATTATTATAAAATTAAAATAATATTTGAAAGAAATTCTTAATTCATTAAAATAAATTAAAAAGTTTAAAAATAGATAAATGACTGATAACTTAATCAATAAATAATCATTTTTTACCAATCAAAATTTATTTTTAAACTTTTAATTTGAAATTAATTTCAATATTTTTTTGTTTAATTTCTTAAATTGCTATCATCCAACGGAGATATCTTTGAAAAATGGCTGTAGCTTGCCATAACTTTATTTTGTTAGCTTGTTATTTCTGCGCTATTTATTTACATATTTGTTCTTGTTATCAATAAAATTTTTAACTCACTCTTTACTTAGTCATGTCATTTAATTTTATCACTTGAATTTGATTTTAAAATGTATTATGATGAACATATAAGGTTTTGTTTTCACTTAAATTATTTCTTGAAAAAAAACAATTCACTTAAATTTTAGCTCACTTTTGAATCATATAAGAAATTCATTTAAAATTTCACTGGTTTTCCTTGCACTAGCTTGTATAAGTATAACCCTTGCCCTTTGCATTGCACGTATAGACTAAGGGTTGTGCCAAGGGTATACTAAATTGGATGGGATAGATAGATTTACAACCCATTATCACATTGTTACTCTTCAGTTTATATATTTATGGTCATAATCTCTGTAATATCAATACATATAAATGGCTATCTAGAAATCATGGTATCTATCTATCTATCTGTGTGTCTATAATGCACTGTCCGTGCTTAGGAAATATTTTTGCGCGCTTATGGGTTGCTCGCCGCGCCCGTAAGCACACAACTGTGGAATTTCTTAAGATGAGAATATTTACGTTCAAGCAGTTCAACCAAAATAATTAATTAGCAAATATTAATAAGAAAAATATGTAAACCTGAAAAATTATAAACCTAACTAACAAACAAAAACTTAAAATCTAAAATAAAAAGTAGCATTTTCTTAATTGCAGTTCAGCAAAAGAACATTTGACAAAGGATGTTAAAAAAATCAATCGCTTCACTTCTTTAAATATAAACCCTACAATTTTGGTCAGAAACTAACAAAAAATAACCCAACTTATGCTCAAGCAATGACAATAAGATAGAAATATTAAATTTTGAATCTAACATCTCTCCAGAGCATTAAGGCTCGAGACCTAGCCCTTGTGAAGAATTTTTCCTTACAGGGAGATTAAAAATAAACAAATCGCCTTAAGTACTTGAAATCTTGATATATAGATCCCATAATGTGTATACATCAGAATTAGTATGTGTATGTAATTGTCTGTTATGGAATTATAAAGATCGATGTACTTTGTAAATAAGGAAATCTTAATAGCATTCTTTTAAAGGTGTAATGATTTTAATGTACGTTAAGTAAAAAAATATTTTTTTTAAAATTACCTTTTTCTTATTAAATAATAAAAAAATTGCTATTTCCTAGAATTGTTGCAATGTGTGACTAATAAGAAACTTTAGGATTGGATGAAGGGAGGGGGGGGGGGTAGCTGTGATGTTATGGAATATGGGCGCGTGCAAGTATGTAAAGTGTCCCCTCAATTACACAAAATTTAATTCTTTTATAAAATTTCATAAACACCCATGAAAGCTCTAAAAGATTACAGTTAATGTCTAATAATAATAGTAAAAGGGCTTTATGAATGATTTGCGATTATGATGCTTTTAACAAATAATATAATTTTGTGTAAGTGAAAGCACACTAGTCTGTATATGCCTCTATACCATAGAGGAATCTGATAAAAAGAGTAACAATTAATTCGCACAAGCAAATCTATTGATTCTAAGCAGCTAATTCTAAGAGTTTCTCTCCTATATTATTTTTTAGTAGTGTTTGTTTTTGTCTTCAAACATACAACTCATATTTCTTTTCTATGCCTCATTTTTTCCTCCATGGTAGTTATTTCAATAATGTCATGTAAATCAATGTACAATTTCTACTCTTCGGCTAAACCATAATGATTCATGATTTGCTAAGCCTTACGTTTTAATTTCAAATAATAAAAACCCTCTTGTAAAATACTCTATGGCAATATTTTAAGTTTTTCTCTTTTGTTTTACTCTATGGTTGTATGTTACAATGTTATGTATACTATACATACAAGTATAACACCAAGTGATAGGACAATGGACGTTAAATTAATCTTCTTCACAATTTATTATGTTTTAAGCCTTAGGTAGCCTTTGGAGAGAGAAAAGGATGTAGCACTTATGTCCTTATAGCACAGATAACTACCTCCCTTCCTTTTTCAATGACCTTATTTGTCTGCTACCAAATTGTTTTCTGCTACTTAGTTGTGTTAATACACGCCACACCATTGGTTTATTTTCAATTAACTACCAAATTTACTGAAACGCAAGCAAGCACGGATAATTAATAACTTTTTTTTGGCTGTGTTGTAAAAACCCTACATATCAACCTTTTCTCCTATTCATCCACGACGGTGATATAATCCCATAACACTCTATGGATGACGAGAATTTTAATAATTATATTTGTCTATAAATATGACAACATCCATAAGACAATAAAATTATGTACAACCACAATGATGATACAGAAAAGTACCCCTTCTCTTGATTACAATCAGTGGTTTAAACGTTTGGACACTCAACTTAATGAACCAACCAATACAAATTTAATAAAGACTTTTGGGAAAAGCTTTGTTAGTCCCGAGGGGCTGAAGGCTCGGGCTACCAAATCTTATGATTTTTATTTAAGAAAATTTTCATTATGCCTCAGGATCGATTCTATTCCAGCGAATATTAATTGGTTTCGAAGATGTATTGAAAAAGCAATTATTACTTATACAGTTGAATTTCATTAACAACCTAAATATAAAATTCTCAAAACATTTATTATGTCACAAATATATCAAAATTAACACTAAAAAATCTTCATTACTGATTTCCTATGAAGTGATCTTTTAAATAAATAAAAAAAATCATATTTTTTTCGAAGAATGGTAAAAATATGTTCATATGCAGGAATGTGGAGCCAGGGTAACTTTTATAAATTAGATTGTGCTCCATTTTCTGGAGGTGCATCAAAATCAGAAAGAAAATTGCTAACAATGAGAATTAAGCAGGTAAGAAGACTCAACTCACACAAACGTAACCTATGTATAAAAATATTTACTGACAATGGCAGCTGAAAGCTCTTTATGGAGACTCTAAAAAGGGGACAAATCTAAAAACTTTTAGTCAAAGTATCCTGAATTACATCATATTAGAATAATCCATTACTCTAAGATGACGTTTTCCAGGAAACTTTGACCAAAAGTGTTTTTAATTTATCTCCTTTTATAAAGGCTCAAAAAAGAGCTTTAGGCTAAGAATAAAAGCAGTGTTGGTAGAAACTGGTTCTGTAATAGGAATGGTAAAAAAATATTTCTAATAAAGATAATGTTAGTTGCTTTTTAAATGGTAATTTTGGTATATTTATTATTTCGAATATTTATTCTTTAATGAATTTCTAAATTTAAGAATAGTTATTTCTCGCATCATATTATAAATGGCTTTCCGCAGATATAGAATGTACAATTATGAGATTAAAACTAGTTTTTTTAGCCCCGAGGTGACGAAGTCACCGGCTAAAAAAACTAGTTTTAATCTTATGATTGTACATTTCTATATTCGTAGAAAGCTGGATATAATACGATGCGAGACATAGTTTTTTCGTATGGATGAGAACCGGTTCCTATCCACCGGATTCGAATGAATACAAGAAAATCATTTAAATTCTTAAAATCACTATTGAAGAATAGTTATTTCTCGCATCGTATTATAAACAGCTTATGATTGTACATTTTTATATTCCTACAAAGCTGGATATAATACGATGCTAGACATAATTTTTTCATATGGATGAGAACCGGTTCCTATCCACCGGATTCGAATGAATATGAGAAAAGATAAATATTTAAACCTTAAATGTTTGTAAACATAGTAAGATGAGCTAAGTCCTCTAGAAAAGGTAATGAATTATTTTCCAAAACTTGATAATTAGAAAGCCTATTTATAAATAATTAATGTAATTAAACAGAAAATTTCACCATAGTTCTTATGACTTCCTATGTTTGTAATGGTTAATATACAATTTAGATATGATTGTATGTCTGACAGATTCATTTTCCAATTATATATAATTGTTAATAAAGTGAACTTTATTCCACTTATTTAGCTACAAACATAGAGTAACTTTGCTTTTTAGCAGACTCAGTTTCATTCGTATTTACTGGATTCGCTTTAAGACCTTAGTTTATTTTGTCCAAAATTGAAAATGCTATGGAACTTTAAACATTATTAGCTTTTCTATAATTATGGTCAGTCCTAAAAATCTAAGTATGTTTTTAAACAGTATCAAGTAGTTTTGCAACAAATTTAAAACAATTTTGTTTGGACTTATGCATTAATATTCTGCCTTTTCAGTGTTAATGTTTGTTTGTCCTCCCATTTTAGAGCTTCGCTTTTATGGATGTTGTCATCCTTGTTTAATGAATATGTCACTAGCATAACATTAATTAAAAAGTTTTTAAGAAAACACTTGTACAAGGGATCTAAAGGGATAAGACAATGGTCAATGAATTGATGTACAATGTACATCCAAAATAATGTAAAAAATTACTCCTTCTGTAGATTGCAATTTGTGGTTGAAACGATTGGACACTCAAATAAAAAAAAACAATCATAATTCAATAGAAGTCCTCAAAGCTGCTAAGTCAATAAATAAGAAAACGTTATTACAAAACTTTGGGGACTAGTGTATTAAACAGCACATTGTCCCCTCCCTCCCTGCACTTGTACCCTTATAAAGAGAAATCAGTATATGTAATTAAATGTATAATCATAATGGAATTGCTTTTCTCGTATTCATTCGAATCCGGTGGATAGGAACCAGTTCTCATCCATACGAAAAAACTATGTCTAGCATCGTATTATATCCAGCTTTCTACGAATATAGAAATGTACAATCATAAGATTAAAACCAGTTTTTTTAGCCGGTGCCTTCGGCACCTCGGGGCTAAAAAGCTAGTTTTAATCTCATAATTGTACTTTCTATGTCCGCGGAAAGCCGTTTATAATACGATGCGAGAAATAACTATTATTTATTACTGATTGGAGAAGAGAAGCAAATTAATATTCAACCATTTCTTCCTTACAAATATATACCAGCTTCTAAGTTTTACACTAAGGCATTGAGGAAAGGTTAATATGCAACTGTCCTATAAAGAAAATCTATCCTAATAATAAAACAAGGATGATAACTTCCATAAGTAGCAGAGCACATACAAATCTCAGATAAAAGTGATTTACATAGCAGATGTAAGTGGTAATGGACTAATTAGAATATATATATTGATGCTTATTTGTATAAGAAATCATTAGAAAATTCAATCCATCATAAATAGCAGTCTCAAAGTGTTACAGACTAAAGAATATACTAATAGGAGGACAGACAAACCAAGTAAATTATAGATTAGCTTCCCAACTAAAATTTACATAAGTTATTCTATATACAATATATTAGATAGACTGATGGACAAAATTTAGAAATAACAATGAAGTGCCTTAAAAGGAATAAAAAATCGATTACTATTAGCATCAACAAAATTAAGATTACTTGTTCATCAAGATTACAAGATTAAAATACCACGAACAGATTTATCTTCCTACTTATTGTTGCCTGATAAGAAAGTTAAATTTTTAAAAATATCTGCGTCACGCCCAAGGGGTTAATCTTAAGCATGAATGCAGGAATAAAATAGAAGTGCTCCGACAAAAAAGGGTAAAAAATTTAATAGCAGCAAATATTCTAATTGCTTTATCTATGCAAATTCTTCTGATTTTATTGCATGCGAAATTTTGCCTTTTCTAGCTTTAAATATTAAGAAGAAAAAAAATTGTTGATTCTAGCTAGACCCAAACCGGTCCTTAGTTCACGTAGATGGTCTTAAACATGTTTTTTTTCTTTGAACTTGCTAATCGATTAGTAATTGCAGCTTTTTTGATAACCTTTAACGATAAAAATATGCAGTTAACTTATTCCATTGCATGGCTAATTAATTTATAAAAATCATAATATAGAGACACCATATCTATTGAAGGTAGAAGAAAAGAAAAAGGGTTTAATTTTGGGTGTGGGGATCTAAAGTTAAGGCAAGAAATCGGGAAATTTATAAGTGGTCGGGCAGATATAATAAACTTATTAGGATAGAGGATTATAACAATAGTTTCTACCAAAAGAATCATTGATTTCTAGTTTATATTTACAGTTAGATTTGGGATAAAAATATTTATTTACAACATTTTTAAAGATTTAAAAAAGAAAATTAAATTTGTTAAGTTTTTATTTAATTTCACTTAAGTTTTACAAAAAAATAAAGGTGAAAAGTTGGTCTGCTTTTTAGAGAAGTTTCTAATTAAAAGTAACAGGATGTTTGTATGTCCTGAGTGTCTATCTAAAGCTGATATGATATGGTTCTCCTTTAGAGTGAAGCTTCTTTTAGTTCCAGGAAAGTTTAATAAATATTTCTCAAAAGAAAAATCGTCTCTAGAAAAAATAACACCCCCCCCCCCAAAAAAAAAGACAGACGACTTCCCCGCCTCTCCCTATTCCCTGAAATGTTCTTAGAGGTCTCTAGGGGCATAGTCAATATAATCGAGTAACGGAAACCAACATAATTAAATAATCTACAAATCCTATAATTTAAAAGGAGTATTTGAATGGTCTTAAATAAACTACGAAGATAATTTACTATGTCTATAACCTTTAAATATCTAGTATATCTATTATGTATATGAAGCGAGGAGAGAACTGGGAGTGGCAAAGATATTTCACCAAAGATGCATGAACAAATGGATATTGAATTACTTGGATATGGCACCAGATTTTCGCCTACTCTAATAAAATATTTCTTCCAGATGGATGGATAATATAATAATAAAACGATGCCACGCCCACCACCCCCCCCCCCTTGCGATTATGACTTTACCCAAACTTTTACTGACCATGGAGGAACGTATTGACCAATAGTTTATGACCTAAATTGACGACAAAAATTCCCCTGTCACAATATCCACGTATTATATATCCATTCATAAACAAAATGGTGTACATTCACTTCTGCATATCAAAACATCCGTATAATGTTCTATTTTTGCAAAAAGAACAATATGAAATTAATGTTAGACCTTTTCAATAACGAGAATGAAACAAGGGGAAAAGAGCGGTTATTATAATAATAGACATTTAATCCTTATTAAATAATGCGATAAATATGCAGAAACGAATGTACCCCGAACAAGATAAGTCCATACATTAAAACAAATTTAATTTTTTTGTGGTATGCAAATAATGATACGCCTTAGTTAGAGAATAGTTGGACGATAATATAATCTTTTCCATACCTTTTACAATTACCTCGTACGGGCGGGATTACAGTCAAGGACCTTTTCGACTTGATGTACTGTCCAGGTCCTGGTCCAGCAATCTAGGAGAACTAAGGATGATTGAATTTGTTACGCACCTTTCTATGTCTAAACACCCAAGGATATTAGGTTTAGTAACATCCAACAGACAACCAACTCTCTGTGATGCACGACTTTTGTCTGAAAAGTCCCAACTGTGCATGGTGACGAGTTGCGCCTGTTTTGGGTCAGGGCATTCACCCTACTCTAACTATTTATATCGCACATCTGACATAGAGCAGTAGGAATTATTTTTAACGTTTTTAGTTATGACGCGGTGTCTGCCTGAGATTCGAACCTATCACCTTCCCGACGACGAGCGGATTTGCTACTTGTTGAGCCACGGTCGCGGGTTAATCCTTTCCCTAATTACTATGATTCGAATTCTTTCTTTGATGACTGCTAATAATTCTCTTGGGGAGTAAAAAGGATTGTAGGCTAATTCACCTCTCATTGTCATTTCCCTCCCTATAGCTACTTCATACTTCATGAATTTTTTCTGTACATTCACTTCCACACTTATACACAATTCTTAAACCATTAAAAAGACTACACGTTATTACAATATTATTAAATGCCATTCCCCTTTCTTTTTAAAAGCGGAGCTTTTCTATAATTATGGTCGGTCCGTCCATCCTTCCGTCCGTCCGTAACGGATAGCTCTTTTCGTTAATTTAGCAATGTTAGAATTGTTCCATCGATTTCAAACTTTGCATGGTGATTCCTATAGGAGTTAGGTACGAGTTAGAAAGCGAAGTAACTTCATAATCGTTACCAGAATGTCCGTACGTCCATTTTAAACATGTTACTTTTAAATTTTTTTATCAACAAATTTTTATGTGATAAAATTATCCGATTGGTCTGGTTTTTGGAATACTGATTCCAAGGACAACAAAGTAAATTGTTATAAGCGAAGCATCTCTATAATTAAGTCCTTAAAATGTAAGTATGTCCGTAAACAATATCATGTATTTAATAAATTTTTCAACTGATCTACTTACAATTTTGTTTCGTTCGACATTAATACATTTATATTCTGATTATTCAGTTCTGACACTCAAGTGTTGATGTCATTTGTCCTGACGTTTCAGAGCTTCGCTTTTATGAATGCTGTCATCCTTGTTAATTTTACATTCCTTCTTAATAATAAACTTGCATAGATAATAATACTTTTTTGCGAATTAAAAAAAATATTCAGATGTAATGATGCAATTGTGGAAGTATTTGCACACTTGTATGTAAAGTAAGAGTTTTAAAATTCTGTTTCCTTATAAGGACAGCTTCTTATTCATATATACGTAGAAATTATAGAGATAATTTAGATTCAAAAATAATGTAAGATCTTGAAAATAACAGTAAACTATAAAGAGGAATGCAATTTAAGCGCATTTGAGAAAAAATCGAACAATATGTAAGTTAAAATCTATTTTTCAAGATAATCTAAAAATTTAAAATGAATACACGCCATCGTTATGGTATTATACGATGAAATAATAAGTTGAGCATTAAAATATCTCTATTGTAAAATAGGTGTAGCCTACTTTTACCAATTATCTATTTATCCTTCTATAGAACTATATACATATAATTTTATCTATATATACTAGCAGCTTCGCCCCTAGCCTCTAGGGGCCTTGCCCCGAGAGGTTTGACCAAACAAATTTTTCGTGTTTTAGATTTAAAGAAAATCAACAAAAAAAATTTTGGGGGTGGGAATTTTTTTCTTCTTTTTTTTTTGGGGGGGGGGGAAGTCGACCCCACTATTTTTATTTTAGTTTTAAAAAGAAAGAAAAATCTTTTTTAGGGGGGGTATTTTTCATTTTTTTGGGGGATTAGGGGTGTTTCATTCCCAAGAAAATAGTTAAAAACCTTCCCGGGACTTATGAGAAGCTACCCTGTAAAGGAGAACCGGATCGGTTCAGCGGTTAGTGAGATCCTTCGCTACAAACAAACAGACAGACAAACAAACAGACAAACAGACAGACAAACAGACAGACAGACAGACAAACAGACAGACAGACAAACAGACAGACAGACAAACAGACAGACAGACAGACATCGTTCTACTTTGTATTATAGATAATTGCATCTATCTATGTAGCTCACTTTCACCGTTAACAGTGAAATTTTGAGGTGCCTAGGTCTAGTTATAGAGTAGTTGCACTAAATATATATGCTTTTTTAGTAGCTAAGCTACTCTATAATTTGAAATGTCCGTCCTTCCGTCCGTCTGTCTGAAACGTTTAGGGGGAAACGTGATTTTCTCGGCTGCTTTTTAAGATAGACGCCTAAAATTTTCAGAGATTGAATAAGTTCCCATTCTTCATATTTTCACAAAGTTATAATAAGATATGTCAATTAATTGGGGTGCTAGATCAATTCCTAGATTTTTAGGTTTTCAGGTTTTTTTCTTAATTCCTATTCAAGATAGACGGGCGAAGTTTTCAGGGATTGAATACTTTCATATTATGCATACTTTTATCAAGTTTTATCAAGATTTGCTCATTGATTGGGGTGCTAGTTCGATTCCTAGATTTTAAAGTTTTCATGAATTTCTTAACTCCTATTTCAAATTCTAAATACTTCCATAAAGTTTCATTGAGATTTGCTTATAGATTGGGGTGCTTGATCGATTACTAGTTCTTAAAGTGTTCCAGGTTTTATTCAACTCGTAGTCCAGATAGACGGCTGCAATTTTCAGGGATAAAAAAAATTCACATTTTACATATTTTCACAAAGTTTCTTTAAGATTTACCTATTTGTTGTAGATCGATTCCTAGATATTCACATTAATTATAAATCATAAAAGGTTTCGTGATTTATTTTATTTCAATGTTTAATTTGTATTACACTGCTCTATAGTTAATTTTTTCCGTATGTCCATCCATAATTTTTGAGCTTCGCTACTTATGGATGTTGTCATCCTTGTGTATTTCTTTATCTCTCTGTTAGATCTGTAAAATTATCGGTCCATAAATGAGGAAATAATAAAGTAATTAAAATTTAAGTACATGTAATTAAAAAACATTTATTTTAAATTATTCTTAAAATATTTAATATATCTTTTTAAAAGTCTTTTGTGAACTTTTTTTGTAAATAAAATGTAGAAATGTTTTAATTTAAAAATTCCGCTTCAAACGATAAAGCTGTAATTTTTCAGTAATTTTTGTAATGTGAATTTCAAACATGTGAATTTTTAAACATTTACTGACATAATTTTTTGGAAAGGCGATTCATACGACGGTCAGTAACCATGTAACAAGCATTATTTTATAGAATAAGGTTAAACAACGTTAGTATGTCGATATCTGATTATTTTATTTAAATATACATCAAATTTACATATAGAAATAATATTATTGTATTAACTAGCATGTACCCCCCCCCCCCCTAGTGTTTAGGGGCTTTGCATTATAATAAAGGGCTAAGAGGTACTAGAAAAATAGCTTAAAACCATCCAAAGAATTAAATATAATAACCAAATGATCACAACTTCTATTCCTGAAGCTTCAGACAAAAAAAACCTTACTACTTTTAAAAAATAGTATAGAACAATTGTGGTATGCGGCAGCTCCGGACCATGCAGAAACCAAGACATTATAGTGATGCTACGCACCTAGTTAAATCCTGTTATTCTACAATTATGAAGCCACCTGAAAAGATGTCAGATAACGGTACTGATTTTATCCCTCAGTTGTCCTGCAAATGGAGGGAGGGGTGATACCCCTCCCTCTCCCATCTTAAGCACCGGAACCTTCCCCTTCAACCACCAAGTTATCAGCACCACCTCAACCCTGAGGATAAAGGATCTAAACCTGCCCCCACACAGACTGTTGTTGTCACAAGTAATCATCAAACCTTCCCTCTTTAGTACCCAGACCTACCACTCAACCCCTCTATGCTTATCTACCTATTGTGCTGCTCCATGGGCTATCCTGCCTGCCCCAGACAGGGATAGCCATCTACCTAACCATTGCAGTTATCTATGTTTTACTGTATGATTTATCTTTAACCATCTTTATTCCTAATCCATATGTATTTATATTATGGTTAACTGTATTCTTAATCCCCCCCACCCTTTCCAGGGATGGGGAATCATGATTGCCCAAACTGACTATTGTATATGTATTATAATGCTTTTATGTTATGATCATTTATTCCTATCCATGTAGTTATTGTTTGTTGTATATAGCTTCAGTATCCTTTACACCTTCAATAAAGTGACAACTGAAATAGATGTTGATTCTTGTCTAGTGAAAGCTAGAGAAGCGTAGCTTCTCTATAGTAAGGTGTCCACGTCTGTTCACACTGCCGTAGTCTTTATTCGAACTCTGGTGTCTGCCATTTACCCTAGGCGGATACCACACAATCACTCAATGTTTTTCAATTTTAGTTTGTCCGTCGAATTTGTTGAGCTTCACTTTTATGGATGTTGTCATCCTTGTTTTAATGCAATTATCTAAAGTTTGATGGAAAATTTTGTTCATAGATTATTTTGTACATTATATCATTTTTTGTTATAAAAGATAGTATTCATAAAACTTAAAAATGAAAAATCATTTTAGTTTTTGAAAAGTCATTTATTATTATTATTGTACATGGAAATGTAAAAAATTCATTAAAATAAAACGTCTACAAAAAGTTTTGTTCTTTTTAGAAATAGAAAGGTCTTAAATATGAAGAAAGATAAGTGCTTATACTAATGAATTATTTCATTAGAAATATGAAAATACACTTTATTTAAGTTTTTGTTTTTTAAAGAACGTCTAAATAATCTAAAAATTATACATTCAATACACCGAAGGATTGAGATATCGAAGAACTGTAAGACAGAAACCCCAACTAAAAAGGAAAATACTTTTTGATTACATTATGTATCTTTTTATATAGCTGATATCAAGCAAGAAATGTATAAGACCAATCTTCCTGTTTTCAACGCTAATGAAATGGCTAAATAAGCGTTAAGAAGATAAAGTATGGGATAATATTCAGGTAGCTAGTCTAAAGTAAAAATATAACTTTTTATAAACCAATATAATAATGACTTTTGTTAAAATCACGTTATGATGTTTTTTTATCTCACAAAATTTTTTCATCTTTTACTCTAGTAATTTGAATTTTTCAGAAAGCTATCGTTGGTTTTGCCTCAAACAGATTTTAGGATGTGTTGTTTGCATTTTTATTAAAGAGTAAAAATTTTTATTTGAAACTATTATTTTATCATTGCTTATTAAACTTCAAATAAATAAATAAATTTAGTACAAGTAAATAAGCACTCAGGTAACATTCTATCAATTCTTCTTGTTCTATGTTAATAGAATAATGGGTTTTTTTTTGTACTTTTTAGCATATAATAGTACATTGAGGTGTTTCAATAAATTCCGTATAAAATTTTATAAAATTTAAAATACAACATTTTATTTATAAACTACCAAATGAATAATTTGTAGCTACCCACTTACCAAAAAATAATCCTTGTATTCTTGTTTTTTATATATGGTATTTTTTTAATGTAAAACTCTGGGCAGATTTGATTAATAATCTGATGTGATCAAACACCTTTTTTTATTTCATATTTTTATTTAGAAGCAGACAATGTAAAAATTTTTCTTCAACTTCAGATGCCGCGTTTTTTATTTGAGCATCCGCCAATTGCCTATTGGTTGATACAAAACAAGGTGATCCTTATTGGTTTAGAGCAATAGCTATTTGGGAGTGCCCGCCAGTGACGTCATTTAATTGGGAATTGGTAAAAGTGGCAATATCCAATTCGAAACTAGGCCGGGACCTAATTAATGGCCAGGTTTCCTATCCCTTATCCATGCAGGTACCCTTCTCCCTATGCATATGTAAAGTAGCGAAGACGCCAGTCAGTCTGTAAAGTTATGGGGGAAATGTGATTTTCTCAGCTGCTATATAAGTTATCTTCCAGTTATTTATCTAAATAGAAAATTATCTATAAATTCTAATCCTAACCAGGACCTTTCAAATAACATCAGGAGTAACAGAAGAATTTTAAATGAAAATTAAACAATTATTCCTCATATACAAGCAATAGAATGTGTGTCTGTATGTATAGCAGTACCTCACTAAACATCTTAACAATTTTGCCTTTCCTTACAATAAGTTTCTTATTGGTCCCTGAGAGATTTTGAACTATTAATGAACCCTTCATTAAAATGATATTACCAAAGGAAAAATGATTACAAATGCTCCTCTTTGAATTATTGATAATTTTTACTCAAATTATCTTATTATCAGTTATAACTCTTTATAACTATGATCTATACGTTCGTCAATCTGTCAGTGTTAGTTAAGAAATTGACCTCTTTGTCTAAAAATATGAAACATTTTGAAGTACAGCTTAAAAGTTAAAAATCAAACTAAAGAACATTTTATGCTTAGTACTTTAATTCTCATCTAAACTACTGCTGAGCTGCTTATGAATATAATTGTCTATGTCATCACTAGAACACTATTTATTTAGCACTTTCTAAAGTAAATTACACTTTGCACTTCACCCTAAGGAAAAGTGTGGTTACACTTTACTACAATGTTTTTGTAGTACTTGGGTTAACACACACATATACACACACACACACACACAAACACACACACACAATCAGGCATTGGTCAAAACTTTTACAAAAAAATATAAAACATAAAATTTAAGTATATTCTTCTTTTATATACCTAATGGAATATAAAAAAAAGATAAATAAATCTATTCTGATAAAAATGAAAAAATTCGGCAATGTTTACAAAAAATAGTAAAAGTCTTCATGGACGATAAGGGACAATAATTCTTGAAAAAATCTACAATACTTTTTCCCTCTAATGCATAAAAGCAATGAAATGTAAAATTTTTAAAAATAAGAATTGAGAGGAACTTTAGTTTTTCTTCCAATGACCCATTCATGCAACCCTGAGAGGCCTCTGGCCCTTCAGGGAGGCTCGAAGAAAAGGGGTAAAATGAAGGATAAGCAATGAAAAGGGTAGGGGGGTAAAACAGCTGTTTTCATTGAGGACGTAAGTGTAACAGAGTTACATCACTTTCGCCAAAAATTATTAAATTGAATAGTGAAATGAGTTGTTTCTTTATTGAGGTTAGATAAAAACCTTCCATAGACCTATTAGAAGCTACACTATAATGGAGAACCATATTGGTACAGCGATTAGCGAGATCCTTCGGTATACACAGAAAGAAAAAGTTTCTGTTACTTTTTTCGTGAGGATTGTGTACTTTTGTGAAAATTGAACACTTCGATATGATAACAAGGTAGGGAAGTGATATCACAACGTGGGTGAGTCACCAAGCAACAAGAGAAATCATTGATGCAGGGAAAGGACAATGGGTGACCAATACAATTAGTTTACTGAGCTGGATCTTTAAATCATTTTAGTGGTGAGCCAGATCGGGGTGATCGGGGTCAGCCAATCACAGCGCGGCATTTCATAAAATGCTGTGCTCTCATTGCATTGGTGGAAAGTTGGCTCACCCCGATCTGGCTCACCATTAAAATGATTTAAAGATCCAGCTCTGGTTTAGCTGCTGCTGATAATAATTGGGGGACTGTAAGGATTGTAGATTCAAATTTCCTTCATTTGTAAATAACAAGGATGACAACATCCATAAAAACGAAGCTCTGAAACGGTAGCACAAACAAAGATTTACACTTGAAGAGTGCCAGAACAGAATATAAATGTATAAAAGTCGAAACAAAGTTGTAAGTAAATTTGTTAAAAAAATGCTTAAATATAGGATATTTTAAAGACATACCTACATTTTTAGGACCTGATTATAGAGGTACTTAGCTTTTAACATTGTACTTTGTTGTCTAATGAATCAGTATTCCAAAAATCAGATCAATCGGATAATTTTATCACATAAAAATTTGTTTTAAAAACAACATGTTTAAAATGGACATACGGACATTCTAGTAACGATTATAGAGTTGCTACGCTCTCTAAAACGTACCAAACTACTAGAGGAATCAACATGCAAAGTTTGATATCGATAGGACAATTCTAACCTGTTTAAACTAACAAAAAGAGCTAACTGTCTCTGACGTACGGACGGACGGACCGAGCCTAAATATAGAAAAGCTTCGAATTGAAAAATATACGTGGATAGGACTAGGGAATATAATTTCTCGTATCCATTCGAATCCGGTGGATAGGAACCGGTACTCATCTATACGAAAAAACTATGTCTATCATCGTATTATATCCAGCTTTCTACGAACATAAAAATGTACATTCATAAGATTAAAACCAGTATTTTTAGCCCGCGCCTTCGGCACCTCGGGGCTAAAAAAACTAGTGTAATGATAGGCTTCACTGTAAAAGACAACCATATCGGGAGAGGGTACCCTCACCCTCCCAAGAGAAATAGCCCTTGAAAAAGTGCCTAAACTACACAAAACTAAATTTTCTTCTCATTTTTAAAACTAAAATGTAAAGTCCCCTTCCGATTGAATTTTCATTTAGGCCCATGGGCCTGTGGTTTTAAGCTTTATTTTTAGCACCTTCCTAACCCTTTCAATACATAGGCCCTAGATGTTAGGGGCGCTTACGCCAGTCTATAATATAAAAAAATCTGATTTTTTGTTGGCAGCAAATGATCTTTGAAATTTCTAGGTGGGTTAAGTTGTGCATTGAGGGAAGTATAGACATTATGACCATGCCCCCCTTCACTACATGTCCCTAGAGGCTAGTGTACTCTGGTGCACCTGCTAGCGTTTATACTTATATAATTATTTCTAATTGTTCGAAGTTTTAATTATTTAAAGATTATTCTTAAAAACGAAGCTTTTCTATAATTATTAAAAGCGAAGCTTTTCTATAATTAGGGTAGGTCCGTACGTCCGTCCGTCCGAGATAGATAGCTTTTATTCGTTAATTTAGGCATGTTAGAATTGTCCTATCTATTTCAAACTTTGCATGATGATTCCTGTAGTAGTTAGGTACGATTTAGAAAGCGTAGCAACTCTATAATCATTACCAGAATGTCCGTATGTCCATTTTAAACATGTTGATTTTTCTACTTTTTTAACAACTAATTTTTATGTGATCTAATTATCCGTTTGATCTGATTTTTGGTAAATTGATTCCTGGGACAACAAAGAACAATATTATAAGCGAATCAACTCTATAATCAAGTCCTAAAAATGTAAGTATGTCCATAAACATTATCCTGTAACAAGCAGTTTTTCATCAAATTTACTTACACTTTTGCTTCAACTCTTATACTTTTATATTCTGATTATTCAGTTTAGACACTATACAAGTTTTAATGTCCGTTTGTCCTACCGTTTCAGTGCTTCGCTTTTATGGATGTTGTCATCCTTGTTATTTAATCTTTTAGTCGTAAACACCCATGCTAAAACGTTGTGTATTATTTTAACTCTCAATTTTAAATGTTAAATATTAATAAAGTAAATATTTCTAATCGTTTTTAACCAAGAAAAAGAGTTTATCCAGATGTATATATTGATAAGCTTTTCTTTAATCACAGTTTATGTACGAGGACAAATATTTTCAAAGAAGATAATTTTTAAATCAGACATTTCAATATACAATGCATAATAGGAAGAAAAACAAAGAGACAGAAACAGGAAGGGTTTAAAATATAAAATAAATAGCAGCTGCGCCCCAAGCATCTAGGAGCTATGTATTCTGGTTAGGGAAAAGCAGAAAAGTGGCCAAGAACCATTCAAAGACTTATCTAATAAACAAGAAGCCTAAAAACATCCAGGTACCTATGTTATGCTTCCATAAAATAGAGAACTCAATCGGTTCAGTAGCTATCGAAATCTTAAGCTACAAACTAAAAAAACCTTACTACTTTATATAATACCACACCATAGAGTGATCCACACAGTTTATTTGAACATGTTATTTTTACTTTCCTTCTGTTTGGCTTTTTAGTAGCAAATCTGCTCGATAGTTCGATACGTTTGTCCATCCGTCTGTTATGGGGGGAACATGAATTTTTTCCAGCATCCTTGCTACTATTTACCACAATCGTCCTTGTTTCATGTAATACCAACAAACATAGCTATGTAAATAGCAGAGTAAATACACTAAGAAAAAAAGATAATCTTTTGTAAGCCTTAATGGAAAATTTTTAAAACCATATATATCATCATAATCAGTACAATGTACATTCTGATAAAAATTCCCCGTCACCTTTACATAGGTCGATTCTATGCTTGATACTTGAAATCCTAGGACATATATGAAACTTTCCTAGAATAGAAAATGGTGTAGTTATTCTTGAGATCTTAATGGAGAACCAAAAACCTTACTAGTCAATACTATAGGATCATAATTTTCTTGTCATGGACAAGTGTAAACATGAACCTCGTTTATTGGTCAGTTCGTTACCTCAGTAGGAAGGGGTGGGGTAGACGGGAGGTGTATAGGGGAAAGCGTTATTTTAGTCCGCTACTTGTTTCACCTTATAAAAGTCATGAAAATCTGGTTTAAGATCGAAGTAATAATATATCATTAATTGTCATTATGGATAGACAAACGGGCAAAAAGGGTTGTAGAGCAGTTTTGGTATGGGGCATCCTCACAAGAAAATTAGCTGTCAATCTTTAATTGGAGTCGAAAAAATCAGGTTTCAACAAAAATGTTTTATGCAGACATCTAGAGATGTTAAAAGTGAATGAAAAATGTCTATTCTTTTGGTGTCTTTAATCATATGGATGATCCCGTGACCTAGGGGAATTTCAGAATTTTTAACTTTAGTTTTGTAATGAAAAAGTAAAAACTCAATTTGTTTTGGGGTGTCGTTTTGTCTTTCCGGAAGGCGGTCCCCAAAATAGTTATAAAGCTTCCCAGGAACTACGAGAAGCTACATTGTAGAGGAGAACCCTATCGGTCCGGCGTTTAGCAAGATCCTTTAGTAAAGACATTCTGTTACTTTAATAAGGATTTATGGATCTTTATTGATGACAAGGATGACAACATCCATAAAAGCGAAGCACTGAAACGGTAGAACAAACGGACATTAATACTTGTATAGTGTCAGAACTGAATAATCAAAGTATAAATGTATAAGAGTCGAAGCAAAATTGTAAGTAAATTTGTTGAAAAACTGCTTGATACAGGATAATGTTTATGGAAATACTTTTTTTAGGACTTGATTATAGAGTTACTTCGCTTATAATATTGTACTTCGTTGTACAAGGAATCAATATATCAAAAATAAGATCTATCGGATAATTAGATCACATGAAAATTTGTTGTTAAAAAAATAGAAAAATCAACATGTTAAAAATGGACGTACGGACATTCTGGTAATGATTATAGAGTTGCTACGCTTTTTAAATCGTACCTAACTACTACAGGAATCACCATTCAAAGTTTGAAATCGATAGGACAATTCTAACATGCCTAAATCAACGAAAAAAGCTATCTGTCTCGGACGTCCGGACGGACCGACCCTAATTATAAAAAAGCTTTGCTTTTAAAAACATAACAGAAACACATAGGCACATGGGGGTTAACACGGTGCTACCCACAATATTTAATTTTCATTCTCTCTTATCTAGCTTTTGTTGAGGTGTGAGGAGGTAGAATAATTGCATGTCGAAGAACTAGTAAGAATAAGTATTAGCCGGACAGACAAGCATAGCTGTACCTGGATACCCAGGATGGGGAAAAGAGTTATTAACTCTACTGATCATATTTTATTAGATAATGTTGGTAAAAAAATGTCCAACCAGCAAAAACCTTTTTGTTTCTTTGCCAAATTATTACAACAAGCTTGCCAACCAAAATAGATTTATAATTAGTAGCGAAGCTACTCCAGTCTCCATTAGTAGGTTATGTCCGTATGTTATTCAAGTAAAACAATATTGACTTGTGCCAACCTATTTTCTTATTCCTTTGCTAAATTATTACAACAAGCTTACCAACCAAAATAGACTTATAATTAGTAGCGCAGCTACTCTATAACTTTGGTATGTATTGTCAGGAAGTGAGGGGACATTAGGCTGCTTATTACACTAGTCCCCAAAGTTTTATAATAACGTTTTCTTATTCGTTGGCTCATTAACTTTGGTTGACTTTTATTGAGTTTTGATTGTTTAGATTTTTAAGTTGAGTGTCCAAACGTTTCAATCACTAATTGTAATCTTAAGAAGGGATAATTTTGTGTATCATCGTTGGGGATATACATAGATTTATAGACCCTTTTGGTATGTACGTACAATATCTATGTAAAACATCGCTGGCCAGCTCAATGCTGCATCTAAAAAATGCTGAATATCAAAAAAATTTACAGAGTAGCCCTTCTCCGATTATATTGTACCTTTTGTCTTTCCATGTTTTACCTAGATATATAAAGAATTGGATTTAATTTTTGGCAATGTATAGAAAACGCTGTTCTTATAATGTAACCAACACACAAATTTCAGGCACCTCTTACTAATTCAATCATAGAAAATGAGAGATCGAGATGAATTATTAAAAGCGAAGCTTTTCTATTATTAGAGTCCGTCCGTCAGTTTGTCTGTTCGTCCGTCTGTCTGTACGTCCGTTCGTCTGGAACGGATAGCTTTTTTCGTTAATTTAGGCATGTTATAATTATCCTATCGATTTCAAACTTTGTATGGTGATTCCTGTAGTAGATAGGTATGATTCAGTAAGCGTAGCAACTATATACTCGTTACCAGAATGTCCGTACGTCCATTTTAATCATGTTGATTTTTAACTTTTTTAACAACAAGTTTTTATGCGATAGAATTAATCGATTGATCTGATTTTTGATTTCTATAATCAAGTCCAAAAAATGTAAGTATGCCCTTAAGCATTATCCTGTATTTAAGCAGTTTTTCAACAAATTTACTTACAATTTTGATTCGACATTTATACATTTATGTTCTGATTTTTCAGTACAAATGTTAATGTTCATTTGTCCTACCGTTTCAGAGCTTCGTTTTTATGGATGTTGTCATCCTTGTTCAATTGAGCTCTATTAAAAAAAATTATAAGATATTTATATCTGAACCAATAACGAATTGTTTAAGATTTTTTTTTTTGATTTTTGCTTTAGGTTAAATTAGGTTAAATTATAATAGAAGAGCCCCAGGGGGATAGTAACCAGTTAGAATCCTCATCAGTGGATAAATAAAGGTTTGAATGAAAGCCTGAGCGTTGTTTAGTCTGGCTGATGTGGACGATTGGTTGACTGTCTACTAGAGATAGCTGCAATTTATCCCAGTCTGATAATGGCGATCCAAGCAGCTTGAAAAGAGTGGAAAAACGGTTCAATTATTTGCCGAAGTATGCCTATTACCGTCAAATTCCCTTCTTATATGACGAAAATAGGGATATTTCGGCCAAGCGTTCTAATTTTTTACTGCAGACACTATAAGCTGATTCAATCTAACACAACTTTTAAAAATTGTGTAATGACTGATTTTAAAGATGCAATAACAAAAAATGCTTTTAATGATACTATATAATTGATTGACAATACCTGAAAAAAAACTTCTTAATCTTCGATTTATAACTAGTTTTGAATTTACACCTTTCAAGTAAATGCTTTCTAAATTAACGTTTTTACATCAAATTAATCAATCAATAAATCGTTTGCAATTTAGTAGAATAGGTTTTCAAATGTCTACTATTTTTTAATTATTTAAGTAGTAGTGCAGCTACTCTATAACTATAGATATACCACCATCCGAAAGTCAATCAGTCTTTACGCAGTCTACAGTCAATTATAGTTTCTTTCGAGTGCATGCAATCCATATTCAACACAAACGCTTTTAATGTAGTATAGACGGAAAAGACATACGACCAAACATGTCCTAATTTTAGCGAAGCCTTGCTTCTTACAATACTGCACCACATTCATGTTTATGAAATAATTTGGTGCTTTCCTACAAAGTTTTTGTCAAGCACTGACGCCTCCCTCTCCTTATTTTTAAAATGAGGGGTAATGGGTATGTTTTTTTTGTATGTCTAACCTCTGCGTTGCCCTGACCCTGCTTGGCCAGACAGTACCCAAAATTTTTTAACATAACCCAAACTAAAGACTTAAACAAACTATTTTAAAATTACCCCTTCTTGAAGATAAAAGGAGGGTGGGGGTTCGATGCTCTACAAGGCATTTTAAGGGGAAACGCTTATTTTTTTGAAAGCTGTTTCACAAACCTAATATGCTTTTTCTGTTTTTCTGTGCCATGTACACAATTACCTTTTAGAAACAAAGCTTTTCACAATCTTGGGTGTGTCTGTTCGTTTGACCAATCCGACTTGAAGACAAATCAAAGACTAAGACCACTGCTTTTAAATAATTATACCCGTTGGTAGCAAATTTACGCAATAACATTTACATTTACTCTCCTTATTTTCAGATAAATTAAAAAAAATGGGGTTGGGAGGTAGTACGATTGATTTATTAGATTAGGTTGGTAATTGATTACTGGATAGCCTTACAGGGTTTGGGCACACAATGCTGGTTTAGACCCCAAAGGTTAGGCACAAAGAAAAACAAACTACATCCCCGCTAATTTTTAATCTATTTCAAAATAAACAGGGGGAGGGGGGTTGATAATATGCGATTAATTGGCACATTGTATGATAGCACCGAACATCTTTTCTGAAAAGTATTGAATTTTTAAAGGTTTAAAGACATAATTTAAGTTAAATATTGTAACTTAGAGATTTATTTCGTACACTTTCTAAAACTAATAGGCAAATTTGATTATATTTTTAACGTATTTTTCACTAGAATTTTTATAATTCCTTTACTATTATATAAATAACTAGCGGATTCGCCCCTAGCCTCTAGGGGCTTTGCCCCAAGAGATGATAAAAAACGTTAAGGTGAAATTCGTAAAAAAATAAAAAATAAGAAGGACCAAGGAAATCTTCTACAAAAAAAGGACCAAGGATATTTTGGTAGGTTTGTGGGTGTCCCACCCCCCAAGAAAATAGCCTAAAACCACCACAGGACAGGTATATTCCCTGAAGAGTAGAATCCGATCGGTTCAGTGGTTACCAAGATCTTAAGCTTCAGACGGACGGACGGACGGACAGACGGACAGACGGACGGACGGACGGAAGGACAGACGGACGGACAGACGGACAGACATCAAGCTAATTTGAATTATAGATGTGACAAACGCACTTACTGCGCTACTTATTTACATAATTTTATTGTCCTTGTTTTTATTAGATTCAATTTAGTTCTTATTGAAACACGCTTTCAGAATACATTAGTTATACTATAGTCGGCAAGACTTGTGTATAATTTTAGCACGCTACTCGTGTTCTATAATTTAAGCTTAGGATATCTACACTGTCTGTCTGTTTGTATGTCTATTTGTGATGCATTACATATAACTCTTGTTTATTTCAACATTAGTTTGTTTAGTAATGAACGAACTATTTAGATTTTTACAGTTATTTGTTCAGACTTCAATATTTAATATTTAAAGTGCTGCTGGATGTTGTCATTCTTGTTTGTTTAAAAATTTAGGGTAGAATGCAAAAGTTCAAAAAACAATTATAATTCACTTTGTACTTTTAGAACGATGCTTCTTTATACTAAACTTATCAGTTGGTTGGTGCTTAATGTAAATAATTATGCGGATTAAAGGATCTGTGGATATGTGCCTTTACATTTTCTCACTTTCTCTATTATTCTTCGTAAAATTAACATCAAACATTTTCGATAAACGTACAAAAATCCACTATAACTAACTTAAAATATTTCCAATTTTTGCCAACTGCCATTGATTAAAACATAATGATTAAAAATGTTCTGCTTTTTAATTTCTTAATTTTATTGAAAGAAGAAAGCTTCAGTCAAATAAGAAACAGACCAACACATTTTATTTGAAAATTGTTTTAATTCAAGTCAAGTTTATAGAGTGAACATTTCGTGTAAGTAAATAGACAGACTAACAAAGTGAATTATGTGATATCATTATTCCTAGATTGATTGGGCTCCATGTAATGAGTAGAGCATCTCTATGACCGAAACTTGGAAAAAATAGACTCAGACAAAATAGTCTAAAGACAAAATAGCCTCTTGGACAAAATAGCCTCTGGACATTTACTTAAGGAAAATAGCTGTAAATAAATAGTTGGTTTAGAATTTCGTGGATTTTACAAAAAGTAGCTGGTAGATTTTACGATGCTGCGCAAAATGGTACAAAAAAATTGACATATGATAAAATAACCAATGAGAGGCGAGTATATATTTTACCATTGGTCAATTACAATGTATACTGGCCTCTCATTGGACAACTTTATAGTATGACGTCATTTTTTTTGTACCATATTGCGCAGCATCAGATTTTACAATCTTTAATATTTCTTTTATAATTTTTAGGTAAGGTTAGGTTAGGTTATATGGCTAGGGGGCCGAGCGCCCGCGGCTAGGCAGACCAGGAAACCGAGTGCTGCGGCCATGATCATTATGAACAGTGGAGGCTGTTTTGTAAAAGGCCATTTTGTCTTGAGGCTATTTTGTCTGAGATCCCAATGATGTATGTTAACATAAAATATTCTTGTGCTAAGATTTCTGGAAAATATTCAGTTTATTTAATGAAAAATGAGCAGTCATTGATTGTTTGTCTTTTGATTTGTTGATTTTATGGATGCTATTTTTCCTATTAAATTTGAAATTCTTATTAAACGGATTTTAATATGAATCTAATGTTAGCTTGACAAAAAGATAGCATTTAATAAAAAAATAATTTTTAAAAAAATTACGTACGAATCAATATTTTCTTTACAAAATTAAATTGAACTTACAGAATTTAAAAAAACCTACTGATAATTGTATTTTTTAGAATGATAATCATCATATTTTTTTATACACCAATTAAAACAAGTATATGATATTTTAATGCATCTATTATTACTTGTATATTACACAAGATTATCATGTATTTTAATAAAGTGAAACTTATAGCTGGCTAAAATGACGACCCCCCCTCCATTTATCCCCTTTACCCCAAACCCTCGCATCCTATTGGATGAACGAAATTACAATTTAAAAGTGTATAATTTCGAAACCTAAAATGATGACAGTGTTTCCCCTGTCATAACATGTTTGTTTCACAAAATACCAATTCACATTTTCCTTATTCTTATAGACAGACGGACGGTCAGTAGATGAGTATATTCTCCTTATCTAACGGGAAAATCCTAAAGCCTATCCAAAATACTAACCGAATATAATTATAATATTATGGACATGCAGAAGGATGGACTGACAGACGAATTATACTTTTTTTGTGCAAAAAGAACAGTTATATAAAAATATTTCATATCCCTTTAAATCCACTCAAAATAAATGATACCGCAAAAAAAGAAAAGGAATTTCACTTTTACGTAGATAATTCTTTATCGGCGGAGTCGCTTTAAATTTCTCTTTAGTATGTTGGAAAGTTTTTTATTTAGTTATACTATAAAACAGATTAATAGATGTTTAGAAGTAAAAATAGATATAACAAGGATGACATAATCCATAAAAGCGAAGCACTGAAACGGTAGGACAAACGGACATTAACATTTGTATAGTGTCAGAACTGAACAATCAGAATATACATGTGTAAGAGTCGAAGCAAAATTGTAAGTGAATTTGTTGAAAAACTGCTTGATACAGGATAATGTTTATGGACATACTTACATTTTTAGGACTTGATTACAGAGTTGCTTCGCTTATAACATTATACTTTGTAATCCCAGGAATTAATATACCAAAAATCAGATCAATCGGATGATTAGATAACATGAAAATTTGTTGTTAAAAAAGTTAAATAATTGACATGTTTAAAATGGACGTACGGACATTCTGGTAATGATTATAGAGTTACTACGTTTTCTAACTCGTACCTAACTACTAAAGGAATCACCATACAAAGTTTGAAATCGATAGGACAATTCTAACATGCCTAAATTAACGAAAAAAGCTAACCGTTATGGACGGACCGACCCTAATTATAGAAAAGCTTCGCTTTTAACAAGAATAGATATGTAGATTGGTAGCAACGCAAGCTAATAATTAAATGAATTTTAGCCCATTCATTTAAAAGTTACAATGTTTTTCAAGCCATTTTTTTAAATTTAAAATATTCTAAGACATTGAGAAATGACATAAAACAATAAATATAGTCAATATGTTTAAATAAATTTATAATTTACGTTTTTTAATGTTAGTAAATTATATGTAAGCTTTTGATGGTTTACAGAATGTTAAAAAAAATATAGAAATAATACTTTTTTGTTGGTTTATGAAGTTGAAAATATGGCCTTTGTTGTGCTTTCAAAGGGGTTTGAGAGTTTTTTTTGACATAGTTAGAAAAATGGCGGATATGTCTAAGAGAGTTTTAGGAGCTTTTAATTTGAATCTGCGTAAGGAAGCTTTTTGTAGTGTCTACTGAAAAATGACGTCATACTGGCCTACCATAGGTCAATTATAATGTATACTGGCCTGCAAATTCAGCGTTGCGGAGCCGTTTGATTTTGGTGCAGCTCCGGTTCCGGCTCCGTGGAGCCGTCTGTGATGATGGCGGCTCCAGCTCCGACCTAAAATCAAGAAAAACTCGACATATTTTTCTCCCACGTCTATTTCTGACTTTTAAAGGTTTTAAAAGTTCAATTTTTGATAAAAATTGACTTGAAAAACTTAAAAGGGGCATTTGCACATGACAAAACAGAGTTACTAAATTATAATTTATAAATAATCTCCTTGTTTATCTAGCCGCTTTTTAACGAAAATTACGGCTCCAGCAAAATTTGGCGACTCTACGGCTCCCGGCTCTCGCTCCGCAACACTGCCTGCAATTGTTAATTTAATCGGTGTAATGGCCTATCACTGGTCATTTGTATTGTATTACGTCATATTTTTTAACGGCCCTGTAAAGAGCTTCTGCATAGAGAATAACCTTCTTTTATCTTAAATTTCTGCAGCGCTACTTATAATATACTCACGGAGAAATTATATCTCCGGCTGGAAATCTCGCAACCTCGCATCTTCCCAACGGAGAAAAAAAACTCGTCAAAAGAGCTTTACAGAGAAACAGAGAGAGATTTTGGTTCCCCGGCTAAATTTTATCTTCAGATATACATTGACCTTTCATTATTAAGGTTGTGGTAATATAAAACTCTTAGATAAAATAATAAGAAAATAATTTTGATTGATAAAGTGAATGTGTTCGAACTTATTTTGACAATGATGGTGAAATAATTTTTCAAATTTAATTTAAATGCAAGTCTTACTATCAAATTTTAAAATATAGCGGGATAAAAAAAATTGAATTTAAAATCTAAAGGCAGTTCACAGAAAAAAAAGGTGCGAAATATTGTATTCAATAGCAGATTTCAAGCGTTGTGCATTAGTAGTTACAGTTTTAGTTCTTGCCTATTTTTTTTTATTTTAAGTCCTTCAATTCTGTTTCTATTTGGCATATAGAAAATTTGCTGCTAGCCAAATATCAAATAGCTGCAACCAAAATATGATTCCTTTGTTCAGTATTGATCCATATTTGGATTAAACAAGTTTTTAATGCATACTTTGTTGAAAATTGTAATTTTTTTTATTCGGATAACTCTTCCAAAGCCAATGCAATGAATATATATTTTTGATTAATTTCTGTCGAGGGTAAGCTAGATTAAGCAATATTTTTTAAGTTCCTTTTTAATTCTTTAGGACAAAAAGCAAAATACCTTTAAAAATAAAAGATAGAAGTTAAAAGTTGGTTTTAAACTACTATCTTTTATAATCTTAAGAAAACAATAAAACCTAAAAATACTTAGAATTATCATAAATATTATAAACAAATATTACTTAACAAAGGATCAGGAAATCACAAACAAAATTAATTATCTATTTTGATAATACTGTGTTTGTTATATAAAAGTATACAATATCCATACAAAAAGTTTTCATTATAAGTTATATATTATTTGCTATTTATGAATATACTGTATGATTTTTTACTGTATATTTTGTAGAGAAGTCTTTGTAAACCTAATTGTATAAGTTCATTTTTTTCAAAATAATATTATCTTATAATTATATCATTATATCTATAATACAAAGTAGAATGATGTCTGTCTGTGTGTCCGTCTGTTCCTTAAGATCTCGGTAACCACTGAACCGATCGGATTCTACTTTTCAGGTAAAATACCTACTGGTCCTGTGGTGGTTTTAGGCTATTTTCTTGGAGGGTGGGATACCTCCAACCCTCCCAACAATTAAAAAAAAAGCCCCCCCCTTTTTAAAAATTATTTAAAATTTGTGGGGGCATCTCCAGAGGTAATTATTTTTTTTTCTTTAATTACCTCTTGGGGCAAAGCCCCTAGAGGCTAGCCACTAGTGATATAATATTACAAGAAAAAGGCTTTGATCAGCAATCTTAAGAGATAAGACATTATATTAAGAATTGATGTAAATTCAAAATTATTAAAACAGAATTATGAATTCTGTAGCCTATAATTATTAGCTAGTTGAAAAATTTAAACACTGTTTGCTGGAAATTAAATAAAAAGTACCTAAATTTTTTGAGCCAACGAATGAGTGGGCTATTAAATTTAGGATGTACCAAAATAAATTTTTATTATGATGAGTAAGATGAAAAATAAAGATAACATAATGCATATGGGTGTCAACACCTTCTTATACCCTCTTCCGCACTCCCCAAGTTTTATCATACAGCTGTTCTTATGATTATGAACTAACCAAAATAGCATCATTTATATATAGTTTTTCTCAAAATTAATCAAATTCCTGCGTTTGTCCTCGAACCGTATATGCTGTTATAATAATGTCATAAAAGCTGTCCATGTGTCTATTTACCTTTACTTTATTCCCTGGTAGTTTCTGGTTATGACAGTTGGGTTTTGGAACTGTGGGGATAAGAAAAATATTATTCGCCTGTTGAGCAGAGATACCCCTATCTTAATTTTAATGAAATTGAAATTAGGAATGAAATTGAAATTAGGGGAGTAGGTTTTTTTTCTTATACCCAACCCCTGCAGGGGCTAGATTAGTGATGTCCTATCCCTGCAGGGCTACATAGTACCCAATATAACCTAACCTAACCTGAGCTAAAGTAATAAATAAATAAACTAATAACTTCTGCCCCCCCCCCGCCCCCCCATACCATTTTAATTTTTATTTAGGGGGGTGGGGTACCAGGTGTGAATGGGACTTAATTTCTTGTGGTTAATATTTTATAACGCCTCCATTCATGACAAAATTACCTTATCAACTTTTTGTGTCGTTATTATGACAATAAAAAACTTTTATAACTTTGAGGACGGGATAAATGAGATCTTATCTTAGTGTAACTCTGAACCAAACCTTGCTAGTGTTATGGTCAAATGTTCTTCAGATAACCAACCCTTTAACTGCACAACATTTGTTTGGAAGTCCTAATTATGCATGGTAATAAGTTGCGCTTGTTTTTATACAAGGCATTCCCCCCTGATCTTACTGATTACATATGTCGCGCACTTAACATAGCAGCAGTTGGAACCATTTTAACGTCTTTAGTTTAACGTTTCCAGACAACGACCGGATGCGCCACTTTTATTCAAGAAGGGAGGGGACATTGGGCTGTTTATGACACCAGTCCCCAAATTTGTACAATAATGTGCTCTTCTACTTTGGCTCTACAACTTTAGAAACTTTTAAATTTTTTGATTGATTGGTGCATTAAGTTTAGTTTCAACCACTAATTGGAATCTACACAAGGAATAATTTTGATTATCATCATTGGGGATGTACATTAAAATGTCAGCATTGATTAACTTATCAAACATTGTCCTTTCTCTGTATCTATGGTTCAGTTAGATTGTTATTTGTTAAGTGAGTAATGATACTCAGAAATGTGAAACCCTTTGAGGTTAATTTAGGGATCTTAAGGGATAGGAAAAATAACTATAAATTAATGTAGAAAATTACCCTTACCAGATAGTCCAATGTAAAACTTTGGATACCAGATAGTCCAATGTAAAACTTTGGGTACCAGATAGTCCAATGTAAAACTTTGGGTACCAGATAGTCAAATGTAAAACTTTGGGTACCAGATAGTCCAATTTAAAACTTTGGGTACCAGATAGTCCAATGTAAAACTTTGGGTACCAGATAGTCCAATGTAAAACTTTGGGTACCAGATAGTCCAATTTAAAACTTTTGGTACCAGATAGTCCAATTTAAAACTTTGGGTACCAGATAGTCCAATTTAAAACTTTGGGTACCAGATAGTCCAATGTAAAACTTTGGGTACCAGATAGTTCAATGTAAAACTTTGGGTACCAGATAGTCCAATGTAAAACTTTGGGTACCAGATAGTCCAATGTAAAACTTTGGGTACCAGATAGTCCAATGTAAAACTTTGGGTACCAGATAGTCCAATGTAAAACTTTGGGTACCAGATAGTCCAATGCCGCCTTTCTCCCTGAGTAATTACAAGTAACTATATAACGTATTCTGTACAAATTAAAAATAAAAGTGCCTTAAACGGGACTGCAACCATTAGATTGGCTAGGTTAGGTTGGGTAGGTAAAATAAATCATATTTGAGTTAGCCCCCCGCAGAGGTTAGACTTCTGTAAGGGTTTGGCTTATCGCAGGAAGAGTGTAAAAATTTTCAAAGTAATCAACGAGAATTTTGAATCTTTTAAAATCAAATTATTGACCATCTTCTCGTTTCTTAACTTTGAGAAAATCATATCGAATAAGTCAGACAGACAGACAGGCAAAGTGAATTATAAACTTGTTACACCCTTCTCAAGATATACGATACAAACTTAATTAAAAAGAAAACACAGAAACTATCAAACTGTACATAAACTAGAAAACAAATTTTACCAATTTACCTCTTTATATCTTTTTATCTTCTTTGCGTAAAAAAGTACTTCTAACACATATTTAACAAGGATGATAAAATCCATAAAAGCGAAGCTCTGAAACAGTATGGCAAATGAATATTAACTCTTGTAAAGTGTCAGAACTAAATAAGCAGAATATAAATGCTTAACAAAATTGTAGGTAAATTTGTTGCAAAACTGTTAAATACAGGATACTGCTTAAAGGACATTTTTAGGACTTGATTATAGAGTTGCTTCGCATATGATATTGCACTTTGTTGTCCTAGGAATCAGTATTCTAAAAATTAGATATATAGGACAATTATATAACTTAAAAAACGTTGTCAAAAAAGTTTTGAAAATCAGCATGTACGGACTTTCTGGTAACGATTATAGAGTAGCTACGCTTTCTAAATTGTACCTAACTGTTATAGAAAGCATCATCGTCTGTCTGTCTGTTTGTCTGTCTGTCTGTCTGTTTGTCTGTCTGTTTGAAAGAAAAAATCTCGCAGAATTCTGAACCGATATGGTTTTCCTTTGCAGTATAGCTTCTCATAGGTTCTGGGAAGGCTTATAGCTATTTGGGGGAAGGGTACCACCACCCTTCCAAGAAAAATCGTCAAAAAAAATAGTGGATATTTTTAGTAAAAAGCTGATCTTAACAGAGATTGAAAAGAATCCATTTATGTACCCCTAGAGGCCTGTAGAATATCTTAGTGTATAGATAGCTGCTCTTCTTATAATAGGTTTATTGGTTCATAGTTATGGTATATATCAAATTCTCTAGAGAATTGATAAGGTGTATGTATGTACAACTTTCGGTACATTAGGGATTAAGGACTACAATTTGGGACGATAAATCAATCTTCCCCCCAAATTTTTTACATTTATTCCTTGTTTCAGATAATATTTAGACATGGTAGAAAATTCAAGTATAATATTTGAACACCTAAAATCTAATTCACAACAAATGTAAGTTTGTTATAACTTTGCATTGCTACTCAACAACCAGAATTTGTCCGTATTTCCGTCACAAAGACAGTTTGATAATAGTGGAATAACTTGTAAACAATTTAGTCATTTAAATAGCTTTTATGTATATTATTATGCCTTTTAGAAGACGACATTTATTACTTTGCATTTAAAGTCACCTTATATTGTTTACAGCAGACGACTTTTAGGACTATTTGTCTAAAAAAAACTTTAGATTGCTATTACTTGGCATGAGACATATGACGAATTTTATTTTTTTGTTTGTTTAGAATTACACCAGATTGTGGTTATCTAACAGAAGACGATGCTGAGAATATCAAACAATGCGCTTACTGGATGGAGGGAGTTATCATGGTAGGATAGCTATATATCTATCTGCTATCTATCTATCTTTCTTTTCATCTAACCACTGTTATATCTATTTACTTACTTTTTCCTGGTTAAATATGTTAAATCCTAAAATGAAATAATTCAAATAAGTTTCCTGACATTAGTAACGCATGTGATAGCATCATATAATATTTTGACTTAAAAAACGCATTTGATAGCAACATGATATAGTATATAATGCTATTTCAAACCTTTAAATAGTGTCATTAAAAAACAACAATTTATTCATTATAGAAAGAGCTAAATTAATGGCACTTGAGGTTTCCTGCAGGATGTTTTAATAAAAACAAGGATGACAACATCCATAAAAGCTAAGCACTGAAATGGTAGGACAAACGGACATTAACACTTGTATTGTGTCAGAACTGAATAATCAGAATATAAATGTTTAAGAGCCGAAGCAAAATTGTAAGTAAATTTTTTGAAAAACTGCTTGATACAGGATAATGTTTATGGACATTTTTAGGACTTGATTACAGAGTTGTTTCGCTTATAATATTATACTTTGTTGTCCAAGGAATCAACATACCAAAAATCAGATTAATCGGATGATAAGATCACATAAAAATTAGTTTTAAAAAAGTAAAAAAATCAACATGTTTAAAATGGACGGACGGACGTTCTTGTAATGATTATAGAGTTGCTACGCTTTCTAAATCGTACCTAACTACTACAGAAATCACCATGCAAAGTTTGAAATCGATAGGACAATTCTAGCATGCCAAAATTAACGAAAAAAGCTATCCATCTGTGACGGACGGACGGACGTACGGACCGACCCTAATTATAGAAAAGCATCGCTTTTAAAAAATAGGAAAGATGACAAAATAGATATCAAAGAACTTAAAGAATTGCATCCTTTATCAATGTATCCATGATATTAGGACCGACTACTAAAGGGAGTCATATCCTTATGTCCTAATCCATAGCAGAGCAGCTGGGAAAAACGGACTGCCCTGATAGACAAGAACACAATAAACTAAATTAGTTTAAAAAATATGCTATTAGAAATGCGTTTTGGTTTGAAATTGTATTTGAATAATTTTCTATTGTTTTAAATAATTCAAATGAATTCAAATAAATCTAAATGTCAAACTTTAAAAAGTTATATAATACCATGTTATTTGTCATATTGTGAAAGGCTTTTTTTTATTAAAATACTGTCAATTTAAAATAATACATAAGATCATGGCTCAGCTGCCGCCGCTGGTGGACAATTATTGACGCAATCTGACGCATTAGCAAACATTAACCATAAACTAATAAAACGGCATAGTAGCATAAAATCAGTCGTTATATAATTTGAATTTAAATTTAATATTATTTTTATAATTCGATTTTTCTATTGATACAGGGTGTTTTAAGAGAAATGTCTTTTTATCTATAATTAATTTCTAAAAAAGACATTTTTCTTGAAACACCCTGTATAAACCAATGTACTTTACAATTCTTAATTGTTTATGCAATAGAGACAATCCTAAAAAAAGCTTGTTGTATGTTTTGTATTTCTAGTAATATTTTAGAGACAGTTCATAATAGTTACTTATACCCGCGACCGTGGTTACTTATATGGCCTGTATGAAAACAATGTGTTAAAACTTAAAACTACACATTACTTTTTACCTTTTAGGAAACTGCCATATGGGAAGAAATTTTTTTTTATAAATTAACCATATCAATAAAATTTGACTGTACATATAAATGTATATAATATTCATTTATTATTGTTTTTTTTTCTATGTATGTTGTACACCCAAGAATGATAAATCTAATCTAAGATTGTTAAGGTTTATTTGGTAACATTATAAAAATACAAAACACATGTATATTACACATTAAAAAAGGATAAAAAGTGATATATTATTGTCTGGAAATTATTTGGTAGACATATCCTTTTCACATAATAATATAATAATATTATACTCTTGTATTACAACAATAAGAGCTCCACTACATATAGATAAACAAGGATGACAACATCCATAAAAGCGAAGCACTGAAACGGTAGGACAAACGGACATTAACACTTGTATAGTATCAGAACTGAAAAATCAGAATATAAAAGTATAAGAGTCGAAGCAAAATTGTAAGTCAATTTATTGAAAAACTGTTTGATACAGGATAATGTTTGTGGACATTTTTAGGACTTGATTATAGAGTTGCTTCGCTTATAATATTGTACTTTGTTGTCCCAGGAATCAATATACTAAAAATCAGATCAAACGGATAATTAGATCCCATAAAAATTTGTTGTTGAAAAAGTAGAAAAATCAACATGTTTAAAATGGACGTACAGACATTCTGGTAAGAATTATAGAGTTGCTACGCTTTCTAAATCGTACCTAACTACTACAGGAATCACCATTCAAAGTTTGAAATCGATAGGACAATTCTAACATGCTTAACTTAACGAAAAAAAGGACGGACGGACGTACGTACGGACCGACCCTAATTATAGAAAAGCTTCGCTTTTAACAAGGACAATCATGTTTAGCAATTGCATGTCAAAAAAAGATTTTTTTCTCAATAAATCTATGAATATTATTTTTCTAAATAGTTTCGAAATTTTTACGGATTTTAAAGTTATTTATCACAAAGTATTATAGACAGTAATATAGACAGCTTTCTACGAATATTAAAATGAAAAAGTATAAGATTAAAACCATTTTTAATATGCCTGAGTTGCTGAAGGCCCGGGCTGACAAAACTGGTATTAATTTAATGATTTTTATTTTTATATTTGTGGAAAATTGTCTTCAATATGATGCTATAAATGATTTTTTAGTATGGCTTTGAACTGGTTCTAATACAGTGGATATTAATTTTTTTCAATGCCATACTTGAAAAAAAAATAATGAAATAGATGCTTGTAAGAAAAGAGAATTCAAGCACAAACTTTTATCCCAATCTCTCTTTTATCACATTTTGAAAATAATATTCTATTGGATAATGCGATATTTCAAATTTCTTTTTAAAATTATCCTAAACAAGGACTTACAAGTTGAAGTAATTGAGCGAAAATATGGGGGGGGGCCGGGGGGGGGGTAGGTTTTTTTTCTAAGCCTAATGCTGGGTCAGGGCCTCTACCTGTGGGGTACACTGTTCTTAATATAGGCTAATAACCTAACCTAACCTAAAGTAAAACATAAAGATCGAAAAAGCCACGTTCCCTCAATATTTTTTTTCAAAATAAAGGTGGGATTCGGGGGACTTGAATAAGCACCTTTAGGCAAATCAACTATTTCAGTTTTGTCCTACTTTCAAGGTTGATTGTTAAACTTTTTTTTCAGTTGGCCATTGGGGTGATTGGAATCTTTGGAAATATTGTTTCCATACTTATTTTTCACAGGTAACATATACAAACAGTTATTTTGAAATAGCTACGCTCCTTTACAAGTCACTAGAGTTGGTCCGTATGTCTGCTATATATTTGTGCTAGCGGCTTCGCCCCTAGCCTCTAGGGGCTTTGCCCCAAGAGGTGTTAAAAATTTTTTTTTGGCGAAATTCATAAAAGGACCTAGGAAATTTTCAGCAAAAAAAAGGACCAAGGAAATCTTCAGCAAAAAAAATGGGGGGGGGGATTTTTTGGTTTTTTGGGGGGGGGTTGGGGTGTCCCATCCCCCAAGAAAATAGCCTAAAACCACCAGAGGACCAGTAGGTATATTCCCTGAAGAGTAGAATCCGATTGGTTCAGTGGTTACCGAGATCTTAAGGGACAGACGGACGGACAGACAGACAGACATTCTACTTTGTATTATTGACTAGCGGCTTCGCCCCTAGCCTCTAGGGGCTTTGCCCCAAGAGGTGATAAAAAAAATTATGGCGAAAATCGTAAAGGACAATGGAAACCTCCTTCAAAAAAAAAAAAAAAAAAAAATGGGGGGGGGATTTTTTGGTTTTTGGGGGGGTTGGGGGTGTCCCACCCCCCAAGAAAATAGCTTAAAACCACCACAGGACCAATAGGTAGATACCCTGAAGAGTAGAATCCGATCGGTTCAGTGGTTACCGAGATCTTAAGGGACAGACAGACATACGGACAGACGGACAGACAGACATCGTTCTACTTTGTATTATAGACTAGTGGCTTCGCCCCTAGCCTCTAGGGGCTTTGCCCCAAGAGGTTTGATCAAACCAATTTTTTTGGTGGGGGGGATTTTTTTTTTTTTGGGGGGGGAGGGGGTAGTCGACCCCACTATTTTAATTTTAGTTTTAAAAGAAAAAAAAAATTTGGGGGGGAGGGGTATTTTTTATTTTTTGGGGGGTTGGGGGTGTCCCACCCCCCAAGAAAATATCTTAAAACCACCACAGGACCAGTAGGTATATTCCCTGAAGAGTAGAGCCCATTCGGTTCAGCGGTTACCGAGATCTTAAGCTTCAGACGGACAGACAGACGGACAGACATCGTTCTACTTTGTATTATAGATTACCAGAGCATATCATCACTTTTTTCCACAAATATACAATAATAGATAAAGGAAAAAATGTAACTCAATAAATAATTTAAAATGTTCAAAAGTCTTTGCACTCATTTGGATATTATAATCCTTGCTTATTTCACATCACAAAATCTACTTTCTTCAGACATGATTTGAATACCTACATTTTTTTTTCTTTTTCCTGCTCGCTATCGTACACTCTTACAAATACAGGGCAGTCAAAGATTTTAAATTTTATATTAAAAAATATTTAGAACTAGTTTATTCTAAAGAAGGTGTATCAACTTTTTTTTTTATAGCTAGCCGGTTCTTTTAGTAAGTAGTAGATGTAAAATTTTTCATAGAATTCAGATATGCAATCGTTTTTTTTGTAGACCTCTTATTTTTTAAGTAATTTAAGTTTTTTAAAAAAATAATTAAGTCGGTTTTAAGGTACTAAAACGCAACAAAATAAAAGAAGAAAATGGCCAGTAAGAACAAAAATAGTAAGATCTTTAATTTGACACCTTACTTTTAAAATTCTGTTGAGTAATTATTGAAAAAATCTATTTTTTTAACCTCGGTTTAATAAAAACTTTAGACCTAAATATTTTCTCAAACAGACATAAAAAACATGGGTTCATATATACCTTTAGAATCAGAAAAATATTACGAATCCATTGTAAGCAAAATTGAAAAAAAGTAAAAAAATTAAAAATTATACAAATGGCCAAATTATTTTTTGTTCAGGCAACACTATCGTCTTCCCTTTTTTACCCCCTCTTTACCCTCTTCCCATTTTTATACTCAATTCAAGAATTGCCTGTACAATATAATATGATATTTTCATATAATTCCTTTTATTGTAGTTTATATACTATATTGTAAACTTTTTTGCTTACAATGAATTCGTAATATTTTTCTGATTCTAAAGGTATATATGAACCCATATTTTTTTACCTGTGAAATAATAAAATTAAGTCCAAAGTTTTTATTCTCGTGGGTTTAAAAAAATCGATTTTTTCAATAATTACCTGACAGAATTGAAAAAGTAAGGTGTCAAATTAAAGATCTTACTATTTTTGTTCATAATGGCCATTTTCTTTCTTTTTTTTGTTGCATTTTAGTACCTTAAAATCGACTTAATTTTTTTTTTTTTAAACTTAAATTACTTAAAAAATAAGAGGTCTACAAAAAAAACCGATTGCATATCTGAATTCTATGAAAAATTTTACATCTACTACTTACTAAAAGAACCGGCTAGCTATAAAAAAAAGTTGATACACCTTCTTTCTAAAGTTTTTGTCGAATAAAAAAAAACAATTTTGAGGAACAAATACGTTTTTTTTATGAAAAATAAGTTTGAATTTGACATTTTTTTAGAGAAATGTACTCTTTAATACATTTGTTTTTTTTCTTAACGAGATTTTTTTGCATTCTTTAGTAAAATTTTGCGCAGCTAACATTAGATAAGAAAACATCATATATAAGGCATCAAATAACCAACTTTAATATTTTTGTATTACACAATAAATAATGGTATGTAGAATGATGGCTGTCTGTCCGTCTGTCCCTTAAGATCTCGGTAACCACTGAACCGATCGGATTCTACTCTTTAGGGAATATACCTACTGGTCCTGTGGTGGATTTAGGCTATTTTCTTGGGGCGTGGGACACCCCAAACCAACCCAAAAATGAACCCCCCCCACAAAAAAATAGTTTTTAGGCAGTTATTTCAAAATAAATGGCAGTACCAGAAATATTTTTTTAAATTACCTATTTGGGCACAGCCCCTCGAGGCTAGGGGCGAAGCCGCTAGGAAACAATAAAGATACTGTCACTTTGAAAATAATTTCAATCGAACAGACAGACGAACGTAATCTATTCATAGAATTGCTGCACTTCTAAAACATAAAAGGATATTTGTGTTGAGCTGATTATTACAATGTTCTGCTTTTTCCTGATAAGATTCATCACTATTTTTCCTACGTATTTTTAGATAACTAAAATTTAATAATCGGTCATTCATATTTCTAAACTAATTTATGGTACAATTCAATTATGGATCAGGCGAGTTTTTTTTTTGCTGATTTTTACAAATTTTATGAATTATTCTTTTAATTTGAATAGAATCTTCAAAATCAATAAATAATCTTTATTGTAATTATATTTTTCATTTTCTTCTTTTTTGTAAGCTTGTATTATTTTAAATCAATTGTTAGACCTCATCAAAGCATTTGATAACAACTAATGGTAATATTATCGATTGATGTCGGTAGTAGAGAAGCAGCTTATAGTGCCTGATAAAAACGATGTCATTCTATACACATGACCAAAGATAGGCCAGTATGCTTTGTAATTGACCAATGGTAAAATATATACTATCATTGGTCATTTCTATTAGTTATCCACTTGTGCTAAAGTTTGATTTTTCTAGAGAGAAGAAGATAAAACAGTTCAGTTGCCTGCTCATTTTCCTGGCCATCTTCGACAATCTCTTCCTTATCTTCACCCTCCTCGACTACAGCCTTTCTAGAGGTAACAATTTATACCAGGAAGATGATTAAAGTCCCTCCACAGATTATGACGTCATACGATAGAATAGCCAAGGAGAGGCCATTATACACTGTAATTGTACAATGCAATGGTAAAATTTATGCTGGCCTCTCATTGGCTATTCTATAGTATGAAGTCATAGTCTGTGGAGGGACTTTAATCATTTTCTTATACAAGGTACTCTGTATATTTGGTATATCCGTTCGTCTGCTAAAAACAGATATTAATTCTTACTTTAAAATTTACTTAATCTTTATAATAAAGTAACAGGATGTCTGTTTGGCTGTCTGTCTGTACCAAAGGATCTCTCTGACCGCAGAAACATTATGTTTCTCCAATACACCATTACAAGGTAGCTTCTCATAGGTCCCGGAAAGGTTTATAACTATTTTGGGGGAGGGTAACACAACCCTCCCAAAAGAAAAACTCCAACCTCCGCAAGTGCCCCTAGCGGGGCATCGGGGGGCGTATTCCGCTAGTTGCCAATAAAGCATTAGGCCCTATTCTAACAATGTTTAAGCCTTTCTATTTTTTTGCTGTCTTAAAATTTACTGTTCTTTTAAATGAATAATAATAATTTATAAGAATAAATATAAATTTACCTGTTTAGTGTTCATGTGGCCCTTTTCTACTGGCTCATTTCTCTGGAAATATATTGTACCAAAAGGACTATATCCGATGAACAATATTAGGTAAATTATTTTTTTTCATAAGAAGCGCAGCTTTAATTTGAATTTTTTGTTTCCTACAGCTCTGTCTTAATTCCACTCACATAGATGTTTGCCCCCCCCTGCATTGAAATTTTTTCTTTGTTACTTAAAAAAGGTTTACGTCATATATCTGCCATTGCCCAGCCCCCCCCCAACCCCTATACTCAAACTTTGACAATTTCCCCTCAACTGTTGGTGAATGGTCAATTTTCACAAATTATTTAAGGATAGGTTTTGAGAGCCCTGCAAGGCTTTACCTTCTTAAATGGGCTAGAACACACTTTTAAAAGTTCCACATAAGAGGGCGAGGGGTTGTTTTGAGGTTTAGTAACCTCTAAGAGGGGTTGTACCAAAATATTTGTCAAAATCTTAAGCAACAATAAGTTATTAGAAGAAAAATTTGTATCTTGCCAAAAATTTCTTTTTCTTTTGTCCAATTTAGAAAAGGAATTTTTTAAATAAAAGAAAATATATACAGAGGATTGTTACAGTATACAAAACAAGGATGACAATACACATATATAAATGCAAAAAATATTAGCTTTTTAAAATAGAAACAGATTAGTGAACAAATATATTAAAAAGTTCCGATAATAACTTAATACATTTTATTCAAAATTAAGACGTATACGGACCTCTCGCTATATTTTATATTTTACCTACGGCCTAATAGTCCTATGCATCATAATTAAAAGTCATGTATCTCTGGAGACATGAGTTAAAAGGATATTGAGTCAAAAACAAAATTTAAATAATTTCTAATTTGTATAGGAGTATTTTTTTGGAATCAAAAGTATTCTTCAACTATACTTTTATAGGAAAAATAATCTACTCTCAATTACGTTATTTTGTACTTTTATGGATCAAAACTAAGCATGATTACTTTTAGCTTAATCATAATCTAATAAAAATTATTGGATTTTCTTAGAAAAATAATAATAGAATGCTAAGGATAGAACCTTCAGAGCTTAAACCTACCAGACTATCTCTATTCATACTATTATTCTATGTATAAAAAACCACCCGACTATCTTTTTTATAATATCACTAACGGCTATGCCCCCTAGAAGCCTCTAGGGGCACTTAAGCTTGGGGGCTGGGATACCACATCTTTTTTAATTTAAGTTTTAAAAAGAAGTAAGAAATTAAGGGGGAGGGGGGAATTTTTTATTAGGAGGGTGAAAATGCCCTCCCACAGAATAGCAAAAAACCTTCCCTACAAGAAGCTTTACTGTAAATCGATTCAGTGGTTAGCTAGATCCTTCACGACAGACAAAAATAATTAATACTTTGAATTTGGCTATCTGCTTATCCATCTATATTAATATTTGAAACTATTCTATAATCAATTTATCTGAATATTTATAATCTATCAATTTATATATTCACTATCGACTTCGCCCCTAGCCTCTAGGGTCTTTGACCCAAGAGGGAATTTAATTTTTTTGTGGGGGAGGGGGGGGGGTGGGGTTGTCTCACGCCCCAAGAAAACAGTCTAAAACCACCATAGGACCAGTAGGTATATTCCCTGAAGAGTAGAATTCGATTGGTATTGGTTACCGAGATCTTAAGGGACGGACAGATAGACGGACGGACAGACGGACGGACAGACGGACGGACAGACGGACGGACAGACGAACGAAGAGACATATAAAACTTATTCTTTATTTATTAAATATAATGTACAAATGACAAAAGGTAAGCAATTGCAAAGCGTATTTATGTGTTTGTAATATATATTGGTATGCGTATTAACGAAATTAGTGTTAGACACGTTTATTTATGGACGGACATACCATACTTTGCATACCCTAATCGAAGAGTTTCCGCGATACTAAAAGCCAGGATATTGATTGTTAGATTAATCTACAATCCTTTCTACTTCCCTACCAGATATTATGTATTTAAAGTGTAACTGCTCTTTCTTTTCAACTTAAGATATATATGAAATACCCTAAAATAGCTCATTAAACAAGGGTAGTTTTGCGTAATCGCTTTAGCTTATCAATAATTCAACTAATTGCCTCTCATTTTAAAGTATGTGTGTGGGGGGGGGGGGGGGCTTGAGGGGGTTGCTGAACCCTTGTGGGCGATATTGTTATGGGATTTGTGGAATTACTTGTGTCGAATATATTCTAATAAAATTATGATAACATACTTATGTGGATATTATACCCATACGAAATTGTGTTAGGGTTCTATAAAAATTGTTATCCTTGTTTAATATTTTTCTTGTTTCTTGAAACATTTATCTTTTCTTATTTCTATTTTTACAGTATAACAAACTTAATATTAAAAATATAATTTATTTGAGAAGAAAAGAAAAATTTATAGTTATTATGTAAAAATAAGAAAAAATAAGGAGATTTGTAAGTCTCTATTTTTGTATGGTAAGATCTCGTAAACTGATGGAACAGTCGCTCCATTATTTTTAGAGAAGATTAGTATTGTACCCTCCTAAAACAATTGAAAAATTGTTGAAATTTTAAAATAAGTCAATAAACTAGGAAGTTATACTGCTGCAGTGGTTATGATTTAAACCACAGAAAATCTTTAAAAATATTATATACATACAAAATAAAAAATAGAAATAAGTAAAAAAAAAAGTTACATAAATTACAGTAATTACATGAAAAAGATGAAAAGAAAAAAAATATTAAAAAAGATGCAACAACTTGAATTTATGAAGTAAAAATATTACTAAAAATTTTTTTTTCATTATCAAATCAAATCTCTGACACGTTTTATATGATCTACAAGAAACCTGACCGGAATCTAAAAGGTGCTTTCTCTCAAAGTGCCTAGAGAGCAACAAGCCCCTTATTTTGAAATAGATTTTTTAAAAGTGGAGAAGTCATTTTCTGCAGTAGGCCCTAATCCCGCAGGGTAACCCTGCCTGGTTACCCTGTGTCCAATATAACCTAATCTACCTAACCAGGGAACAACAATAAGGCTCGAAAAACCAACTCCCCCCTTCCCCACCTTCTATATATTCTAAAATAAAGGGAGGGGGGGGGGGGGAGTGGAATTTTCAATCGCTATGCACTTTGAGGAAAACTGTCAACCAAAAAAGATACGTCTGAGAAATTTCCTCTTTGCCGGAAATTAAGTTTTACCTTTTATGGAAAACTCTTGATAACGCTTAATTAAAGTACGTCATGGCATGTCCATAGTGCATGCTTCTTAGTAGCGAAGCTACATTTTAACCCTTAACAATACTGTACGTCCGACTGTCAATTTTGATATTTAATAATAAATTAAATGAAACACTTAATTTTCAAGATAGTCTGCAATCTCAAGACTTTTTTTTAGATACATTCTCTTTTATTTGTAATTAGTGTATAATAGTTTACTGTCTTTTGTTGACATTTTTTCTGTGCTTCTATGGACAAATTTGTCCTTGCTTTTCGATTACTGTATTTATCCATACTGTTGTTAATTTCAAAGGTTTCTTTAATTTGCTGGAAAATAAAAATAACAGGGAGGGAGATGATAATGATGGTTAAATTAATCTATTTTCATCTCTTATTTTTCCAAATGAATTTTGAATTATTTGACACTTGTGAACTGCAGTAAATATTTATTTAAGATCTATTGTCCTATCCATCTTTCCCATTGAAAATGTGATTATTTCAAACATTGCGTCATTAATGTGCAGTAGGATATATAAGTTGGAAGGAATTTAAATGTTAGAGGGAGATTTGAAATCTGCATCAAATTTTAAGGATTTTTTTTATAAAATTCGTTTTTTGTATAATTATTTATCTAAAAGCGGAAATACAATTTAAGTTCCTAAATTTTGACCAATAGGATAGGTGGATTGGAAACTACCTGCGCTCTAATTGGATGAATGATGTGCGACACTTAAGCTTCTCCTATCAGAGCGAAGATAATTTTCAATCCACCAATCACAGATGTCAAAATTAATTAACTTAAATTGTATTTCCGCTTTTAGATAAAGAATTATACAAAAAACGAATTTTATGAAGAATCCTTAAAATTTGATGCAGATTTCAAATCTCTCTCTAACATTAAAATTCTTTCCAACTTATATATCCTAAATTGTGCAGTGGTCAATCACGTGGAAACGAGTGCATCAAATGCTTTATTTAGGTCAAACTGCTCATAAATAGAAAAATAACATTGTCTAATTCAATACTTTTTACACTGATCACCACGATAAATTTTTTTTTAATAATAATAATGATAATTTCAAAGAAGTTTAAGTAATTATTCTTAACAACATTAATTTAGTCGACAGATTAAAATACATCCAAGGATTAAATGGACGGAAAATCAATGTACTTCCCCAAATATGATTGAAATTATTGTGTGAAAACTAGTTTGAACTATCAAATCAAGATTCAATAAAAGAACCCAAAGTTAAAACTTTGGACACCAGTATAATTTACAGTCAAATGTCTTCTTCCTCCCTATATATAATATATTGGGAAGTATTTCTCTTGTTTTTAACCCCTCCAATATCAATTATTTTCTATTTTTTAGTTTAACAAGCTCGTCGTACCTGACAGTGATGATTGCCTTTGAGAGGTACAGATCTGTCTGCTTTCCAAGCCATTTCAGGCAGAGCAATGTTGGCATCTCTAAATCCAGGTAGAGAAATATGGTAGATAGATAGATAGATGGATGGACCGATCGGTATTTAGATATACATATACTTAGGCAGATAGATGAATAAATGGATGAAAGATAGATAGATAGAAAGAAAGAAAGATAGATAGATAGATAGATAGATAGATAGACAGATAGATAGATAGATAGATAGATAGATAGATAGATAGATAGATAGATAGATAGATAGATAGATAGATAGATAGATAGATAGATAGATAGATAGATAGATAGATAGATAGATAGATAGATAGATAGATAGATAGATAGATAGATAGATAGATAGATAGATAGATAGATAGATAGATAGATAGATAGATAGATAGATAGATAGATAGATAGATAGATAGATAGATAGATAGATAGATAGATAGATAGATAGATAGATAGATAGATAGATAGATAGATAGATAGATAGATAGATAGATAGATAGATAGATAGATAGATAGATAGATAGATAGATAGATAGATAGATAGATAGATAGATAGATAGATAGATAGATAGATAGATAGATAGATAGATAGATAGATAGATAGATAGATAGATAGATAGATAGATAGATAGATAGATAGATAGATAGATAGATAGATAGATAGATAGATAGATAGATAGATAGATAGATAGATAGATAGATAGATAGATAGATAGATAGATAGATAGATAGATAGATAGATAGATAGATAGATAGATAGATAGATAGATAGATAGATAGATAGATAGATAGATAGATAGATAGATAAATAGATAGATCTGTAGAAATATTTTCATTAATATCTAAATAAAGGTCATAATTACCAAATTACCGTAAGCATTAGAATTGTGACAAGTATTCAAGAGAAAAAAATAATGACAAGTAAAATTTCAAGAAATTTACTTGCCTTATTGCTCACTTTTTGATTAAGACAAAACAGCCTAAAACCTAACCAGGTATAATACAGAGCTATCTCAAAAAAAGTATATGAAATACTTGTCCTAATTAATAAGATGAAATAAGCACTTCTAATTAAGAGTAATGAACCACCTTTTCTTAATTATATTTCCATTAATATTAATAATAACTCAGTAACATTTATTATAGAGGCAATACCAATGAGGGTGAGGACAATGGCATTTACATTAAGGGGGGGGGGGGATTAATGCAACCATCTCGTAATCAATGCGCAAATGGCCCTAACAATCCGAATTTCGTTATGAAACTTGTCATGAGTAATCCTTGGTATGTCTATTTTCCCTAAATCGAAAAAAAAATTGAAAAATAACGGCTAACGGCTGGTCAGCTTGGGCTATTTACAAGGCAAATCCGTCACAATCCCTACCTACACATCATACTCTTTGCCACTCCCAGACGTTTTCAACAAGTTCTAGCCGGTAGCCGCTGGTACTAGAAATCTAAAAAATGGTTTTTGGTATCATTTCACATGAGTTAAAGCAAAAATATGTTTCAAAAGTTGATTACTACGTAATTAATGATAGATTAGGCCTAAAAATAGCTAAAAAACGGCTAAATGCCTGAGCGCGAAATTCGAATTCCAAGTGCGATTTGCACATTGATTACGAGATGGTTATATTACCCCCCTCCCCTTTACATACCTTTCTTTCTCTTAAAAATTATAGAATATCAAAAGCAGAATTTGTACAGTTAGAGTTTAGATCTGAAAATATTTTAATTGTCCATGTTCCAAAGTACCTAGTAATTATTTACTAAGGTCTGTAGAATCTGGGTCATGTAGATAATTCTAAAAAAGTTTTAAAACTCATATAAATCTCTAGTACCAAGTATAATAAGTATGGGTCCCAACTAGATTAAATTATGGTGGAATAACTGTTGTAGATCATAATGAAAACACATGAATCGCATAGTCATAGAAATTTTGATATAATTTCTGTAGGTCCTTTAAAAATAAATTTAAATTTTCTATGATTATTTGACAATTTTGCCTAATTATGGAGTTGCACTTTTGTACAAAATATTCTGTGTAATTTTACTCAAATCTTTTTCTGAACCATTAAAACCCTTTACTGTTTTAATGGTTTAAGAAAATTTTTAAATTCTGAAACCTACGGGGTCGTACCCTTGCTTAACCTATCTTAACCTACAATAAGCAAATAAAACCTTTTTTATTTCAAAACATAAAATGTTGTAAATTATTTTTTTTATTAATCCTAGATTCTTAATGTTGATCACGATTTGTTTTTATTTTTGTGGCATTAACATCATTAACAACCAGAGAGAGGGTGGATAATGGTCTGTCACACTAGTCCCCAAAGTTTTATAATAGCGTTTTCTTATTAGTTAGCTTAATAACTTTTGATCGGTTGTTTTATTAAGTTGATTTTTCAAGATTTAATCGAATCTGCAAGCTTAGAATTAAAGTAATCTGCATTTCATTCTTCCAACAGTAGTTAACACCTAAAAGCAGGATTGATCATCCATTGTCTTATCCCTAGCCCCCTGCTTTAGACAGCAATCTAATGAAATATTAATAACGTATGCAACAAAATATGTTTTGATATGTAATTATTAAATAACATCTTATATAAGTACGTTTTCTGTTTACTATAATATCCTACTTCATATCTGTTTAAAGCTACAATGTAAGTTATGGATGCAATTGCTCTTGTTTGAAGTAGTTTTACTACAACCGAAGTCATTCTCCAATATTATATACATCTATTATACGTACTATGATTGTTTTTCATATGATATTTAATATTTTGACGTAAAATATTAATATTTTAACTTTTAAGAATGTTAAGAAATATCAAAATTAAAAAACAAAACAATTTTTTAAAGTTTTGAAAAACAATATAAAATATTTACTTTTCCGACTTCAACCAGTTCTAAAGAAATTTTATTTTTAAAGAAAATTTTAATTTATGATAAAGAATACCAAAAGCTGAAGATTCGTTCATAACAATATTGTGCTCATAGATTATTCTTATGATTTTTTTCACAATTTCACCTCACACAAAAGTAAACCACAGAAAAGCATAAATTGTTTTTATGCTAGTTTGATATAAAGGCTATGGTTGAATTCCTTTCTTTGGCTCAACATAATTTTTTTAATGTGTTGAACCTAAAAGGTGGCTAGGGAGGCTGGTTCAGTGGTTCAGAATTTCTTGTGGGATAATACAGAAATTTCTTTTGTTAACTTTAATGGTAGGTAATATGTTAGCAAAAAATTATAATATTGTAAGATTAATTTTACAAATAAGGAGGTGTTGAACATGAATAGCGAAGCTTTTTTTTCAAATTAGGCTAAAAACCTAATATATTTGGGACTTTAAGGCGATATATAGGCATTTTACGTTGTATATGTCATGCAAAGCGCTCCCTTGCGGGGATCTAACTTAAAGCTTGTAGAAGCCTAACCACTGCTTGTAGATATCAACATTATATAACTAACCTAACCTACATTTCTTTCGTGAACTGGGTGAAATCCCACATGAACTAATATCTGTATTGTAACTTTTAGAGAAACTTATTTGCAAATGCATACAAAAATTGCTATGAAAGTGAAAAAACGGACAGACGAACATGCAATACTAATAAGAAAGCGTCGCAGCCAAACATTTGGGTCCAGCCACAATTTAGAAAACGTGATTTTGATGTAAGCAAAACATAACAAGATTAATCTTTTACTTTTTTGTAAAATAAATTAAGAAAAAATTAAGTGCTTAAATCTTATTAAATAGATGTAAATTTTTTAATAACATTTATTTTGTAATATATTTCGTCGAACATATCTCCCTTTTCAGTCTTTAATTATAGTTTGAAAAGAATAAATATATTATAATAATCCTATAATATAAAGTAGTATTTTTTTGTGTCTGCATCTTAAGATTTCAATTACTAATGATCCGATGGGGTTTTTCATTTTAGAGAAGCTTCTCATAGGCCCTGGGATGGTTTTAGTCTAATTTTCAAGTCTTGAATTAGTTTAAGGCTGTTTTTTCTATCCTTCCCTTCTAGATGGTAGAGGCGCAGTTGCTAGTATGTAAATGAAAGATTGACAACATATTTTCATAAAACCCGAAAAACGAATATAACTAACTATCTATCTATCCAGGGTACTGGGCTATACAGCACCTGCCATACTGCTCAGCGTGTTGATCAACCTTCCCAAGTTTCTTGAAACAGAGTTCTACATGGAGGAAAGGTATCGTAATATCAAGATTAGCAGGTATCTAAAAGGGATAAGACAATCACCGATAAATAGATGTACATCCCCAATGAAGGAACACAAAAATTCACTCTTCTGTAGATTAAAATTATTGGTTAAAACGTTTGGACATTCAACTTAAGATTAAACCAATCAAAATGCATTAAAAGTCCCCAAAGTTGTTAAGCCAACGAATATGAAAACGATATTAAAAACTTTGGGGACTAGTGTAATAAATAACCATTGACCCCCTCCTCCTTAGAAGATTAGTTAGTTACCAAAGGGTTTAAGAAGAAATAAATTGGCCTTTTTTTATTTCTTTTTATTTGAATATTCTTTTTAACCAGAAATTTTAAATGATTGTTGTTGCTGCTCTATTTATGTACTAGCGGCTACGCCCCTAGAGGCCTCTAGTGGCACTTTAAATGTTGTTGTTTGTTAAAGTTAATTTTTTATGTACGATACCACCTTACTTGACGTTGAAGTCTCCCTAAATTTAAATTTTTTTTTATTTTTTTGTCATTTCTCTTGGGAGGGTGGTGGTACCCTCCCCCAAAATAGTTATAAACCTTCCCGGGACTTATGAGAAGCTACCCTGTTAAGGAGAACCCGATCGGTTCAGCGGTTAGCGAGATCCTTCGGTACACACAGACAGACACACAGACAGACAGACAAACATCCTGTTACTTTAGTATAAGGATAAAGTTTTCTTTGCTTTGTAATATTACAATTGTTTGTCCGTCAGTCCCTAACGTTGTGGGGGAAATAAAATTTTCTCAACTGTTATTGAAGATGGACGGTTGAAATTTTTGGTGAAGATTCCCAATATCAATGAGCATGAACTGTATAATTTACTTTCCGTCAGTCTGTTGGTCAGTCATGCATAAAAAACATTAAAAATATTATCTTTTCATGAAGGTTTCGTGATTTTTACGAATTATTTCAAATTTATCAACTAAACATCTTCTCTATAATCAATTTTTTTTTCTGTTTGTCCTTCCATAAATTTATAGTGCTTCGCTACTAATAGATGTTGTCATCCTTGTTTTTTTTTATCTAATTTACTATACATTTGTCAATTTTTCAATGCATATACTTATGGAAATTATTGTCATTACTCATTAATGTTCTTTTTAAAAGCGAAGCTTTTCTATAATTAGGGTCGGTCCGTCCGTCCGTACGTCCGTCCGTACGTCCGTCCGTACGTCCGTCCGTCCGTACGTCCGTCCGAGATAGATAGCTTTTATTCGTTAATTTAGGCATGTTAGAATTGTCCTATCGATTTCAAACTTTGCATGATGATTCCTGTAGTAGTTGGGTACGATTTAGAAAGCGTAGCAACTCTATAATCATTACCAGAATGTCCGTACGTCCATTTTAAACATGTTGATTTTTCTACTTTTTTAACAACAAATTTTCAAGTGTTTTAATTATCCGTTTGATCTGATTTTTGGTATATTGATTCCTGGGACAACAAAGAACAATATTTAAGCGAAGCAACTCTATAATCAAGTCCAAAAATGTAAGTATGTCCATAAACATTATCCTGTTTTTAAACAGTTTTTCAACAAATTTACCTACAATTTTGATTCTACATTTATGTTCTGATTTTTCAGTTCAGATACTATACAAGTGTTAATGTCCGTTTGTCCTACCGTTTCAGTGCTTCGCTTTTATGGATGTCGTCATCCTTGTTTACTAGACAGAAAAGAATGTAATATGCAATAGGGAAAAATAAGTTATTAGTTATAATGAATATTACATATTATTATTCTACAATTAATAAGAGTAAAAAGCATAGCTCAGTAACGATATAGAGTGAAATGATATGAAGGTCATGTAAATATTTTTTTTATTTTAAACAAAAGTTTCGTTGTTTGTTTGTGTAAAATTGCTTAAAATAAATGTACAATACTTACCTTAAATAAATTGACTTGAAATAGGAAAATACAATAAATCAGACAACTCGCTGGGATAAAGAGATAAAACAACGGCTGTTTAAATTCTTCATTATTGAGGTGAAAAACATACCCTTTGAAAGCTTGTAAAAATTGGGGGGGGGGGGAGGGATAATGATTGATTTTTCCATTTTTGTCCTTTTCCTCCCTGGTAACACCGTAAGGTTCATGTATCTAATGGAGGTTTTAAACTTCTAAAAAGTACTAGAGATTACATTGATAGAATTTGTATCGCGATTTTATATTATTGATGTATCACAGTTTACTGTTCTATACATATATATATGTATATTATTTTTTTTAATAGCCAAGTTGCTAGATTCTAATTACCGTCTGTCCGCCTGACTGCCAGTCTGAAACGTGATTTTCTCGGCTTTTATTTAGGATAGAACCCTGAAATTTCTTGTCGACATCCTTGGCGGGGGGTTCTGCTTTTGAGAATTTTTAAAACTTTGCTTGTTATGAATGTTATCATCCTTGTTTTTATTTTTGAGTTTATACTAGATGTTTTTTATTACTCTATCTATCCATCTATTTAGCTGCAAAACAACTATCTATTTATTTTAAATCTATTATCTAGACATTTTGATGCTGATTTATTGTAGACTTTCTATTTTTATCTATTGTTTGTGTGTCAGAAGTTATTCCATGCACAATATTTTACAAAGTTATACAATACAATGTTTCTTCTTCTGCAAGGGAACAAAGTGTCTCAAAAATCAGTCATGTGACGTTATAAAAATGAGGAATTATCCATCTCTTTTTTTAGGGGTTTTCTTTCCCAATTCTTTTATCATCTTCCTCATTTTTATGACGTCACATGGCTTATTTTTGAGACACTTAGTCCCCGTCCCTTCCTTTTTCTTATTTTCACAGAATCTATAATACAAAGTAAAATCATGTCCTTTTTTTGTTAAAAAGTAACCTCTGGACCTATTGGGTTCTGGGTTTTAATGAATCTCTTAATTTCTCCTAGTAGGACATTTCAGGACATTTCTCAGTGTGGAGGGGAGGGGGACTACACTCCCATTCCTGTAAAAACCTTCCTAGATTTTTTTGTTTTAGGTTTCTTTGTGTGTCAATTTTTAATGATAAGAAGATGATAAATTTTCACGTTACTTGGTGCTAACATTTGTCTTCAGTGCTGTTAGCCTGTAATTGCTGCGCTACTTATGGACTATATTGTTTTCTTAAAAGCGAAGCTTTTCTATAATTAGGGTCGGTCCGTACGTCCGTCCGTACGTCCGTCCGAGATAGATAGCTTTTATTCGTTAATTTAGGCATGTTAGAATTGTCCTATCGATTTCAAACTTTGCATGATGATTCCTGTAGTAGTTGGGTACGATTTAGAAAGCGTAGCAACTCTATAATCATTACCAGAATGTCCGTACGGTTATTTAATTCACACAATGTTTAACACACACCAAAAAAAGAATTAATCAATATATAAAATTGGATGTAAGAAGAATTTACAGTCCAATATGTCCTATTCCTGATTCCCTGGAGTTAACTAGATAGATGTGCTGAAAATGGATTGCCTATTTCTTCCCTAATTTCCAAAGTTGTACAGCAGATACTTCAATTATTGCAAACGCTATTTTCAGTACTCCGGTCAATTGGAAAAGCGATATAGGGTATAAACGATTTATACATTATACATGTTCAAAAATTTTGATTTTTTTTTTGAAGTTTGAAGCTTTTTTAGCTAGTAGTAAATATTGAGATAGGACGCGGAAGCTAGGTACACTTTCGGAAACTAAAATTCAGTACATCTAGTTTCGTGTCCTTATTAGCATATGGATGTACAATATACGTGGATATTATGACAGGAAAATCATGGGATGGGGTAAAGAAGGTGGAGGGGGATAATCGTTAGTTTAGCCCCCTGTGTACATGAAAATCTAGTGTAAGATCCAAGTGATAAATATATACATTATTCCCATACAATTGAGCATAGATGACTGCGAAGCGCGCCGAAAACTTACAATTGCCTTAAATGATATTAAATGTTTAAAAAATCCTGTAGAAATTAAACAGTATAAAACTCTTCTAAGATACTTTTAATGGAACTTTTTTCATTAAGTAGTTTTCTAATAACTAAAGCAGTCATGGGATGATTTTTCATATTTTACCCTTATGTTACAGACAATCAATCTTATCAACTACACAACTTTTGTCTGAAAGTCCTACATGAAATATGTAGTCTATTTTAATAAGCCAATATGAATAATGTTATGATTGAACTTTCGTGACGATTATGAATATTTGATAAAGAAATTCAATAGTAGTTCATTTGTATAATATAGTTTAAATCTTTCTTTTCTATTTTAAATATTTTTAACATTACTCAATAATTATATTTAAACAAGGATGACAACATCCATAAAAGCGAAGCACTGAAACGGTAGGACAAACGGACATTAACACTTGTATAGTGTCTGAACTGAATTATCAGAATATAGAAGTATAAGAGTCGAAGCAAAATTTAAGTAAATTTGTTGAAAAACTGCTCGATACGGGATAATGTTTATGGACATACTTACATTTTTAGGACTTGTTTATAGAGTTGCTTCGCTTATAATATTGTTCTTTGTTGTTCCATTAATCAATATACCAAAAATCATATCAAACGGATAATTAGATCACATACAAATTTGTTGTTAAAAAAGTAGAAAAATCAACATGTTTAAAATGGACGTACGGACATTCTGGTAATGATTGTAGAGTTGCTACGCTTTCTAAATCGTACCTAACTACTACAGGAATCATCATGCAAAGTTTGAAATCGATAGGACAATTCTAACATGCCTAAATTAACGAATAAAAGCTATCTATCTCGGACGGACGTACGGACGGACGGACCGACCCTAATTATAGAAAAGCTTCGCTTTTAACAAAACTACGTATTTCGTGGCAACGGCCCTTAAGGGGGGATTCGTCGTATTTTTAAATTGGCTATTAATAGGTTATTTTAGGTTAGGTTTGGTTACATTGGGTTAGGTGATTGCCCCGCAGGGGCTAGAAATAGGAGAAAAGCTACTGTGAAAATACGAAGAATCGCCCCTTAAGGGGCGTTGCCACGAAAGGGACTATGCCCAACTGCTCAAAATGAGACCTAAGCAAAAACCAAGGGGGTTTGAGATGCTGTGAGTATTGGTTTAAAAAATATGACGTAACAAAAAAAATTAGCCAATGAGAGGCCGTTATTGACCAATGGCGGCATGCGTAGTGGACTCTCATTGGCTAATTTTGATGCTGTGAGTATTGGTGCAAAAAATATGACGTAACAAAAAAAATTAGCCAATGAGAGTCCACTACCATTGCCGCCATTGGTCAATAACGGCCTCTCATTGGCTAATTTTTTTTGTTACGTCATATTTTTTGCACCAATACTCACAGCTATTCAGTTATAAATCTTTCTCAACCCAATTTAAAAGGAAAAAAGTCTACTTCATCATTCCGAAATATATTTCAAGTAAAAAATACTCATTATCAATCGCATCTGGAAAAAAAAACAACAAAATAAGTATATGATAAAACATTCTTTAAGGGTAAAACATTTAATCCTAACTTTGATAACAAATAATTATGATAAAAAGCAAAAAAAGCATTATATAGGTACTAACAATTCACTAAGAAAAAATATGTATGACTTTACTATAAGATGGTTGTACAAAAAATGAAGGGGGAAGCGGTCAAAATAATGTGAATTGAGAGGGGAAGGGGGAAGGTTTGAGTTTTGTGGGGTGTCCATAGTAGCAAGGCTGCTCTATAACTGGTGATTTTTAAAAAAAATTGCAACTGCATTTTGACTAACAAATTTACATTCTGCGATTTAACAAAGGTTCAAGTTTTCTAATATAAAATTTTTCTCTGGCTAATCTTACCCAAGGATTATTGCTTTTAATTTGTTCAAAAGGAATAAATTGTAAATGACTGAAATTATGGCCACTTTCTGAAAAATGTTGGCCAACTGCTGTGATTGCGTTAGGTGAAATTGAATTTTTATGCTCAGAAAATCTTTTGACTGCTTTGCGGCCAGTCTGTCCAATATATTGTGGGTGTGTTTTACAGTTTCCATTGTCTTTGGTACATACTCACAGCATCGCTAATTTTTTTTGTTACGTCATATTTTTTAAACCAATACTCACAGCATCGATTCTCTCCCCCTCCACCTACATTTTTTTAGAAAAATGTTCTTCTACCCCCCAAAATTTTTATTTAAATTGGACTATTTATCATAATATTATCTATCTATCTGATAATTAAATGTATTTCTATAAGCCATCATATCTATCTATCGACTTTTTGTTTTTTCTCTTATCTATCTACCACATCTATCTATTTATTAATTTTTAGGGTGATTGATATCCACAACAATACTATAACGGAGATCCAAGTCAAGTAAGTTTAATTCTATAAGCGCAGCTTCTCTATAACTAAGCTCTAACTTAGTCTGACGGTCTATTTTGATCATGTGACCTTAATATTAAACATTTTTTGTCTGTAGCGAAGGATCTCGCTAACCACTGAACCGATTTGGTTCTCCTTTAAGGTGAAGTTTCATATAAGTTTTTAACTATTTTTGGGGTTGATATTTTCACCCTTATAATAAATAGCCACTTCCCATAAAAAAAATATTTATTGTTACTTTTTCTTTTTTAGACTCAAAAAATTAGAGGGAGGGGGGGGGGTCTTGCCTCTAGAGACTTCTAGGGGCATATCCGCTGGTATTATATAAAGTGCTTTTTATTGCTCATTTTTGCAATTTTACTTTTTGTGTACATAATTATCATTTTGATATTAAGCAATTTTAATTGATTCACATAATTAATGTTTGTGTTTTTTTAGATTGTCAGATCTACGAAACAATCCACTATACATAAACTACTACAACTTTTGGGTTAGGTAAGTGGTTTTTATTTACTTTTCCGCAAATTTTTATTACCCCCCTCTGAAATCTGTTAGCAGGGGTAAATTTTTTTACCCCTTCCCTAAATTTATCCCTAGGGTAAATTTTTTTGGAAGGGGGTAATTTAATAATGTAAAAAGGTACCTATATGATAATGAAATACTATCTATAACACAAAGTAGCTTGATGTCTGTCCGTCCGTCCGTCTGAAGCTTAAGATCTCGGTAACCACTGAACCGATCGGATTCTACTCTTTAGGGAATATACTTACTGGTCCTGTGGTGGTTTTAGGCTTTTTTCTTGGGGGGTGGGACACCCCCAACCCCCCAAAAAACAAAAAAATCCCCCCCATTTTTTTTGTATAAGATATCCTTGGTCCTTTTTTTTGTAGAAGATTTCCTTGGTCCTTCTTATTTTTTTTTTTTTACGATTTTCACCTTAACTTTTTTTTATCATTTCTTGGGGCAAAGCCCCTAGAGGCTAGGGGCGAAGCCGCTAGTTAAATATATAGCAGTAGAAATGCGCGCGAAGCGCGCCAAAAAATTATTTGTTAGGAATTATTTATTTTTTTTTTGAGGGGGGGGGTAATCACCCCTTTACCCCCCCCCCTTTCTTGGACGTCCTTGGCTTTAACCCATTCAGGAATCTTTGCTTGCATAGTTGTATAGAAATATTCCTCAGCAGAAATGTATTTATCATTCCGCAGACAACTAAGCTGGATCTTTAAATCATTTTAGTGGTGCGCCAGATCGGGGCGATCCAACTTTCCACCAATGAGAGCACAGCATTGTATGAAATGCCGCGCTGTGATTGGCTGAAATTTGGCGCACCCCGATCTGGCTCACCACTAAAATGATTTAAAGATCCAGCTCTGTATAGTTTATTCCTGATTTAAATTTTAGATTTTTTTTTGTTTCACTGTATATTACTTTGCTATTCTTTTTCACCCAAATTGTTATAACTCCGCTACTTATGGTCATAATTATTCCATGTACTTTCATAATATGCTAATCCATAATTTGCACAATATTATGTAATTAATTATAATTTAGGTTTCTTGGTACAGGAGTTATCCCCATGGGGCTTCTATGTTACTTCACCATCAGAATTATAATGGTAAATACAGATAGAGATTAGGGTTGGGCCGTATATCTGGTCTGGCCGGTTATCCGGCCGGATACCGGATATTAAAACTATCCGATTACATGATATCCGGCTGATTTTTGACGCCGGATATCCGGTTATCCGGTAAATTGCCGTATCGAACGTTGGCCAGATATCCGGCCGGAACCGCATATCCGGCATTAGAAATCAGCCGGATATCCGGTATCCGGCCAAAAAAGTATCCGGCCCAACCCTAATAGAGATAGACTGATAGTAGATGGCTTAATAAATAGTAAGCAGATAATAGGACTCTGTGAAAAGTCACGATCATGGAAAGAAAACGATGTAGCGGGTTTCGTCGTATTTTCACAGTAGCTTTTCTCCTATTTCTAGCCCGTGCGGGAGCCCCAACCCTGCGGGGCAATCATTAACATTTACATAACCGAAAATAACCAATCAAAAGCTATTGTGAAAATACGATTAAACGCGCAACTTCGTTTTCCAAGCATCAAAATGGGTTCAAATTTGAAGCATAGTCGCGGCATACGCGCGGATGCAGAGCCATAGTAGATAAGTTGTTAATAGATAGAATGCAAAGATGAATAAAAAAAGGTTTTAGCAGACAATATATGGCCTGTCACTCTTCTAAAAATGCTGCAATGTATCTTTTACCCCTTTAAGACCTTTCCTTTATTACTACTATTGGGATTTATAAAAGATAGATAGAAATATTAGTTTATAAAGATAAATAGATAGATAAAACCTATTTACAATGAATGTTAAAATGCATTTTGTAAATAAGTTGATTCATAAAAATAGAAAAATAGCAAAATATTGTGCAAAAAGTGTCTTAATAACCAATGATTAACCAATGATAAAGGGACATAACAATGACAAATTTATTAATTTTAACAACGGATATATACATAGACGTCCAAGGGCGGGGGGGTAAGGGGTGATTACCCCCCCCCCCCCCCCCCCAAATAAAAAAGCTTGGACGCCCCTGGATATATAGTATAGAGATGTATATACAGATAACTACCTACCCCCCTTTCCCAAGGACCTTTGTCGTCTGCTTGCAAATTGTTTTTTTTGCTACTTGGCTGTGCTAATATTCCCACTACACTATTGGTTGATTTGCCAGTCGGCTCAAGGTCCTTGGGATGGGGACATACAGTTATTTAACCCCTTCCCCCTCTAGTGTTTGACTGTAATATTTTAACCAAATTTATTATAAGTTAACTTTTTTAGTATCTTATAAATAGATGTCTAGAGTGGTTTACATTGATTTTAACTATATTTTCTCCTCCCTCCCCAATGTTAATTATAAATTAATTTACTAATTTGTAAAGAGCAAAATATTTTATAACCATTATAATTAACTATTTTTAGCACATTAGTAAGGTCATAAAGAATACGAAACAAGGACAATCATGTCTAAAAAGTAAAAATTATCCGTTTACAAATTATGCAGTAAAATCACAACTATTCTATGAAGATTATATTACTAAAGCTAAATCAATGGATAATGTAAGATATTCTCGCATATAATAATAAAATGTTTATTCCAGCTGGCTAATATAACGATTCCACACATACACCTCTCTTTACCTGTCCCCTTCCCATCTGACCAATAAATGAGGACCATTGTAGCAACCTAAATTGACGACTCTTATAATCCACGTATTTTATATTATTTACTAGCGGCTTCGCCCCTAGCCTCTAGGGGCTTTGCCCAAAGACGTTTTTCTTTGTCGGGGGGGGGGGGGGTAGTCGACTCCACTATTTTAGTGTTAAAAAGGAAAAAAAATTGGGGGGGGGGGTATTTTTCATTTTTTGGGGGGGTTGGGGGTGTCCCCCAAGAAAATAGTTATAAACCTTCCCGGGACCTATGAGAAGTTACCCTGTAAAGGAAAACCCGATCGGTTCAGCAGACAGACATCGTTCTACTTTATATTATAGATTGCTATATCACTCTGAGTAAAAGAGAAAAGAAAGAGAAAAAGACACAAAACAAGTTTTCAAATAACACTGAACATAAGATACAAAATAAAAATTACATAAATGCAAGGATGAAAACATCCATAAGTAGCAAAGCTTATATTGTTTTCTACTACTTACAAGGTAGGTAAGATGGTATCACTGGAGAGGGATTCTTCACAAGAAATTAAAGATTTTAAAGACAAACAGACGGATAGAGTAAGTTATGGAGGATGGAGAAATCTTTTTCTCATCAATCTATCTTTAACAGCATCATTTCTTCCTCATACTGTTTCTAACTAATAGTCAGACTTACCGAGTTTCAGCAAATAGAGTTGCTTTACTCCTAAAAACTTTCTTAAGACTTGACAAAGTTTTAACTACATTAAAACTAAAGCAATTAAATATAATGAAAAAATAAATACATAACAACAAACAATTTTTTTTAAAAACTGAATTGTAGAAAGTATTAATAAGTGAGGTTTTTTTTCTTATGCCTAACCCTTGCGGGAGGCCCATATTCTGTGGAGCCTATGCCAACGCCAAACTAAAACCTAAAAGTGTGTTAAGTTAGGGAAACAAACACGTGTTGAGATTGAATTTCCCTAGAAATAATTGGTAGACTATTTTCAAAGTAAATGCAGCATTGGCTGAAAAAAACGGGGATGACAATATCCCAAAAGCAATGCTTAACAACTCAGACAATAGGACATGTATTGAAATTCTGAACAAATATTAAATGTTGTATTCTAATATTTGTCACAACATTGCATGAAATAAAGAATTCTTAGTATGCTTTTAAAAGAGAAATTATATGATTATAAAGGTGCTGCACATTTCCTTATTATACAAGAATATTTTTTGCAATATGTTCCGGACGTACTTCAACAGTTTATATAGAAAAGCATTGCTTCTATATGAGTTTCTCGGTGTACAAAATAAAAAGCTTTAGAAAATAAATAAATTTGTACTTTCTAGCATTGCCAAACACAATATTTTGTAATATCAATGTACAATGAATAGATCTTCCATCTTTGAGTTGGGCCTGTTTATGGGCCAATGCATTCTCCATATTCCCACTATAAGTGCCACATTCCAGACGTAGTGGGTATTATTCTTAATATCTTTAACATGACGTGGTATGGTCCACACTCGAACCTGACATCTCCCCGAAGGCAACCGGACACGCAAGCAACATCATCTTTTGGGGAGGATTATTTTAGCAACCATTCTCCACTTCCATGGTTTTGCAATACATGTTATGTATGTAAGAGTACAAAGAGAGGAAAAAAGCTCAATTTAAGAAACAATGCTTGCATTTAAAAAGCTTAGCTTAAGATAAATTAACTTAAAGTTCCTTTAAAGTGTAATTTAAGATGCATTCGGATTTATACTAACTCTTTTTAGAAGAGTAGCTACTCTAGATGTATGACTAGAGTAAGTCCAACTCGGAAACAAAGTCTCTGACCCATAGACGTCCAAGCTATTTTTTTTGGAGGGGGGGTAAAAATTTTTTTTTAACCCCCCCAAAATTTTTGCCCCGGGGGTAAAATTTTATTGGGGGGGGGGGTAATTACCCCCCCTGGAGTCTGTTGGGGAGGTAAATTTTGTTTACCCCCCCAAAATTTACCCCCGGGGTAAAATTTTTGGGGGGGGTAATTTAAATTTTCTGAAATATTTAGTATTAAAAATGCGCGCGAAGCGCACAAAAAATTTTTATGTTAGAGAATTTTTATTTTGGGGGGGGTATTAACCCCCCCAAAATTGTTTGGGGGGGGGTAAATACCCCCTCCAAAATGGTTGGGGGTGTCTACGGCACCCCCAGGGTGGGGGTAAATTCTAAATGGGGGGGGGGGGTAAAATGAAAAATATTTTGGGGGTGCCAAATTCGTTTGGGGGGGGGGGGTAATTGGCCCATTACCCCCCCCCCCCCCCACTTGGACGTCTATGCTCTGACCGTCAATCAACTACCGTTAACTAATAAGTGAATAAATAATACTGTCCAAAGCAGGATTAAGGTGTAATCAACAAGCCAAATAAATCTAAAATGATGTTTTGGGGGCAGATAAAAAAGTCGTCAATTCTAATGACAGCCGAAAAAAGGTTTCGTTATTTTTCGAATTTATTTAGTTGTTGGTATAAGCTGTGTCAAAAGAAGTCTGTTGTTAGATTTTTCTACTAGAATACTTTTGTACGTAGTTGTTCTTGTTCAACAATATAAACTGTTCTTTTATATTCAGGGAATCCGCGAGTCCCGCGAGCGAATCCGCAGAATGCGGCCACCGCGAGATTCACAGGCCGCAGCTAAAAGGTAAATGTTCATTTCAATTCATATTTGTACTTTTTAGTTTTTTGATAAAAAGAATTGTTAAATTAAAATTTAGATGCAATTACAAATAATTTATTTCAACTTTTTTTGTATTTTTTAACCAAAGTAACAAAAACTTTTCTATTTTACTTTTTTCAATTAAATTTTAAAAAATCTACTAAAATTCTGTTTGTTTTAAAGTGTAACATTTTTATTGAGCTTTTGATAAATTTATTGTAAATTATAACTTTGCCGCTAAAATGAACCAATGACGTAACTCTTAATAAAATACCAGCATATTATTGGATGTATTTTAACAAGGAGACATGTAATTGGTTTGGTTCAATTCAGCGGCAAATTTATAATTTTGAAAATTGAAAGTTTTGCTATAAGAAATTGTGTCTACCTCCGCCGTTTATATTTTAAAAAATAGCTAACGGATAATAAATAAATAAGACTTTCATCAAATATGTATGAACTTACCAATTAAAAGGAGTAGACTACTTTTCTATTTTGCTTTGACATATCTCTGTGTCTCTATGTTTTTCAACAGAATATATAACTTGAAAGCAGGGGCGTCCAAGCTTTTTTATTTAGGGGGGGGGGGGGTAAAATTTTGAAAATAAAATTTTTGGGGGGGTTAACTTTATTTCATAGAGGCATTTTTTTATTTGGGGGGGGGGGGGGTAAAAATTGGAAATAGGAGTTACCTCATAATCATGACAAGAAAAGCAAAGATTATTTATTTAAAATTTTGAACAAGTTTGCTTTTATAAAGTTCTTCATAAAACCACTCATAAAATCAAAATAACATCCATACAAGTTATAGATGTTCATCTGGCAAGGGAATATTCACAAAAAGAATTGGAGAGATTTACCATAGAGATCAATAAGACGGGCGGATAGACTGACAGACAGACGGACAAAGTTAGTTGTTTCCTTATCCCTTTCATAAGCTATAATAGTTATTTCTTTCATCGTATTATAAACCGCTTTCCGCGGATATAGAATGTACAATTATAAGATTAAAACCTGTTTTTTTAGCCCCGAGGTGCCGAAGGCACGGACTAAAAAAGCTGGTTTTAATCTTATGATTGTACATTTCTATATTCGTAGAAAGCTGGATATAATACGATGCTAGACATAGTTTTTTCGTATGGATGAGAACCGGTTCCTATCCACCGGATTTGAATAAATACGAGAAAAAAAATTTATTTAACGTTAAAAAAAAAGGAAAATCTAACAATGGAAATCTAATTACATCCCACAATCAATGTTTATTGTCCCTTATAGAACATATTTTTTAGTAGCAAAGCTACTCTTTATGTTAACCAACAAATTTATATATAATTATTTTTGTAATTTTCTTCTTTGATCTCCCCCTCTCTCTCTCTCTATATATATATATCTTTTTTTCTTTCTCCCTGAAATTTACAGCATATAAAATCTATATCTAGGCTTTCAAGGGATTAAGTTTAGTGTCATTTTAAAAAAAATTACATAAATTCACAATCTCAGTATTTTTAGTAGCAAACCTACTATGTCATCAGGGGCGTCTCTCTAATTGACTATCAAGTTCAGAGAATGCCGCATCTCGTTTCCTCCATAATGTCCTGTCCTCGGCTTGTAATTCTTCAGCCTCTCCCCATAACCATTCTAGCTTATTTAGGTCGTATTCTGTGCTTCGCCCCCGGGTCATTTTTGGCCGCCCCGGTCTCCGTTCCCATCTTAAGCACTTCTGTGGAATCCTGTGAGGTTCCATTCTGAAGTACAATATTTTACCGATAATTTATGTGTTAATGTTCTTATCCTTGTTTTATTTGGCTTATTGGAATTTGCTAGGAATTTTTCAATATAAATTTATTACTACGAGAAAATATAAAGTTTTTTATTATTGTTTAGTCTCACAGACTGATACAGGCAAAATATGTGACTTCAGTTCTAGTCAGGAATTTTCATTCTAAAATCATTGAACCATAATCAAATAACTCCTTTTTAAAAGACTTTCGGCAATAACCCTAGAGGGCTTAGGGTCACTTTATAGAGGGGGGGAGGGGGGAATTAGTTGAATGCCCACCCCCCTCCCATTTTTAATTTTAGTTTTAAAAATAAAAGGTTTCTAGGGGCGATTTCTTTTGGGAGGGTGTTGGTATACTTCCCCAAAACAGATATATCCCATATATTTTCTATGTATCAACTTTAAATTTTCAGAAAACAGAGGTTCAAATCTGAGATGAACCTGGCGGTGGTGCTGATAACCATAGCCCTGCTCCACGTCATCACAAACATCCCCAGAGTCCTCCTCAACTTCATCGAGTTCCTCATGCTGGAGCAGGTTGTCAGGTAGGAACAGTCAATTATTTAGAATAACAATAATGTGTATATTATTATTTGTTTACATTTACAAACAATGAATGCTGATTAAAAGCAGTAAAAAATTGGTTTGGCTATCATGTCTTATGGTTATATTTCATAAAAGCTGAAAAATATCTATAAAGTGACTTGGGCAGATGGACGGACATACCCTAGTTATAGAGAAGCTGACGAAACTATAATGCTGTTTCTGTAGATTGTTTACTCATTTATAGGAGACGGTAGGGAAGGGGGGTATTTTCGAGTACCGATGTCTCTTGGTAGGGGAGAGGTACTCTCCGCAAAAAAGTCATAAACCTTCCCTGAACCTCTAAGAAGCTTCACTGTAAAGCTGAACCATATCGGCCCAACTGTTGGCGAAATCCTAAACTAAAGACTGACACACAGAAAGACATCCTGCTACATTAACATAAGAATTATCCTTTTCAATTTCAATACTTTTTTTGTAATGGCCTTACTGTACAACACTCTAATTTTCATAATAATACTGTTAGTTAGTTCCTTGTATGTACATGATTGTTCTCGTTTAAGTAATTTTAACACATTACACACTTTTACATAAGGTACTGCAAATAGCTTGAAAAGTGTGTAGGCAACATCAAAGTTGCATATCACTATAGTTAATATTCAGACATACACTTAAACTTTTCTTTGAACCTAGTAATAGTGTCTAACTTTTTATCTTTGTGACGTAACAAAAATCGAAGGATGAGAGGGGAGGTGGGAAAGGAACCCCCTAAAAAAGAGATGGATTTTTGTTACGTCACAAAGATAAAAAGTTAGACACTATTACTAGGTTCCTTTTCTTTTATTAAATTATATAATGTGCTCTTTATTGTTGTGCATAATTTGATGGAATTTTATTTTCTACATGGTTTTTAAATGGATTTTGTATCTTTATACTTTTATAAGCTTACTCTATTAAACTATGAAATAGTTTGAACTTAAAATTAAATTTTACTGGATATGAAATGAAATGACAATATTTCTAAAATGGTTATTGGAGTACTAAACACTTAGATCTAATTTTTGTTTAGGTTAGATTAGGTAAGGTTTATGAGAGCCTGATAGGGTTAATTGTTTTGAAGTTTAAACTATTAGGTAGGGGGAGCTGTGGTTCGTTAAGCAAAAAAAGGGAATATGCCAGCTAATTATAATTAATTTATATTTTCAGATGTAACCAAGCCATGCTTTTCCCTGTTTGGTTTGACTGTCTGACAAGGTAAATTATAGAATAGTTATTCATCACATCGTATTATAAATAGCTTTCCGCGGATTTTAAAATGTACAATTATAAGATTAAAACCAATTTTGTTAGCTCCGAGAAGCCGAGGTACGGGCTAACAAAACTGGATTTAATATTATAATTGTACATATTCATATTTGTAGAAAACTGGATATAATACGATTCGATAAATGATTTTTAAGTATGGCTTAGAAACAGTTCTGATCCAGCGGATAATAATCGGTTTCGAAGCCAAGCTGGAACATTTTATCATCATGTTACAAGGACAATTGAATTCAAAAGTAGCAAAGATTTTGGCAGGGCTGTTGGCCAAAATCACATAAAGCCCTCCATTATTAAAAAAAAACTAAAATAAAAATAGGGGATCGAATTTAACCCACCTCACCCCAAGTACTTCAAGAGACTTATAGGGGCGTAGCCGCTAGTTTTAAATATAAAACTAACCTTTTAGAAACTATTTTCTTATTTTACAAATTTACTTTTACATTTTTTTTACATTTTATATAAAAAGTTATGAAACCTAAAACCTTCAACTCCTTTATTTTGCTATAAAATATGTCTGTCAAACTTTTTATTATTTTCAATAAATTTAAAACTTTAATAATTGCATTGAAAAAGTTAAGAGCAATAAATCACTAGTCTATTTAATTTTATACTAAATATTTGAAATTTAAGGTTGCGTGATTATTTTTTATGAGCTTTATTTGTATTTAAAAAAAATATTTTAAATTAACAGAATGTCTTTTCTGTCTTTTTTTTCTTTGATGCAAAGGATCTCATTTACTGCGTGACCGCTAAGGTTCTCCTCTACAGTGAAGCTTCATATAGGTCCAAGGAATGTATATGACTAATTTTTGTATTAAATCTTTTATATTAAAAGAGAAAGTGAGGCGTCAACTTCCCCCTCTCCTTTTTAAAGTGTCCCTATAATAGTCCTCTTGTTACGAGGATTACGAGATATTAACAATAGTTTAGTAATAGTCACCCCTTATCTTAGAATCCAATTATTCTAATTTATATTTTTTTTCAGTGGAAATCATTTACTTCTTGTGATCAATTCATCTATCAATATATTCGTCTTTCTACAAGTGAGGTATGTATTTTCTCGTATTCATTCGAATCCGGTGGATAGGAACCGGTTCTAATCCATACGAAAAAACTATGTCTAGCATCGTAATATATCCAGCTTTCTACGAATATAAAAATGTACAATCATAAGATAAAAACTAGTTTTTTTAGCCCCGAGGTGCCGAAAGCTGTTTATAATACGATGCGAGAAATAACTATTATTTTCTTTATTGTTACTATATGATACTACACTGTTTTGCTTATTAAATATGTTTTAATTGTGTTATTGCTAAGCTACTTTTGGTAATACCAAATAAAAAATAAGTAGTAAGCATTTTTTTTGTCTGTACCGAAGGATCTCGCTAATCGCTGAACCGAAATGGTTCTCCTTTACAGAGTATCTTCTTATAGACCCAAGGAAGGTTTTTAACTATTTTGGGAAAGGGTGTGTCCACCATCCCAAGAGAAATCACACCTAGAAAAATTCCTTCCCCCCCCCCAAAAAAAAAAAATTAATGGTAGACTTCCCTTGAGGCCTCTAGGGGCGAAGCCGCTAGTTTAGGATAAAGTAATTCTCTTTTGAGAGAAAAGTGTCTATTAATATTAAACTTTGAAAAGTTACAAAATACAAGCTTTAACTTAATTTTATTTCTTTTTCCCATAGATATGTGAAACTTTCAAGCTTTCCTACCAAAACTTCTTAATATAATAAATTTAATTTCAGTTCTGGGTTCAGAGATATTTTCTTCCACGAATTAAACAAAATTAAGGTACAAAACTATTTTATAAAAGCCGCGCACCTACACTTAAGATTGTCTATACGCAAGTCTAGCCTCCTACCGTACGTCTAAGAACTAATAAAGATGAAAAAAACTTTGTCCAATGTCAGAATTTAAAGTCATTTTAACAGTATCTTAAATGGTCATGAAACTATATTTAGCGTTTTTTGTAATATTAAAAAAAAAACTTTGGAAACTATAATTCTCAAATAAAAGATGTTTATTGCTGGTCTACTTATACAACATGATTAATAGTATACTTAATCTCTTAGAATGATTCTAATTTTGTTTCATAAATATTCTTAAAACTGAAAATTCAGCATTATACAAAACTCTTAAACTGCAAAATAGATTAAACAGAAACATTTTGATGAAATAAGCTAAAAATAAAACAATGTACGTCTAACACAAATTTGAAAAATATATTAGGTATCTTTAAACTGAAAAAAGCTACATTTTTTGGATGAAAACTAAATTCGATTAAACAGGATTTATTTTATAAAAATAACGTAGACTGTGTTTTAAAATAATTTTTGTACAAAAATACAAGTTTTACATATATGAAAATATACAGTTTCATATTTACAAAATCATAATTATGCTACTCATCACATTTTATAGCCTTAAAATCAGACTTTCCGCCAGTCTTTTTAACCAGGTGTATGTCTTTTATAAGCATTGACTTACTAGCAGCCTTACACATGTCATAAATGGTGAGTAACGTGACTGAAACTCCAGTCAGCGCCTCCATTTCAACTCCAGTTTTGCCTGTACATCTGGCTGTACACGTTACAACTGCACTAAATTCCCCTGGATCCAATTTTATTTCTACATTTACACTGGTAATGTTAAGGCCGTGACATAGGGGAATTATGTCTGGGGTCTTTTTGGCCGCCATTATTCCTGCAATTTTTGACACAGTAATGACGTCACCTTTAGCTATACTGTTGTTTCTGACAAGGTTGAACACAGTAGGACCAAGAATTATTCGTCCCTCTGCCACTGCTTCTCTAATTGTGCTTGTTTTGGCTGCTACATCAACCATTTTAGCTTTCCCCTCAGCATCAACATGAGTAAGAGTGTTATCAACTACATTCTCATTAAATTCTTCAGGTATGGTGGTTGTTTTATTTGTGGTTTCTAAATGCATTGCATGATCATTATTTGTTGACTTTGAAGAAAATAATCTTACAGAAGAATAGGAGGAAGAGTTAGTTAAAAATCCTCCTTTCAATCCACCGGCTAGTCATCCTCCTATCAAAATCATTGGTCGATTCTTCATGTCCTTCAAACTGGTCATGCCAGCATGTTGAGGCTTCTTCCTTTTTACAGCTGCACCGATAAGCTCAACTAGGTCATCATTGGAAGATCCTGATCTGATAGCATCTCTAAGAGATACCTCTGAGTTTCCAAAGAGACAAACTTTGAGGTTACCATCAGCTGTCATTCTCAGCCTGTTGCAGGTACCACAAAAATGATCAGTCATAGAGGTGATAAATCCAAATTTACCAGCATGGCCAGGTACTTGGTAACCTTTGGATGTGTCATTAGGTGTGTCTTCAATTTTGAGAATGTCTGGAAATCTTGTTCTGATGATATCAAGCATGCTTTGATAGCTTACCATCTTTTTGGTATTCCATTTATTGCCATCAAAGGGCATATACTCTATAAATCTGATATCAATTGCCTTGTGCTTTGTAAGCTCAACAAAATCAACTATTTCATCATCATTCAATCCTTTCATGACAACACAATTGATCTTAAGTGGATTGAAGCCAGCCTCAGCTGATTTATCAATAGCTTCCATTACCCTGGAATGTGTATTTTTGGGCCTGCGACTGATAAACTCAAATTTTTGGGGAACCAGAGTGTCAAGGGAAATATTGATAGCATCAAGACCTGCTGTTTTTAAATCTTGAAGCTTTCTGGCAAGAACTACTCCATTAGTAGTCATTCCTACTGTCTCAAGGCCTGGTAACTTCTTTAACTCCTGCAGAATATATTTCATTATATTTAGTCAAGAAAACAAATTAGTTGAAAAGAGAACAGTAAATGTTTATACTGTAATAGTTTAGAAAGATTGTTATAAAATATGTGTCTGCAATAGATCAAGTTACAGTAAAGTCTATTGAACAAATAATTGATAGTCTTTATTTAATTAATTTATTTGACAATTGGACAAACTTTAGTTAAAGAGTAGTAGCTTCTAAAATTAATCAAAATTTGTTGATGAATTTTCAAAAGTGCTGACATAAATACTAATAAAAATTTAAATCAATTTAAATTCATTCAAACAAATTTTAAGAATGTTTATGAATGTGAATTTATAAAGTTTTGATCCCAAAAGTGAATGAATTCAAAATAAGTTTGAAAAAAAACAGATTAACTATTAAAACGAGCAAAATAATGAAAGTCCCTGAATGATTTGGACAACATCCTGTCTGACCAAAGGTTCACCACCAGTCAATCTAAATAAAAAGTAAATCAAGTATAAAAAAAAGTATTTTGCTGTTGTAGTTGTTATAGTAGTGTTTATTGACATACCAACAAATTAAAAAATAAAAGTTCTTAAAATTATTATTGTTGCGCTACTTATGTACAAGATTTTTTAATTTGTAAACAATGAATCTGATGTAACAATAAGTGAATTTATTATATTTTCTTTAAACATTTACTCTGAAAAGAGACTGCATTAATTTGCTTTTGTATGAGTAAAAGAACTAGGGTATCTACTTCTTGAAATGTTTTCTCTCAAAACATAAGCTATAAACTTACAAAAGTGGCCAAGTACAGCAATAGGAAAAAGATATTTGAATAGAAAAAAATCAACCTTTCCCACTTTGGGTCAAACAGATTTACCAATTATCATTGAAAATATTTAAAGAAACTCAATGCTTAAAATATCACAGATACCTGATTTTTTTGACCCCCTGTTGCACAAAAATTCCAGCAATTTTCAATATTTCTTCTGTACTCAAAAGATTTGACTTCTGGGTGAGGGGTACACCCTCCTCTGGCATGCAGTACGTACATCTGCAAAATATTTGTATTTGATAACAGTGTTTTTGCTTTATCATTCCATAAAACCCCAGAAAGATTTGAATTAAGCAAAATAATAAGAGTTGCATTATCTCATTCCCCTTATTCTTATTCACAGCAACATTTGTGTGAAATCTTTTATCTTCCTACAATAAACTTATAATTTTCTTTTTTGAAGGTTGGTCATTTTTTCTTTAGAGGGTGTTGGTACCCTCCCTCAAAATAGTTATAAACCTTCCAAGGCCCTAAAAGAGCTACATTGTAAAGGAGAACCATGTCGGTTCAGCAGTTAGCGAGATTCAACGGTACAGACTCAGACACATAGTATTACTTTATTATAAGGATAAAATGCTAATTTTGATAAATGTTGTTCGTTTATTATGTTTATAAGATCATATCATTCTATCAAATCCGCCTAATCTATAAAGATAATCCAAAATTTTCATGTATAGCAAGAGTTGTTTACATCAAAAAGAGAGAAAGCTCTATATTTGGTGCAGCTTATTTTTATAATGTCTGAACTCATATGAACTAAAATATTATCAATACAAAATATATATGAGTATTTTGTTTCTGTAATAGAATATCGCTAACCCCATGACCAATATGGTTCACCTTTACATTTATAGGCCCAGGAAAGGTTTTTCAGTATTTTGGGGGAGAGTACCCTCCCAAGAGAAATCGCTCCTGAAAAATATTAACTCCCCCGAAAAAAATTCTTTTCATATTAAAATTTAAAGTTGATGGTAGATTAGCCCCACGCCTCATCCTACTTTTCTGAAAGCTGATATTTTATTGTTATGTACGTATTATTTACAATTTTTGTAAGTGATAAAGTTAATGAGTAGCTACAGCTGCTACACAGCTGAAACTTGTGATAACATGTACTTATAAGATGTTTACAAGTTTGATATTAATCAGTTGTATTCTGAAAAATCGTTTCTTTTTTCATTTCTTTTCCATTTAAACTATAACATTTTCTTATTCATCAACAAATTAACCAATCTTAGAGACTGGTAAAGATTAGAATGAATTAGCTAATTTGAAATATATATATATATATATATATATTTTATCTTTCTACTTTCATATTTATCAAATTAGGGTAATAAATAATATTAAATTATAGAGCATGTTAGAACATGTGATTTTGATATTAATTAATATTAATTTGATTCATAAATACCACATCTAAGATGTACAGTGGGAGGTTTCAGAGTACAATTTTATCTAATAATTTGTCAACTTCATGAAAAGTTTGACAAAATTCAAATAATAATACCAAAATTCAAAATATATTTAAAAGGTAAACTTATTTTAAGTCACTTTTATATTAATTTTATTTCTTGTATTCATTGGAAACCGATTAATATCCGGTTCTCATCCAGACGAAAAAATTATGTCTAGCATCGTAATATATCCAGTTTTCTACGAATATAGAATTGTACAATCATAAGATTAAAACCAGTTTTTTTTAGCCTGTGCCTCCGGCACCTCGGGGCTAAAAAAACTAGTTTTAATCTTATAATTGTACATTCTATATCCGCGGAAAGCCGTTTATAATACGATACGAGAAATAACTATTCTTGTATTTATTGGAAACCGATTAATATCCGGTTCTCATCCATACGAAAATATTATGTCTAACATCGTAATATATCCAGTTTTCTACGAATATAAAAATGTACAATTATAAGATTAAAACCAGTCTTTTTAGCTCGTGCCTTCGGCATCTCGGGGCTTAAAAAATTTTATATCCGCGGAAAACTGTTTATAATACGATGCGAGGTATAACTATTCTAATATTCATATTTAAGCATGAGATAATATAATTAGATCATTTTTCCTTTAAATCTTCATAACAAATCACAACAACAGTTGTAAGAATAAAAACAATATTTATATTTAATCCTCAGTAATTTAGTTTTTAAAGTACAAGCGTTTTTTTATATGAAATAAATGCTTTGTTTAGGTCAAAACTTTAATTTTAAAATCATCTTACAATAGACTTGCAATTAAAAAACTCATCTTTTATTTAAATGCTGATAAAAGTTTATCTTTTATGACATTAATGATTTTTTATGTGTAAAAGCATATCTTTAAACATAATTTCAAGGTTCAATGTAAAGGGTCATTGAATACAAAACTGTGTACTGTTTTTTTTTTCTTCTGGCCCATGTGAGACACTCAAATTATAAACTTTTTTGTTTTCTCCATCGGGAATACAGGGGGTAGGATAATGGAGAAGCTCTTTATAATGCTTATACAAAAATGACGTCATACAATACAAATGACCAATTATAGGCCATTACAAAGACTGAATTACCAATGGCAGGCCAGCATAACGTCATTTTTTATTGGTACTATAATAAAAAGATTCGATAATTAATGGAGATTAAATAGACTTTGCCCCATCTTGTCTGTTATTGCTGCTTATTGTTGGGAAGAAAGGGGTGTAGATTAATTTGAAATCTATCCCTTATAAATATGTAGAAACTATAAGGTAAGTTCTGAAATTGACAAATTCAATTATAAACTTGAATTAACTTTACTGAAATACATAAAAATATATTTTCTTTAAACTTGAGTAGTTCGTCCTTATTTTTAGTAGCGAAGCTACTCTATAATTAACAATGTCCGTCCGTCCGTCCGTCTGTCCGTCTGTCCGTCCGTCCGTCCGTCTGTCCGTCCGTCCGTAATTAATGAATTGGGGGAAACGTGATTTTCTCGGCTCCTATAAAAGATAGAGAGCTGAAATTTTTTGACAACATTCCCATCATTAAGGACCACAATTAACTATAAAACATCAATGGCGGTCGGACTGCTTTTTAGCAGGTTTTAGGCTATTTTTTATATTTTCCAAATTTTCCCCATATCTTTGGTGTTTATGGTCCGATTTTCAAAATTTTTTCAGTTAAAGATATCAAAATTAAATTTTCCGTCATTTGAAGAAAACAACAATGACGGTCAGACTGCCTTTTTGCAGGTTTTTGGCTATTTTTATATTTTTCACATTTTTCCCCATATCTTTGGTGTTTATGGTCTGATTTTCGAAATTTTTTCAGTTAAAGATATCAAAATTAAATTTCCTGTCGTTTGAAGAAAACAACAATGACTGTCAGACTGCCTTTTTGCAGGTTTTTGGCTATTTTTGTATTTATCACATTTTTACCCATATCTTTGGTGTTTATAGTCCAATTTTCAAAAAAATTTCAGTTAAAGATATTAACATTAAATTTTTGGTGTTTTAAGAAAAGAAACAATGGCGGCCAAACTGCCTTTTAGCAGGTTTTTGGCTATTTTTATATGTTTGACATATTTCCCCATATCTTTGGTATTTTTGGTCCACAATTTTAAAACTTTTTTGCATTAACAGTTTCAAATTTTTTCCCCCTATTGTTATGTGCATCTAGTATGTAATTTACTTTAACCGTCTTCATCATATAAAATAAAACAAGGTTTCGTGTTTATTTTCTCCAATAAATCTATTCTTGATTTTAATAAATACACTTTAAATCTACTTCTACGTATTCCCATCCACAATTTTTTGTGCTTCGCTACTTATGGATGTTGTCATCCTTGTTTTTTATTAAAATGATAAAATTTAAGCCATCTTTATCATGTTTCGTAATCTAATTTGCCAAAAAAAAGATTATTTTCTAAACCACAAATTTAAAAAAAAATGTAATGAAAAAGCAATTATATCTTGTTAATTATAAATTTTTTATCTAATTGAAATCCTTGGGTATCCTTTTACAAAATAAAAAGAAAAAGATTTTTCTGTAAAAGTTTGTTATATTTTCTACTTTTATGTTATTAATAACTGGCGGCTTCGCCCCTAGCCTCTAGGGGCTTTGCCTCTAGAGGTTTGATCAAACCAAGTTTTCGTAATTTAGATTTTAAAAAATAAATCTAAAAAAAATTTTCTTTGGGGGGGGGGGAGGAATTTTTTTTCATCGGGGGGGGGGGAAGTAGTCGACCCCACTATTTTAATTTTAGTTTTAAGAAGAAATTTTTTTTTGGAGGGGGGGTTGGGGGTGTCCCACCCCCCAAGAAAATAGTTATAAACCTTCCCGGGACCTATGAGAAGCTACCCTGTAAAGGAGAACCCGATCGGTTCAGCGGTTAGCGAGATCATTCGCTACAAACAAACAGACACACAGACATCGTTCTACTTTGTATTATAGATAAATGATTTCTTACCTCAGATTGCAACGTTCTGTCAGAGATATTCTGCAAATTTTGGTTAGTTGAAATTAAAAATAAAATAGCACGGCTCGGCAGCAGTCTGTTTTTGTTGTAAAAAAAGGAATTCGAACTGCATTTTTTGGCTTAGAATAGTTATTTCTCGCAGCGTATTATAAACAGCTTTCCGCGGATATAGAATGTACAATTATAAGATTAAAATCAGTTTTTTTAGACCCGAGGTGCCGAAGGCTCGGTCTAAAAAAACTGGCTTTAATCTTATGATTGTACATTTTTATATTCGTAGAAAGCTGGATATAATACGATGCTAGACATAGTTTTTTCGTATGGATGAAAACCGGTTCATATCCACCGCATTCGAATGAATACGAGAAATATCGTTATTTACCTGAAAGTGTATAGCCAGCACTGAACCCCACCCCCCCTGATTTTAGAATTTAAATAACGGGGTTAGTTTTTTTCCTATCCCTAAAACTTTCGGGGTCCATATCCCTACGGGGCCTTAACCTGCAGTGCCTTGCTTAGCTTCTCAATATAACCTAACCTAACCTGACCTATCCAAAAAAAATGAAAAAAAATTTATTGTGATCTATATCCAATAATGGGCTTCATTGCTAGACTAGGCACTTTAAAGTAAACCAACCGATAGTTAAATAAATGGCATAATTAATTTTTGCACCGAGGTCGTATTTTTAAAAAGCGAAGCTTCTCTTTAATTAGGATCGGTCCATAACGTCCTAACGGTTAGCTTTTTTGTTATTTTAGACATTTTAGAACTGATTACGGTTGCAGCTGCTGAGCCCTGAATTTAAGTTTGAGTAATATTTTGGATATGAATTTGTGATGAATTTGAATTATCTAATAATTCTGAATTTACATGAAATTGGAATATAAAGTTATAAAATCTACTGGGAAAAAAATGTATAAAAAAAAATAAAATATGCATTTGCATGTAGATTCGTAGATTGAACATTCGATGAAAAAAGTTTAACTATTTTGAAATAACGAGTTTAAAGAAGATATATGTATAATGTATATATATTGTCAAAAATTTTTAATTTTTCAACTAAGTTCCTCAAATAATCGTGCTGTCTTCCAAGTTTGTCAGTAAGAAAATAAGAAAATGGCAGTATATTCTTTTTATCCAGCTGGCTGCGTAGCTTTGAACTCAAACCTTCTTGTTGTCCTTGTTGAATTTTAGGGCTATGAACTTCTTGAATAGGTTGTGCGGCGGTACGTACATATTCACCTTTAATAACATTGTTCTTTAACAAAGTTTGTCCGAGTTTCACGGATTTTTTCATTTTCTAAATTGCGGATTTTTGTACAATGTTTTTTTTATTTCAAAGCAGACACAAATGTCAATGAAATTTTGAAGAAAAGAAAGCTTGTAAATTGACTTTCTTTCTTTTATTATCACGCAATTTTAAGACATAAAATCATATGATTTGATGAAGTTTTAATGTGAAGAGTACAAAATCAACTAATCATTATTGTTAAACAGCTTGTTTTCTCAATGCTGTGTTGTTAAATTTCATGATAAATTGTTTAAAAAATATGTTTTTACCTAGCAGCTAATATTGAGAACAATTATGTTCACAAGTAGCACAGCAATATTCGAAACAAAAAAAGAATCATAAAGTGTTAAACAATAAGATAATTTATTACCTATGTATTCTCAAAGAGCCATTTAAGTAATTTTGCTAACTTAAAATTAGTTTTATGTTGCTTGGTAAAAACACTCAATCAAATGTTCTCTTAGAATAATGCACATCATCTATATTTCTTAAAGACTTAAATTTTATTTAATCGCAGAAGAACTGCAGTTAAAAATTGGCTTTATCTTACTGTTAATATAGACATGTAAGGCCTTTCAGAGCAAATTCTTATCTCTTGCCAATAGATTTATTATTCTAGATGGGCTGTCAGACACAATAATCGTACATTTGGAAAGAAATTTCTAGCGGACTAAAATTTTTCTTTATAGTATGTAGTGATGAAATAAAAAAAATACCAAAAACAGTACATATTCTAACCTATATTGTAGCAGGATTATTCCTACACTGTGTTCGTTTAGGTCCAATTTGCTGATTAAGAATCTAGATCTACTATATTTATTATCTAATCTTTTAATTTGTCTGAATATGTTTTTCTCGTATTCATTCGAATCCGGTGGATAGGAACCGGTTCTCATCCATACGAAAAAACTATGTCTAGCATCGTATTATATCCAGCTTTCTACGAATATAAAAATGTACAATCATGAGATTAAAACCAGTTTTTTTAGCCCGTGCCTTCGGCACCTCGGGGCTAAAAAACTGGTTTTAATCTTATAATTGTACATTCTATATCCGCGGAAAGCTGTTTATAATACGATGAAAGAAATAACTATTATCTATCTATCCTTATCTCTAACATAACCCTGTCAGTCTTAAGTGCTGTTATTATATATCAACACTAGCGGCTACGCCCCCCTAGAAGCCTCTAGGGGCACTTAAGGTAGGAGGGGAAAACTCGACCTCATCTAATTTTAAATTTGAGTTTTAAAAGAGTCAAAAAATATTATTTTGAGGGGAGGGGGTCAAGACACCCACCTCAAAAATAGTTTAAAACCTTACCAGGACCTAAAAGAAGCTTCACTGTAAAGGAGAACAATATCGGTTCAGCGGTTACTGAGATCTTAAGCTTCAGACGGACAGACAAACATCGTTCTACTTTATATAATAGGATAATGACATATAGTATAATTTATTATGTCGACGCAAATTAGCTTTTAAAACAAAAATACTATCTCAGCCATGAATTTTTTTGAGTCGCCATAAAAGTTTGTCAACGTAATGAAATGTTACCCTTTCGTGAATTTTCGCTTTTTGATTTCACATCTAAATTTTAAAGTTTATATCTAGAAATGTCACAACCTATTATGTCATTAGCAAATATTTCTTGGAAAATTTTAATAGTTATTTCTCGTATCGTATTATAAACCGCTTTCCGCGGATATAGAATGGACAATTATAAGATTAAAACTAGTTTTTTAGCCCCGAGTTGCCGAAGGCACGGGCTAAAAAACCTAGTTTTAATCTTATGATTGTACATTTCTATATTCGTAGAAAACTGGATATAATACGATGCTAGACATAGTTTTTTCGTATGGATGAGAACCGGTTCCTATCCACCGGATTCGAATGAATACGAGAAAATTAAATTATAATATTATCTGTATATAAGTCTGTTTGAACTTTGAAAACATGTGCATAAATGTATACACGTTTTTAAGCATAATTTCTTATATAAACAATGATTAAAATTGATGATTGATTATTTAATCATAAAATCAAATTAATGACATAGGTTAAGTGATTTTTAAAACAAAAATAAATCAATTAAAATTGTTTTCATAAAATGTAAAAATGGCAGCAATGTTAAGCTAATAACTTTATGTAGAACTAGCGGCTACGCCCCCTAGGAGCCTCTAGGGGCACTTAAGGTAGGAGGTGGAAAAGTCGACCTCATCCCATTTTAAATTTGAGTTTCAAAAGAGTAAAAAAAATATTTTTTTGGAGGGCGAGGGGGGTTAAGACACCCTCCCCAAAAATAGTTTAAAACCTTCCCAGGACCTATAAGAAGCTTCACTATAAAGGAGAACAAAATCGGTTCAGTGGTTAAAGAGATCCTTCGGGACAGACAAAAAAACGCTTACTACTTTATATAATAGGATGGGCAGATTTTTTTTCTTTACCACCTATGTAATTGTATATGACTATCCTTATTTTTTGTTAATAATTAAGCTTACTTTTTTTCAGAGGTTGGTGGTGTGCTTCCTGTGTATGAGCCCCCCAGAGCCCTCCTCTGACAACACGACCCTGGAGGGGGAGGAGCTGACCCCCGCGGCGGACGGAGGCCTGTCAAATCTGATAAATACTGGCAGCAATGTCGCGGAAACAGCTTTTTAAAATGGATGATCACAAAAAGACTACAAAATATAGTCCAATTGACTTTGCCCTGTTATGTCGATTTTTGGCATTTAAATGGTTATAATTGACACATAATTTAAATGTTTTAATTCAAATTGTTGTCAATTGTTTAAACATTTAGCATTTCTTCTAGTGACGATATTTTTACAAAATGATCTCAAAAGTAAAAAAACTGTTCAAAAATGAAAGTTGAAATTTTAAAAATGTTAAATTGATTATCAAAAAGTTGAATATTTTTTATTATCGCATTGTATTATAGACAGCTCCCCGAGAATATTAAAATGAAGAATTATAACATAAAAAACAGTTTCTTCAGCCACGAGGTGCTGAAGGCCCGGGCTAACAAAACTGATATTAATTTTCTGACTTTTATTTTTATATTTGTAGAAAATTGTCTGTAATACGATACCATACAATAGTTTTCAGTATGGCTGAAAACCAGTCATAATCCAGCTGATATTAATCGATTGCGAAGCCATACTGATAATAGAATTATAATTTTGCTTCAACGTGATTTATTAAAAACATGTATTATGTCTTTGATTTCATATGTATTCAAATAAATAACTAGTACAATTTAAATAACTAATTTAATACATGGATCAAAAAATTTTCTTTGTTAAACTAAAAACTATTAGTAATTAAATTTATAAATTTTTATAAAGCAAATTAAACCATAATTTACAATAGAAAATTAATAAATTTCAAGGACCAAACATCAAACAAACTAAATTACTTTCTCGTATTCATTCGAATCCGGTGGATAGGAACCGGTTCTCATCCATACGAAAAAACTATGTCTAGCATCGTATTATAAACGGCTTTATACGAATATAAAAATGTACAATCATAAGATTAAAACCAGTTTTTTAGCCGTTTTTTTAGCCGTATATCCGCGGAAAGCCGTTTATAATACGATGAAAGAAATAACTATTAACGTATAAAAAAAAACAAATTTATCAATAAATTTGTTTTTTCTATTTCAATAAAGTTTACTTAAAATATGATTTGTTTTTAATGCTAAGAAAAAAGCCTCTTTTGTATGTCTTATTAATGAAGTTTTTAAAAGAATGCAGTTTTATCACAAATAAAAGTATTATTATTTTAAAAATTTAAATCTTTTTATATTTATCAAAAACTCTGTGATTTTATTAACATATCAAAATTAAATCTTAGGTGAAATATTAAAATAGTTTTGCTTGCCATAGTTTAAACAATTTTTGACCATGTCATAACATCTTTCTTGACAAAATAATTTTACTAAAACCTCCGTTCACCCATTATAGCGCGCATTTTTCTAGCCATGTGCTCTTCGTGCATTGTTTGCCGTTACCATTTTTTATTGTCATAAAAATTTTAAATCTCTATCATTCATTTATCTGACATAATATAAAAAAGAGGGAGAGAGAGAGAGAGGAGTTGGACAACGCACTATAAATGAACCCCCCCCCCCCCCACTAAACTTGATAATCTATATAAAATTTATAAGATTACATTAGAATAGAACACAAAGCAATATTCTCTCAACTACCAAAGGAGGAATTTTATTCGTAACATTTTCAGGAAAGCTAAATTTACTGGCCATTGTCCCTCCCCGCACCCCTCAGAGAAAATACATAACTGTACCTTTGTAAACCATAAATGTGATAACTTTTGAGAAAAAAAATATATTCTAATTCATGTTAGTTTTGATATTGTACAAACAATTTGAAAATAAATGTTTTAAAAGAATGTTTCTTTAGTGTTTACTCCCTTGATCTTCAGTATTGAAGCTACTTTATAGCTTTAATCTGTAGTTGCTTTTTTTAGCTTTATGAAATTGAAATGTTTATGTCCCACTAAATTAGAAATCCGCAATCATTGGATATAAAATTATCAATATACGTGGATATTACGACAGGAGAATTTTTGTTGCAATTTAGGTTGCTAGTATAGTCCTCAGATATTGGCCAATACGTTCCTTTATAGACTAGGGGGGGGGGGGAGTTGGGTGTTTCGTTATTTTAGCCAGCTGAGAGAAACATTTATCAGAGTATTGAATAATCTCCCACAATATCAACTATTCGCAATCATTCATTCTGAGATAAGTGACGGAGGACCTCGATTTCAAGGGATCCTCTAGAGATTCCAAGAATAGCATCCCCATATAATGGGATGCTATTCTTATATCGCCCAATATTGGCTATTAGGTAATTTAACATACAATGGATCACCAACCCTTTATATGCAAGACCCTTGACTGTAAATCTTAAATTAGACAAGGATGACAACATCCATAAAGCGAAGCACTGAAACGGTAGGACAAACGGACATTAACACTTGTATAGTGTCAAAATGATGCTGTGAGTATTGGTGCAAAAAATATGACATAACCAGGGATAAGGGATAGGAAACCTGGCCATTAATTAGGTCCCGGCCTAGATTCTAAAGGGATATTGCAACTATTACAAATTCCTATCAAACTGGCGGACGCTCCCAAGTAGCTAACGCTCTAAACCAATAAGAATCTGCCTGTTTTTAACAACCAATCACCAATTGGCGGAAATTTTAGAAGCAGACAATTCTAGAAAAAATAATGATTTCGTCTGCTACTAAAACATAAATATAAATGGTGTTAGATCACATTAGCTTAATCATTAAATCTGCTTAGAGTTAAACATTATAAAAGGGCCATATAGAAAAAACAAAAATAACGGGATTATTTTTTGGAAAGAAGGTAGCTACGAATTTTCATTTGGTAGTTTATAAATTAGATGTTGTATTTTGAATTTTAAAAATTTAATATGAAATTGATACAACACCTTAACCCTAATATATGTACAATACAACACAGTACAAATCTATCACTACATAATAGTATCCAAAAAACTTGATAGAATGTTACCCAAGTGCATATTAATTTATTTATTTTGAATTTTAATTAGCAATGAAATTTTAAATAAAATTTTTACTCATTAATAAAAATGCAAATAATACAAACTAAAATCTGTCTGAGGGAAACACAACGATAGCTTTCTGACAGTTCAAATTACCAAAGTAAAAGATAAAAAAATTTTGGGAGAGAAAAAACTTCATTTTAACAAAAGCCATTAATATATAGGTTTATAAAAAGTTATGTTTTTTACTTTAAACTAGCTACCTGAATTTGATTCTATACTTTATCTACACACACACACACAGCTTTTTCATTAGCGTTTTATATGAACCACTGCGCCATCCCAAAACTGGTTTATTAGGCTAGAAATAGGCCTAGGCTTGAAATAGGCCTGAAATAATATTTTCCTACGTTTCCCATCCCTTATCCCTGGACGTAACAAAAAAAATTAGCCAATGAGAGGCCACTATAAATTTTACCATTGGTCAATAACGGCCTCTCATTGGCTAATTTTTTTTGTTACGTCATATTTTTTGCACCAATACTCACAGAATCTGTCAAAACTGAATAATCAGAATATAAATGTATAAGAGTCAAAGCAAAATTGTAAGTAAATTTGTTGAAAAACTGCTTGATACAGGATAATGTTTATGGACATACTTACATTTTTAGGTCTTGATTATAGAGTTGCTTCGCTTATTACATTATACTTTGTTGTCCCAGGAATCAGTATACCAAAAATCAGATCAATCGAATGATTAGATCACATAAAAATTTATAAAATGGACGTACGGACATTTTGGTAATGATTATAGAGTTGCTACCATGCAAAATTTGAAATCGATAGGATAATTCTAACATGACTAAATTAACGAAAAAAGCTATCCGTTACGGACGGACGTACGAACGTACGGACGGACCTCCCAATTATAGAAAAGCTTCGCTTTAAAAAGCTATAAGTTGCACCTGATTATGGGCTAACGCAATCAACCTACTCGCACTTAAAGTGACACGTGCAACACATAGCAGCAGTAGGGTTTTTTTAACGTATGACTCAGTGAGGTCCTGATTCGAACCCGACACCACATCCACGACAAAAAAGCAGACACGGTATCATTTACTGGTTTGACTGGTTTAGCCCCCCCCCCCCCTTTGGTTTATTACTCGATAACGGCTTTTAGTCCAATTATGACAAACTTCTAAAAGTCCTAGGATAACGTCCATTTAGTACCTGATAGTCTTTTCCGTAAGCTATCTAATTGTCTTGGTTTCATTTGAAAATATTAATATTTACCCCATTTTTTTTCTTCAAAGAATGGAAAAAATTACCGTATTACCCTACTTATCAAAGTATAAAACAAAACAAAAAAGGGTTTTTTCATAGTCTTATAATGCTGTAATTATATTTATCGCAAAATAGTTTGATACCAATGAATAATTTTATATGTTTTTTTTTACAAATACAGAATTATAAAAAATTAAATCGTTATCCAATTATTTTCTCAATTTAATTAAATTAGACAAAAATACAACAAAATAAAATTGTTTTCAATTTTAAGAGAAAAGGAAAATGTTGAATTTTAAGAATTAGATTTTATAATGAATTAACTTTTTTTCCTTTATTTCTTTTCAAACAATTTTGAATTCTTTTTCGTCCATCCATCTATCTGACTATTTTATAAAAACGCTTTATGAAATATGTAACTAACTCAAATTCTTTAAAAGACTTTCCTTTATATCTTATAATCTGTTTTTATATCTATCTACTAGCGGCTACGCCTACTAGAGGCCTCTAGGGACACTTGAGAAGGGGGGGGGAGGATTTGAATTCAATTATATTTTCTTATTTTAGACTCAAAAAAAAGTTAAAAAAAAAATTTGGATGGGAAGAATTTTTTTTAGAAAGAGGGGGGGAGGGTACCATCCCAGGAATAAGGTATAACCAAGAAGCAAAATAAATCTAAAATAATATTTGGGGGGCAAATGGAGAGGTCGTCAATTTTACGATGTGTTGCCCCCCAACGACAGCTGAAAAACACGTATAGGTTTCGTGATTTTCTTCCGAATTAATTTCGTTATTGGTATGAGCTGGTACCATCCCCTATTTCTAATTTTAGTTTAAAAAAGATAATAAAAAAAATTTGGGGGGTTAATTTTTTTAGGGGCGATTTCTCTTGGAAAGGTGGTGGTTCCCTTCCCCTAAAATACGTATCTTCACAAGACCTATGAGAAGCTACCTTGTAAAAGGAGAACGATATTGGTTCAGATAAACAATAAAACAATAAACATCCTGTTACTTTATTATGAGGAAAAACTGTCTATCTCTATCCTAATCCTTATATATTTCACACACACACTCTCTGATGAAAAGCAAACATAAATCAAATTTAAATTACATTTTAAAAGCTTTCTAATTAAATTTTCATAAATTTTTATTTTCACTTAGTACTTTTTCACAGAGATCTAAATGGATAAGATAATGGCCGATAATTTGATGTACATCCACAATGGTGATTCATAAAATTACCCCTACTGTATATTAAAATTAATGGTTACAATGTTTTAACACTAAACTCAATGAACCAACCAATAAAATTCAATTTAAGTACCCAAAGTTGTAAAGGCAACGAATAAGAAAACGTTATTATAAAACTTTGGGGACTAGTGTAATAAACAGCCCAATGTCCTCTGCCTCTCCCTGACTCTTTCAACTTATTAAAATCAAATTGACAGGAAAGACAAGCAAACATTCTAAAGAACATTAATACTTTTGTTTGGGGGGAGGGGGGCGGGCGGTAAAATTGATATGTAGACTCAAAAACCGTATACATAATTTTTAACATTCAGCCAGACCAAGAAAAAGTCTCGCTTTCATAAATCTGACTTTTTCAGAAGTTGTATAATTTACCGTTTAAATTGGGAATTTATTTGAGAATTTAGAAAAAAAATTTATACGATTTCTCATTGCCTTTGTGAAAAAATATGTTTATAATTTTAATCGATAAGTAGCCAAGCACTCTAAAATTCGTGGATTGAAAAAAGTAAAAAGTGAATTATAGAGCAAAACCAAAACATCGGATTATGATGGTTAATCACGAAACCTTTTAAAAAAATATATGTCTTTTATTGCATGAATGACTATTAGAATTAAACAATAGATGGGAAAGGGGTTAAATAACTGTAAGTCCCCACCTCATGGACCCTGTGCCGACTCTCAAATGGGTCTTTAAATATCAGCCAATTGAGTCGGAAATAATAACACAACCAAGTCGCTACAAAAAAGCAGAAAGCAATTTGCTAGTATACGAAAAAGGTCTCCAGGTAGTTGTTTGGGTTTTACATCTATCAATAATACAAAGTAAAATGATGTCCGTCCGTCCGTCCGTCCGTCCCTTAAGATCTCGGTGGTGGATGAATAACATCCTCATAAAATTGAAATTAGACAGGCTTGAATCAAGATTCTCACCTCCATACAAAAAAAATGTGCACGCCACTGCTTCACCAATTGTACTGTTCTAATGTTAGTTTTCTAGCGGATACGCCCCTAGAGGCCTCTAGTGGCACTTTAAATTTTTTTTTTTATATAAAATGATACGATATCTATCTATATTGCTTTCAAGACTCTACGATACCTTGCAATGTTGCGTTTCTTTAGGTAAAAAAATTTCGATTTTTTGTTATTTCTCTTGGGAGGGTTGTGGTACCCTCCCCCAAAATAGTTATGAACCTTCCCGGAGCTATGAGAAGCTACCCTGTTAAGAAGAACTTGATCGGTTCAGCGGTAAGCGAGATCCTTCGGTAAGGACACACAGACAGACATACAGACACACAAACAAACACACATCTTGTTACTTTATTATATTATGGATAAACTGTCTGATTTTCTATATTTTTCTTCAGAAATCTTTTATAACGTCTGTTTTTACAAGAATGGTTTTTCAAACAAACAATGATTACAACATTCACAAAAGCGAAGCTAAAACTAATATATATAACATTTACAAATCGTTTTGAAATATTATTGTAATACCAACTTTACGATTAAAGAATTTCTAGTAATGGAAATACATAATTTATACTGTCTAATTGTAATCAAACAGCACCTTCAAACATTTCCTCTAGTCTTGTGATTGCGGTGTAAAACGTCCATTCGCCCGATAAACAACCAACCCTAGGGTTGCATGACCTTTGTCTGGAAAGTCTTAACTGTGCATGCTAATGAGTGGGCCTGATTATGGGCCAAGGTATTCCCTCTACTCTTACGTTTAATGTCACAAGGCTGACATAGTAGCAGCATGTACCATTTATAACGTCTAAAGTGCGACGCGGTTTGTTCTAGACTCGAACCCGACACTTGCCCGACAAAAAGCCGACACGTTACCAATTACGCTAATACCGCGGGTATATAAATACGTTGATTCCGACCTTTTAATTTTATAAAAATAAAGATAACCCTTCTATCTTGAGTAGAAACCAGGAAAATATTGTTCCGTGTATACCATGAAGCTGTACATATAAAAATTGACACCATTTCATTCAAATGACCAATGATAGGCTAATAGACAGACTAAATTACCAATGGCAGGCCAGTATACATTTTAATTGACCAATGGTAGGCCAGTATTACGTCATTTTTTTATAGGAACTATAAACAGCTTTGTATACCATCTCCAAGGGACAGAAGGTCGGACATATTGATGACAGACAAACAGCAACAACATAAAATGTTTGCTTCAATAAGAGATTATTTGATCAGAATGACAGATTTTATTGGGTTTTCTCGAGAAATTCTAGAGTATTCCCTTACACCTAAAATTGCACTACCTTATCCCCCCCCCCCCCTACCCCAACCTGGGGACTTTGACCCTGTAAGTTGTATTATCAGGATATTATTGTGGAATTCCTCCAATTGTAATTGTACAAAAAATATACAAAACAGTCATTTTAATTTTTCAAACATTGCTATCTGACCGCCAATCTTTTTGCGATTTGTTCTGGTTGCTGTTTTTACCTAATTCCTGGATATGACCGAAAGTGTTTTCTCGTATTCACTTGAATCCGGTGGATAGGAACCGGTTCTCATGAATACGAAAAAACTATGTCTAGCATCGTATTATATCCAGTTTTCTACGAATATAGAAATGTACAATCATAAGATTAAAACTAGTTTTTTTAGCCGGTGCCTTGCCTTCGGCACCACGGGGTTAAAAAAACTAGTTTTAATCTTATAATTGTACATTCTATATCCGCGGAAAGCCGTTTATAATACGATACGAGAAATAACTATTCTTGTATTCATTCGAATCTGATGGATAGGAACCGGTTCTCATCCATACGAAAAAACTATGTCTAGCATCGTATTATATTCAGCTTTTTACGAATATAAAAATTTATAATACGATGCTAGAAATAACTATTTGGCGATTTTAAATACTTTCTTACACAATATTATATTAGTTCTATAAGTAACGTTCTTGTAATAAAAAGTCAAATAATTTCTTTTTTATTACATTACATTGCTTTTTCGTACTGTCTCTTGTTATTTTTAAAAGCGAAACTTATATTAAATTCTAAATGTCTGTCTGACACAACCCAATCTGTCCCGATTTTGTATCACTTTTGAAAAGTGCGATTCCTGTGACGTCATATAAAAAAGGAAGGGGGGAAGAAAATCTCTTCCCTTTTCTCCCATCTCTTTTAAAGAGATTTTCTTCCCCCCTTCCCTTTTTCTTTCCCGAAACATATATGACGTAACTGGAATCGCACTTTTCAAAGTGATACAAAATCGGGACAGATTGGGTTGTGTCTGTCTGTCTATATAATCTTTGCAGTCTGTTTTTCGAACGGTATTGAGTGTAGAAGCATTTTATTTCTATTTTAGTTCTATTCAGTTTCTGCAACTCATTTTGTCCGTCTGTCTTTTAGTAATGATAAGTGGGTAATTTGATACCCTTTGACTTAATAGCGGCTACGCCCCCTAGAGGCCTCTAGGTGCACTTGAGGAGGGGGGAACTGAATTGGTTCACTCAATTTCTTAATTTAGATTAAAAGAAAAAGTTAAAAAAAAATTTTTTGGGGGGGGACGGAATTTTTTTTATGGATGGTGGTTCCCTTCCCCCAAATAGTTATAAACCTTCCCGGGACCTATGAGAAGCTACCTTGTTTAGGAGAACCTGATTTATTCAGCGGTTAGCGAGATCCCTCTTTACAGACAAACAAACAAACAGACAGACAGACATCGTTCTACTTTGTATTATAGATGTATGAAATTCTTTTTGCTTTACATTCTTTGTCCGTCGGTTTGTTTTTTTGATGTATTTATATTGTTGATTTATTATTATAATGGGTGTTTTAAAAAACCAACCGCTCACAATTTAAACCACCATAAGTACTTTAAATATTGGAGATAGGCCCCATAATCTTTAGAGTTTTTAATGGGGCATGTAAAAGACCTTTCTATAGACAGATTTCTAACTCAATCCTTGCCAATTTGGCATAAAAAGACAGACCCATCCAACATTGAGCATGACGGCATTGTCTATTTCTAATTCTGGATGTTTGCCAGGTCTTTCTTTTTTATGTCAAATTGGCTAATTTTGTGTTAGAAACCTTGTTAGATAGAAAGGTCTTTACATGCCATATCAAAAACTCCTAACATTATGGGGTCTATCTACAAGATTTCACGTACTTCAGACGTTTTGATCTTTTTCTAAATAGACATACTTTTCTTAATTTATAATAAAATATGCACTTTCGGCGTAGGGCAAATTTCTCTGCAAGGGTTAGGCTTTAAGCTGTAATTCAGATCAAACGTATAATTAGATCACATAAAAATGTGTTGTTAAACAAGGATGACAACATCCATAAAAGCGAAGCACTGAAACAGTATGACAAACGGACATTAACACTTAAATAGTGTCAGAACTGAATAATCAAAAAATATAAATGTATAAGAGTCGAAGCAAAATTGTAAGTAAATTTGTTGAAAAACTGCTTGATACAGGATAATGTTTATGGACATACTTACATTTTTATGGATTGATTATAGAGTTGCTTCGCTCAAAATATTGTACTTTGTTGTCCCAGGAATCAATATAACAAAAATCAGATCAATCGGATAATTAGATCACATAAAAATTTGTTGTTAAAAAAGTAGAAAAATCAACATGTTTAATATTAACGTACGGACATTCTGGTAATCATTATAGGGTTGCTACGCTTACTAAATCGTACTTAACTACTACAGGAATCACCATTCAAAGTTTGACAGTCTGACATATTGGAACCTCATACATATACACCACCCCCCCCCCCCCGTCCTTCCTTCCTGACGTATTGTATTGGAACCTCATACTTTTCTTTTATTAATAAGGTAACACTATGTACCCCCCCCCCCTTCCCTCTTCCATCTAATAATCATTTATAAGGATTAGGATATTGGAATAGGTGGGCAATAAATCAATATTTTTCCTTCCTCTTATTTGGCTTACTCTCCTTATTATAGGTGTTCAAGGAAAGATTAGAGTATAAATTAATTATTAGACATTGTCCCCTCCCTTACTCCCTGGTTTATCCATCTATCTATGCATGTGACCCATATACAATTAGTTTCTCCCTTTCACTAGTGGTTTAACCAATGCCCTATATAATTCCCAGGGATGCAGGGAAAGGATGAAAATAAATAAATAAATATAAAAGCAATCTACCGCTTTTTACCCCCTACATAGGGCACAATTTCATACAGAAATATTTTGAGAAAATATTTTTTTGCCTATTGTACTTTCCCTGAATCCTTGCAGTTTGGGCAGTCAATAACCTTTGAAATAGCAATGAAAACACAATGGATTAGCTTCGAATTTGACTGGGTCAATGGACAATAAATTATCATTATCATTACGTAAAAATTCTGTATTTGGTGGCTAGTAGGTTTTAGGGTTATGATTGTCGTTCTTTTTACTTAACCATCAATGTTAGAAGATTCTTCGATTTTATATCATTTTAGACCATAGTTAAAGAAAGTAAAATAGGTTAAGCCTTTGGTTTTGGGGCTTTATATTCATACAATACAGTAGGATAATGAATCTTATTTCTCCTACAAAGTTGGTAAAAACTTGTCTGTTTGAATGTTCATTTAGATCTCACAAATAATTGTATTAATTAAGGTTTCCTATTAGGGGAAGTTTCATATTTGGATTAAGTAAGTTTTTATGTATTGCATGTTTTTATAAAATTGATATGTTGGCACTTTATCTAAATGGTAATATTGCAAGAACGTCTGTCTAATAAGAAAATAAGTGGGCGTTTTATGTTTAATTTAACAAATATTTTCTCTATTTTACTTTCGTTTGCACACAATTAGAGCGTGTATGTACGTCTGTCTTAGCAGAGTAACGGATAGCCGCGTTAGGAATGTAAACATTAATTCATAAATTTACAATTTTACAGTTAGGGAGTTGAATCCATTTTTATAGAAGCAGAAATATAATCTATGATTACGGTTTTGACCCTCTGAAAAACGTAATCTACCATTCCACTTTCCCCTCTCTTAGTGATGATATCATCAATGCCGATACGATTTTTGAAATGTACCATTCCACTTTCAATAGAGTGGTAAATTTATGTTCACATATCAGCATATTCATAAACATTGATTTCCATATTTAAATCGACATAATAGTAATGGTATATTCTAGTTATTATTTTTATTTTACATAACAAAATTTTAATTATAGATAGTATTGTATACATTCCTACGATTAACATAATTTAAAAATAGTATGTATGATTTCAATTATGTCAATGTTAAAAGTGTAAACCACCATTCCAGTTTCGCCTCTCTTGAAAGTGGAATGGTACATTTCAAAAATCGTATCGGCATTGATAATATCATCACCAAGAGAGGGGAAAGTGGAATGGTATAGATTACGATTTTAGAGGGTCAAAACCGTAATCATAGATTATATTTCTGCTTCTATAAAAATGGATTCAACTCCCTAACTGTTTTATATCAAGATTCCTGTAAAAATTATAAAAAAAATATACATTGGAGATTCATTAAAAAATTGACTGAAAATCTAGGTATGCTTTTTAATTTGAAAATCAATTAATTTTTTTCACATGTTTCGTTGATTGTAGTATAAAAAATAAGTATCACATTTATCAAACCAATGAAATAATTATAAAAAAAATTTTAATTTAAAAAAGTAGAAATAAGTAAGCTGAGTTTTAAAACAAATATCAAAGTAAAATAAAATTTATGTCAACAACCTAAACCTTGCAAAGTTTGTAACAATATCTACACTTTTTGTGTTATTGTCCCTAAAAGTGCCTAGCGAGCACAAAACCTAATTTTCTGTTTATTTAAACTTGTTACAAAATTGCATAAATATAGGATTATATTTAATAACAAATGTATGTCTGGTAAGCCGAGCGTTCTCGGCCCACGGGGTAACGAGTTCGGATTCAACGAGCCCTAGCCTTTAAGTATTCTACCAAACAAACAAGCAGGATTAAATCATACAGAAATTATATATTTAAACTGAATAATATTTACAAGTTATGTTTACTATATATATACAACAAAATATAACAATGGTTAGGTTTGAAGGGGGTGTGGGGCGCTAGGGCTTAGCTCCCGACGGTAGACAGGCTGTGGGGGCAGGGGTGGTAAAAGGGGGAGGCAACGCCTCCCGATTATATAAGCGCGTGAGGGACTCGTGATAGTTGCATGTTTGAGTCCCCTCCCCACATTTAGGCAGGCTAGTTTGACCGCTGGGTGCGGGGTCAACAGCGGTCATGGGATAGATGGTGATATAATAGGATTAGTGCGGGGGGTTTGTTATCATAAGTCACAGCGAAGCAACTCTGTAAACGGCCTGTCCGTCTGGGTGTCGTATTACCACAACCTCCCCTTCAAGGGTTGCGTGGCTCCTGAGCCACCAGGCCTTGAACCTGGGGATACGACAGCCTATGCCTGCGCCGGACAGGCAGTTCTTGGGGCACAGCTCGATGGAGGACAGCTCGGGCTACACAGGCTCCCTGGGACACTCGTTGCTCGGTCTGACTGTGGTTGGTGATCAGCATTGTCAGCTCCTGGTTGGCTTCTAGGCGTGGGTTGGCGACGGCCAAGCCTCGCCGCTGGAAATTTTGCCTCGTCTGCAGGATCAGTTCCGTCGCGGCTGGTAGCTGGACACGGAGGCCTAGGCAGACTCTGGTGGTTCCTAAGGGTGGAATGGTGATGGCAAAGGGTGCATAGAACTCCATGGGGGCGCCTGCTTGATCCAGGTTGCTGGGTCTCCTAGCTCCTACCCGGATGGGGATGGCTGTCATCAGCAGGGGGCACATGGCTTCTTCTTCTTCTTCTTCTGGGGCGGCCTCTTCCATCGCAGTGGCTGGCTCTTCTCCTACAGGCTCGCTGCTGGCTGGCAGGTTCTCCATGTCCGCGTCAGGGTTCCAGATGGCATCTCTGAGTGGCTCTGGAGCGGGCGGCGGCGGCGGTGGTTCGTTGGGCTGCTCCTGCAGGTTCTCCTCTACTGGGTCACGGTCTTGGCCGCTAGGCTGTGGGGCGGCTGCGGCTGGCTGGTGCACTGGGAGCTCTCCTGGGTTGCTAGCTGCGGGCGCCGCCGCTCCAACTGGCAGCTCGGTGGCATCCTCGTCGCCGTCCATGTCAACTTGGATGTCTGCTGGAATCTGGTGGGCAGTCACATCTCCAGTGTATTTGCGCAGTCGGCCTACATGCGCGGTAACTTCTGAGATCCTGGCTACTGGAGAGGCAGGTTTAATGACATAATGGACTTCTGTAGCTTTCCTCACTACTTTCCAGGGGCCAGTCCATCTCTTGGTAATCTTGGCTGCCTTCCCTGGCACCAGGCGGGGGGCCAGGTACCAGACCAAGTCTCCAACCTCATACTTGGCCGTGCCTTCGTAAGCTGCCGCGCTCCTCCTGATGGCTCCCTCCTCCTTCTGCTGGATGGCATCATACACTGCATAGTAGCGCTGCAAGAGAGCTTGGACGTTGGCTGGAACTGAAGCATATTCGGTCTCTGGCAGCCGTAGTACCATGTCCACCGGAAGTTTGGCCTCTCTCCCAAAGAAGGCCAGGAACGGGGTCACGCCAGTGGATCTGCAGGCCTTGGTGTTGTAGGCAAAGGCGATGGCAGGCAGGTGTGGCTCCCAGTTGTTATCGTCTCTGTCTAGGAACAGGCGCATGCCTGTGTTGAGCGTCCTATGAAACCTCTCCACTCGGTTGGACTGCGGGTTGTAGGGTGGTGGATGTGTCAGGCCAATCTCAAGCCTGGAGGCCAGTTCCTGGAATACCTGGCCGGTAAATTCCATTCCATTGTCGGAATGGATCTTCAGGGGGCATCCGAACGTGGCCAGGTGGCGGTGCAACAGGGCTTCAGCCACCGTGAGGGTGCGCTTGTTGGGGATGGCGTAGAGGCTGACAAACCGGCTGAATCCATCTTGGCAGGTGAGGATGTAGCGGTTCCCAGCTGAGGTCTCTGGCAGTGGCCCCACCAGGTCGATGAATAGGACTTGCTGTGGATACCCCTGGCGGGAGGGCACGTGGATCCCCTGCTTCAGCCTCTCCTTGGTGACTTTCTGGACACACTCAGGGCAGGTTTGTACCATCAGGCGGACGTCACGGGCCAGGTTGGGCCACCAGAAGTGCATGGCAACGCGGGCGATAGTTGCGTCCATCCCAAAGTGCCCAGCCATGGGGGTCCCATGGGCTAGAAAGAACGCGTCCTGCTGGAGGGCCGAAGGCAGCAGATATCTTGTCCTCTCTCCTGTCAGAGTCTGGTCAGTGGTGGTGAGGCAGCCATGCTCGTCAAGCCCCAGGGCTGGGAAGCGGCTGGCGTACTGCTGCTCGTCTCGTTCCTTGCCACGCAGCTCAGCCTTGGTTGGGGCTTTGCCATCAGCCACCCATTGGCGGACACGGAGCAGGAGGGGGTCCTGTGTCTGGGCCTCCAATACTCTAGCTGGATCCAGTCGGGCGGCAGGAGGCCGGCTAGCTGCGGACTCCCCTAGCTGGCAAAGGTTGTGGATATACTCAGCCTGCTCTGCTAATTCTTCGGCGCTAGCCGTTGGCATGTTGGCATCTTCCCGGCGGCTGAGGGCGTCGGCGTTGGTATTCTGGGTGCCAGGCCTGTGGCAGACGGTAAAGTCTAAGGCCGCTAGCTCCTCCTGCCAGCGGGCCACCATCCCTGTGGATGTGTTCAGTGATTTCATCTGTAGCAAGGCAGAGGAATCAGTGTTGATCTGGAAGCTGCGGTAGGACAAGATGCCGTGGAATTTTCGGATCCCATACATAATGGTGGCCATCTCTCCCTTCCAGGACGGGTAGCGCGTCTCAGGGTCGGTTGTCTTGCGCCCCACGGCGGCAATCAGCCTCTCCTTGCCCTCCTGGCATTGACTCAGTATGGCAGAGATGGCGCGGCTGCTGAAATCTGTGGTGAGCTGGAACACCGCTGGCAAATCAAACCTGGGCGGCGCTCGGATGGGGGCCTTGCGGAACTTGTCCTTGAGTTGCAGCAGCTGGGCTTCCATCTCAGGCGTCCAGGTTAGGACCTTGGCCGTCTTCTGCCGATTCATCTCGTAGGTGAGGTCTGCATACTCTGGGATGAACAGGCGGTAGTATCCAAAGAACCCCAGCAACGCCAGCAAATCCTTGGGGGTGCTAGGGGCTGGCCAGTCCAAGATACGGTCAATATAGTCCTCTTGCATGGCTATCCCCTCACGGCTGAGGGTGTGGCCCAGATAATCCACCTTGGATCGGAACAGCTTGGTCTTGGCTGGCTTGAGGCGGATCCCTCCCCTGCGGTGGGCTTCCAAGACCTCTCGGAGCCTGGCCAGGTGGGCCCAGGTATCCTGGTGGAAGGTCAGGACGTCGTCAAGGTACGACTGGAGGTTGGCTGTGCCTAGTGGGTTTAGGACCCCTGCAATAAACCTGGAATAGACAGACGGTGCCGTAGCCAGGCCAAAGGGCATCCTTTTCCATTGATACAAGCCCCTGGGGGTGGTGAAGGCGGTGCAGGGCCGGCTGTCCTCGGACACACGGATGGTGTAGTATGCGGCCACCGCGTCTAAAGCACTGTAGACACGATGCCCGCCAGCTCGTTCCACCAACTGCTGGATCCTAGGCAGGGGGTAGCTGTCCAGCTCCAGACACTTGTTGAGGGCTCTGTAGTCGACGGCCCAGCGGGTGCTCCCGTCCTTCTTCTTGATGGGCACCAGGGGGCTGCTCCAGGCGGAGTCTGACGGCTCTATAACTCCCTCCTGTAGCCAGGTGTCCAGTTGTTTCTCCAGTTCAGCCTCTTGCCGCGGGTTCAGATCCCTAAATCTCTGGCGGATCGGCTGGGTCCCTGGCTTGAGGCGCAGCTGCAACTCAACCACATCTGTGCAGCCGGGGGTAGAATTGGAGAAGACGTCCCTGTACTCTGACAACATAGTCCAGACCTCCTTCTTGAGCAAGGGGTCCTTGCGTAGGAACTCATTGTCTTCCATCTCCAGGGCCTCCCACAGCTCCTGCATGTCTATAGGCTCAGCAGGTTCTTGGAACGAGTGGAGACGCGGGGGAGGCGTATCAGAGACCTCTAGTATGTCAGGTTTGACCAGCTCCCCTGCCACTGGGAGGCCAGCGTCCAGCAAGAGGGGCACCTCCCCCTCATTGACCACCAGTACTCTAAACACAGTGGCAGAGCCAGGCCTGTGGGCATACAGGCCCTCTGGAATAACAAGATCCTCCCCAAACCTCTGTTCTGGGGCAGCTAGTTGAATGGCATCCTTGGTGCGATGGCCTACTAGCTCAACAGGGACTGCCATGACCCCGCGGCCAGGCAGGACCACCCGCTTGGCTGTGCGGAGCTGGGGTGGCTGGCCATCAGTTGGAGTGACAGCGCTTAGCCTATACGTGGCTGGTGCGGGGTCAGCCTTGGCTCCGGGACCCACCGGCCGCGACTTGATGGGCTCGGCTTCTGGAGGGGCTGACGTGTCGGAGCCAGGTGTGGCTCCGAGGGCGTCCGGCCACGATTTGACGGGCTCGGCGCTGGGAGAGGCCAAAGTGCTGGGTCCAGCTTTGGCTCCGTGGACGTCCGGCCGCGACTTGACGGGCACGGCGCCGGGAGAGGCTGGGGCCTGAGAGTTGAGTGTGGCTCCGGGTACATCAGACCGCGACTTGACGGGTCTGGACTCGGGCTTGGCTGGTGGACTGGCTGGAGGTCCCAGGTAGAGGGGGCCAGGTGGACACGGCTGGCCGTTGATAAAGGTGTCGGCGGAGAAGATTGGTTCTGGAGGGCTGGCAATCTCAGGGAACGTTGTTGGCAGGCTCTCCCTCGGCACCTTGGGCATTGGGGGCAACCCCATGGCTAGCAGGTTAGCTCCCTTGTGTGCGTTGAGCTCAGCGTCCACCCAGTGTGTGCCTTTCTCAACCACACGCGGCTGCTCAGGCAGGGGGCCTGGCAGGGGCCCCTCATAGCTTAGCTCTCTCTCGGCTGTCTCCCGGTCAATGGGGACGCCACGGAGTGGGATAAACTCCCCACGCACCCACAAGCAAGGTGGTTGCATGTCGAAACAGAGCCTAGTTCCGAACTCCTTGAGAAAATACCCTCCTAGGTTCAGAGGGTGTGAGAGGTTCCGGACCACAGTCACGTGGTATAGATGGAGTATAAGAGTGTGTGAGACTGCCATATATAACTCTTTTAACTTTCCTATTACCTGGAGGGGCTGACCTTCCTCATTAGCAGTCAGGATCTGGGTGTTGTCCGGAATCAACATGCGTTGCACGCCCATCGCGTGCATGAGGTGCTCAGAGATTACAGCAGACCCTGGTACACGGTTGCCAGAATCAATCATGGCATCAACCTGTACATGCTGGGCAGGGTCAGGGGTAGGAAACCTCACCCTGACATGGCAGGGGAAGTGGAGGTCCTGCCCTTGAGACAAGGGGGCCTCTCGTTCGGCTGGGGTTGGCAGAAACTTTGGTGGTGGCCGAACCGCAGCTATGGTGGTATCGCTTACCATGGTGGCTTAGACTGTAGCTTCGAATCACTAGAGCTTATTAATTATCACTTGGTCAACAATTTTATATTTATTCTTATCACTTGGTTGACATTTATACACACTTATGTGTTGTTATCACTAGGAGCTCTAGGTGCGATTCTGGAAGCACTGGCAGCAGGGAATGTCCGTCCTGCAAGGTTCAGAGGGGTGACGGCGGTAGGGAATGACCCGTCCTACAGCGCCGCTGGTTCGAATCCCGAAAATGGCGGCAGGGAATGGCCCGTCCTGCAGCGCCTCGGGTTCGAATCCTGGGAGGCAGCGGCAGGGAATGTCCCGTCCTGCCGTGCCTGTGGCTCAAAATCTGCTATCCGTCGCAGTGGTAGGGCTTACTTGTGTGCTGAAGCTTCGCAGCCACACATTGCCTTCTTAGGGAGACCAGCACCCAGCTGTCTGTCTCGTAGGTTTGGCCTGGGTGTCCTGGGGCTTGTCCCAGCTACACTTGCCAATTTAGACTCAGTTCTGTAGCCGTCTGAGCTAAATTATCCGATTGCCGTGGCTGCGCACCTAGCGCTACTCCTACACGACACGGAAAAAGCGTCTTAACTGGCGCTTTTAGCAGGCTAAATCTGCTTGCCGTAGGCCAGAGGCCCACATATTACGTTCAAAATGATGGAAATTCGACCTAAAAAGGCCGTCTCACGGGTCAGTTGGCGGCTGATTGTCCCCTTACTTGCCAAAGGGTCCAATCAGAGGTAGAATAGGCTAGTTCTGTAAGGCTCGATTGAAACACGCTGACACCAAGTTCTGGTAAGCCGAGCGTTCTCGGCCCACGGGGTAACGAGTTCGGATTCAACGAGCCCTAGCCTTTAAGTATTCTACCAAACAAACAAGCAGGATTAAATCATACAGAAATTATATATTTAAACTGAATAATATTTACAAGTTATGTTTACTATATATATACAACAAAATATAACAATGGTTAGGTTTGAAGGGGGTGTGGGGCGCTAGGGCTTAGCTCCCGACGGTAGACAGGCTGTGGGGGCAGCGGTGGTAAAAGGGGGAGGCAACGCCTCCCGATTATATAAGCGCGTGAGGGACTCGTGATAGTTGCATGTTTGAGTCCCCTCCCCACATTTAGGCAGGCTAGTTTGACCGCTGGGTGCGGGGTCAACAGCGGTCATGGGATAGATGGTGATATAATAGGATTAGTGCGGGGGGTTTGTTATCATAAGTCACAGCGAAGCAACTCTGTAAACGGCCTGTCCGTCTGGGTGTCGTATTACCACATATGTATATTTTGATTATAGAGATGCTTTGCTTAAAATAGTGTATCTGGTTGTCCAAGGAATCATTGTTCCAAAAATCTGATGTTAAAATAATTTTATGTATGTGTGTATGTAAGATAAATCTAACATGACTTAAATTAATATAAAAACAAGGATGACAACATCCATAAGTAGCAAAGCACAAAATTTCGTGGATGGGACTGACCGTCATGGTTGTTTTATCAAACGACGGGAAATTTAATTTTGATATCTTTAACTGAAAATTTTTTTTTAAATCGGACCATAAACACCAAAGATATGGGGGAAAATGTGGAAAATTAAAAAATAGCCTAAAACCTGCTAAAAAGCCGTCCGACCGCCATTGATGTTTTATAGTTAATTGTGCTCCTTAATGATGGGAATGTTGTCAAAAATTTCAGAATTATATCTTTTATAGGAGCAGAGTAAATCCCATTTCCCCCATAGCGTTACGGACGGATGGACGGACGCACGGACTGACGGACAGACAAAGTGAATTATAGAGTAGATTTGTTACTAAAAACTAACGACGTACAAAAGTAGAAAAGCGTCAATTTAATAAGATTCTTACATACCTTATCTAATTTCAAAAGTGCGTGTCAAATTTAAACTGATGTTAAAAAAAAATTCAAAAAGTTGTTTGAAAATTTTTTTATTAATGCAAGTTACGTGTGGAGTGGATGGGAATAGCTCAAAGCTATAGTTTCAATTGTGAAAACAATAATAAACAAAACTTTTCTTAGCGAAGAAACTCTACAATGCTTACAATTATTCAAAAGACCAGAACTCATAAAAAGATTAGATCATTAGATGTAGTCATAAAAAAAACTACTGCTTTGCTCTTAGCCTATAAGGGGGCTTCATTTGAATTTTTATTTTAAGCATTATTTTTTTAGTATTTCTTCATGATACTTCTAGGTTTAGTTGTGTAGTTAGGATTTATTGTCCCCCCCCCCCCGCCACTTTTTTTTATGAATTGTATTTTAAACGAACACAATATCTAAGCTTGTTTGCTATTTTGAACGAACACTAGTTTGGCCTGTAATTCCGGTTCTCTGCTAGAGTGTTGGTTGCGCTTCTTACTTTACTTTTACGGATAACTTTCACTAAACACGGTTCTCCTTAGTTCCATTTAACAATAAATTTTATCATTTGTTATGTATGTGCTTAAGTATTGGGCTGTGAGTAATTAAGTAATTAAGCCTAAAACCACCACAGGACCAGTAGGTATATTCCCTCAAGAGTAGAATCCGATCGGTTCAGTGGTTACCAAGATTTTAAGGGACAGACGGACAGACATCATTCTACTTTGTATTATAGATATAAAATACTATTATATATATTTTCTTATGAGTAATTATGATATCTTACGTTGCATTACCAGACAAACAAACTATTAATAATTCAGAGTTTTTTACTTTTGGAAAGTACAACTGCAAATTTTTTTAACATTTGTTTATTTTTGGATTTTAATCTTGGCTGAAAAAAAAAACATTATTAACATTAATGTTTAAAGAATTCTGAGTGAACAAAGTTTGGGTATAGTCCCTTTTGTGGCGTTTCTTTGTATATTCACAGTAGCTTTTCTCCTATTTCTAGCTCCTACAGGGGGAACTAACCCTAACCCTCTGGGGCAATCACCTAACCCAATATAACATAGAATTACCCATCAAAGGCCATTTTGAAAATGCGACGAATCGTCCCTTTAGGAGCATTGCCCCAAAATTTATTTACAGACAAACACTATCCCCACTTTTTACTAAAATTAGATAGATTAGATTAGATTTATTATTCTTGGGTATACATACATAGAATTAAACTTGTGAATTATTTTAAAACTTTTAATTAAACAAAAAAAATGGGTAATTAATTAGCAATATACTTTTGTTGAAACAATAAAGCTTTATGTATATGTATAAAAGTTTGAAAAGAAAGAAAGGAATGTATAAGTACATCTACATACAACTAAGAAAAGAACTCTGAATGCTGAATATTCAACATTTTGCAAAGTTTCCAAAAGTTCATGTGTCATATTTTTGTGACATATTGTTTCATGTAAGCATAAAGTGAAAAATAAAACATTTATCAGTTCCTTGGGAACATTTGGTGCTTTCCCTTAAAGTGCCTAACAAGCAAAGAAACCCAAAATCTTATTTTGAAAAATCCCCCCCCCCCCGCGAGGGGGTTAGTTGTTATCAATATACTTAACCCTTGCATACTTACCCTTTGGACCCAATATTGTGCCTTTATACTATTTGAGAACTATTTGATTCTTCACACAAATTCAATCATAGTTGACACTCCAAATCTTCTTTTCCTAAAATTTGATTCATTTGATATTCCATACTTTTTCATAACTGCATATTTTATCTTATAAAATAAGGAAAATTACAAAATCTAACTTTTTTTCTCTCATACATGTTGAAAGCATGAGTAATTCAATAACACATTTTTTTGAAAAGAAAAGAGAATGAAAAAATGTGAGTAATGTAACTTTTATTCTCATATTCATTCAAAACCGATTCTAATTAGTAACTGGTTCTCATCCATACAAAAAACTATGTCTAGCATTGTATTATATTAATTTTCTATGAATATAGAATGTACAATCATAAGATTAAAACCAGTTTTTTAGCCAATGCCTTCAGCACCTTGGGGCTAAAAAAACTGGTTTTAATTTTATAATTGTACATTTTTATATCTGCGGAAAGCTGTTTATAATTCAATATGAGAAATAACTCTTCTTACTTTACGAAGTATTAGTGGCTTCGACCAAAGCACCATAGAACATTTAAAGAAGGAAAAATATTACTTTAGAGATTAGATAATTTAAACTATCACAGGACCTATATGAGCTCCCAAAAAGAAAAAAAACTGGGTTGTTTTTAGTGGATAGTGAGATCTAATTGAACCATGTAAAAAAATTTTTTCATTTTCATTATTAGGATAAAACAGAAGTAATAATTTTTTTTCTTTGTGTTACTTTACATTCGACTAAGAGAAATGGTGATGTGTAAAACATTACTAAAGGCTAAGTGTGAAGCTAACAGTACAAATAAGACCTTTTTATTTATATGAATAAATCATAAATTTTTCGGGATTTTTTTTCTCTATTGGTTTCAAATCATAAAAAATCTCAGGCGACGTGTGTTTGGTCAACTTTCTAACTTCTTGGCAAAAGTTAGAAAATGGCTACAAATGCATGAGGAGTAAGCCAGGGGATGAGGAGAGGGTTGGTGGGGGGGGGGGGGGGGAGGGGCACTTTTTATAAATGTGAAGTCATATTTTACTTTTTAAAAACTAAAAGCATTACTTTTGTAAATTTTGTAAGATGAAAATAAAAAAAAATTCCGAATTTCATAAATACATAATAAAAAAATAAAATTAATTTTTCTAGTTAAGAATTTATTGTTATTTCATAAAATTCAGATATTATTCTAGTTTTGACAGGATCATTAGATTTCTCTTTTCAATAGATGAAATATACTTTTCGACCATAATATCGAGCGGAAGATTCTTTAAACTTTATTTTGTTTGAAGAAGAAAACAGATTTAAAGGGGAGGGGGAGGATGGGTGTTAAAAATATTTGGAGCTTAGTCAAAACTTCACTGAAAATTGTAGGACTATCGGCATGCTCTTTAGGAAACTTAGGAAACATAACACAGATGATATATAAGGTAACAAGGATGACAACATCCATAAGTAGTGAAGCACAAAAAATCGTCGATGGGAATACGTACAGGTAGATTTAAAAGGTTTTTACTAAAATCAAGAATAGATTTATTGGATAAAATAAACATGAAACCTTTTTTTATTTTGCATGATGATGATGGTCAAAGTAAATTATATTAAAGATGCTCATAACAATGGGAAAAATTATTTTGATACTGATATCCCATAAAAGTTTGAAAATTGCATCAAAATAAACAAAGATATGGGGAAATATGTAAAACATATAAAAATAGCCCAAAACCTGATGAAAGGCAGTCTGGCCGTCATGGTTGTTTTATTAAAACGACAAAAAATTTAATTTTTAAATCCTTAACTTATAAAAATTGGAAAATCGGACCATATACACTGAAGATACGGAAAAAAGTGTTAAATATATAAAAATAGCCTAAAACCTGCCAAAAAGGCAGTCTGGCCGTCATGGTTATTTTGTTCAAAAGACGGGAAATTTAATTTTGATATCTATAACTGAAAAATTTTGAAAATCGGACTATAAACACTGAAAATATGGAGAGAAAATGTTAAATATATAAAAACAGCCTAAAACCTGCTAAAAAGGCAGTCAGGCCGTCATGATTGTTTTCTTTAAAAGACGGGAAATTTAATTTTGATATCTATAAGTGAAAAAATTTTGAAAATCGGACTATAAACACTGAAGATATGGAGAAAAATGTGAAAGATATAAAAATAGCCTAAAACCTGCTAAAAAGGCAGTCTGGCCTTCATGGTTGTTCCTTTAAACGACGGGAAATTTAATTTTGATATTTGTAACTGAAAAAATTTTGAAAATCGGACCATAAACACTGAAGATATGGAGAAAAATGTGAAAAATATAGAAATAGCCTAAAACCTGCTAAAAATCGGTCCGAACGCCAATGATGTATATAGTCAATTGTGCTCCTTAATGATGGGAATGTTGTCAAAAAATTTCAGCATTCTATCTTTTATAGGAGCTGAGTAAATCCCAGTAAAACCTGCTAAAAAGGCAGTCTGGCCGTCATGATTGTTTTCTTTAAAAGACGGGAAATTTAATTTTGATATCTATTTTGAAAATCGGACCATAAACACTGAAGATATGGAGAAAAATGTGAAAAATATAAAAATAGCCTAAAACCTGCTAAAAAGGCAGTCTGGCCTTCATGGTTGTTCCTTTAAACGACGGGAAATTTTATTTTGATATTTGTAACTGAAAAAATTTTGAAAATCGGACCATAAACACTGAAGATATGGAGAAAAATGTGAAAAATATAGAAATAGCCTAAAACCTGCTAAAAATCGGTCCGAACGCCAATGATGTTATATAGTCAATTGTGCTCCTTAATGATGGGAATGTTGTCAAAAAATTTCAGCATTCTATCTTTTATAGGAGCTGAGTAAATCCCATTTCCCCCATAGCGTTACGGACGGACTGACTGACGGACGGACGGACAAAGTGAATTATAGAGTAGCTTCGCTACTAAAAATATGGGATAAGGGCGAAAACTACATTGAAGTGGGATCAATTAATATACAATCTTAAATTTTAGAGAATGGGGGGACAAACTACAAGTTTTCGCGTGTGGTAGATTTAAAATATATGGAGGCAGGTTTGAAAAAGATCAATAGGACAAAGAAATATCTTCTTTAAGCTTTCTTCCTCAATAATTTTACCCAATAAAGAATAATTTTTTATTGGCCTATCACTAGATCCCGCCGAGATAAACTTTGGAAATGGTTATTTTATTGTATCTTTTCCCAATGTCCAGAGAATTAATACAGTCATTTTATGTCCCAATAGCTACATTAATGGGTATTGAACTAGGGTTACAGGGATAAACAATAGTTGACAAAAATTAATTTCCCAAATTGTAAGATTTGTCTTTAGCTTGTAAATATTTCGGGGTGGGGGAGAATTCTCATAAATCCGCCAATCTGTTAAAGACAATCAGCACTTGGACTGTAACGACTCTATAGCGTCCCAAAACTGTACATTTTTATTAAAAGCGAAGCTTTTCTATAATTAGGGTCGGTCGGTCCGTCCGTACGTCCGTCCGTACGTCCGTCCGAGATAGATAGCTTTTATTCGTTAATTTAGGCATGTTAGAATTGTCCTATCGATTTCAAACTTTGCATGATGATTCCTGTAGTAGTTGGGTACGGTTTAGAAAGCGTAGCAACTCTATAATCATTACCAGAATGTCCGTACGTCCATTTTAAACATGTTGATTTTTCTACTTTTTTAACAACAAATTTTTAAGTGTTTTAATTATCCGTTTGATCTGATTTTTGGTATATTGATTCCTGGGACAACAAAGAACAATATTATAAGCGAAGCAACTCTATAATCAAGTCCCAAAATGTAAGTATGTCCATAAACATTATCCTGTTTTTAAGCAGTTTTTCAACAAATTTACCTACAATTTTGATTCGACATTTATACATTTATGTTCCGATTTTTCAGTTCAGATACTATACAAGTGTTAATGTCCGTTTGTCCTACCGTTTCAGTGCTTCGCTTTTATGGATGTTGTCATCCTTGTTTGAATTAAGCCTGTTTATAAATTTAAACATAACCCCCCATAATAACCTGACTTTTAGAGTTGTATAGTCTTGAAACAGACACATCTGCAGTTTAATGGTTGTAGAATATACTTGCATATAAAAACAGGGAACAAATTGTTAACATTGATTGTTTGTTGGTCAATTTGTTCATCCAGTAGAAGGGGAGAGGATGGGTTAGCCCGCTGCAAGTTTCACTTTATTAAAGAACATGAAAATCTGGTGTAAGATTTAATTAATCATACATCCATTTATAGTTTATATTAATGTAAACGAATTTATTTATCTATCTGTCTAAAAACAAGGACGACAACATCCATAAAGGCGAAGCACTGAAACGGTAGGACAAACGGACATTAACACTTGTATAGTGTCTAAACTGAATAATCAGAATATAAAAGTATAAGAGTCAAAGCAAAATTGTAAGTAAATTTGTTAAAAAATTGCTTTTTTGTCCCAGAAATCAATATACCAAAAATCAGATCAAACGGATAATTAGATCACATAAAAATTTGTTGTTAAAAAAGTAGAAAAATCAACATGTTTAAAATGGACGTACGGACATTCTGGTAATGATTATAGAGTTGCTATGCTTTCTAAATCGTACCAAACTATTACAGGAATCATCATGCAAAGTTTGAAATCGATAGGACAATTCTAACATGCCTAAATTAACGAATAAAAGCTATCTATCTCGGACGGACGGACGGACGTACGGACGGACAGACGGACGGACCTACCCTAATTATAGAAAAGCTTCGCTTTTAAAAATATATTTTTCAGAATAGCTTCGAAACCGATTAATATCCGCAGGATTATAACCGATTCTCAGCCATACTGAAAAATCATGTTTAGCATATTATTACAGACAATTTTTCACAAATATAAAAACCATAAAATTAATAACAGTTTTGTTAGCCCGGGCCTTTTGGGTTAACAAAACTTGTTTTTTATCTTAAAATTTTTCCCTTTGATTTATGATTCGATGAGAAATTTTTAAAAGCGAAGCTTTTCTATAATTAGGGTCGGTCCGTACGTCCGTCCGTACGTCCGTCCGAGATAGATAGCTTTTATTCGATAATTTAGGCATGTTAGAATTGTCCTATCGATTTCAAATACAAAAATGCAAAAAATCTGTTTAATTGTTTTGAATGTTGAATCTATAACTATGATATGTTCTCATTAAAGGATTTAAATTCAGTATGCAAATTCTTTGTAAGGGGAGAAAGTCGCTTAAAAATTCAACATATGACGTCATATAAATGAGGGATTATCTATCTCTTTTTTACCCTCTTCTCCTCATCCTTCATTTTTATGACGTCAGGATTTTTTTAAAGCGACTTTCTCCCCTTCAAAATTCTTTGAATTATGAATTGTAACTCCCCCTTGGAAAAACCAAAAAGGTTTTTAGGTCATTTTTCAAGGGAACACATTTTCACCAAATACATAAGAAAAAAGATCTTCTTTTAAATTCAGAAAGAAATAAGAATTGAGGGAATTTTTATTTGTTGTCCAATGAAGTAACAATAATTGAATGTGTATTTTAATACAGTCGGCAACAACTATCCTGCAATTAAGCCATTTATAATTAAATAAAATTTTGCTCAGATTTTTTGAATAACAAGGATGACAACATCCATAAAAGCGAAGCTTGGAAATGGTAAGACAAACAAACAAACAGTTGTAGAGTGTCAGCACTGAATAAGCAGGATATAAATATATAAGTTTAAACCTAATTTTTAGTAAATCTGTTTCAAAACTGCTTAAATACGAGATACTGTTTATGGGCATATTTACATTTTTAGGACTTGATTATAGAGAAGCTTCCCTTATTACATTGTACTATGTTGTCCTAGGTATCAATATTCCAAAATCAAATAAATTGGATAGTTATATCACATTAAAAATTGTTCTTAAAAAGTAAAAAAAAATAATAATAATTAGTGGTTTTAATAAAATTTTGTGTATTAAGAAGCCAGCAGCCGCCGCGGTAGGGCTGCCTGCGGCTGTTTTAATGAGTCAAGCTTGAGTGCTTGAAATCATGATTAAGAATGCAGCTGCTGTTACAAATTCTAAATATGAGCAACTATGTATAAAACTGCTCCAGGGAACTTTTTTCAGGTTTTTACCTTCCGTTTCCGACAGGGTGACAAGGATTGGACCATTGACAAAAAAATTTATCTACAACCCATTAACGCTTTTTTATATTTCAAATTTTGAATTTTGAGGGAAGATTGATTTACCGCCCGTGTTCTATCCCTGCATTCCTTATTTTTAGACTTCGTAGTTGTCACTTTCATGGATGCTGTAGTAAAAGTTATATCTATATTACAAAGTTGAATGCTGTCCGTCTGTCTGTCTATCCGTCTGTCTGTCCGTCTGTCTGTCCGTCTGTATGTCCGTCTGTCTGTCCGTTTGTCTGTCCGTCTGTCTGTCTGTCCATCTGTCTATCCGTCTGTCTGTCCGTCTGTCAATCTCTCAGTCTGCCTGTCCTACTGTCTGTATGGCTGTCTGTCTGTCTGTCTGTCTGTCTGTCCGTCTGTCCGTCTGTCTGTCCGTCTGTCTGTCTGTATGTCTGTCTGTCTGTCTGTCTGTCTGTCCGTCTGTCTATCTGTCCGTCTGTCTGTCCGTCTGTCTGTCCGTCTATTTGTCCGTCTGTTTGTCCGTCTGTCTGTTTGTCTGTCTGTCTGTCTGTCTGTCTGTATGTCTGTATATCTGTCTGTCTGTCTGTCTGTCTGTCTGTCTGTCTGTCTGTCTGTCTGTCTGTCTGTCTGTCTGTCTGTCTGTCTGTCTGTCTGTCTGTCCGTCTGTCCGTCTGTCCGTCTGTCCGTCTGTCCGTCTGTCCGTCTGTCCGTCTGTCCGTCTGTCTGTCCGTCTGTCTGTCCGTCTGTCTGTCCGTCTATCTGTCCGTCTGTCCATCTCTCAGTCTGCCTGTCCTACTGTATGTGTGGCTGTCTGTATGTCTGTCTATCCGTCTGTCTGTCCGTCCGTCTGCCCGTCTTTCTTCCCGTCTGTCTGTCTGTTTGTCTAATCAGCTGTCTGACTGTCTGTCTTTATGTCAATCCGTCAAATTGTCTGTGTGTGTGTCTGTCTGGACCATATGATCTAGCTAATCGCTGGACCGATTGAGCTTTGCTTTTCAGAAAATATACTACTAAAATTTTCCTGGTGGATTGCAACCTTTACTACTACAAAGGCCACAATAAGCATATTTATAATTGTTGAGACGATTTAACATAATCTAGAAAGCATTGCATCTCTATAATTTCCCATTGAAAAGTAAGTCCATTTTTACATAAAGAAACGTCGTATATAATCAGAATCTGAAGACAGTGAATTTTAGGCATAAAGACTTTATAGTTTGACCTAAAATATCTGTTTTCTTTTATTTATGGTTAACGGATACGCCCACAGGGGCCTCTAGGAGAAAAAGGAGGAGAAAAATGTGTTGCGTAGAGATGGGATATTTTCCATGGGCGATTGGAGGGTTAACATAGGTATAAACCTTTGCCGGTAGCTTCACCGTAAAGTTGGACTGTACATGTCCAGCGAGAGTCTTAGGTATAGATAGACAGACAGACATCCTGTTACTTTTTATATGATGATGAATCCTGTTTATTTGTCAAGCTTAAATTGGAAGGATAGTTCTTATTAATACTGAAAATCATCAAGACGTTTATGTGTGTGTGTGTGTGTGTGTGTGTGTGTGTGTGTATATGTGTGTGTGTGTGTGTATGTGTGTGTGTGTGTGTGTATGTGTGTGTGTGTATATATGCACACACACACATATACACAAATAGAGACGATGGTTAAGAAAAGGGAAAAAGTTCCTATTTAAAAAGGGAAAGGACAGAGAGGACACACATATACGGTGAACTGAAATTAGTTTCCGAATGTGAACACATTTTCCTAGGTGTTTCCCAATCCTATCTCAATATTTGCAACTAGCTAAAAAACCTTCAAACTTCAAAAAAAAATCAAAATTTGAATGTATTAACGATTTATACATTATACATTCAAAGTTTTAATTTTTCAAATTTTGATTTTTTTTTGTTGGAAGTTTGAAGGTTTTTTAGCTAGTAGTAAATATTGAGATAGGATTGGGAAACACCTAGGAAAATGTGTTCACATTCGGAAACTAATTTCAGTTCACCACATATACACTAGTAATGGTTCTTCTTCAAAACAGTAAATAATTTGTATATTCTTGTCATATTTTTGCAATTCATACTCTACTATTTTTTTTTTGAGGGGGGGGGGGTGAATTTTTGTAATTTTTTATATAAGATTGTCCCCCCACCGTCCCAGAAATAGCTTGAAACCACTACAGGATCAGAAAATATATTTTTCCTAAAAACTTGGTAACCGAGATCTTAACCTTCAGACGGACGACATCGCCTTTTTGTAGTATAGATGGGAGATAAAAGATGAGTTGATTAATCATGCTATATCTAATAAATAATGTATTTTCCATACATAAATTTATATTTAGTGGAATTAGGTACTTTAAAATTCAATTTTCAATAAAAATAAATAAAATATCTGGTCTTGCTGTCCGCTGCACCATTGGGTTCTATTAAGGTACCTGTAGGTTTTTTTTTTGTGTGTGGAAAATCAGTAAAAAAATCTACCAAAATAGGTTGTGGCTGATACGATATCGATTTGCTGTTATTTAATCATTTATGACAATCATCCTAAAATATAAAGTGTTTTTGTCTGTAGCTATAGATCTCAATAAAGGCTGATCCGAATGAGTAATTCTTTTCGTGGGCTTTATACATATGTCTTGGGGTGGATTTAGGCTACTTTCCTGACAAAACCGTCCTTAAGGGACAAAGCAACTAGTATATTATATAACCCTATAAAGAAAAATAACCATATTTTTACACAAAAATTTTACTGGTGTTAGATTATATGGTTTGGTTGATATGTTTATGGTTTGCTAATTTTTAATTTTAAGCACATTGCATTGACACCCGTGTGTTCCAATTGACCCACTAGACTCTGTGTGTGCGAGTACGAGTCCTGGTCCCTCACATCATCCCTCACCACTAGTTGCGCCAGAGAAACCAACGTAGAAACACAACAGGTGACTATTACCAAGTGTACAGTATCTATCTATCTTTTTATATATGGAGAGTAAGAGTGTGTGTGTGTGTGTGTGTGTGTGTGTGTGTGAGCGAGGGAGAAACTCGGTAACGCGCGTAAGGCTGAAAAGGGAGCGCGCTCTAAATATTTATGTGCTTAGGTGTGTGTGTGTGTGTAAAACTTCCAGACGTTTAGACATATATTTAGCCGTTTCGCGCTCTAAACACACATACTTAACTAAATGGTACATTTTATATCATCAAAACTACGTGATTTTATAGTGATTATATCGATTTAAATAAAGAAAAATCGTTTTATAAGCATAAAACTTGCTTAATATTTTTCACAAATATTTTACTATTTCTTCATAACAGTTTACTGTTTTCTTTTTCGAGTTTAATGTTGTTAAATTCGTATAGCACTACTACTTTAAGGATCGACTCTTATTGTTTCTTATTTTAGAAGATAAAATATCATATAAGTATTTTTTCCTCAAGAATAACAAAAATAAACAATAAAACAAGAAATCAAAAAAAAGTGAAACTTATAAACAACATATGTATAATTGACGGACGCAGCAATTTAAGTGTTTCAATTATAATGTAGCTTTTGTTAAGCATTTTGAAATCTTTTGATATAAAAGATACTTAATGGCAATATTATTAGACAAAAAAATTAAATTATAGTCAGACTCAAAACTGTAAATAAGAGTGTTAAAAAGACGTAAATACATATTAGCTTTATTGTAGAAAAATCCTTTATATTGTGATTTATTAAATTTCTTTGGGGTATACTCCCTTTCGTGGCAACGCACCTTAAGAGGCGATTCTTTGTATTTCACAGTAGTTTTTCTCATATTTCTAGCCCCTGCGGGGCCAATTACCTAACTCTGTAGGGGCAATAACCTATATTAACATAAAATAACTTATAAAAAGCCATTTTAAAAATACGACAAATTTTTTTAAGGTAGGTTGTCACGAAAAGGACTTTTCCCTTTCTTTATCAATCAAAAACAAATTGTAAGGTGCCTTATTATTGCTGCGCAACTAATGAATATAACTGTACTTGCATGATACAAAGGGGCCTTTATAATGTCAACCATAGTGAAAGCTTGTTCATTTTACAGTTCTCACAAGCTAATTATTTTAACAACATATGGCTGAAAATTTTATAAATTGCTTTCATTTGATCAGCTAATATCCTGACAAACAGTTTTTTTTTAAAGTTTAGCTGTTACATTATATTGTTACTAGCGGCTACGCCCCCCTAGAGGGTAGAGGGGGGGAGGAATTCGTACCCTCACTTCAATTTTATTTTTAAAATAAAATTTTGAGGAGGTAATTTTTTTCTAGAGTCGATTCTTTTGGGATGGTGGTGGTACCCTTCCTCAATATAGTAATAAACACATATGACTTAAGAGAAGATACTCTGTAAAGGAGAATCATATTGGTTCATTGGTTACCGAGATCCTTCGGTACACACACATAGATAGACAAACAGACATAATTTTTTTTACCCTGTTAGAGGGAATTTAGATTTGAAATATTATTATGTTGTTATTGCTCCACTTTTTATTAACTTAATTGTCCTTGTTATGTAAATTAAAAGATTGATTTGCAATGTTCTAATACGAAAAATTAATGTTTAACAAGGATGACAACATCCATATAAGCGAATCTCTATAATTAAATGGTATAACAAAACTAACATAATTTAAAGGCATACACAAATTGTACATAAACGTGTTGCAATTTTGCTTAAATATTTGATGATGTTCAGGGATTTACTTACAGTTTAAGGACTTAATTATAGAGATGCTTCGCTCAAAATACTGTACCTTGTTGTACTAAGAATCAGTGTATGGACGTACAGACCCTAATTATAGAACAGCTTAGCATTTAAAATGTTGTTCTAAAAACAACAAGGCCATACAGTTTGTTTTGTAATTTAAATTTTAATTAATTTTACGACCATTTGAATTATATAATATATGTAAATAGTTGGTGTTTTGAAAACTGTAGCTATTCTATAACAAGGAACTGTTCGCATGTGGAGAAATAAAAAACAAAAATTATTTACTAAGATTTGAATATCATATCCTTGTAAATTTAAAACGCATTTTTTCTCTTCTATACCTAAGAAATGTAATATACATATTTATTTGGTAGTTTATATTAAAAACAAGGATGACAACATCCATAAAAGTGAAGCTTTATAACGGTAGGACAATTACGAACATTAACACTTGTAGAGTGTCAGAACTGAATAATCAGATATAAATGTATAAAAGCCGAAACAAAATTATAAATAAATTTGTTGAAAAACTACTTAAATACAGGATATTATATAGGACATATTTACATTTCTAGGACTAGATTATAGAGATGATTCGCTTATAACATTGTACTAGGAATCAGTAGTCCAAAAATCAGATCAATCGGATAATTTTATCACATAAAACTTTGTTGTTAAAAAAGTTAAAAGTCAACATGCTTCAAATGGACGTACGGACATTCTAGTAACGATTATAGAGTTGCCACGCTTTCTAAATCGTACCTAAATACTACAGGAATCACCAAACAAAGTTTGGTATTGATAGGAAAATTATAAACTTTTTTAAATTAACGAAAAGAGCTAACTGTCCGTGACGTACGGACGAACGGACGGATCGACACTAATTATAGAAAAGCTTCGCTTTGAATAAATCAATTTTTAATAAAAAGTATATACAATAGTTTTTTTGTGAAGCTATTCATAATTTATTACTTAAGAAATCAAAAAAGAAATCTCTCACAATTGCTCAATAAGAAAATTAATATATTTTGGGAATAATCGTCATAAGGATCAAATTGGATTGCAATTCAAATGGAAGTTCTGATATTAAATTCCCATAGTGTTGCTACGCATCCTAGATTATGCCTTATCATTATAAGAATATTCCTGAAGGCTTGAAGTAAAATCATAAATTGATTGGACATAATTCAATTTAAAATACAAGCATACAAACGGCCTAGATGTAGAAAATATTTGCTTTTGAAAATATAAAACATATAACTTTTTATGTGTTTTCTAAAGAAGAAAGTTAATATTTATTTTAAAGAAATGCAGCTGTGTGCAGGGATAAATGGACGAAAAATTAATATCTCCATCCCTAATTATGAAAAACTTAGGGATTTTGTAGGTTAAAATCATTAGTGAAAAAGTTTAGCCAATCATTTGGAGAAGGGGCAATTTTAGTTAATTGTCCCCGTATGTCTTTGATGTGTATGACACTTTTAATAAAAATAAAAATATTTTATATTTCTGTATAACTACAGTAGCGGCTTCGTCCATAGCCTCTTGGGGCTATGCCCCAAGAGGTAATTAATGGAAAAAAAATTAAGTACCTGGTGAGAAGCCCCCACTCCACCACTAATTTTAAATAATAGAAAAAAAATGGGGGGGATTTTTTCATTTTTAGAGGGGGTTGGGGGTGTCCCACCCCCAAGAAAATAGCTTAAAACCACCACAGGACCAATAGGTATATACCCTGAAGAGTAGAATCCAATCGGTTCAGTGGTTACCGAGATCTTAAGGGGACAGACAGACAGACAGATATCGTTCTACTTTGTATTATAACTACATATATATGGATATATTTTCATGATTTAAGTTGATTAAAATGATTTCGAAAAAAAATTATGCTTTTATTGTATCAACATTAAAATGTGTACAAAATATCAGAATTATTGATGTTTGGTTAGTCATGACCTTTTTGATAATACGTCAGAAAGGAGCACTTTTCATGATATTCGTAATAGTTATTTCTCGCATCGTATTATAAACGGCTTTCCGCGGATTTAGAATGTACAATTATAAGATTAAAACCAGTTTTTAGCCCCTAGGTGCCGTAGGCACGGGCTAAAAAAACTGGTTTTAATCTTATGATTGTACATTTTTATATTCGTAGAAAGCTGGATATAATACGATGCTAGACATAGTTTTTTCGTATGGATGAGAACCGGTTCCTATCCACCGGATTCGAATGAATACGAGAAATAAAATCATAAATACTTATATTAATAAAATAGCGTCATGTGTATGAATAAAATCTAAACAATAGCCTAAAATAGACACAAACCTTTTAAATCGTCAGCATTCTTATTTTTAAAATTTGTTTATAGGGGGAGGGGGGGGGGTATAGATTAAATTCTTGTCTATTGTCTTATCTCTGTACATAACTGTCAACTACGATGTTGGATATATATGAGAGAGAGAGAAAGTGTAGGATGGATGTCAGGAAATGGAGGGATAAGACAATGAACGATAAATTAATCTTCATTCCAAGAAATATGTTTAAATTGCAATAACCTTGTTAATAATCGTCTTTTGGTCTTTGACCTTTATATAATTATAAAAAAAAAAACTCGTCATAACACTATATATACTATTTTTCTGGTGTCTTCTTATTTTAAAGTTAGTATGTTTTTCAATCTATTTTTTAAAAAATTACACTATTTTAAGACATGAAGATATATTTCGATTTTAGCAATCATTTTCAATTTATTTTGTCTCTTGTAGAAGTGAATCAAGCAATATTAGCTTGGTCGTTTAAATTTTGGTGTAGAGTAAATTGTTATTTTAAAAAAAATATTTGTCGGTTTGTAGTTGCAGCGCTACTTTTGAGTAATTTACTTATATTCGTATCCCTGGAACACTGCTTAAATGGTCAGTTAAATTTAAATTGCCGAAAGAGTACACAGTTTCTCGGCGTTTCCTCATTCTATAAAAATATTAACTACTAGCTAAAAAACTTCAAACTTACAAAAAAAACATTGAATGTATAAACGATATATACATCATACATTACAAATTTAATTTTTCAAAGAAGGTGTATCAACTTTTTTTTTATAGCTAGCCGGTTCTTTTAGTAAGTAGTAGATGTAAAATTTTTCATAGAATTCAGATATGCAATCGGTTTTTTTGTAGACCTCTTATTTTTTAAGTAATTTAAGTTTTTTAAAAAAATAATTAAGTCGGTTTTAAGGTACTAAAACGCAACAAAATAAAAGAAGAAAATGGCCAGTAAGAACAAAAATAGTAAGATCTTTAATTTGACACCTTACTTTTAAAATTCTGTTGAGTAATTATTGAAAAAATCTATTTTTTTAACCTCGGTTTAATAAAAACTTTAGACCTAAATATTTTCTCAAACAGACATAAAAAACATGGGTTCATATATACCTTTAGAATCAGAAAAATATTACGAATCCATTGTAAGCAAAATTGAAAAAAATTTAAAAAATAAAAAAATTAAAAAATGGCCAATTGTATTTTTTGTTCTGGCAACACTATCGTCTTCCCTTTTTTACCCCCTCTTTACCCCCTTCCCATTTTTATACTCAATTCAAAAGTTAAGACGTTGCCTGTACAATATAATATGATATTTTCATATAATTCCTTTTATTGTAGTTTATATACTATATTGTAAACTTTTTTTTTCAATGTTGCTTACAATGGATTCGTAATATTTTTCTGATTCTAAAGGTATATATGAACCCATATTTTTTTACTTGTGAAATGATAAAATTGAGTTCAAAGTTTTTATTCTCGTGGGTTTAAAAAAAACGATTTTTTCAATAATTACCTGACAGAATTGAAAAAGTAAGGTGTCAAATTAAAGATCTTACTATTTTTGTTCATAATGGCCATTTTCTTTCTTTTTTTTGTTGCATTTTAGTACCTTAAAATCGACTTAATTTTTTTTTTAAAAACTTAAATTACTTAAAAAATAAGAGGTCTACAAAAAAACCGATTGCATATCTGAATTCTATGAAAAATTTTACATCTACTACTTACTAAAAGGACCGGCTAGCTATAAAAAAAAAAGTTGATACAACTTCTTTAGATTTTATTGTTGGAATTTTAAATCTTTTTTAGTTAGTAGTAAATATTGAGATAGGATGAGGAAACACCGAGGAAACTTTGTACATTATCCGCAATTCAAATTCAACTGACTGTATAAATATATTGGAATGATACACGGCAGCGATGTTGAAAAGAGACTATCCAAGGAAAAACACACAGCTCAATTTGTAGGAATATATTTCGATTAAATCACATCTAATCCTTGTCAACCTGCACAAAATTAACCATATTTCAAATATTTATAGTAAAATTAGATATATATTTTGAAAAAAATTAGGTTATTTTAAAGTATAGAAACAACAAAATAATGAAAAAGTGCTCGAAAATACAAAGAAAAAGTTAAATGTATTATAATGAATATGGTTATCCCTTCTATTATTCTTTACTGTACAAAGGTTTGTTTGAAACTGAGCAATTTAACCGCTAGTTTTGGTGTAAAGGGAAGGGGTAGAAGGGATGGGGGTTTAAAAGAATCAAAGTTCAAAAGAATGAAAGTTTTGTACTGTATGACTTTTGTTTTTTAAAAAATATTGCAATTAGCAAAACAGAAATACGTGAATGTGTTGAAAAGATTTTAATTTTACATGGAAGTGTATGAAAAAATGTCATAAACTAAACAATAAAGTATTAAAAAAAATTTTAGTAATGATTAACAACAAAGCAACAAATGTAAATTTATATTTAGATAAAAAAACAAGTAAAATTACAATTTTTTATTTAATCCATTTCTTAGTGTGTCAAATTTATTGATGTATTCAGCTTCCCGAATTTTTCTGTAGTTTGATGAATCCAGTTTGCATTTTTCTAAGACCGAAAGCTTCATGTTGGTCATGCTGTGTCCAGGTAGATTAAAATGTTTTCCTGTTGGGTATTTGTCATGATCTGTGCTTCTGACATAACCAAGGTGTTGGCCAAACCTAACTTTTAGTTTAGCTTGTGTTTCACCGATGTATTGAACAAATTTACATGCAGCTTTGTCACAGGAAATGCAGTAAACCACATTTTTACTTTCACAGGTAACACTCTCTTGTAGGTTGATGTAAATTTTCTTGTTATTTGAGCTAACAACTTTTTTACCTTCTTGAATATAGCTACAGGTATTACATCTTGGTTGTTGGCATTTTTTGAGGCCAGGTAAAGATCTCTGTTTTCTTGATGGTAATTTTGTCTTTACAAGGCGTGCTCTTAAGCTAGCAGATCTTGGCTGTCTGTAAGCAACCATGGGAGGGTGGGGAAAAATTTCTTGTAGGCGTTGGTCATTCAATGTCATAAATTTCCATGCATCCTTAAGTATTTTTGACAGTGGGGGCAATGATGGATGGTAGGATACAACAAAGGGTATTCTGTTTTTCTTCTCTCTTATCACTTTCTGAAGGGCTTCACTCCTTTTTAGATTTAAGGCTTTTTGTATGCTTGTGTTGATCAGTTTCTCGTCATAATTTCTCATCAGTAAAAATAGTTTGAGTTCATCTAGTCTTTTCATCAAAGTGTCTTCTTCTGAGCATATTCTAACTAGTCTGTGGCACAATGAATATGGGATATTATTTATTGTATGTGGTGGATGGCAGGATGAAGGAAGAAGATATTGCATTCTGTCTGTTGGTTTTCTATACAGGTCTGTAATGATTTTTTCGTTTTTTATGGTTACCAGAGTGTCCAAGAAGGGTATGCTACGTGAAGAATAGCAAAAGCAGTCATGTTGTTCAGTAATATTGCATGGGAAAGGGCAGGTGTAGCTGTGGGTGAATTTAATTGTAAATAATAATAAATAATATTTAATTATAAATATATTAGAATTTACAGTTAATATTTTCTCCAGATCAGAAGCTAATCAACCATCCCTAAGTATTTCAATGTTTTCCACCAATTAAAGTCGGAGAGGGAGAGGACAATGATGATAAAATTTAATCTAAAATTGCAGAATTTTTCACATTACATGCGGTAGGGGGCTGGTAATTTTCTCTTGGATTAGTTTTTCAATTTCTTTCAAAAGGAGTGGAAATTTAAAGTAAAAATGCAGTTTAATTAATCTTCAACTTTTTCTCCTTCGCTAATGTTTACCACCAAAACTTAAAATTTATTTTAACATTCATTGTCCTACCCCTGTATCATATCAAAGAATAGAAACTTTACTTTCTAATAATCTAATGACGTCATATAAGAATCATGGACTATTCTAATATGCCGTCATTCGGGATACTTCGGCCAAAAGTTTTAAAATTTATCCCTTTTTTATAGGCACTATAAAGAGCTTTAATGTGTTGTCATTTTATTAACATAAGACTCTTTTTTTATGGCATTTACTATATACAACACATTGTTTCATAGGATTGTTATATCCTTATAATAAAGTAACAGGATGTGTGTTTGTCTGTCTGTCTGTTTGTCTGTCTGTGCAAATGGATCTCGTTAACCGCTGAACCGATCGGGTTCTCCTTAACAGGGTAGCTTCTCATAGGCGTCCAAGGGGGGGGGTAATGGGGCGATTACCCCCCCCAAACGGTTTTGGGGGTGCCGTAGGCACCCCCAAAATTTTTTTCATTTTACTCCCCCCATTTAAAATTTACCCCTACCCTGGGGGTGCCGTAGGCACCCCCAACCATTTAGGAGGGGGTATTTACCCCCCCCCAAACAATTTTGGGGGGGTAAATACCCCCCCCAAAATAAAAAATCTCTAATAAAAAAATTTTTTGCGCGCTTCGCGCGCATTTTTAATACTATATATTTAATAAAATTTAAATTACCCCCCCAAAAAAATTTTACCCCGGGGGTAAATTTTGGGGGGGGTAAACTAAATTTACCCCTGCCAACAGTTTTCAGGGGGGGTAATTACCCCCCCAAGCAAATTTTACCCCCGGGGTAAAAATTTTGGGGGGGGTAAAAAAAATTTGCGGCGCGCTTCGCGCGCCATTTTACCCCCCCCCAAAAACGATTTACCCCCCCCTTAAAAAAATTTTACCCCCCCCAAAATAAAAAGCTTGGACGCCCCTGTAGCTTCTCAGAGGTCCCGGGGAAGGTTTATAACTATTTTGGAGGAGGGTACCACCACCCTCCCAAGAGAAATCACAAAAAAATCAAATTTTTTTACGAAGAGACTTGCACACAACATAGATAGGTATCATAGAAAAGTTACGTATTTTTTTAAAACAAACATTTAAAGTGCCACCAGAGGCCTCTAGGGGCGTAGCCATTAGTTCGATATATTGTACTTCGATGTTACACCAGAGTTTCATGTTCTCTGATAAATTGATGCTCACAGCTGGCTAAAATAACGATGCCCCCCATTCACCTTCTCTGATAATATATCCAGATCCACGTATATCCTATATCAATTATTGAAGCTGCTCATGGTTTTTTTTGTTAATGAATATAGCAAGGTAAGGAGGGTTGTCTGACACCACCCATTAGAGCAATGTATATGAAAAGGTAAAATTATTATGATTATAAAATACAGTAAGAAAGAAAGGAAACATTTAAAATTTGTCAGTATGTAATTAGTACTATAATAAAATGAAAGAAAAAGTATACACCCAAAACTATTATAATTTTATCAATTTTATCATATTATCGAAATTTCTTCACACTTTGCATTATATTTCAATTTTGTTAAGATCCCTACTGATCCCTACTATAAAAGCTAAAATTTTTGAAAATATATGTGTTAAATGACCATAATAGTTATATTTGTTGATACAAAATTACAGCAAAAATGTTTTACAGGGTTTTATGCTTTTCTCTCCTATTTTTAAAAGCGAAGCTTTTCTATAATTAGGGTCGGTCCGTCCGTCAGTCCGTAACGGATAGCTCTTTTCTTTAATTTAGGCATGTTAGAATTGTCCTATCGATTTTGCATGGTGATTCCTTTAATAGTTAGGTACGATATAGAAAGCGTAGCAACTCTATAATCATCACCAAAATGTCCGTACGTCCATTTTAAACATGTTGATTTTTTTACTTTTTCAACAACAAATTTTTATGTGATCTAATCATCCGATTAATCTGATTTTTGGTATATTGATTCCTGGGACAAAAAAGTATAATTTAATAAGCGAAGCAACTCTATAATCAAGTCCTAAAAATGTAAGTATGTCCATAAACATTATCCTGAATCAAGCAGTTTTTCAACAAATTTACTTACAATTTTGCTTTGACTCTTATACATTTATATTCTAATTATTCAGTTCTGACACTATACAAGTGTTAATGTCCTTTTGTCCCACCGTTTCAGTGCTTCACTTTTATGGATGTTGTCATCCTTGTTTTTTGTAGATTCCACCCTTTTTCTAAGTTTTTATGATAAGATAATGTATTTAATTTTTATGTAGTTATATGCTAAGGAATGATCAAAGAATTATTCTACTTTTAAACGTAGTTTAACAAAATTATAAAATTGTCAATCATCTTTCTTAGAATTCTATTTTCTTCTCGAACAAATTTGTATAATGCCCTAATTATAAATTGATTAAAGATAAATCCCAACATTTGTTAGTGGGAAATAACCCCCCCCCCCTCCGCCCCAACAATTGATTATGGCTGAAAAATAAATTTTATGGTAGTACATCATGACAAACAGTCTTACGTTGTTATGATAACAGCATAAAACCTTTACAAAACTCTATTAAGATATCTATAATACAAAGTAGAATGATGTCTGTCCGTTCGTCTGTCTGTCCATTAAGATCTCGGTAACCACTGAACTGATCGGATTCTACTCTTTAGGGAATATATCTACTGGTCCTGTGGTGGTTTTAGGCTATTTTCTTGGGGGATGTGACAACTCCAACCCTCCCCCCCCCCAAAAAAAATCCCCTCATATTTTTTTTCGAAAAGTTCGAAATTAGTGGGTGCACCTCTAATTTTTTATTCATTTATATTTTTTATTTCTTTTAATTACCTCATGGGGCAAAGGCTAGTGGCGAATCCGCTAGTGATATAAAAAGTAGACTGTGGATGACAGCTCTCCCCCCCCCCCCCCACCAAACATTACAAAAACGGGAAATTACCGACTAATCTAATAATATTGCTAACTACTTATAGTTGCACTTCCTATATAGATATTTTATGCAGATAAACTTCAGGGGGGTATAGGGTAATAATGGTTAAAATAATATACAACCCTCTCTTCCCCCCCAATACATAACTGCTGCTTAAAGATTTCTTGGTATAAATAATTATAATTGGATTAATTACTCCATTGTCCTACCCCTTTCTCCCTGTGAATAAGATAAAGTACTTTTGGGGGCAAAGTGACGAAGCATTTTAGGAACACGTTTATATTTTTAGCGCGGCAACTTTCAAACTGCAGCGTGTCTGCTGGTTTCACTTCCTGAAAGCAAGTTGAGTAAATGACGGATAGAAATTACGCAATATTTAATGGATTTGAAGAAAAACAAGGATGACAACATCCATAAAAGCGAAGCACTGAAATGGAAGGACAAACGGACATTAACGCTTGTATACTAGTGTCTGAACTGAATAATAAGAATATAAATGTAAAAGAGTCAAAGCAAAATTTTAAGTAAATTTGTTAAAAAAGCGGCTTCAAGGATAATATTTATGGACATACTTACATTTTTAGGACTTGATTATAGAGTTGCTTCGCTTACGATATAGTACTTTGTTGTCCCAGGTATCAGTATACCAAAAATCAGATCAATCGGATACTTAGATTACATAAAAGTTTGTTGTTAAAAAAAGTAAAAAAATCAACATGTTTAAAATGGACGTACGGACATTCTGGTAATGATTAAAGAGTAGCTACGTTTTCTAAATCGTACCTAATTACTATAGGAATCACCATGAAAAGTTTGAAATCAATAGGACAATTTTAACATGCCTAAATTAACGAAAAAGCTATCCGTTACGGACAGACGGACGGACGGACCGACCCTAATTATAGAAAAGCTTCGCTTTTAAAAATTACGCTCATTTAAAATATTGGGTTTTTATTATTGTTATGACCTGAAAATTTTATCTTTGAAAATAATTTTAAAACTTAAATTTTCTACTTTGAAGCTTTTGGGTGGATATTTAGTTGTTATTTAAAATACTACTAAATTGTTTCCTTATAAATCTCCCTATGAACCTGATTGTTCTTGTTATTTGTAGTATATTATTTGTCTTATCATTTTGTAATCCATTTTGGTTGGGTGACTTTTTTAAAAGTGTCATTTCAAGAGCAAGCCACTTTAGATATTGGGATGACAGGTTGGCCACTTTTTTTGGCCTTCCTGAAACTTTCTGTCAACTTTTTAAAACATGAAATTCTTTTCATAAGCATTTTAGCAATAATTACCTAATATTTTATATGAAAAAAGAACAGTAAAGTATTTTATGTTTTACTGATAGTTGTTTTAAAATAAAACAGATTTTTGAAAATATATCATAAAATTAAACATACGTGTTTGGTTGGTGTATATTTGCATGCATTTTCAGCAATGTTTCAAATTTTATAAATCTTTATCTATAATAATATTTCATCAAACAATTGTTATGTGTTACATAACTTTTTTAATTTTTACCTGCTTAAAATTATGAAAAACATTTAGAAAATTTTCCGTAGATTAAAAGTGGTCCTTTCGGAAGAAAATTATAAATAACTGCAGAGAAAATTCTTTTAATTAAAACAAACAATAAAATTAAGCATAATGTTTCAGATTGAATTTTAAATTAAGAAATCATGACAGAATTTGATTAAAGACCTTTCTTAATTAGGAATCTAGATTATTTTTGTTTGTGTGTTTGTTTACACAGAATGGTTTGTGTATGTGTGTATGTGTATGTGTGTGAGTGTGTGTGTGTGTGTATGTGTGTGTGTGTTTTAGTCACTTTTTCCACTTTCTCTTTTATGCGGGATGATTGTGTGTGTTTGTGTGGTGTGAGTGGTGTGAGTCAGTCATTTGGAATAAAAACAAACAAGGATGACAGTTTTCTTTGAGTAGAAAAGCACAAAAGTATTTTATTTTATAGATTCTTGAATATCGATTATAATTAGGCATTAGAAAATGTTGTTTTGTCTGACATTTCATTTTATTGCCATTATGATCAAACGGCCTGGATTTTCTGATATCTACGTTGACATATCACAATAGTAATTATAAATGTTAACTTAGATTAATCGAAAATATTGAATAGTAGTTACGCTCCCAGAAGAAAAAAGCGCAGTGCAGCACGTTTTAACAATTAAACCTTTTTTTGTGCAATAAATGGAAATTTTGGCAATTTCCCTCGAACCCAATGTGGACCACAAACAGATTTATGTACATACTTGTTTTAGGTTAGGTTAGCTAATGTATAAAAGATAATCTCCATAATTAGAGCTCCCAATAAATTTAAAGGTTAATCGGAGTTGGGGGGGGGGGGGGGGTTATGTGGTCAACTCGTTGGTAAGAGGAAAATTACTAAAATTTCACTAAATGGTTCGTAATTTTTACGCAAATGTCTCTTTTTTTTTGCTCAATTTTATCATTTTAAATTAAAAGTGCAACATAATTTGTGAAATTTCCCTAATTTTTAAAGAGTCATTTTAAAATAACATTGTACTACTATTTGCATGATAATATTAGGATTAATATATTTTAAAAATTAAATTTTGTTTATATTTCAGAAAATGAGGGCTTTCTTGATTTTCAGCTGTATCTCATCTGCCTTTGGATATGAATATTATCAATCAGCGTAAGTCTTTTTAAAAGCGAAGCTTTTTTATAATTAGGGTCGGTCCGTCCGTCCGTACGTCCGTCCGTAACGGATAGCGTTTTTCGTTAATTTAGGCATGTTAGAATTGTCCTATCGATTTCAAACTTTGCATGGTGATTCCTTTTATAGTTAGGTATGATTTAGAAAGCGTAGCAACTCTATAATCATTACCAGAATGTCCGTACGTCCATTTTAAACATGTTGATTTTTTAAATTTTTAATCACAAATTTTTACGGGATCTAATTATCCGATTGATCTTATTTTTGGTATATTGACTCCTGGGACAACAAAGTATACTGTTATAAGCGAAGCAACTCTATAATCAAGTCCTAAAAATGTAAGTATGTCCATAAACATTATCCTGTATCAAGCAGTTTTTCAACAAATTTACTTACAAATTTGCTTCAAATCTTTTACATTTATATTCTGATTATTCAGTTCTGACACTATACAAGTTTCAGTGCTTCGCTTTTATGGATGTAATTTGAAAAATATCTTATCATATAAAGACACTTAGATCAAGCAAATAAATAGCTAAGAGTACGTAAAGTAAGTTCCCCCGTTCGGAAAGGTTAGCTATGATATGAAAGATTAATTTCCTAGCTTATTAACAAATTTGAAAACAGATGAATTTTTTTATAATGTTATTTTTCTGTGCTAATACTTTTAAATGTATATTTTGTAATATGTAATAGGAATATCTTTTCTCGTATTCATTTGAATCCGGTGGATAGGAACCGGTTCTCATGAATACGAAAAAACTATGTCTAGCATCGTATTATATCCAGTTTTCTACGAATATAGAAATGTACAATCATAAGATTAAAACTAGTTTTTTTAGCCGGTGCCTTCGGCACCACGGGGCTAAAAAAACTAGTTTTAATCTTATAATTGTACATTCTATATCCGCGGAAAGCCGTTTATAATACGATACGAGAAATAACTATTCTAAATTACCATTCTTTTAAAAAGTTTAAGTTTTAATAAAGTTTCAGAAACTCTTTCTACTATCCTAAATACCTATACATGATATAATTATTGGGGTTTGGCCGGATATCCGGTTCGTTTGGATATACCCTATTTTTATATTTTAAATGGCTGTAATTCTTATTTTTGAAGCTAGATGAAAATTATTTTTTTAGAAAATGTTCATTTATAAGAATTTTTTTTATTAGAAATCTTACAACATAATTGTTGGCGGCGGCAGCTGTACCTTGCAGCTGCCAGCAGCAACAGTCAGTAGTCGGCAGCTAATTGCAGCCGTTTTTTATGAAGAATTTTTTTTTGCTACTTCAGTATCCGGTTTTCCGGCATTATAAATCAGCCGGATATCCGTCTCCGGTATCCGGCCAAATAATTATCCGGTTCAACCCTAATATTAGTTACTCCTTCCTTCTGATTTAAATTTTTTGAGTAAGAATTGTATACTATCAATAATATAACTCAATTTACTTGGAAATCAATTTCATATTCAAATCTTATGTTTCTACAGAATTCTAAATATTTCTAAGAATGCTTAAATTGGTGTAAACTTTCATTTTTGATTATTTTCGATTCATATTTCTTAGATTATACAATGTTTCTAAGAAAATGCCTTTTGAAATAACCATAATTTTTTGTTCTGGTTTAATTTACTTCATGAGTTTTTAAATATAAATTTAGAAAGAATCTATTTCTTTGTTTTATAGTTATCAAAGGTCATAAAAAACCTAAATATTTAATATAAAAAATTCTCCTATTTCGTTCTTTAAAATATTAATTTAGTGGCTTCGCCCCCAGCATTCAACAGCTCAATATTCATTATTAATCTTTAACATTTCTTCAATAATCAAAAAAGATTAAATAAGGAAACTTTTAAAAATATCTTAACATGAAAAATTGTGAAATTAATCAACAAGTTTTTTTATCATTAAATAAAGATTAAAGATAAAATTGTACACTTAGCAAATATGATTAATCACTTTATCATAATAATTCATTTTCAAATATTATTATTTAAAAAAAAAAAAAATTGGCATGATATAATATTTTTTTGTACATAAATCTATCTAAAATATGTGGATTTCTAGGCACTTAGCTAGCCCAATCAAAATAATAACGAAAAGGACATCCGTTAGACATTCAGCCCTTTTATCCAAGTCTTTGTTTTCAGTTATATTGTGTGAACACTCTAAAAAAACAAAAACTTAAATAAGAAGTTTCGACTTTAAATCCTTGAAAATTAAAAAAAACCTGCTGTGAACATATTCAGGAATAAAGGAATTTATGATTAATAAACTCTTCATTATCATATTCAAATGATTGCTAGTAGAACCTGTTAAATGTTAGTTAAAGAAAAATTTTTAGGATTTATTTAATTGACCCTGTCCTCTCCTTCCCGGGAAAAATTAAATTGTAAATATTACCATGAAAAATGGGAAAAAAGGATGATTTGTTAAAACAAACATATACAAGAAAGCAAGAACAATTTTATCAACAAAAAAATTTACTGCTTCCAAACTAACAAATATTGGCAGTAAAGTACTATACAGCAGAAAAATGGGTTATGTTTCAATTAACTATTATTAATGCATTTTTGAAAAAAAATTGAGTTAGATATGTAAACACTTGAAAAATCGGATCTTGGACAAAGTAGCTTCAGACAAAGTAGCTTCGGACAAAGTAGCTTCGGACAAAGTAGCTTCAGGACAAAGTAGCTTCCGGACAAAGTAGCTTCCGGACATTTACTTAAGAAAAGTAGCTTCCTTAGAAAAATAGAAAAAACCTCCTAAATGACAAACCTCCTAATGCGACATCTTTTAAGTAAAACCCCCTAAAAACTTTTCAAGTGATATCACATTTATTAAGTGTGAGGTAAGGGTCGATATTTTTAATGCAAGGTTGTATCGGGTTCGAAACCATGCCGTTGGGTAGCCAACACAGACTTTGGGACAACTGTCGGACGGATTTTCAAATTTCACCCTGTAGACAAATTTATTCAAGAAACAAATTTCGGTTTTGAATTTCGTCCCTGTGTGTTTTATCGCCATATTGGATTTTATTGTTCAACTTTTTTAACAGCAGTGGTGGATTTTATCCTTAAATTTGGAAGATTTTTTTATTTATTAACTTTTGAAAAATTTTAGGACGTTTTACTTAAGAAATGTCTACACAGAAAGAGAGACATAGAAAAAGGCATAAAGACAGACATAAAGACAGACAAATAGACAGACAAAATGACAGACAGACAGACAGAAAGGCGGACAGAAATTGTAAAAATTAAAAAAAATGTTAAAACGAATTAAAAATTATAAAAAAAAAATCGCCGAACCCTTTTTAGTAAAATCCACGATCCACTTTTTGTTAAAATTGTTAAAGTTTTGTTTGCTTTCAATAAAATTAGAAGTTAATGTACATTAAACATTCTTACATAGGTTAGGTTAGGTTAGGTTATAGGCAAGGGGGCCGAGCGCCCGCGGCTAGGCAGGCCAGGGGGCCGAGCACTGCGGCCATAACCTTTATTACTATTAGAAGCTACTTTTCTTAAGTAAATGTCCGGAAGCTACTTTGTCCGGAAGCTACTTTGTCCTGAAGCTACTTTGTCCGAAGCTACTTTGTCCGAAGCTACTTTGTCCGAAGCTACTTTGTCCAAGATCCGAAAAATCGGTACTCACATTTTTTTTTACAAACAAAAATAATAGATCCCAAGTTTGAAATGTAAAGTCATGGGTACAAATTTAGTGATCACGATTATTGACAAAATGAAAATTACAATCACTTCCTTAATGTTAAAATTTCATGTAGTTTTCAAAACAGAGGAAAAGTTATTTCCTCTGCTATTCAAGCTTATATATATCAAGTCTATTGAAAATTTTACAACAGATAAATCCATTAAAAATTCATATTTCATCAACACCCAAAATAAGTTCTAAAAAGTTTTTATAAAATGTATTTTTTCAAAGTTAATTTTTTTTAAGAGTCATAAAAAATTCCTATGTGCTCCTTCATGATACAAAAAGAATTTTTGCAAGAATATAATGTTTATGATATTAACATAGGTTATTAGCAGATACTGAATTTCAAGATAGCAGCTTTACTCTTAACCCCAAACTAATGGTCCACAGCCTTAGCAAAAGGGACGCCGACTCCCAGCTGGCATTCCTATCATTTGTGATGGCGCTGCTCAACACTGTTGTCAACATCATTGCTGCTGTCAACAGCAATAATAACAACAACAACAACAATAACAACAACAATGATAATAATAATAACAATCAGAATATGAATATGAATGAAGTTGAGAGCAAGTAAGGATTAATGCCTGTTTTTTTCCTTTAGCCTTCTAATTCTGTCAAATTTTGTCTTTTCTGTAACATAGCTAGTCGGGGTGTTGCCACTTTTACCACTGGCAAAATTACAACCACTGTGTTTTTGACAAAAAGGGTGTATTTTTGTCAATTTTGTGTTATGCTAGTCTTTAACAAGAATATAAATGCATTATGTCAGAACGGATAAAAATTGCTCTGACTTTGCTGCTATTTAAAATTATGCATAAATAGTTACAGTTAAGATTCCCATAACAATAATGCACTTTTACACATGTTTTGGACCACAGTTTAGTTATATTCATTTAAATTATTTAATATTCATTTATGCCACAATTGTTTAATTGCTATGCTTCTTTTTTACATATTGTCAATGATTTTTTTTTCATTTTTTGGGTCATATTTGGATTGATTGCCTTCCCGTATTCTGTCAACTTTCATCATTAAGCATGCTCTGCTTTGGTTGTTGTATTTATTAACTTTTTATATAAAAAGTTGCAGCATCCCAGTTTATTTTCTCAATATCTAAATTATTTCTCCAGTAAGAGCAAGGGACATAATAATATCAAAAGTTGCAGTATCCTTTACCACCCTAGTTTCCAATATTTTGAAAATTTCTCATAAAACATAAGATTAATAAACTTTGCATCATCTTACATAGCTTAGTTTACTTATTAAATTTGCCAACAACAGCAAAAAAACATTAGATAATTTTCTCATATTCATTCGAAACCGATTAATATCCGGTGGATTAGAACCAGTTCTCATCCATATAAAAAAAAATTATGTATAGCATCGTATGCACTTCCAAAATTTGTTATTCCCTCAGTTATAACACAACTTTGATTTAAAGAATTTTGATGACGTAATGACCTTGTTTTTGAGAGTTATTGGTTTGTCATGTTTGTGTGATTATATCCTTGAATTGATGAGTAATCAACATACCAACTTGATTCAAGAAATATTAAATTCTAGATAAAATTGAAGGGTGTTTCTTTTCAGCCTTATCCCTTTATTTGGCGTTGCGACAAAAGACCTAATCTTACCAAAAGACATAATCCAACAAAATGTCTATTTACAAAGACCTAAATGACATAAAACCTGATCCCACAAAAAGGTTAGGTTAAGATTTTTTTATATAACTCTTAAGATTAAGTCTTTTGTAGGATAAGGAATTTTGTTTTTAGGTCTTTTGTAATTAGGTCTTTAGTAGCAAGGCTCTACATATGTGTAGTGTAGTGTGTACCTTTATCTTTTAATTAGACTTGCAGCATATATACCAAGTAATGAATTTTTATGGATATTAAATGGATATTTAAGATAATATTTTATTTCAAACATTTTGTAATATTTTCTTAGATCAAAAACATAAATTTTATCCAAGAATTAGATAAAATATTCTTATTCAAATTTTTCCAGTTCATATTTCTAAATATTTGAAGAATTTTTATATTTTTATTTTTAATTTTTCTTGAGTTAAATATCTTAAATTATATCAAATCTATCTTAAAATATATTTTGATATTTCAAATTCATTTACTCAGAAATATTTAGCATTATGAAGTAATATTAAAACTTTTTAACGTGACTCTAGTCTCTAACCCCATTGTCTTTGTAATCCCCTCAATTTAATCAACCTAACCTATCAGGCGACAAAAAAAAAGTTTATGCCCAGAAATGCGAAGCAACAAACCCTAAGTGAGACAAATTGTAAAAAAAAAAGGGACTTTTTCTCTTGAAAGGGTTGTTGTACCTCCCCCAAAAATACTTTAAAAACATTTCTGGGACTAATAAAAAGTGTGGTGATAAAGGAGAGCCATATGGCTCAGCCTATTTAATGAGTACTTTGTCAATATCTCTTATTTTCCACTTTGTAAATCTCCCATCCACCTTTTATAAATTTATTACTAAAAGGCTTAAATGGGAAGGACAACTTGGTTAGAATTAATATTTAGTATCTACAATTTCCATTTTAATATTCAAAATTTGTAGAGGCAGGATTTCATGCACTTTTTAGAAGGGGGTGGGGGGTGTGATTTAACATCCATCGTACATACATAGCTATCTCTTTTACTAAATGTAAATTTAAGTGGAAGAGTGGAGGAGGCGGATAGTCCAATGGCAAAATAAAAGGATTGTTTCTGTAATTTGTGTGCTTATAATTTTACATTAATTACAAGATAATGTTAAATTTTTATGTATAATTAGAGGTAGAATAAGAAATTCCAACAGAAAAAAAACAGTGAAAAATTTACATAATTCAGAACTTGAAACATACATAATCATATTTCTAAAAATAAAAATAGGAAGGTATCCAAAAATAAAATTGAAGGTTTATCCAAATTTGTTATTTATTCTATTCTTAATTAATAAACTTTCTGGATTTTATTACTATGACACCATTTAAAAATTTAATTTACCTAATTTTTCACTGCTTATGGACATTATAGTTCTTGTTTTTGAGAATAATTATCCTATTTTTTAAAATTGCCTAAATCTGGTGTAGAATTATTATGAAGGTCGTCATAAGTATTATGCAAACATCAACTTACGCAGGAATGGGACAATGGATTTTGAATTAATCCTCCCTAAAATTCTCATGTGAATTTATTTCTTAATAGTTTTAGATGGTGTTATGAATTAATATAATCTTTATCTTCCTGAGAATAAGTCATTTTGTTATCTGCATGAAAGTTACGGGGGTTTGGCAATGGATAATAACTCAATCTTGCAATATTACATACTAGCGGCTACGCCCCCTAGAGTCCTCTAGGGGCACTTGAGGAGGGGAGAGTCGAATTTGATCACCCAATTTCTTCTTTTATATTTTTTTTTTGGGGGGGGGATTTTTCATTTTTTGGGGGGGTTGGGTGTGTCCCACCCCCCAAGAAAATAGTTATAAACCTTCCCGGGACCTATGAGAAGCTACCCTGTTAAGGAGAACCCGATCGGTTCAGCGGTTAGCGAGATCCTTCGGTACAAACAAACACACAAACACACAGACACACAGACATCCTGTTACTTTAGTATAAGTGGGAAGTTTTTTTGGGGTTTTTGATATTTGTACTGTTCAAATTTAATGCATCATACATATCTTTGCAAGCAAAGTTTATTTTGTCAATTATCAGTATGGAATGAATAACATGTCCCTATTATGGAGTATTTACGCTTCGAACAACAATAAAGACATGTTTTCTTTCTAGAAAACATTATTCTTTTGAATTGACAACCAACCACTTACCACTAAAAGTGTATTTAGTGGTTATAATATTTACTTTTTTTAACAAAGAATTGCGTCGAATTTTAATAGTGAATTTATGTACAATATGATTTTTTACAGATATTAACCAAAAAAACAAAGAAATGGGCGTTTAGATGTCTCATGCCCCCCCCCCCCCTTATTTCAAATCTAAATTTTAAAAAGAAAAAGTAAAAAAAAACATAACGGTTAGCGGTTTGCGAGAATCTTCGGTACAGACCGACAAACGCACAGATAGATATACATGTATCCTGTTACTTTTATATAAAGTTTTCTTGTTTGTTTTTTTAGTTGCTTAATTCTCGTTTTTAGTGAGATAAAAAATTCCTTTTTTTAAAATGAAATTTTACAGATAATACATAAAAAAGTATTGTTTCTTTTATGTAATAAAAACAACAATAGCTATTTGTTTAGAAAGTGCAGCTACTCGATAATTAACTACTAGGGTCAAGTTATATCATCGTCGTGTAATTTAAACGGCTATATCATCCTTGCAACAAAATACAAACTTTCCCATATATTTTCCCATTTTAATGTTTCTCAAATATCTGTATTTCTATTTACTGTACTTTTTCTTTTAAACATTTATGTTTACTGCGCTACTTATGGACATTATAGTTTTTTTTTTAAATTTGATTTCAACCATAACTTTTTTCATAAAAGATCATAAAAAGTAAAGAATAGGTTTATTGTCTATTATTCTTAATTTTTACACTTTCTCTTTTAACAGACAATTATTTTTAACATGACTAATTATCCTAATAAGCTAATTGTTAAGCCTTACTGTTGAGTTGCTAATCTACTCTATAAATAGAGTCTGTCTGTCAGTAGGTCAATCCGTCAGATTGTGTGCACTGCTGATGAAAGTAGATCAAATTATTGGTGGAAATGTTTGAACACTGCTAGTTTGAAATGTTTAATGAATAAAGCCAACAAATGAATGAACGTGTTTATGAAACTTTGGGTAGCAATATGATTTAAACTCCAATGCTAATTTACATCTTATGAGTTATTACTTAAATTAAATCTTAAATCTAGTTTGATTTCTCAATACTAAATACAATCTATTTAGCTCGGAGGGGGGGGGGGGGGGGTGAAATATAGCTTGTTAAAATGTAAACAATTATAAGATGTATAATTGTCATATAAAGAAAACCACATCTAGAGGTGTTTATACAATAATACATATAAGCAAATGAAGAAAATTGCTAGCCTATATCTGACAGCGCAGCTACTCCATTCCTTGTGTTTGTACAAACGATGAAGCAGCTTGTAGTGCCTATAAAAATGACGTCACACAATTGTAATAGACCAAATGTAGAATGTATATAGCACTGTCATTGATCATATTGTATGACGTCATTTTTATAGGCACTATAAGCTGCTTTACATACGTCATACTGTTGTAGTATTGAAGTAAATTGAAAAAAGCTGCGTACCAATTGTGTCCTTATATGATTTATTTACAATACCTACTAAAAAGTTGTCTTGGAAAGCAAAGTTATTTACTCTTTTAAAGTTCTGTTTTCCCTTATCTCTTTGATGCGCTACTTTTAAACAAATTAAAAAACATTTTTGCTTTTTTATGAAGTTTTTTGCTATTATGCGGCAAAACTTCGCAGTTTTTAAGAAACACCAAACCACATAATCTTAAGCTTAATAATACTTCTAGTACTTCTAAACACAGAATTACAGAAGTTGTGGCTTACATGCAGTAAACAAAATATCTTTTCCTTTAACATTTCCGCCAATCAAAATTTAGCATTATATTCTTTGCTTCAAAATTAAGAATTTTCTCTTTGTTATAATATTTATTCCAAAGAGTTTATTTATTTTGTATTATTTTGCTTCAAATTTTCTTGTGTAAAATTGACTGTAATGCATAAACATTAAAGTGAAGGTTATAATAACTACAAACTTAGCAAAATCTTAATTTTGATACCGTAGCATCTCTTTAGAAGAGTGTGACAGTTACAGTCAAACACCTTTTTGTAAAATACAGCTTTATTTTCTTAAAAATTTCTAAAACATAAATTCTTTAAATAGAATTATGCATTTTAAAGAGCCTAATCGGTTCAGCGGTTACCGAGATCTTAAGCTTCAGACAATCAGACAGACATCGTCCTTCTTTGTATTATAGATTTTTGGCTTTTCATGCCACGCTACTTAGATAAGGACGTGATTGTCCTTGTTATGATGAATATCCAATATCTAATAATTGTTATAAATCGAGAAATTATACATTCTAAAACCAAATCTAAATTATTCAAAATTTTATGGAAATTCCAAAAATTTTCTTCAAATCTTTCTGGGACATTCGAGATAACATTGATGATCAGCAGTGACAGATTTTCAGTATTTTAATCTGTTTTCTCGTATTCATTCGAATCCGGTGGATAGGAACCGGTTCTCATCCATACGAAAAAACTATGTCTAGCATCGTATTATATCCAGTTTTCTACAAAAATAAAAATGTACAATCATAAGATTAAAACCAGTTTTTTAGCCCGTGCCTTCGACATCTCGGGGTTAAAAAATAATAGTTTTAATCTCATAATTGTACATTCTATATCCGCGGAAAGCCGTTTATAATACGATGCGAGGAATAACTATTAACCATCTAATGGTAGTTAATATTTTTTCATTTTTAGTCAATATAGTTTGTTTTAATATCGTCCGAGTAATCTACATTATAAAATTGAAATCTCATGTCAAGACTCTGCGCCAAATTAGCTAAATAATCAACATTCTCAAATATTTACAAAAGCCTTGCAACACTCGCTTGATATCTATCTATCGGACGCAATGACAAATTCTCTAAACGAAGAAAAGCTTTGATTTTAAAACTTTCTAATTATTTGTATCCGTGTTTCTTCATTTTAAATTTGAATTCCAAACTGGATTATGGAGTCTGATAGAAAATTTTGGTCGGATAAAGGAAATAAGGTTATAAAATTGTGATTTTACATAAAGGCTATTTTTTTGAAATGCATTATTAGAACAGCGTTTTGCAATGAAGATAGGATACTCAATTCCTGTAATGATCGATGTTGGATAATACTTATGTAAAAGTATCATGATGTGTGTCTGTCTCTCTTTGTGTCTGTATGTATGGAAGGATCTCGCTATCCACTGAACCTATATAGTTCTATTTTACAGTGAAGCTTCTTATAGGTCCAGAGAAGGTTTATAAAGCACCCTAACCCTCCCAAGAGAAATCGACCCTAGAAAAAAAACCACCTAAATTTGAAGATTATATCAAATTTATCTAATACCTAAGAATTGGGTTAAGGTTAAATTATCGTCCTTTATACTTTTACTGAATTTGAATTAGCCTTTGCCTAACCATGCATATAAAATTTTCATATAATTCTACACATCAATACTCAACAATTTAAAGCAGGGAGAAAGTGATAAGAATTGTATGCCTTTGTATAAAAAAATATATTTATTGAAAAGCTTACGATATTTTCAGCGAATTCATGTATCACACCATATTATAGACAGCTTTCCGATGATATAAAATGAAAATTTTAAGATTAAAACCAGTATTCGTACAAAATGGATATAATACGATGCGATACATAATTTTTATGTATGGCATACAACAAGTTCTAATCCTGTGGGACATTAATTGGTTTCGAATCCATTCTGGAAAGCATTTTCAATTATATTTTTTTAGCAATTAGACATAACCACAAAGAAAAAAATTTAGGCTTCCAAAACTTAGCTAGAATTAACCCTTTTCCCCTGAAATACATGGATTATACTATTGTGCAATATTTTACCTCTAAACACTGGGTCATACAATACTCCACAATTTTACAGGGTGACCCATACATAATTTGCAAGAAAAATTATATTTAAAGGGTGACCCAAAACAAAGTTGGCTAAAGTTACATAAATTAACAATCAATTAAGTAAAATTAATTTATCTAAAGACAGGATAATACTAATGATTTTTTTACCGTAAAATATATGCGTTGCCCCAGTCAAAAACTAAGAAAATAAACTAAAATTTTTTTTGTGAGTCAACCTGTACTTAGTATAACATAATCATTGTCAATATTAATGATTTGTGACGTAATGACAATAAATATTTAACGGAATAAACAAATCTAAAATTGAAATAAACAAATAAATATTTTCATTTGACATAAATTGAAATTATTGATTTGTTTTAAATAAATATTTTGTTATTGTGCCATATGCTAAAAATAGACTTTTTTGAAATAATATTTTAAAATTTTTTTTATTGAACAATATATTAATAAAATATTATAAGATGGAAAAAAAATGTTATGTTAAGTTCAAAAGAACAAATATGTTTTGAAGTATAAAGGATCCAAAAAAAAATCCACTAATAAAAGTTTAAAACCATCAAGTTTTAATTGATTAAATTTAAGATCTGACACTATGTAAAAAATATCGAAATTTTAGACTTTTAAATGTTAGTTTCCTGTTTAAAGATTGTAGCGATTATGACTTAATAGCAGCAAAGTTTTTTTATATAAATACAAGTTCTCCATTTTTTAAAAATCCTTTAAAATTTCGCCGTAAATTTGGAGCATTTAGATATTTGGTCTGGTGCACAAATGTTTTTACGCAAATAAAATGAAATTGATCTTTAGAACAATAATTCAGATGCTTATGCTGTGCTTCATTTCAGATCATAAACAAGAATAAGACTTGACATTACAAGTGCAGCATTTTTATGGATAATCTATTCACTGTAGAAGCCTTTAACTGTCGCCATATTGATGTTATTAATATATTTTTCATTACTACTAGAATCCTATAAATACCACATAGATCCACTTTGATAATCAAGTTATGAAAAAGTACAATTTTTTGGTAGAGCAACTGAACGAAAATTGACACGAAACTAATATTTTATCCTATTATATAAAGTAGTAAGCGGTTTTTGTCTGTCCTGATGGATCTCGCTAACCGCTGAACCGATATTGTTCTCCTTTACAATTAAGCTTTTTATAGGTCCTGGGAAGGTTTTAAACTATTTGGGGAGGGTTTCTTCACCCCCATCCCCCCCCCCCAAAAAAAATATATTTTTTTACTCTTTTGAAACTCAAATTTAAAATTTTAAGTGTCCCTAGAGGCTTCTAGGGGCGTAGCCGCTAGTATAATAAAAAGAAAAGCAAAATTTTATCAAATATTGATATAAATCTTTGACTTCCGTTTATATTATGAAAACTAGAAAGTTATTTGCAGAGTGGCTTTGTTTTTAATAAATTAGAAACGTGATCGGTTCGGTCCACTGAATTGATAAACAGACATAGATAGTCAGATAGAAAATAGATATAAGATAGTTAGACTGTAGATAGTTAGATAGAAAATAGATATAAGATAGTTAGACTGTAGATAGTTAGATAGAAAATAGATATAAGATAGTTAGACTGTAGATAGTTAGATAGAAAATAGATATAAGATAGTTAGACTGTAGATAGTTAGATAGAAAATAGATATAAGATAGTTAGACTGTAGATAGTCAGATAGAAAATAGATATAAGATAGTTAGACTGTAGATAGTCAGATAGAAAATAGATATAAAATAGTTAGACTCTAGATAGTTAGATAGATAGAAAATAGATATAAGATAGTTAGACTGTAGTGTAATATATAGCTCGTCGTTTAGTAAGTGATGTGTTCGAATCAAGGCAAAGACTGCGACATAACTTAAGATGTAAAAAGTTGAACCTTCTTCAACTATGCCAGACCTGAAACAGGCATAATTCAATGCCATGCACAGTTAGAACTTTCAAACAAAGGTCGTGAAATCAAAGAGTTGATTGTTTGCAATAGTTGAGATTTTAGTGCGCATATATAAAGAATATGAGACTTAACTTTATTAAACAGCTATAAAATAAAAATTAATCAAAATTAAATATAGAAACATAATGAGATAAAAATAAAGGAAGAACACTTAATAACTTAATATCATAATATAACTTTATGATAATTATTATTATTTGGTTAATTTTAAGATTATTGCATGTTTAATGGTTCATAGGCAATTATATAATAATAACATCATCAAATACTTTAATTACGAGATACAGAGATGAAACAAATAATAATTTATTTTCATAATTAACTAAAGCACATATATATTCCTTTGAAATATATTTAATAAATCCTGTCCTTCTTTTCGTTTGGGTTCTTTTTTCTCAATACCATCTTGTAAGAAAATACCATAATAATTTCTTTTCTCGTATTCATTCGAATCCGGTGGATAGGAACCGGTTCTCATCCATACGAAAAAACTATGTCTAGCATCGTATTATATCCAGTTTTCTACGAATATAGAAATGTACAATCATAAGATTAAAACCAGTTTTTTTAGCCGGTGCCTTCGGCACCTCGGGGCTAAAAAAACTGGTTTTTATCTTATAATTGTACATTCTATATCCGCGGAAAGCCGTTTATAATACGATGCAAGAAATAACTATTATATTTTAAATATTTAAGAAGCAGCGATGAAGAGGGCAATGTTGGTTAAATTAATTTTTTTTAGATTCGCTAATTTTATCGCGTACTAAAGGAAGATTTGTAAATTATTATCCATTGTTCTATCCCTGTATCCCTGATAATAAGGAATTGATAATAATTTCAAGCATGGGGTAACTTGGCGTACTCTATTTTAAATTTAACTGTATTATTTTATGCCTTTTTTTTAGTCAAGAAAAAAATATTTTTAACTATTTTAATTAGAACATTTTTAAATAGAATATCTTCAAATATATGCATTGAATATAATGTGATATCATAATTAAATTAGACCTTATTGTTTAAATTAGTCAATTTGCAAATCTAACTTTGATTTTCTTTATGACTATATCAGACTGACTGACAAACGGACAGACTAAAGCAAAGTTAGTTATAAATAATAATAATTTTGTGCTTTTTTATATTTAATATTTGTTTATCTTTCAGAAATCGTCAGGGAGACTTGGTAAACCCCGAAGAATCTTTGTTTGACAGGTAAACTTAACTTGTTAGTAGCCTCGTATACTAGAGACATTAAAATTAAAACTGCCTCTCTATCTACACTATAATAAAATTGTAGGTGGAATGCCTTGGCCCTTAAACAGGCGTAACTTTCTACCATGCACAGTAAGGAATTTTAGACAAAGGTAGTGCAAGCAAACGGTTGGTTGTCTGTTAGATGTTACCTAACCTAATATCCGTGGGTGTTAGAGTATCGTGTCCCGTAGATGTTCTGGATGATCACTTAAAATCGAAGGAGAATCCCATAATTTTTGATCCTCTCTATTTAAAGTATTTTTTCGTATTTTGTTCGGTCATTTTCTTTTCTCATATTGATGTGGAAATATAAAAAGTACACTAACACTACAATATTAGGGTTTACATCCTATTATATAAAGTAGTAAAGGTTTGTAGTCACAAGCTTAAGATTTCAACTCATTGAGATTTCCATTATAATAAAAAGATATGGAAAATTTCCTGCCATAACCTTTCTTGTCTTACTTTATTTTTATAAATTTTTCAAAAATTATCATCATTTAAAAATAGACAGTTTACTCCTAAGAAACATGGTGGCATATAATTGTGTTGTCATGAATTTAATTCTGTCTTTTCCTTGGTGTTCCTTCACTTTCACACATGCAAACTAAATGAATCTATCAGAACTGCATTCTTTTGTTACATAACCTACACTTTTCCTTCCCTAGGGTGGGTTGGTGGAGGTGGTTTAACCCATACCCCCCTTTCAATTGAAAGAAAAGTAAAGAAAATATTTTTTTGGGGGGAGTGGTCATTTTTTTCTAGGGGCAATTTCTCTTAGGATGTTGGCGGTACTCCCCCCCCCCCCCTCCCCCTACCTAAATTAGTTATAAAACATCCCAGGACCCATGCAAAGCTACACTGTAAAGGAGAATCATATCGGTCCAGCGGATAGCAAGATCATACAATACAGACAGACTCAAAGACTAGGGTTGGGCCGGATATCCGGCTGATTTTTAATGCCTGATATCCGGTAATTTGCCGGACATCGAGCCTTTGCCAGATATCCGGCCGGATACCAGATATTGAAACTATCCGTATACCGGATATCCGATATTCAGCACAAAAAAGTATCCAGCCCAACCCTATAGAGACATCATGTTCCTTCTTTATAAGGATTGTGTCTTTCAAAAAATGGAAAACACATGTAATGCGCATGTGATAATATGTGGATGTGAATGCCCAACCTATATGTATTCAGCTGGTGTGAAATCATAGGTTACAAAATAGGTTAGGAATGCTTATGAAACAAATTTCAATGGTATCCCTGCAGGGATAAAAATACAAAAAAAAACAAAGACAATTATGTAGCTAAGCAATAATAATAGATTAGATGAACAGATGAACACTAAAGTTAAATAAATGAATTAGAAAGACATTAACTGGTGTTTTTGATGGTTCTACTGTTATAGGATTGGAGCAATCTCTTTTCAAACAGTCTTGTTTAATACTTAAATAAATATTTACAAAAAAAGATAAAAAATGCTTTGAGTTTTGAATCTAAACATAAAAAGGAGTAATGTCAAATGACAAAACAAATCTATCAAAAATTTCATAAAAAAGGTAAAAATTTAAAAATTAAACAGGATAGACAAATGTGGTACTATAATCTATGTCTTAATTCACTAAACTAATATATCTATTTATTGTATATTGTATATTATTAAACTAAAGCACTATTATTTTAGATTCTGACCCTCCAAACTAATATATCTATAGTTGGATAACTTATTACTAGTACTATTTTTAAGAATATTGTCCCTCTAAACTAATATATCTATAGTTGGATAATATATTACTAGTACTATTATTAGTAATATTGTCCCTCTACACTCATATATCTATAGTTGGATAACTTATTACTAGTACTATCATTAGTAATATTGTCCCTCTACACTCATATATCTATAGTTGGATAACTTATTACTAGTACTATTATTAGTAATATTGTCCCTCTACACTCATATATCTATAGTTGGATAACTTATTACTAGTACTATTATTAGTAATATTGTCCCTCTACACTCATATATCTATAGTTGGATAACTTATTACTAGTACTATCATTAGTAATATTGTCCCTCTACACTCATATATCTATAGTTGGATAACTTATTACTAGTACTATTATTAGTAATATTGTCCCTCTACACTCATATATCTATAGTTGGATAACTTATTACTAGTACTATTATTAGTAATATTGTCCCTCTAAACTAATATATCTATAGTTTGATAATATATTACTAGTACTATTATTAGTAATATTGTCCCTCTACACTCATATATCTATAGTTGGATAACTTATTACTAGTACTATTATTAGTAATATTGTCCCTCTAAACTCATATATCTATAGTTGGATAACATATAAGTACTATCATTAGTAATATTGTCCCTCTACACTCATATATCTATTGTTGGATAACTTATTACTAGTACTATTATTAGTAATATTGTCCCTCTAAACTCATATATCTATAGTTGGATAACATATAAGTACTATCATTAGTAATATTGTCCCTCTACACTCATATATCTATAGTTGGATAACTTATTACTAGTACTATTATTAGTAATATTGTCCCTCTAAACTCATATATCTATAGTTTGATGAAACCACAGCATCTTTATTATGAACTAGCGGCTACGCCCCTAGAGGCCTCTAGTGGCACTTTAAATGTTTTTTTGTTCAAGTCTCTACGATACTTCTAAGTGTTGCTTTCAAGTCTCTCAAATATTTAATTTTTTTTTCTTTTTTTGTGATGGAGGGTGGTGGTACCTTCCCCCAAAATAGTTATAAACCTTCCCTGGACCTAAGAGAATCTTCCCTGTTAAAGAGAAACCGATCAGTTCAGCAATTAGCGAGATCCTTCGGTACAGACACACAGACCAACTCACATCCTGTTACTTTATTATAAGGATACTCTAACTCTAAACCAACACATCTATAGTTTGATTTAACTAAAGCGCTCTAAACTAATATATCTATTGGTTGATGACACTAAAGCACGAACTCAGTGACCCTTTGTCATTCACATTGCACATTAGAATTAGGTCGCCATTTTTTTTAATTGTACAGTTTATTTATACCATAAAGATTAAAGATTTATAGCAAAAGAAAAAAAGGCTTATTAAATTTGTTATGGCTTAAATATCTTTAATTATAAATTCATAAACTTAATATCAATATAGCTCATAATTAAGTCAAAAATAGCAAAAATGCTAAATGTATACCTAATAAAATATTTTCAGCTTTGCGATATGAATTTGTGGACAAAAGTGCAAAGTTTGATAAAGATCTGGCTATTCTTTCATATGTTTGACACCAAATATAAGTTGTACATTATTTGGAATAAACTCTTGGCGGATGCTTTTGTTATTTATGCCTTTATCTTTTTTTTCATGCTTTACTTTCTTTTGCGCAATTCTTGGGAAAACAAGGACAATTGTGTCATAAATAGCCTTGCAATATTATCTATAAAACAAAGTAGAATGATGTCTGTACGTCCGTCCGTCTGTCCCTTAAGATCTCGGTAACCACTGAACTGATCGGATTCTACTCTTCAGGGAATATACCTACTGGTCCTGTGGTGGTTTTAGACTATTTTCTTGGGGGGGGGGACACCCCCAATCCCCCCCAAAAAACAAAAATCCCCCCCCCCGTTTTTTTTTTACGAATTTTGCGAATTTCTTATTTAATCGCAAATTTGCGATCCATTCGCATTTTTTCTGCTGAGTAGGTAATAGAAGATGTAATTATACCTCTTGGGGCAAAGCCCCTAAAGGTATAATTACATCGAAGCCGAAGTTTATTATGAAGTAGTAAGTTGTTTGTTCGTGTATGTTGTTACACATTTTTGATGAAAGTTTAAGTTTAATCCAGGGTAGTTTTATGGCTGTTTGGTGCCACCTTTTCAAATAAAAAAAGCAAAAAATCGAACTATCTGTCTATCATCTGTCTATCTGTCTACCTATCTGTTAGTCTGTCAGTATATCTGTCTGTCTGTCTATATTTCTGCCCTTCTTTCTGTCTGTCTGTTTATCTTCCTATCTAACTGTCTATGTGTCTGTTTGTCTGTCTTCTGTGTATGGTTGTCTGTCTATCATAAAATAATAAGAAAAAAATTGAGAGTTACCAACTATTTTCACTTTTCTAGCTGCGAAACTTATCATTTGATTGTTCTTGTTTGTTGATTTAAAAGAAATAAAAAATATTAGTATTAATATTCCAGAAATAAAGATCAATAGATCTTGAATATTGACGTAAATTAGATTTTTATCAGGATGCTATTAGAAGTAAGATATTAATATTCTGATGGAATTAATTAATATTTTTTTTCTCGTATTCATTCGAATCCGTTGAATAGGAACCGGTTCTCATCCATACGAAAAAAACTATGTCTAGCATCGTATTATATCCAGCTTTCTACGAATATAAAAATGTACAATTATAAGATTAAAACCACTTTTTTAGCCCGGGCCTTCGGCATCTTGGGGCTAAAAAACTGGTTTTAATCTTTTAATTGTACATTTTATATCCGCGGAAAGCCGTTTATAATACGATGCGAGAAATAACTATTATTGATTAAAATCTGTGATTGGTTTTCTTTGTAAACGTAGCCACTTGAACAAATATATATATATATATGTTTTTGTAAACGTCATACATATTGAAATGTATACTGGCCTGCAATTGGTAATTTAGTCTTTGTATTGGCCATTTGTATTGTATTGCGTCATTCTTTATATGCGATATAAAGAGCTTAATTTAAAGCCTTAACTTTTAAACGTGTTCACTGTTCATATATTAACTAAAACTAGCGCAACTATTCTATAATTCATGTGTTTCAGACTGTTGGGACGTGAGGCTCAGGCAAGAATTATCGACAGTGTTACATCATGGGCTCATGCGAAGGCTAAGGTATCCATTTGTCTTTCAATCTATTCTGTCAATCTATCCATATATTTCATAAATCTATTTTTATCTATTCTGCCAATCTATCCATCTTTTATATTAATCTATAAATCTATCCATTTATACTATCAATCTATCTATACTATCAATCTATCCATCTATACTATCAATTTAACCATCTAATCTATCAATCTATCTGTCTATTTTTTAAATCTGCCCATCTAATCTATCAATCTATCCATCTGTTCTATTCATCTATTATATTGATGTATCGATCCATTTATCAATATAACCATTTATTCTATCAATCTATAAATCTATTCTAACAATCTATCCATCTATTTTATCAATTCTATCCTGAAGTCAACCTATATATTTATCTATCTATCTATCTATCTATCTATCTATCTATCTATCTATCTATCTATCTATCTATCTATCTATCTATCTATCTATCTATCTATCTATCTATCTATCTATCTATCTATCTATCTATCTATCTATCTATCTATCTATCTATCTATCTATCTATCTATCTATCTATCTATCTATCTATCTATCTATCTATCTATCTATCTATCTATCTATCTATCTATCTATCTATCTATCTATCTATCTATCTATCTATCTATCTATCTATCTATCTATCTATCTATCTATCTATCTATCTATCTATCTATCATATATCTATCTATCTATCTATTTATCCATGTGTTTATTTAGGAAAACCCCGGGTGTGTAGAAAGATTTGTGTGTGAGAGCTACAGAACTGGAGAGACTATGGAGGGTATCCCCTATCTTCTCATGTCCCTCACCAAGTGAGTACTCTTTATCTATCTATCTATGGAGGGTATCCCCTATCTTCTCATGTCCCTCACCAAGTGAGTACTCTTTATCTATCTATCTATGGAGGGTATCCCCTATCTTCTCATGTCCCTCACCAAGTGAGTACTCTTTATCTATCTATCTATGGAGGGTATCCCCTATCTTCTCATGTCCCTCACCAAGTGAGTACTCTTTATGTTTTTACACATCAATATTGAAAAATTCTAATTTATCAAAATTAACTTTATGGACATAAACTTAACAAAAACTTAAAGTATTGAAATTCCGTTTTAACGTCTTATGCACAAAGTAAATAGGTATTCTATGAATTCAAATAGTATGAGAAGATCATTCACAATTTTTTTTTTGCTTATTTACCCTCTTTTTTAAAAGCGAAGCTTTTCTATAATTAGGGTCGGTCCGTCCGTACGTCCGTCGGTAACGGATAGCTCTTTTCGTTAATTTAGGCATGCTAGAATTGTCCTATCGATTTCAAATTTTGCATGGTGATTCCTTTAGTAGTTAGGTACGATTTAGAAAGCGTAGCAACTCTATAATCATTACCAAAATGTCCGTACGTCCAATTTAAACATGTTGTTTTTTTTACTTTTTTAACAACAAATTTTTGTGTGATCTAATAATCCGATTGATCTGATTTTTGGTATACTGATTCCTAGTACAACAAAGTACAATGTTATAAGCGAAGCAACTCTATAATCAAGTCCTTAATATGTAAGTATGTCCATAAACATTATCCTGTATAAAGCAGTTTTTCAACAAATTCACTTACAATTTAGCTTCGACTCTTATACTTATATATTCTGATTATTCAGTTCTGACACTATATAAGTGTTCATGTCCGTTTGTCCTACCGTTTCAGTGCTTCGCTTTTATGGATGTTGTCATCCTTGTTTAAACTACTACTTTCATCCTCTCATACTGGTTAATAAAATTCTTAGTAGCAATAACGACCTTTTTATCTGCAAACCAAAAATTATTTAAGATATATTTCGCTTGACAGTTATACCTTATTCCTGCATACATTTAAATTCATCTTTTTGGAAACAAAACTTTAATTTGGATAATTTTGTAATGATTGCGAAACAGTATTTTCTAAAATTTGAATGAAATGAATTGATTTCCTTAGAAATAAATTTGGTGGATTTATCTAATGTGATATAGGGATAGAAAAATAAATGATAAATGAATCTGATTTTTTTCCTTTAAATATACCCTTTGGAAGTTTAAGTACTATTGAATGCTTACTAGAGAGACAGAGGGTAGTGTCGATTGAGTACTGATACCGCCCCCCACCTTTTTAAAAAAATAAATTAAAAATAAGGGATTAAGGATAGTTTTTATATCAAGTTAGGTTAGGGTATATTGGGTGCTGGGTTAGGAAACTGCAGAGTTTATGCATAGAAAAAAACCTACCTCCCCACCTCTTATTTTCAATTTATTTTAAATTAATGGTAGGGAGGGTGGGGGGGTTTCAGCGTATTACCGGCACCAACGACCCTGTCCATACATAGTTTTCATACATGATCTTCTATTTGTAGGTAAGGGAAATCCTGATTGGATTATACAAAGTAACAATATCCAAATTATTCACCAATTATTTTAGGCTAGAAATTGGATAATTTTGTTTGTCATAATTGGGGGTTAAATGATATATCTCCATTGGCTTATCCCTATCTGCCGCCCTCATTATTTCTGCAGAAAATAATTTATTATAATTTTACTTAAAAAAAAACATTTTAGAAAATTAAATTTTATTTCTGTAGTTGTAAAATACTAGGGTTCAGCAGTAGCGCATAATTCTACATTTAAGTCCCGTTCGGGGGGTGATAATATAATGATTAGGTTTGGACATTATTTTTAAAGCACTTTAACAGTTATAAATCTATCTCAACCATAACATTTATAAATTAGTAACTACTGCTGCTTCATAACGAAATATATTTCAAAGAAAAAAATCTTCATTATCAATCGCATCTCTTGTAGAAGTGAATCAAGCAATATTAGCTTGGTCGTTTTAGATTATTTTTAAAGTTATTAAACGTCAATCTCTGCAGATTAAAGATTACTTATGAGGGATTGCCGAGGACTGTTTAATATAATTCTAAATATTGTACTTTTTAGATGACTTTGTACTTTTAGTGTTTTAGTATAGAGGCTACTTTTTAATTATTGAGAATCAAAGCTGCACTTTACACTTATAAATATCCGTAGAAACCTCTTGAACTTTAAAGATATTCCCAGCCTCTATGAAAAATAAGCTGTTAAAATGAAATAAATAAAAAAACAAAGATGTCAACATCCGTAAATAGCCTATAAATATCAAGCAATTAAAAAAAACAAAAAACATAAGTGATAGCCAATTGAATAGATGTACATTGATCTGATAAATTTAACCATCTATCTTTTATAATTATAGAAATGACAGAAAAAGTCAAGTAGTCAAGTGATTTTGAGTAGGTTTGCTGCTTAAGAATATTATTTTACCCAAAATCTTCTTAAAAAATAAGATTTTGTGGAATCCAATTTCATTTATATTTTTATATGCCATAGTTTTTCTTTCAACTTTGTGGAATAAAGCTACTCTTAGAAAAACTTTGCAAAACTAATTCAAAAAATTATTTCAACATTTAAAAAAAAATAGATGTATTTTTATATATTTTTTTACAGAAAATGTTTATTTTTATGTAAATTTTATATTAGCATCTAGGGGGTCTAAAATCAAAGAGATATGGATGGGCAAAAAAAAGAAAAAAGACGCTTTACTGTAAAGGAGAACCATATCTGTTCATTAGTTAGCGAGACAGAAAAAAGCTTATTACTTAATATAATAGGATATATATATATATATATATATATGTACCATCCAGGGGCTCTGTATAAGCTAGAAAGATAGCTTAAAACCATCCCAAGAATTAAATTTAAAAATAAAATAGCCTAAAACCATAACATGACCTATGTGAAGCTTATTTTTAAAAAAGAACCCAAACGGTTGAGTAGTTAGCTAGATCCTTCGCTACAGACAAAAAAAGCTTACTACTTTATTTAATTGGACTAGCGGCTTCGCCCTTAGCCTCTAGGGGCTTTGCCCCTAGAGATGGTAAAAAAAGTGTGGTAACCTTCCACAAAGGTTACAAAAAAAAAAAAAAAAAAAAAAATGCAGCCTGCGGCAGACTGTAGCAGAGCAAAATAAAAAATAAGGGGGGGGATTTTTTTGTTTTTGGGGGGGTTAGGGGTGTCCCACCCCCCCCAAGAAAATAGCTTAAAACCACCACAGGACCAATAGGTATATACCCTCAAGAGTAGAATCCGATCGGTTCAGTGGTTACCGAGATCTTAAGCTTCAGACGGACGGACGGACGGACGGACAGACAGACGGACAGACATCGTACTACTTTGTATTATTGATATGTGTGTAACATATTTTTTTTTTAGTGCTGCCGTGAGTTTCATTGTTGCCGAACAATTTGGAGATGCTATTGAGATGAAGGCAATCACTAAAGCTGCCAAGTATGTTATTTGTATGTCTGTTAGTCTATCCGTCTGAATTAATACTTATCTACCATGCCTATGTTACTTTTTATTTGTCTGTACGTCTTTGTAAGCATGTATGTCTGTCCCTCCGTCCTTTTCTGTTAGTCTGTCTGTCAGTTTATCTATCTCACTAACTATCTTTTTGCTATCCATCTGTCTTTCTTTCACTCAATTTAATGATATACCATAAGGTCCATCTTCTGTTCTATCTTTAAGATATAATTACAACTAAAATCTAACTTGTATGCGTTTTCCAGGTTTGGCCGTACTGACTCCTGCCTGATGAAGTGCCCCATCCTTGACGGTCAGCTCAGAACAGTAACTGACTACCTGGCTGGTCTGGAGGAGATCCTGGGATACATTGTCAACTCTGTCTCCACCTCCATTGGCTAAACCAATGAGGAAATATATATAATATTGTTTTCCATCTTCTTTCCTTCTGCTGTATCATGTAATGGAGGTTTTCTTTACCAAAAAAATCTTTTTTTTGAACAAAAAAAACTTTCTTTACATATGTATGTTTTGGAATTTTAATTTCTGTAAATATTTTTTTTTTTAATTCTACTTTACTATACACCCTGTGAACTTTGGAGAATGATTGAGCAAAATTAAACAAAATTAAAAGTTTTAAGAGGCAAAATTACATTTTGTCTCAAGATTCTTTTATTCAATTCTTTCAGATATTTTTTTCAGTAAATTTGACTTTTTTGTCTGGGTGTCCTGTGATCAGTTCTATGTATCTTAAAACTATTTATGAATGTTTTATTTTTAGTATAACCATGCATTTTTATCTTCTATAGATCTTTACTTCAAGAGCTTTACATTAAAGAAATTACAAATAATGATCACAAGAATCTCTTTTTAAAATTTACACTCTTTAATCTGACACAAACTGTATTAATCATAATTTTTAAGAATATTTTTACCTGAACTTGTTGTGTTATGTTGTTGTTGTGCATGAGAATCTCATTTTGTTACAAAGAGTCTGTTCAATATGTATACTCTTTGTAATATAATTTTATTTACAAAGAATATGCATATTTCTGTGTGGACTCTTTTAGTTGTTATTTTGTTAACAAATACTTTTTTGTTATTGAAAGCCTGATATATGAAATACATTATATGTGATAAATTGTTTTTCTTTTTTGTTATGAAGATTTGAGATCTGGGCAATTAAATATAAAGATTTTTTTTGGGTGGGGGTGAGTCTACCTCAAATTATTATAATTTTTTAAAGAAAAAGTAAAAAGAACTTTGTGGGACAGGAATTTTTTTTCGGTCATTTCTTTGAAGATGGTGGTTTCCTCTCCCAAAATGTCTCTATACGATTACTTCAGACGAAGACCAAACTGCATTACTTTTGTGTCACTTTTGATTCCTGTGACGTTTTATAGATTTCGGGAAAGAAAAAGGGAAGGGGGGAAGAAAATCTCTTCAAAAGAGATGGGAGAAATGGGGTTTTCTTGCTTTAATAGGCTAAGTTGATTATTCTAGCTTTTTATTGTTGCCTTTCCATAGATAAAATAATTTGTATTTTTTAGAAAATATTCAATTTTTAAATTCATCCAGCTTGGAATAGATATAGCAATAATCCAGTATTTTTCTTGTTTATAGCCCCATGCAGGGCCATATCCTAACCTGCACTTGGCTCTTACCCTGCAAGGACTTAACCTAACCCTGCAGTGCAAATCTAACCTTAACTTGACTTAACCTATTTCTAGTCCCTTCAGGAGGCTTTATAGCCATAGCTGCAGCCGTAATAATGCATTTTGCTACAGATACTCTCAGCCCCAACTGCGCTTCTGAATGAGCAGCTGCCGACTTTTGCATTTACTCACTAAAATTTATACTTGTTGTTTCATTGCTGCGTATTAACAAAAACTGCCCTTTGTCCTTTTTCTGATTTTGAGACTTTTATTTTTAAAAATAGCGATTCAGCTCTTGAATTTAATTTTGGTAATTTTTTATCTTCGGGCTGTTTTCATCCTTATTTTATAAATTAGTGACAGTTGAATACTTTCCCCAAAAATTCTACTATAAATAAATAAGAAATATGTTATTTATATACAGGGTGCGGCACATAAATCCGGACAAATTCTAATTTTTAAACAAATGAACATAAAATCGTCAATTTTAAAGATTTTATTGAATTTTAAAAACTGGGAAGCAAAATAGGTATATGATTAGTAGATTATTCAACAAAATCGCCGCCAGCCTCAATCACCGCCGCTACCGGCCTCCTCAACCGCCGGCAGGTCCAGATCAAAATGTACCTGTCCAAGCTGGCGTAGTTCTCATTGATAGTGGCAATGAGGGAGGTCTTTGTGGTATGGGCGCGTCTATTGGTGCATGCTTCAAAGTAGCCCCAGGCCCAAAAGTCCATTGAATTAAGATCGGGCTGCTGGGAGGCCACATTTCCTTGGGAACATGAGTAACCGCCAAATTGACAAAATCCATGTTTTTGCACTCATTTTGGCTAGGATTTAGCTACAGTGGACTTTAAGTACTCAAAATGCGTGTCTCAATGAGCTTAAGACACACAAAAAAATTTTGGGTCAAATTTCCAACTCTTTCCCTGTCGGGCCCTACTGTTTGTGATTTCTTAAGGCTCAAAATCTTGAAAAATCGACCTCATTTCAGCTAGTATTGAGCTAAAATGGATTTCATTGTTGCCGAACAATTTGGAGATGCTATTGAGATGAAGGCAATCACTAAAGCTGCCAAGTATGTTATTTGTATGTCTGTTAGTCTATCCGTCTGAATTAATACTTATCTACCTATGTTACTTTTTATTTGTCTGTACGTCTTTGTAAGCATGTATGTCTGTCCCTCCGTCCTTTTCTGTTAGTCTGTCTGTCAATTTATTTATCTATCTCACTAACTATCCTATTGCTATCTATCTGTCTTTCTTTCACTCAATTTAATGATATATCATAAGGTACATCTTCTGTTCTATCTTTAAAATATAATTACAACTAAAATCTAACTTGTATACATTTTCCAGGTTTGGCCGTACTGACTCCTGCCTGATGAAGTGCCCCATCCTTGACGGTCAGCTGAGAACAGTGACTGACTACCTGGTTGGTCTGGAGGAGATCCTGGGATACATTGTCAACTCTGTCTCCACCTCCATTGGCTAAACCAATGAGGAAATATATATAATATTGTTTTTCATCTTCTTTCCTTCTGCTGTATCATGTAATGGAGGTTTTCTTTACCAAAAAAATCTTTTTTTTGAACAAAAAAAACTTTCTTTACATATGTATGTTTTGGAATTTTAATTTCTGTAAATATTTTTTTTTTTAATTCTACTTTACTATACACCCTGTGAACTTTGGAGAATGATTGTGCAAAATTAAACAAAATTAAAAGTTTTAAGAGGCAAAATTACATATTGTCTCAAGATTCTTTTATTCAATTCTTTCAGTTATTTTTTTTAAAGAAAAAGTAAAAAGAAATTTGTGGGTTAGGAATTTTTTTTCGGTCATTTCTTGGAAGATGGTGGTTTCCTCTCTCAAAATATCTCTAGACCATTACTTCAGACGAAAACCAAACTGCATTAATTTTGTGTCACTTTGATTCCTGTGACGTAATACAGATTTCAGAAAAGAAAAAGGTAAGGGGGGAAGAAAATCTCTTCAAAAGAGATGGGAGAAATGGGGGTATCTTGCTATAATAGGCTGAGTTGATTATTCTAGCTTTTTATTGTTGCCTTTCCAAAAATAAAATAATTTGTATTTTCTAGAAAATATTCAATTTTTAAATTCATCCAGCTTGGAATAGATATAGCAATAATCCAGTATTTTTCTTGTTTATAGCCCCATGCAGGGCCATATCCTAACCTGCACTTGGCTCTTACCCTGCAAGGACTTAACCTAACCCTGCAGTGCAAATCTAACCTTAACTTGACTTAACCTATTTCTAGTCCCTTCAGGAGGATTTATAGCCATAGCTGCAGCCGTAATAATGCATTTTGCTACAGATACTCTCAGCCCCAACTGCGCTTCTGAATGAGCAGCTGCCGACTTTTGCATTTACTCCCTAAAATTTATACTTGTTATTTCATTGCTGCGTATTAACAAAAACTGCCCTTTGTTCTTTTTATAATTTTGAGACTTTTCTTTTATTTTTAAAAATAGCGATTCAGCTCTTGAATTTAATTTTGGTAATTTTTTATCATCGGGCTGTTTTCATCCTTATTTTATAAATTAGTGCCAGTTGAATACATTCCCCAAAAATTCTACTATAAATAAATAAGAAATATGTTATTTATATAATACTAATGATAGAGTATTGATTTCCATTATTCCCTAATCCTTATCCCAACAAAATGTCGTCGTTGCTAACAATTTGTAATATGAGTGCGCATGCCGCGTTTAATTGTACAAACTTACAAATATTCACAACACTCAACCTTTTCACAAAAATATTAGTTATTTATATTATTATTATTTTCGATTAAATATTATGCTTTTTATGAACGAAAACGATAAAAAATGTGCCACAGAAATGAATTAAGAAATTAATATGTTTACAAAAATATTAGTATTTTTTAAGAATTATAATTTAGCGAATTATTTTTTAAATTAAATTTTATAACTAGCGATTATGATCGACCCCTAGCATCTAGGATATTTGGTTTACATAGAATTGAAAATAACCTAAGACCAACCTAGCTACGACAATTTGGAATCTTTGCTATTTAAGAATCTGATTCGATCCTCTAGCAGTATATAAATTATTTTCTTTCTGAATCTCTACAAATACAAAGTAGGTTATACACGTACGTACCTAGCCACAGTGAGCCCAGGAATCCAACTTTGTGGAAAAAATTACCTAATTAGGCCCAAAAATCGAACTTTCGAAAATCAATTATTTTAAAGTCCATGTTAATATTCATCATATTAGAGGAGGTTTGCATTTTTAAATCAATGAAAAATATAAAAATTAAAGATTTTATGGCCTTCTGAAGTTGTTACCCTGGAATTCACGAAATTTAGATACAAAAATCTCCCAAAAAAATGATTTTTAATTTTTTTTGTTTTACTTGCCATTTAATCAAATATTAACTTAGGACGTAATGTAATACCATTTTAGAAACGTCGTGCAATTATCTAACGCTGTATAACAAGAAACTAATTAGTTTTGTATAAAAAAATCTCTTAAATCCATATTAAAGAAAATGCAAAAAAAAACACGTTAAATATTTTTTTAAGCTCTGATTCACATACCTTGATCTTTTTAGCAACGAGGTGAAAACTTTTAGGTTTAAATTCTAGCATTATTTAGGCAATATATAAGAGGATCCCGTTGGTCTTGTTAACTTTCACTTAGTTGCTAAAGCTCTATAGACATTTTTGTAAAGCTCATATGCAACCTTATTAAGCTAAATTTAGTGTATAATCCTTATATAAAAGAAACAGAATATGTGTGTACCAAAGGATCTTGCTAATCACCTAACCGATATGGTTCTCCTTTAAATAGATAGGTTCACATAAGTCCTGGAAAGGTTAATAAATATTTTAGAGGAGGGTACTACCACCCTCTAAAGAGAAATCGGCCCCCCCCCCCCCTAAAATTTTTTTCTCTTCAATTTTTCTTTTATATAACTAAAACTAACACTGGATGTTTGTTGACTCACCCCCCCCCCCCTAAAAAAAAATATAGGACTATAGAATATCATTATGTAAATATGCCCCTCCCCCCCCCAACAAAAAAATAAGTTTTTTTTCTTATAAAAAAAAGTTGTGCTTCCAAAGCATTTTAAAGGTAAACTAAAAATAATTAAACAAAAACACAGTTTTAAAAAATATTATTTAAAAAAAACATTTAGGATTTAATGAGACAGCTCTCAATCATTTGACGTTCATAGGTAAGGACATTAGCCAGTTCAACTTTACAGCTATAAGCTGTATGTTGACTCCTGTTACATTTAGTACAATTAAGCAATCTCCGCCGAAGAGCAAGATCTGGATGAGATTAAAGGACAAAATTTGGCAACCTAATTTAACGGTTTTTTATACAATCTAGCTAGCAGCTAGCCTGCCATTCCCTTTTCCCTACACCCTTTGGTCATACCCCAAGGGCAAGCTTCAGCTCTTGTCATCCTATTGGTCAATTTCACACCCCCTTTAAAATCCGAATCGAATTGATCAACTTTAAATTTAGTAAGATCTAATTTTGTTGTAAATGTTTCTTTTGGGCCAGCCAGGACGGAAACAAATAATTATGAGGGGGGGAGGGTGGATAATTTGTGGGATAGGGAGGGCAGCCCAGACCAGCCTAGCCTAAATTTTCATGAAAATATAAATAAAGTGGTTCATTTATTTTAAGGCAGAGGATGAGAGGTTCTAGGCAGACCTGGCCCTGCCCCCCCGGCTCCCCATTAACAGAACGAAAAGGGGGGGCCGGAGGGGAATAAAATACAAAATATTTTCATCAGCTAGTTAAAATATTTAATTTTAGATTAGATAAAAATTTCTCAAAGTGTCAAAATTTTACAATTTTTTTTGGTGGGGGGGTAGATGTTTTGCCCCACTCGTCGCCCCTGGGGATGAGGGGGGGACTTTTAGGTTATACAAAATTTTCTTGTATATATATCAAAGTACATATTGTTGAAATAGATTTAGAAATAAGCGATTTAGAAGAAAAATATCTTATTTTCACTTTTGGGGGGTGAATTTTAACCCCAACCCAGTAGCCCCAGTTGGGGTTTAGGGTAAATTTTGTATCTAATACAGAGTACTCTAAATACCTTTTAAATTAAAAAAAAAGAATTGAATTTGATGGAAAAAATGAGAATGTTAAGTTAAGAATTATGAATATTATTCACTTTTGGGGGGATATCTTGGGCCCCCAATCATCTTGGGAGTGGGGGAGGGGGTAATTTTGTTAATTCTGTATAAGGTACTATAAAAACTTTCCAATTAAAAAAAGAATTGTTCGATTTGGTTAGAAAATAAGGAAGTTATTAATTTTTTCCACAAAATAGGATTCCTGGGCTCACTGTGCTAGCTAGTCAGGTTAAATATTATATTCCAGATATTTTATGTTGCAAATATGAGAATGGGTACCTATATTTTTTTATGTACTCATGAGATTCTTTACTAATTGTGTTCGTCATACCTTTTTTCTTTAGAAATATTTTTTAAATTATGAAAATTTTATACCTCCCCCCCCCCCCTGACAACTTAGGTTAAGTTAGGTTTTAGGCTAGGGAGCCGAGCGCTGCGGCTAGGCAGGCAAGGGTGCCGAGCGCCGCGGCCAGAGTTCATAGTTCTAGTTCAAAATTGAAAAAAATATTACCAATTTTAGATAAATAAAAGATGATTAAAATAACCACCTAATTTCGAAACCAGACCGTGATAAAAATCCTAATTGAGTGAAATTATTAATATTGGAAAGATGCCGGAAAGTTCAGGATATAACAGCAATAGCGCCATGTCTATTGAAGAATACCATACTCAGGTAAGTTCAAAAAGAAGACTAAAGAGAACAGTATAATAGGTTTTGCCCTTGGATCCAGGGACGTCCAAGGGGAGGTGGAAGGGTTAAATGATTGATTAACCCCCCTCCCCCCCACAAATAAGAAAAGCTTGGAATTTCTTGCTCGCTTGACCCCAAAATTTTATAGTAATTTCATCAAAATTTTTATTTTCCACTTTTTACCCCCCCTAAAAAAATAAAAAAGCTTGAACGTCCTTGCTCGGTCCACCCCAATATGTTGTATGAATTTTATCCTTTGAATTGTTAGCCCTTTTTAGGGAACTAGGGATTGCGTCCCTAGCATCTAGCGGATATTCGATTTAAAAAGAAAAGATTTGGGCACAAAATTGCATGAAAATCTAATGGCCTATACCTAACCATATACACATGAGTCCAATCTGATAATTTATTTTTAGGCAATTTGAGGAAATTTTAATTCCCCGATAAACTAAAAGCTTTTCATAATAGTTCTTTCATAATTTCTTTTCAGTATTGGAACAAGTTGAGAGCGGCCATCGACACAATGTTGGACAACGCCCCTGGGGGATACACCCCCATCTCATACGAGGAGATGTACAGCGCGGTGTACAAGTGTGTTTGCAAACAGTTCAGTGAAAAGTTGTACTTCGACCTCATTAACCATATCCGAACAAGGTATTAAGGTTGATATTTTTATTTGCGGAAGTGTTGACAAAAACTATACTTGAATTATTAAAAATTGAATTTTACTTCCTTAATGTTAAATGATATTAACAATTCATGATGCATTTTAAGTCTTCATATAGGAAATTTTAAAATCGGGGTAACATTTTTGATAAACCTTTATCTTTATTAAATGTAAACAGTTGATTTCATATGTTAAGATCCCGTAAATTTATGTGTTTCAAGACTTTAAAACAGGATTAGAACGCTAAAATTAAGGATAGCTGTTTATTCACAGTTAACATTGTAATCCTTCAAGCAACTTCAAATGCCTTGTTTTATTTTTTTCTCTTTTAAAGTCTTGGAACACATAAGTTGACGTAATCTTGACATATAAAAACATCCCTTTTATCAATTTTGTAAGTTAATTTTAATCCATGCTTTAAACTTATATTGATTAAATTGTATCAGGATTGCCGAGTGCTCCAGATTAATGCACGACGTGCCGGATGATCAAATTATTGCCAAGTTTCACGAATCTTTGTCCAGGTTCGTAACAATTATAGAAATAAGATTCGTTTTAACTTTGAAAAAAAGGATATCTATGTCGTAAAACAGCGCAACAATAATACATATTTGTATATAAAAGAATGATGATATGTTGTAAATTTGTAAAAGTTTCATTTTACCCTTAATCCTGTCCATGATCAAAATAAAGACCATTTTAATAGTACTTTTCGAAATCTTACTAGAAACAAATTAAGTTACTTCAGTTAATTGGATAAATCTTTTTGAATATAAACTTTTAGGTATCTGCACGCTGTTAGCGGCATTGTTCCAATTTTCACGTACATGAACAGGTTCTATCTGGAAACAAAACTACACACTCAACTCCAGGAATATATTTCTCATTAATATTCACAATTTTAAGTCTTAATCACATACTTCCTTTCATTGGAATTCTGTTTCTTTAATGTCAAAAAGCATTTAAAATTACGTAGTGGTCTGATCATCACTAATGTAAAGAATATGTTCTACTCGACATATTATATTTTATCTAATCAAGTTTTTCCAAAAAAAGTGTGAAGACGTTTGGACTATTCAAACTACAAATAATGATAAATAATACGACTGATTCAGACGGAACTGTTAAAACTTTTTATAATCGGGTTTACTGATGTCCACATTAAAAGACTCATTCCAAGGTTCCAAAAGTTCAAGATCATCTTGAATTAATATCATAGGATTAAATAAGTTTAAATAGCTTATTTCACTTAAAACTACATAAAACTAAAAAGGCTGCAAAACTAAAAATTATTCTTTCGAAAGTGTCATTAGCTTGTCATTACTTGTCCTTGTTTATTAATATTTTACAAATCTTGAACTTTATTTGTTATCTAGAATGCTGGAAGCTCAATCCAGACCCTTTTCAATTCATCCAGAAACAATGGCAGGAAAATAAGATTATATTATTATCTACCTATGCTGCTGCGATGCACCACAGTGGGGCAGAGATAGGATTAAAATATTGTTTTGCAGATTGCAATGAACTTGATTTTGCGTTTTCTGTAGAGACAATTATCATTTACCGATCAGAACCCATGAGGGAGTTCTAAGAAATTTCTTAATAAGGTGAAGCTTGATAAATATAGGTACTATAAAATACGCTTCCTAAATACCAACTAAGTTGAACTTAAATTTTTATTTTAGTGTCGATAAAATGGATAAATACCTACACAAAAAAAAAATTTCTAACTTATGGAAAACTATATTTTTATGGGCTTTGAAGGTTGGAAAAAACCCTAGGTAATAGGTTTATGAAAATTTGTAAGATAGTTTTTGACCATTAATTCCTAATTTTGCATTATTTACCACGAAAATAGGAATGTATTTTTATCTATTCCTTTTAAATCTAAGTAGAAAACCTGCATACACATCCTGTGGTATGGTAATATTGAGTAAGCACTCATGTTGAATTGTTAATTAAATATCACATTGAAGCTCATATTGCGACAAATGCTTGACTCCCGCATCATATCTAATCTATTCATGTTGAACATTAAATGGTAGGTGCTAATCTTAAGTTATGGATTCAGGAATCTGCAAAATGTTAAACCAACTGAACACCAGTTATGGGCGCCAGTATCCAGGTTTGTTCCAGCACTACCTGCCAAATATCGGCCCTATGATGACCGAAAACGACCTCCAGGCACAAATGGAAGAAGAGAGGAGGGTACAGGTATGCAATTTTAAAGCACAGCTACCCTTTTTTCAGGTGAACAACATGATGTTATCATGTATAGGGATGAGATACAACCATAGGATGTGAAGGAAGGTATGCACTCATACGAGTAATATAACATTTGATTTCAGACCCTCACTGAGACACTATTTACACCAGCTTATCCTAACTTTATCATGTATCCTACTGTAATCCAACCTAAAAATGGAATCTATTTGTAAGCGTAGGGATAATCATAATTATCACACCTTCAAAGCTCTTTGTATGTAGATCCTAGATCTGTAAACGAATGGTTAACCACTCACCCACAAAAGTTTTGTCCAACCGACTGACATACTGAAAACAATAGTAAGCTAAAATGAATTTTTAAATAATGATTAAAAATTCTCATTAATTGTTTGACAAATATGTCGCATTCAGTGAATTTAGACATCCTTGAGGCTCCAACAATTTCACTTCATTTTCTTCTTTTATCAAAACTTTGTTTCATAATGTTAATTGTTATCGTCATTAGGCAATTTATCTATTGTTCATAATTTGATGTTACGTACATAATTAATAAATATCTGTTTCGGTACTTTGGGCCGAATATCTCGGTACTTAGGCCTACGTGGCCGTCTACGAGATCTTAAGTGCATGAAGCACAATCATCCTCACTACTTCCAATGAATAAGGCACTGATGCAGTTACAAATAGTGTATTTACACCATGAAACGGTGGGATCTAAAAAGATAATAACAAAATTAATACAAAATATTAAAATGTTTCAACGAATAAGAAAACGTGCATATTTTTTTAATAGAAACTGATAAATTTCAAACAGAATCATTTTAAAATATATAAAATTATTCGTAGGTAAAAATAAGTCAATGATTTGGTCTATTTTAATGAAAAAATAAAGAAATCAATTTGCTATATCTTAAACCAAAAAAAATCACTCTATTCTTCAAAATTCAAAGGTTAAAAAGAAAGAATACTCACCAGTCTTAATTCATATCAAGCCAGGAAGTATATAGAGGTAAAAAAAAACACACAGCTAACCACTCATTCTATGCAGAACAGGATTTTTCGTCACATAACATGTGCCGTGCTGAGGGCATCAAACAATACAAAGGAAGAAAGCGCGTGGGGGCGCATACATATGGCTATGCCGCGCTTCATTGCTTAGATAATATGATTTCAAACTACAAAAGTCGTCTTCTGCTTATATTTCTAGTAAGGTTTAGGTGGGGTTCGATCCCGCAAGGAACACACTATATAAGTACCAAGACACACCCGCCTGTGAACTGAGGAATCGAACACATCATTAACATTCTTTGCAATTTTGTGTGCAGACAGTGTCCACAAAAGTCAAAACTCATGACCACATAAATCACAAGAGTTTAAAAAATGGCCCTATGGCCTCAAGTTTGCTCGTAAAAAACATTCACGAATATCCACAACAACTCAAACTGCCTCACTTACACATTATAAGCAGGAATAAAGGAATAGGAGAAAATGCATACATCATTGAAGACTTTCACATTTCCCATTCACACACAACATTGGTGCCACATAGCCTCACAACTAAAACAAAAGAATTCAATTTTGAATTTGCTTTTTGAATTAATTTGCTAGACCATAATTACAAAGGTACCCAAACATTCATCAGGTACCCAAAAGGGTTTTTTAAAAATAATATTTTATACGATAGAATAAAATATCTTTAAATCTAAACATCAAAACTGTATCATAAAATCATCATAAGGTAAATCATCAAAATTAAATAGTTCAATCAGATCTTTTACTCAAAAGAAAGAAAGAAATAAATAAAATCAGAAAACTTCTTTTCAATCAAATCTTTTACTCAAAAAAGAAAGAAAGAAATAATAAAATCAGAAAAACTTCGTTTCAATCAAATCTTTTTACTCAAAAGAGAAAGAAAGAAATAATAAAATCAGAAAAACTTCGTTTCAATCAAATCTTTTTACTCAAAAAAGAAAGAAAGAAATAAATATAAAAGAGTACCTAATCTTTCATTAGGAGCTCATAATCAATCATAATAATAAAACGAATCCTTAATGCTAAAAATGAAATGCATTAAAATTATCGAAATAAATAAAGCATCCTTAAATCTAAGAACACACAAAATGACTGTATCAAATCATCAAAATAAAACTTCAAATGAAATTAAAAATGCATTTTTGAAATATGCAAATCTAAATTAAGCTCAGAAAAATGAAAAGGACTTTAAAAATTGTTGACTTAACATTTTCTTATCAAAAAATTTGAACAAAACTTGCTCTTTGGTTACGTAGGTAATAAGCTTTTATCTACGAACTCTCTAAATCTTTGGCGTAATTGCTTTCCAACAGGATACAGTCAATACACACAAAATAATCATATTCAGTTCCAGCTGAATATTCAAACTACAAACATTTTAAAATAATTGCAAGAATCAATTATTTTATATGCCTGGCACAAGAATCCCTGCCTCCGGCTACCAAGTCGACAATTCTTTTCTTTGAGCTAGCTGTGGGCAGGGTTTCTGGCACCGGACTCAAACATCTTTAACATAAAAGTTAAAATTAATCAATAATAATTCATCAAATCAATTATCAAATTATTCATCAAATCTCTGCTTCAAGAAAATCAAAACAAATCAAAGTACATCTGCTGTGTTCATGAAAATTACTGCTTTTTTGTTTTTTAGGTAAATCTTCAGAACGAAATAAAATAATCTTAATATATAGTTAATATTAAATTATTTTGTAATGCATGTAAATATATGAAAAGAAAATAATTTTTCAAATGATTAAATGTTGTTTCATTCTTATTTCTTATCAATATATCATATTTCACGTCTGTTAAACAAGAAACGACAATAATGCTTCGCATCCAAATTTAAAAAATACGTACCTAAGATTTTTTACGCGAAAAAATCCCAGGTCCCGATCAAATAAATCCGTAAAGAAAACTTATGTATTCGAATAGAAAACTTTAGTTTTATGCGTTGGAAATAAAATTTGAGCTCATTTATAATTTTAAACGAAATTGTAAGGAAATTTGCGTCAATTATAAATTTTAAGAAATGGGTAATTTCTTTAAAAAAAATACTGCTTCAATTTTAATATATGCGATAAAAATGAAGGTAAAGTTAATTTAAAATATGCATAGTTTATCTTAAATTAATTCTGTGACATTCACATAAAATAATAATCAATATTTTAATAATACCATACATCGTGTTCATTATTATAAATGCTTAAACATGAATGAAAAATATATGTACCTAGGAAAATAATTGCTAAAAAGTATTTTCTCAAGGTTTAAAATTGTCCGAAATCGCTAGGTACGTATATTACTACGAATCTCTGCTCTCGGAATGAAAAAAATCTTTACGCGTGGATTAATAGGAATCCCAGCTTCCGGAGTGAAAGAAAACTTTTGTACATGAATTGTTAGAAATCTCTGCCTCCGGAATGAAAGAAAATCTTTGATTTGCTTACAAATTTAAACAAATATCTTGATTTTCTGCGATAATCTTTTAAAATAGTAATGAGGAATATTTTAAACATTATCATAATAATATTACATGTTGTGTTCTTTACTTTAATGCATTATTTCATATGAGAATCTGAGAAATAACATTTTTTAAGTAAACGTGAATCATGAAAAAAATACCTCGAAAAATAATTTGTAAAAAAAATCTATTTTTCTCAATTTAAAAATCTGCAAAATCATTTGGTATTTAATACACACGAACTTTTGCTTTTCAAAATCATACTTAAAGAAACAAAATCTTTTAAAATCTGCTTCAAAAGTTTAACAGTTTTGTAGAATTTTTGTGCTTAAATATGAACAATAAAATTAGTTGAATAATGAATACTTATTCTTTACAGAACCCATTTTGGTTCCCTTCACAAGCCTAATATATAACTTGTAACATTTCTTCTCTTTAGGAGATCATTTTCACACATAAATGGTTTATGTCGTAGATTAGATGTGCAGGGATAGGTATTTCTGTCGGTACTTCCCTGGCCAGCTTGGCTACAAAAAATCCGCGGCTGGACTGCTTCAAAATGACCACCCTGTATCGAATACAAAGTGTCGGCGGCCATTATCACATGGCACTAATTTAATTGCACAAGAGAAATATTCTATAATTTTCTCTGTTGTGGAGACAGCCCTCAAAGCTGCTCCGCTTCCTCCAACCATCTTCAGCAGTTGGAAGCCTCTTCGGCAGTGATTATCAACACTACCAACCTCAATGTTGTCTGCAACAGCAACAACTTCAGTATTAACTGCAATACTATCAGCATCAGCGTCAACTGCAACAACTTCAACACTAGAATTGGCTGCAACTCTGACGACAGCAGCAACGGCTGGAACGTGAACATCATCATCAGAAACGGCCGCGGCGCTGTCACCAACATCATGAGAATTAGATACAACACAACCAACATCAGCATTGTGAACGACTACGGCAACACCCACCGTAGCAATGTTATCAACGGCTACAGCACTATCTTCAATATAATCAGGATTGACTGCAACACAAACAACATTATCATCAGTAACGGCTACGGCAACACCCGCCGTAGCAATGTTGTAAACGGCTGCAGCAGTATCTTCAACATCAGAATTGACTGCAACACAAACAACAGCATCAACAACAGCTTCACAAGCAGAACCAACAGGTTCATCATCAACAGCTACGGCAGTGCTCGCCCCAGCGGTGTTGTTAACGGCTGCATCTCTATCTATAACATCAGAATTGACTGCAACACAAACAACAGCATCAACAACAGCTTCACAAGCAGAACCAACAGGTTCATCATCAACAGCTACGGCAGTGCTCGCCCCAGCAGTGTTGTTAACGGCTGCATCTCTATCTATAACATCAGAATTGACTGCAACACAAACAACAGCATCAACAACAGCTACGGCAGTGCTCGCCGTAGCAGTGTTTTTCTTCTTAGAAGGCAAACAAGGCTCAACATTGGCCTTGGCCAATAAGTAAAACATACTGGCGATATCATCAACTAAAGTGCCAGGCGGTTTCACAAAACCATTTTGAATTATGGCGGCAGCTTTAGCCCATAGAGAGATGAACTCAACTCTACAGTTATATAGATCATCGCCTGCTATCTCCATCATGAATTTCAATGATTTAAGACCTTCGATAGCTTTGAGAGTCTTTTTCAGTTCACCATAATTTTTTTGCGCTGTAACAAGTTTGCTATATTGAGCCATAATGTCACTTTAACTTGCACTGATTACAATTATGGTTGGTAACGTCTAAAGTTCATCAAATAAATCATTTCAGATCACCATAACTTTTTTGCGCTTTGACAAGTTCGCTATATTGAGCCATAATGTCACTTTAACTAGCACTGATTACAATTATGGTTGGTAACGTCTAGAGTTCATCAAATAAATCATTTCAAATCACCATAACTTTTTTGCGCTTTGACAAGTTCGCTATATTGAGCCATAATGTCACTTTAACTAGCACTGATTACAGTTATAGTCTGGTCTGGAGAGTATTCAATAATCCAGCACATTAACAGTAACATCATCCAGTACAGCTTCTTCTTCGGCTGACAGACTTGATTACCGTTTCATTGTTTCGGTACTTTGGGCCGAATATCTCAGTACTTAGGCCTACGTGGCCGTCTACGAGATCTTAAGTGCATGAAGCACAATCATCCTCACTACTTCCAATGAATAAGGCACTGATGCAGTTACAAATAGTGTATTTACACCATGAAACGGTGGGATCTGAAAAGATAATAACAAAATTAATACAAAATATTAAAATGTTTCAACGAATAAGAAAACGTGCATATTTTTTTAATAGAAACTGATAAATTTCAAACAGAATCATTTTAAAATATATAAAATTATTCGTAGGTAAAAATAAGTCAATGATTTGGTCTATTTTAATGAAAAAATAAAGAAATCAATTTGCTATATCTTAAACCAAAAAAATCACTCTATTCTTCAAAATTCAAAGGTTTAAAAGAAAGAATACTCACCAGTCTTAATTCATATCAAGCCAGGAAGTATATAGAGGTAAAAAAAAACACACAGCTAACCACTCATTCTATGCAGAACAGGATTTTTCATCACATAACATGTGCCGTGCTGAGGGCATCAAACAATACAAAGGAAGAAAGCGCGTGGGGGCGCATACATATGGCTATGCCGCGCTTCATTGCTTAGATAATATGATTTCAAACTACAAAAGTCGTCTTCTGCTTATATTTCTAGTAAGGTTTAGGTGGGGTTCGATCCCGCAAGGAACACACTATATAAGTACCAAGACAATATCATTTTAACGTAATATAAAAGGATAAACAAAAGAATTCACTGAAACATTCAGTTAAACCAACAAAACATAAAATAGTTAAGCTATTCTAAAGTTAGGGTGAGGCGGGGCTAAACCGGTAGTTTTTTTCGGTTTTTTGAAAAAAAATGGGGTAAATATTAATATTTTCAAATGAAACCAAGACCATCAGAAAGCTTAAGGAAAAGACTATCAGGTCCTTAAAGGACGTTATCCTAGAACTTTTAGAAGTTTGTCATAATTGGACTCACAGAAATTACCGACCTTTACCCAACAGTGGGGCTAATCCGGTAACGTCTTTTCAACCTAAAAAACTCTATGTAAAACGGCCAAACAGCCAGTAACATAAATAATCATAATTAATATAGGTTTCAGGGAATATCCACAAAAAATTTCATAAGGATCGGACTATTCCTTCTATGTCAAAAATCATTTTATTTTAAACACGAGAAATTTTGATTTTTTTTCTCACAAAAATTTTCTTAAAAAATAAAAGGGGGGGGGGGCGAAAGTGACACTTTTTGAAACCAAAACTAAGAGTCAACAAAGGAACTCAACTAAAAAAAGGGTTACAGGTCTGAGATTTTGCATGGCAGTTGCTTTATAGGGGTACAATATGGAACTGTGAAGAAACGGCGGCGCAACCGCCGAAAACCGCCGTTTCCCGCCGTAATTTTTGTTGCCTTTTCTCGGCGGTTTTCGGCGGTTGCGCCGCCGTTTCTTCACAGTTCCATATTGTACCCCTATAAAGCAACTGCCATGCAAAATGTCAGACCTGTAACTCTTTTTTTAGTTGAGTTCCTTTGACTTTTAGTTTTGGTTTCAAAAAGTGTCACTTTCGCCCCCCCCCCCTTTAAATTTTTTTATATAAAAAACCTGTTCTATTAACTTTTTGGCCTAATTCTCAAAAAGCCCACATTGAATTTTAGATTTTACCAAAGAAAATTTAAGTCGATTTTGAATTTTTTTTCGACGTTACCGAAAAAGACCCCTCGCGAACTTTGGTCATTTTTGAAAAAAAATATTAACTCTACATTTAAGCTCTCAACGGATTTGGAAAGAGCGGGCAATTCTTAGTTCCAAAGGTTTTTACGGATCAGTTCTAGGTCTTACCAATTTTTGCCTAGGTCGATCTTTAAATAGAGTTAAAGACTCTAGTTGGCTAGGTGTCGCTTCGGGTACTAGACCTCTCTCCACGCACCTTGGAACATACATACAATACTTATGATTGCGGTGTAAAGCGTCCAATAACCCATTAGACAACCAACTCTCTGAGATGCACGACCTTTGTCAGATAAGTCCCAACTGTGCATGGTAGCGAGTTGCGCCTGTTTTGGGCCAAGGCATTCCCCCCCCCCCCACTCTAACTAATTTTCCTTATATTTTCACTTTACACTTTTTTTAATATTGACATGTTTGAAATATTGAAGTAAATGTCAAGTAAAAATATAGGGGAATTTTTTTTATCTCAGATGATTGTAAGTTGTCTAATTTAGCTTGAAAAAGCAAAAACAAATTTTTTCGGGAAACGGCTGTTCCAACGCCGTTTCTTCACTGTTCCACATTGTACCTCTTTAAAGCTACTGTCATGCCAAATCTCAGAGCTGTAATTCTTTATTTATTTGAGTTCCTTTGACTAAGTTTTGGTTTCAAAAAGTGTCACTTCCGCCCCCTCCCTTTAATATGTAATCACTGTCTTTGTTTCATTCCTAAGAAAACAAATTGTTTTATTCTTTAGAATCAAAACAAAAAATGAATATGTTTTAGAAATAAATAATTTTATCAACAAGTAGAGTAGCTAAGACAACGCACATAAACATATATGTGCATTAATCAAAATATAAAATGCGTATTTTGTTTTATTCTTAAACATGCATAATGATTGTGGGAATTTAAAAAAAAAATCTGTCTGTTAGGCTTTTAATAAGCCTCACAGAATCGTAATATCGGGTTTTCAACTTATTTGACATATGTTTAAGCCCTGCAGAGCTAGATACCCCGCAGGTAAAGGGCTTCGCCGATAGATTGCAATAATAAACCTGTTTATTTTTAGGAGGAACTGCGTCGCCAGGGCTGGGGCGGTGCTTCTGGTATGGAGCGGAAGCGTGGCTTCGAACCTGATCACTATGAATCTTCAGTTTCTATGGGCACTTAAGGGATCTCATTCACAAATAATTTCATATTCTTGATAAAATAAACATTGCGATTTCATTTTCAAAGGTTTTACCTTAAATGCTTTTTTGCAGAAAGGGAGAGAACAATAGGAGGTTAGATTATTCTTTAATCCCCACTTTCCAGGTACAAAAGACAGATTATCACAAATAAGAATTTCGGAAGATTGATTTATCGTTCATTGTCCCTTTCCCTGTATCCCAAGCTTCATGGCCAAGGCATTTCAAAGGGGTAGTTGCACGAAGTGCATTTAAACTTAAACTTAGTTAACTGCATATTTTTTTCTGTTCAATAGCTTAAACTACATTTATAGGACATATATTTGATAGAATTTAATTTTCTACCAGTTAGTTTTAAAATTATCAAGGATTATGTTTTTTATATAAAATAAATGCATCTTATATTGCTGTCCTGTTTTCACAAAAACAGCATGATGACTATTTTGGTGGTGCCTAATTGATTCCTATTTCTTGTGATCTAAAATTATATATATTAGATGGTATTCTTGTGACTTATGCTTGCAATTAACCTTGCTAAATGCACTTCATGCAACTATCCCTTTGGGCTAAAACTATTCTATTAGTAATACAAGGATAGGTTAACTTAAGATAAATCATAATACTTAATTTTTGATATGTACTCTCCCTTTCAAATCAACAATTTTGTCTATTTTATTTTTAAAAAAACCTATTCTGATGCCTATATGTATAATAATTACCAATATCACGTACAAAAAATAGTCTATAGCATATAATATACCGGTAAAACAAACATGTACATATATTATAAAAAAACAACATTTTAGATTAAAAATATCTGAATAGAACAATTTTAATATATTTATTTTGAAGATCAAAAATGAAAAATAACTTGTTTTATTTAAATTCACGTTATTCATACCTATATCTGTTGTTGCAGTTTTTCCTGTTCTTGTTAAGTCTAAAATGCTTTATTTTTCTCAATTTTAATGTACTTTTTTATGGTACCAAAGGTATATTGTTAAGAGTTCAGATACATTTTTACTGTTTTAGAATTGAATTAATGTCAAATCTTTTTAAATTAAAAAATTACATTCAAAAATTCTTGCCTTAAATTATATCAATTTTATATTTTTAACGTGAGTTTGAGTCGCAGTATAACGATTTGTCCCTAAGTATTGAAACAAAAACAAACATACATTTTAAGAGTTAAATTAGATAATTTTAGAAATTATGTTCTGATAAATGAACAAATTAAACTTAACTCAACGAAAGTATAGATATATACGGGATTTCGGACGTACTGTCATATCCTAACCAGAAAGTAGCCGCGATACTAAAACTTAACAATGATGCCAGTCTATGCAATTTTTTATTGAAGTCCTTTTTAAAAAATCCACGAAAATGTCTGTGAAGGATAGCATTCAATGCCGGGGAGGTAGGGGTATTCATGTTTGTATTCATTTATGCAATAACTTCTTAATAAATAGCCCTTGCTTAATGTAAATAATAAAATGTAATTTTAAAATAACAAGAATTTAAGTATTGCAAAAAAAAATATTTTATTCTGCTTAAAATATTGTTTTTTTTTATTAATAAGAGAACTTTTCGCCTACACAGTTTTATATTTTATTATTAGGAAAAGAGAAAAATATTCTTTATAAAATCTAATAAATATTTTTTAAAAATATCAGGGGGATTGGCACTAAAACCTCTTCAAGTGGGGTGGGGCTGGCATTCTATGAGTCTTTGTTATTTTTAATTTGTTTTTTTAGGTTTTAAGACTAGATGAAGAGATATTTTTTTGTTACTAAACAAGTTATTTAAGTGTCAATCCCTCTTTAAAAATTGTTGGAATTATTTTTAGCATAGCATTTAATTGTTACAATTTTCAAAACATAATTTTATACCTATCAATTATATCAAAAATTCTAGTTATTTTATAATTCTTGCTAATGGAACAGATATTAGCAATTTTAATTAGGTAACGTTAGATTAAAATTAAACTGAAATGGGTAAGAACCAAAGTTTTAACGGATTTAACATTACATAATTCAAATTGTTGAAAGTTCTTTTAATCTGATCTGATTATTCTATAAATTAAAAATGAATTCTTTTATAACTTGAAATGCCTTTTTTATCTTTAATTTTTCTGTTCAATATTTCCAAATTTATAATACCTGTACCTGATTTCAGATTTGTTGAGTGAAAAAAAATGGGGAAAGACAACAAGGGTGGAGCCAAAGGGGGCGGAGCTAAGGGCGGTGACAAGGGAGGAGGCAAGAAAGGTGGCAAGGAGGATGGGGGAGATAAGAAGGAGGCAAAAGGAGGAACTTCGGTCAATGTAAGACATATCCTCTGTGAAAAACAATCAAAGTAAGATTTTAAGTTATATAACAACAACGAGGATGACAATAATCATAAAGCGAAGTATTTACTATACATATTACAAAAATATCAACAATGGCTGTGCCAAATTTTAAGATAGGGGCGAGGCAAGATTGCCATATTTTGCAGCCAACACAACCAAATAAAACCACTATAATTTAGCTTGGTAGTTGATAAAATGGCGTTGGAATTGCCTGCGCCTATGTTCATCTGTTCCAAAATTGTACCACACTTAGACTCAGTTCCTTTGTGTTGGGTTTAAAAAGTAACTAGCACTTTTACGTCATATTATTTAGTTTTTGTGTCTCCGGATAAACTTTGCAGATACTATAGCCTCAATGAACATTGAGTTACAGTCGAACAGCCGGCCAAAACTATATTTACTAGAAGCCCTACTTATAAATCTGATTGATTTCTGTTTTTTAGATGCATGGAAGCTCTGGAAAAAATAAAGGCTGGTGGAAAATTTAACGAAATCGCCGCACAATACAGCGAGGATAAGGCTAGGTCAGGCGGCTCCTTGGGATGGATGGTGAGCATTTGGTTCTTTACCCGCTACTGCAGCGTGAAATGTTTTTTTTTTCGTTTAATGGATATTTTTAACACGCTCAACGTGTTCTACAAAGCTTAGCCTCCCTCACTATGTCTGTAACTACATTTTTTTTTGTGTAATGCATGTTTTATATTGAAATTTAAACAGGTATATCTGTTGTCTGGGCGGATTATTAGTATTTTTATAGAGTAGGTGCATCATTTAACCAGCCACAAATTTGTTCTTTGTACCTTGTTTCTTCATAAAAGTTATGATTTCAAAAGAAACAATCACAACTGTTTCCATTAGTAGAGCAATTGCATTTTAATTTGATATGGAATAGTAAACTTTAATACAATTATAACTAAGTAAAAGCAAAGCTGTCTCAATTTATCTCTGTTGATTCAGGAATGGTCCGGCCAAATACTGGTTTTGGGATCGGATCCCTTTTGGGCAGTTTTGGGCAACCCCGATTGTTAGGGGGTATGTAAAAGCAAAATATGCTTTTTTTGACATTTGCCCAAAAGGGTGCCTAAAACCTCCTTTTGGGCAATTGGGCAACCCAAAATTACTTGCTCAATAGTCCATCCCTGGTTGTTATCATAGTTTTTTTTTATTTTGTGAAACTTGACAGAAATAAAGGTCTTATTAATTAACTTATTTGAAGAATAGCTACGTTTCTTGAGAGATAAAAACGATGCAAAAACTAGACATCTTAAATAATAGATACATTATTTAATTAGTTTGAAACATGGAATTTTCCACACAAAAAAAATAATATTTTTCTTGATGCTGGTAGGGAAAAGACAAGGACTAGTTATTAAACTAGCAGCAAACATTCTTTTACAAAATAATTATAAGCTCCAGAAGCCGTCTGATTTTTTAATTGAATGGAAAATTAACATACCATAGTTTGTCCCATCTTATTGTTGCTAATATTTAATATATTCAACTTTTTTTGTTTTTTAAATTAATCTATCATATAGGGTGCTCCTAGTTTTTAAGCTTGTCTATTTTTATACCCTAACAAATCATTTAAAAGTATCTACTATCTCTAAAATTTGGGTTTCTTCTCTTTGTTTATAATTGTCCTTGTTTTACAATAAGTTGTAGAGGCGATGTACTCCAAAATTTGCAACATGTTTTTATCATCGACCCTCTTGTCTCTTGTAAGATCAATATTGACTTTAGTTTGAACTTGAAATTTTGTCAGTAACATATCTCGTGTTTTATATAAAAATTTCCAATATTCTATAGTTTGCTCGCCTTTCTAGTGAATCTTCTATACCTAGACTGATGGTTTAGCTATGGAGAAAAAAATTTTCTCCACTGTTAGTTTGAACTAGACAATTTAGAGTTAGTAAAAATATCCAAAGTTTTTATAGCGAATGAGAGACCGATATTTTAACTAGGGTTGGGCCGGATATCCGGCCATTTTCAATATCCGGCCGGATACCGGATATTGAAACTATCCGGCCGGATATCCGGCTCTATAATTTTTTATACTTTACACCAAAAATCTCTGCTTTTTAAAATCTTAAATGGCTATAATTTTCTTATTATTGAAGCTAGAAGAACATTTTTTCTGAATAAGTTTAGCTTTATGTAAATTTATATAAGATTTCTGAAGAAATTTTTTTTTTACTACTTTAATATCTGGTAATTTGGCCGGTTATCCGGCCGGATATCCGGTAATTTGGCCGGATAACCGGATATTTGCCGGATATCCGGCGTTGGCCGGATATCCGGCCGGTTACCGGATATCCGGCATTTGAAATCAGCCGGATATCCGGTATCCGGTATCCGGCCAAAAAAGTATCCGGCCCAACCCTAATTTTAACACTTGGGTTACTAGTGAACTGTACAGTCCAATGTCCACTCCCTCTGTGTTAATTCTTGTCCAACATCATTTACGATGATTTGTTATTTAGACTCGAGGGTCAATGGTGGGACCATTTCAAGACGCGGCCTTTGCCCTCCCTGTTTCATCTCTTGGCAACCCTGTCTACACTGATCCGCCAATCAAAACAAAGTTTGGATACCATATCATTATGGTCGAGGGCAAGAAATAACATTTTCATTTTATGATTGTATCTTATTATTATTATACACGTGAAACTAAGGGTTGATTGGGGTAGGTTTGGTAAAAAATTTTGTGCCTTTACATTCTTAGGTCAATCAAATCTTAATAGAAAAATATTTTCAATATGTCACAGAATACTCTGATCTACCCTACCTATAGTTTTTTTTTATTTTGGAACGTTTTTTTGTGATCTTAAATGGCTGTTGAATTTTATAACATTTAATAACAAAGGGATAAGGATGCATATCCAATGATTTTAGATATTTATATAATGGGTTTGTTCTTTAAGATAAAATGATTTAAAAAAGCTTAAAATATGTCCCTTTCCCTTAATAATACCACATTTTTTTTACATTTTTACCATTAACAATAATTAATATTCATTTCAGTGAACTCATGTTACGACATTTATAACTATTTTATGATAATTAATTGTGATAATTTATAAAAATTTTCAAAATGGCAACGGATCCTGGTTATAATTTGAATTGGCTGTTCTTCAAGAGATTTGCTCGTCTTCATAGAGTTATGTATCCAAGGAAATTATCATTATTGCAGTTATTTTTTATAAGCGCAACTACTCTACCTATTATAAGCATGGTCTGACCTAGTTAGTAGGGGGGGGGGGGGGGGGGATTTGGGAATATGATTAACTTATTTTTCATCAATAGATTCTAGAATTTAATAGAAGTGCTTAAAATAATATTTTGAAAAAGTAATTTTCAGTCATATATTAAACTAGACTACAACAAAATCTAAGTTTAATTATAATTTTTTTTCATTAGAATTTATAATATAGAATAAGCGCTCTGAGAATAAAAGTTCACAAATACAAGAAAATTAATAATGATTAACATTAGACTATTGTCGCTGAATTTTGGACTGTTCTTGCTATTGGTTGCCTGCTCTGGACTCGAGCAATTCCTCGCCTACAGGACGGGAATTATTGCAGGTAGGGACACCACTATTATTCCTGAAAATCATAGGATCTTATGATAATTCGAGGTTCCAGTACCACGATTAAACTATGTGATACTACTTGTAATATTAGTAGTGTGTGTGTGTGTAGCCATAGTTTCATAGTGTTTGGATCTAAGTAGTCATGGAGTAGGACGAGACACTTTTGTATGCTAGCACCAGGGCCAGCAAGGTCCACGCTCAAGTACAAGTACTTGACCCGCTGTCTCAAGGGACCTACTCTTTATTACCTCACCCTCGCCGAGTATGGCAGGTGTCCCAAATTAAGTCACCGTAATGAATGACGCTCTTCACAGAGGAGCTTGGGTAAGAGTTGTACTGATATAATGTACTTGACTATTGAGTATCCAAACTACCCAATTATCATCCTTCTTACACAACCAAAGGGAAGTTGCATGAATGAATTGCGAATGAGAAAGTCGAGTTGCCACATGGGGACTTGAACTCGAACTTTCATCACCGTAACTCAGTGCGTTACCACTGAGCTACGACGCCCCTTAATATTAGTAGTAGGGATAATGTACTAGCATTAATAAAATCCCGCGAGTATTTACATTTCTGGCAATTAAAGTAAGACTTTCTAATGCAATGGCTAGGTTATGTGGTTTATTGATAGATTTAAAAATTCTTTAAACAATAGGTACTGCATATTTTTAAAAATATATATTTTTTCAGGCATATAAAAAATCCTTAACCTGTTATTGCTACGCTACTTATGTACAAGTTTTTTCTTCCCTAATCCAACTACATACTTACCTCGTACGGGCGGGATTGCAGTACCGGACCTTATCGACTTGATGTACTGTCCAGGTCCTGGTCCAGCAATCCAGGAGAACTAAGGATGACTAACGCACCCTTCTCTGTCCAAACACCCAAGGATATCAGGCTAAGTAACATCCATCAGACAACCAACTCTCTGTGATGCACGACCTTTGTCTGAGAAGTCCCAACTGTGCATGGTAACGAGTTGCGCCTGTTTTGGGCCAAGGCATTCCCCCTACTCTAACTATTTATGTCGCGCATCTGACATAGCAGCAGTAGGAACCATTTTTAACGTCTTTAGTTATGACGCGGTGTCGGCCCGAGATTCGAACCTATCACCTTCCCGACGACGAGCGGATGCGCTACGTGTTGAGCCACGGTCGCGGGTATCCAACTACATAAATGTTTTGTTAAAGGTCAATTCTTCAAAGAGCTCGGAGATCGGGACCTGGAGAGTTTTAAGATGACAGCAATAGTGAATATTCTCATTGTTCTGGCCATTTCTGTTACTTTATCCACCAGGAAAGAAATTATTATGAAAACCACTGGACCTATTGGTTCTCGTTTATTAATGCAATGGGGGTATTACCGTTACTCTATAATATACTTAATCTGTACCCAAAAGTCCATAATATGCTACTTCAGAGAGATAGCTGATTTTATTTTTGAGAAAAATACACTAGTTCTCAACTTACTTAATGCTTTTGTGCTTCGTTATAATGAATATTGAAATCCTTGTTTTTTTTTTAATGCTAAAGTTGGGGGTTTTATTGATTTCTTAGCTTGACAGAGTTCTGATAACCAAGAGTTTGACTGTGGCTTGGAGAAGGAGCATATGCAAGTACTTCCATAATCTATACCTGGCGGATTTTAACTATTATAGGTAGTTATTCTAGTAGCGTATCGTTTAATTGCTGCCTCTTCTTACTGATTTAAAACTGCCATTTTTATTGATATTTTGACAATATCAATTAAAACTATTATTGTGTAAAATACTTAATTATTAGTAAATGTTGTTAGCTCGTTACTGCTGCGCTATTCATAAACATATTTCTACTTGTTTTTCAATCTATTTCATGAATGATATATGTATCTTCTTTCTTATCTTAACAATTTTATACAAATACAACTTTTCATTTTAAAGATCTTTTGTTACAATTTATTTTTGTATATTCAGAACAAAAGGGAAATATTTAATACCACTTATAACTAGTATTAACAGAAAACAGTTTCTAACTGAATAACTTTATAATATTTAGTCAGAATATTAGTACATTTAATATGAAAATGTTATTCAAACAAAATATAACACTTTTTTGTATAATCTATGCATCTTAACAATCATCACTGAAATAAGGGGGGGGGAAGTTCTGACACTTTCGCGTAAACGGTGAGTATAGGCTTTATCTTTGGACTGAGAGGATAGGTTATTAGGGATAAAATCATTCTTATATGATGAATTTCCCCCAGATTTAAGATTTTTTGGATAGGCCTCCAGGTTCCGGAGCTCCAGGCCTCCAGGTGGTCTCTGGACAGGTAAAAAAATAAAAAAATTCTTATTTGAACAGTTAGAGGTAAGTTTATTAAACAACATAAGCTTCTTTTTATATATTATTCATATATTTGAAGAAAAAATTACAATCGGCCTCCAGGTTCAGGTGCTGCAGGCCTCCAGGTGGCCTCTGGACAGGTAAAAAATCAAAATTTCTTATTTGAACAGTTAGAGGTAAGTTTATTAAACAACATAAGCTTCTTTTTATATATTATTCACATATTTGAAGAAAAAATTACAATCGGCCTCCAGGTTCAGGTGCTGCAGGCCTCCAGGTGGCCTCTAGACAGGTAAAAAATCAAAATTTCTTATTTGAACAGTTAGAGGTAAGTTTATTAAACAACATAAGCTTCTTTTTATATATTATTCATATATTTGAAGAAAAAATTACAATCGGCCTCCAGGTTCAGGTGCTGCAGGCCTCCAGGTGGCCTCTGGACAGGTAAAAAATCAAAATTTCTTATTTAAACAGTTAGAGGTAAGTTTATATAACAACATAAGCTTCTTTTTATATATTATTCACATATTTGAAGAAAAAATTACAATCGGCCTCCAGGTTCAGGTGCTACAGGCCTCCAGGTGGCCTCTGGACAGGTAAAAAATCTAAATTTCTTATTTGAACAGTTAGAGGTAAGTTTATAAAACAACATAAGCTTCTTTATACATATTATTCATATATTTGAAGAAAAAATTACAATCGGCCTCCAGGTTCAGGTGCTGCAGGCCTCCAGGTGGCCTCTGGACAGGTAAAAAATCAAAATTTCTTATTTGAACAGTTAGAGGTAAGTTTATAAAACAACATAAGCTTCTTTATATATATTATTCACATATTTGAAGAAAAAATTACAATCGGCCTCCAGGTTCAGGTGCTGCAGGCCTCCAGGTGGCCTCTGGACAGGTAAAAAATCAAAATTTCTTATTTGAACAGTTAGAGGTAAGTTTATAAAACAACATAAGCTTCTTTTTATATATTTTTACATATCTAAAGAAAAAATTACAATTGGCCTCCAGGTTCAGGTGCTGCAGGCCTCCAGGTGGCCTCTGGACAGCTAAAATTTTTTTTTAAAAATCTTATTTGAACAGTTAGAGGTCAAGTTTACTTAAAAAACAAAATGAGCTTATTTTTTCTTCAGATATATGAATTTTGATGGATTTCTTTGATGAAATGACAGGCTGGTCAATTTTTAGGCCATTTTTTGCTGTTTTCGGCCCGCCACGCCCAAACGGTTTGAGATAATATCACAGGACCTTTTGCCCGACCTAAGCCTGGTTATTTGTAAGGTCTAAGAAAAAAAAAAATCCCGGATTGGATGAAGCACGACGTCGCTGCGTGCCGTCAAAAATCGCTGGTCGGCTCATTTTGCCCCCTCAAACCCTCAACTCGTGCCATTTTTCTGTGTAAAGATTATAATTATAATCTTTTGCGTAAGTCTGTTTTTTTCCCTAGACCTCACAAATAACCAGACTTAGGTAGGGCAAAAGGTCCCGTGAGATTATCTCAAACCGTTTGGGCGTGACGGCCCAAAAACCGCAAAAAATGGCCTAAAAATTGACCGGCCTATCATTTCATCAAAGAAATCCATCAAAAAATCACAATTTGAAATTTTAATTAATTAATAACTTTTTTCTCATAAGAGATAATGACACAAGACTTTCACTTGGTGAAAATTCAGCATTGTGGGCCGCCTAGACTTTATATTTGGTGACCCTGGGGTGACGGGTTCAGTGCCCCCCACACCCACGAAGTGGGCATACTTTTGAAAATCACGTTTTTTCAGTTTTTCCCCTTAAAGGAGGGGGAGGAGTCGTTTTAGAGACTTCAAGCATCTCTTTGATGTTGAACAACTTTTTGAGGCAGACATTTCTTTATTTATGTTTCATTCGCCTCCGGCTGACCGTTTAGCCGTTATTTGCCGCCGAAGGCGTGATTTTTGGCGATTTTTGCCGTTTCCGAGGTTTTAATGGACATTTAGGAGGGGAAAGAGTTGTCCAATCAAGTTGATGATGAAGTACATTTTTGTAGGCAATTGCATTGGCTAAATTTCATGTGAAGTAAAATTTTTTGTACCTCTAACCGGTTTTGCTCCAGCTGAATCGATTTACAGATACCTTCTAAAAACCGGAAAAAACCGGTTTTTCATAAAATTCACGGCCGGTTTTGGCCGGCTCCGGCTCAAATTTTGCATGGAGTCATCCTTTGATATTCCCAACAGTTGATACTTGACTCAGCATGATCCCAGAAAAGTGTGGTATATCTACCCCCCCCCCCCCCCCCCTTAATAATCTGACGATCTTAATCAATTAGGAGGATCAAATCAGTGAAAATCTATCCATTCTTTTATATATTCCCTCATCCATCAATCAATTTATCTATCTACGTTAAATATACTGGACAGAAGCCTGGATAACCTGGATCAACTATTTATCTATCTAGGTTGAGTTTAGTAAACAGAATCCTTGATAACCCGGATCAACTATTTATCTATCTAGGTTGAATGTAGTGGACAGAAGCCTGGATAACCCGGATCAACTATTTATCTATCTAGGTTGAGTTTAGTAAACAGAATCCTGGATAACCCGGATCAACTATTTATCTATCTAGGTTGAATGTAGTGGACAGAAGCCTGGATAACCCGGATCAACGGATTACCGCTGACGTCAGGCAAAAAAATCATTCAAATATTTAATTAGTTTTTTAATTCAATAGGGGAAATTTTGTCCGCAAGAAGCACAATAACATTATAGATAATTAAGAATAGTAAACTGTTGTACAGTAAATTTTTTTATAAAAAACGGCCGGACAATGCACATCACTGACGTTATTTATCGGTTATAGCTAAAGAAAGTCATCTCTCACTAATTCCCCGAATCAATGTTTGGAGTCGTAGCCGGATCAGGGGTGTAGATACTGCACAAGATTTTCCCCTGCTGAAATTTTTTTCCCCTCCTGGTTTTTTTTCCAGCAAGGAAGGGGATTAATGGAAAAATATTTACAGAACTCTTAATTTTATTCATATTATCCCCCCTCTTGCATATTCTTTTAGTTTTTTTTTACGCCGAGGAGGGGAGAAAATGGAAAAAATGTTTTCAGATCTTTTAATTTTTACCTTTTTTCCCCCCAACCACATGTTTTTTTTTATCTTACATAACATGTTTCTTATATCTTCATTTTTGAGAGAGAAAAATCCCACGAAATATACCTATCTATTTTCCACTTTACTGTTCCAAATACTATGTAATATGTTTACCTTTTAAAAATGTGGATTTCTTCCAACTCACTCCCTTACATGTCCAATCTTAGGATTACATCCCATTTAACCCAGAGGTAGGGATAAAGGGATAAGACAATGTACGATAAATTAATGTTCATATTAACAAAAGATTTTGTGCTAGTGAATATAAAAATATTGAAACGTTTGAACACTAAACAATCTATTAAAGTTCAATTAAGTACCCAAAGTTTTTGTTTCAAGAAAAAAGCTAACGTGATTATAAATTTTTGGGTACCAGTTAAATTTACAATCCTATGTCGCCTCTCCTCTCTCCCTGCTTTACCTTACTTTAATCAGATTTAAAGGTTAAAGTAAGTTCTCAGCAATTCACTACCCGGCCCTTACTTTTTAGAACCTCATTATCTCATACGGGCGGGGATGCTGTCCATGACAATGATACGCTAGGGTCCAACAACCCATGATAACCAAGGGGAGCCAAATGTCTCCTTTTATGTCCAAACACCCGGGGTATTAGGTTAAGTAACACCCGTCAGACAACCAACTCTTTGATTGCACGACCTTTGTCTCAGAAGTCCTAACTGTGCATGGTAGTGAGTTGAGCCTGTTTTGGGCCAAGGCATTCCCCCCTACTCTAACTATTAATGTCGCGCACCTGACATAGTAGCTGTAGGAACCACATTTAACGTCTTTAGTTATGATGCGGTGTTGTGCCGAGATTCGAACCTATCGCCTCCACCGAAGACGAGCGGATGCGCTACGTGTTGAGCCACGGTCGCGGGTCTACTTTATATAAACCAATGCAAACTAGCAACAGCTTAAGAGGCAAAATAACTGAAAAGGATAATTTTAATACCTATAAGAGATTTAAAGACAACAAAATTAATTTTCACAAAATTTATCTTTTTATTAAAATAACGTAGGTACCTATTCATTTTCTAATAGATAATTAAGATTTTAATTTTTCCAGTCGTTCGTGTTAGAAATAAAATATTTTTTTTTCTGAAAAAATAAATCGATTGGAAAATTTTCAAAATCATTTTCTTTATTGTTCTTGGTTAGACTAGGTTCGTTCTTCAATGAGTTAAATCACCTGTGAATAACAAGGATATAAATTATGCGAAAACGTAGCTCAGTTTGGTTTAACTATCATAATTCAAAGATTTATAGGGGATAAGTAATATATTTAGTACTTAGTAGTAAATATTATACTTGGTGATTGGAATATTATATTGTGCCTCAAAATGAAATCTTTAATTGTATTTGTTCAAAATGGCATAAAATTTTACTAATAGAAAATGGACTTTATTTGAAATTTTGGAGTTGCATTGCTACAAGAATTGTTTTTAGTCACAAAAAAAAACTATTGCGCAATTCTGACCTGACCATGACGTACAATTACACATCCCAACTACAGAACAGCTTCGCTTTTAATATGGAACAAAAGATGAAACTTTAGAAATGATGTTTCTAAGCAAAATTGAATTTTCATTTCTTCTATACTTAATGAAATATATATACTAATAAGTTTTATCTTTTAAATTATCTAAAACATTGATAGAGATGCTGAAACCTAGTAAAGATTTTTAAATCAGGGCTCGGCAGCTGCGAATTTTATTTTATTTGTGGCAGGAATTTAATTATTAACTTACTTCCACCATGATTGTCCTTAAATAAGCCTTGGACGGCCTCGCTGCTGATGTCTATATGGCCGTCTTAACCTTCTTTTTGGGAGGGGGGGGGGGGGAATGGACGTGGGGGTTGTTAACGCGCATTGGACTGCCGAGCCCTACAAAAAATTTTATGAAGCCATGGCAATGATTAATTAAGGTCACGAAGTCTTATTTTATTATTTAATATCGAAAATTAATGATTTTGTTATAAAATAAAAAAAAATCCATAATTACTAGGGTGGGTCGATTTTGAACATTTTTTTTCTGAGGCCAAAGCGGGGATCTGCACTCAATTTATATAGATATAATACACCTCTGGATGATTTAAAATTTATCCTAAGTCTTAAAACCGCTGACGACCAGACATTCAATTGTATGGCTATTTGTAAATGGGAGTCAAAAATTTATTGAATCAGAACTATGGCTTCATGGTGCTCCCTGGAAATGCCTTGAGGAGCTGAGTCAGGAACTTTTGTCCGTTTCAAAAAATCTCGTTCCTAGCCTGAGAAAATCTAAAAAAAATCTACAAATTAGACAATTCTCAATAAACCTTAAAAAATTTTGGTTTTTTAGTGATTTCTAAGGCTAGGAACGAGATATTTTGAAACGGACAAAAGTTCCTGATTCAGCTCCTCAAGGACTTTCCAGGGAGCACCATGAAGCCATAGTTCTGATTCAACAAATTTTTTTGAATGTCGTCTTTGCATACTAATAAGTAATGAATTATATTTTTAAGTGGTCGTGTTCTAAAACTCAATTTTTTAAAATTCTTTTTCGGTCAGAAATGTTTTTAAGGTTAATTTTATCTGTTGCATATCCCCGCTTTGTCTAATTCCGATATGAACCCACCCTAATAATTACCTACTTTTATTGCGTTAAGAGAGTTAAAATACTATTTTCAATTATGAATATTTTACAAGCTTAATTACTTGTCAGAGTCATTAAATTAATCAAATGATATTTCTTTATTGTAAAACACACCTTCGATTCTACTTATTAGCCTCTGCGGGACCTTTGCTGCAATCTAAAACGGGAAACTCTACTTTGGAGAGAATCGTCTTATCGATTTCAGACTGCAATATTTCTGTAGCAGTTAGGTTTTATTTTAGAATACGTAGGTAGGAACTGTGTAATGATATGTGTTGATATTTTTGGATTCATATGACATAAATTTTTTGCCTTGATTTTTCAATAATAACGAACAGAAAATAAATGATTTTTACTACTATCTAGTTCCCTACTAGAAGCGTATAGCAGTATTATCTACAAGCTGATTGTAACACCATTCACAGTGGCATACTATACTTATGATGCATTTACAAGGTATATTTACATTCTAAAATTATTACTCTAGATCAGGTTAGGTTATATAAAGTGCTAGGTATCCCCTCAGGGTTATGGCACCGCAGGTATATACCCTGTAGCGTTAGGGCATCCCAGAGGTTAGGCATAGGGGAAAAAACTTCTATTATTTTTAAATAAGGGGGGGTTTTTAATGCAACCTTCTCGTAATCAGTGATTAAATGGCACTTAGAATTCGAATTTCCATCTGAAATTTTGCATGAATAATCCTAGGTAGGTCTATTTTCCCTAAATCGAACAAAAAGTTGGAAAAATAACGGTTAACGGTTGGCGGCTCAGCCTTTTTGCCAATCTTAAGAGCATATTAGTCACGAAACCTATCTCCACATAATACTTTTTGTCGCTCAAAAACCTTATTAAACGGTTCTAGCCGGTAGCTGTTGGTACTAGAAATTTAAAAATGGTTATTGCTATCATTTAACATGAATTAAACCAAAAATATGTTTTAAAAAGTTGATTCCTACGTAATTAATGATGAATTTGTCCTAAAAATAGGCAAAAAACGGCTAAACGGCTGAGCCGCCAGCCGTTACTTTTCCAACTTTTTGTTCGATTTAGGGAAAATAGACCTACCAAGGATTACTCATGAAAAAATTCAGATCGAAATTCGATTTCAAAGTGCCATTTAATCATTGATTACGAGATATGCCCATATTCTGCCTATACCGAAAGACAAGAATGGATCATACAAAGTTCCACCTATAATTGTAAGGTTCCATAGTCGCCCATTGAAAGATTTTATCCTCTCAAACAAAAAAAATCTGCCTATAAGAGAAATTGACGTCAAAAATGGTGTAGAGAGATACTCGATAAGCGCCGACCTCACCAAAATGAGGTATGATGTAATGCAAAAACTGATCAGAAGTAAACAATTCTCTAAATGCTGGCACCTGGATGGTAGAGTGATCAAATATATTAAGAACGAAGGAGACAGGATACAATCTGTGAAGTTTTTTGATAAATCATGCAATGAACTAATGAACAATTAAATAGTGCTCAAAGTTAGTATATATAATAGTAATTATGACCTAATCTTAACCTTCTAAATTAAACTAGTAATTGAATTTTATTCAAAATAGTATTTCTCGCTATTTTTTTCCCCTCAATTTTTAAATATGTCCTTTCATACACCCTAAATATCTTATTTCAACAGGAAGTTAAAATATTCTCACCCCCTCTCTCCTTCCCTTCCTTAATAAAATTTCTTAAGTTTTCCCACGCAAAAATTTTACAACATTTTTTATGTGCTATTTTTTCTTTAAATTTTGACATTTATTAATTATCTAAATGAATGTTTTGCTGATAAATTAAATAGTGCAAATCAAAACGATATTGAAAGCCCGTATCTCAGTATAGATTTAAAATGTTCCTATTTTGACAACACACAACTCATTAATAAATTTAAGAATTGCAGGAAGATAAAATTCTTAAGCTGGAATCTTGGTTCCTTACCCTCGAAATTTGATGAATTTAAAGAATATATCAATTTTCTTCTACAAAACAACATTTATTTTGACATAATTTGTATTCAAGAAATATTTTCAATTATTGATCAAGATCTATATAAACTTGAAAATTATAATTTTGTATTCTCATCTAGAAAAAAGGGGAAGGGAGGGGGAGTTGGAATCTATATTCATAAAAAACATAGATTTACTGTAATTGATGATTTATCATATTTTGAAGAAAATCTTTTTGAATCTTTAACATTGAAAGTTATTACTGAACAGAAAAAAAGCAATATAATTAGTTGTGTCTATCGTCCAAATTCTCCAGTACAAGGCATGAGTTCTAATGATCAGATGGAATATTTCATTGATAAAATATCAAATTTACAAGCAGCAATGTCATCTTATAAAGGTGACTCTTACATCATGTCTGACTTGAATTTAGATCTCCTTAAATTTGAATCTCATTTAAAAACAAACGATTTTATAGAGAACACTTTATCTAACGGGTTTTTGCCTTTAATTACTAAACCAACTAGAGTTACACATGCTTCATGTACATTGATTGATAATATTTTATCTAATTCTTGCAATAATACATTGGAATCTGGCGTTATTCTGAACTCAATTTCTGATCATTTCCCTATTTTTCATGTTAGTTCTCAAACACAAAAAACAGAAAAGCCTAAAACATTTATCAGCAGGGATATAACAAGTGAAAAAATTATTCAATTTAATGCAATGTTAAACACGAACAACTGGGGTAATGTTCTTAATGAATTAAACCCACAAATTAGTTTTGAAAACTTTCATGAAGTATTTGATTGTGCTTTTAATTTACATTTTCCCATCAAAGAAGTTAAATTTAATAAAAATATTCATAAAATAGAGGGATTTATGACGGGAGGGCTTATGATTTCTAGACGAAAAAAACTTGAGCTAGGGACAATTTATTCAAAAAATAAAACACCAGAAAATAACATTGCATATACAACATATAGGGACATTTACAATAAGGCAATAAAAGATGCAAAGAAAATTTTTTACAGGGAACAACTTAATCAAAATAAAGAAAATCTAAGAAAAACCTGGCAAACTTTAAGACAAGTAATCTCAAAATCAAATGACAAGACATCGTGTATAGATGAAATAATTGTCAATGATACATCTTACAGTAATAATCATGATATTTCTAACAAATTTAATACTTATTTTACTTCAATTGCTGATGAAATTGCCAGCCAAATTAACCCTTCCCCACTTAATCCGTGCGACTTTATTCCTGATACAGACAGTGTATTTAAGCTAAGAGAAATAAATATTCATGTTCTTTTTAATTTAGTGAAAAAAATGGAAAATAAAAAGAGCTCTGACATGTTTGGATTATCAAATTGTTTATTAAAACAAATTATAAATAGTATTGCCGTACCTCTTGTTCACATTATTAACCAATCTATTAAAACAGGTCAAATTCCTTCACAATTAAAAATTGCTAAAGTTTTGCCAATTTTTAAATATAGTAACAGCTCTAAAATGGATAAATGTAACCCTGGCAATTATCGTCCAATAAGTTTGCTACCTATTTTTTCAAAATTGTTAGAAAAAATTGTATCTGAACAACTCACAAGATATCTTGAATTTAATCAAATTATCTATGAACATCAATATGGATTTCAAGCAAAAAAATCTACACTACATCCTATGATCCACCTTTTGAATTATCTAGGACAAGCAAAAAATGAAAATTTAATTACTATAGGGGTATTCTGTGATCTTGCTAAATGTTTTGATACAATTTCGCATACAATTTTATTAAAAAAACTTAAAAAAATTGGTATACATGGATTAGAATTAGAATGGTTTAAAAACTATTTAAGTAATAGAAATCAGTTTGTTTATACAAATGGCGAAAAAAGTGATTTATTAGGAATCAGCAAGGGTGTCCCACAGGGAAGTATTTTGGGTCCAATTTTGTTTCTAGTTTATATCAATGATATTAAAAATTGTACTAGCTTAATGACACTACTCTTTGCAGATGACAGTAATTTTTTGATATCAGGAAAAGATTTGAATGAGATAATTGAAATACTCAACATTGAACTTAAAAATATCTGTGATTGGTTTCGTTGCAATGAAATGTCTCTTAATCCAACTAAAACTAAATTTATGATCTTTAATAAAAGGGAGGATTCCATAACTTGGGAACAAATTAAAATTAAATTAGATTTTAATAATGAAAATGAGAATGATACAGATAAAATTAGATATTTGGGTTATATCAACCAACAGAGTGAAATTCCTGCAATTAAATTTTTGGGTGTGTTTATTGATTCTCAACTTAACTTTAAATACCATATTGAATATTTAAGGAAAAAAATATCTAGAAGTTTGTTTTTAATCAATAGAGTTAAGCATATATTATGTGAAAAATCCTTAGTAACACTATTCCACTCTTTTATAAATAGCCATTTATTGTATTGCTTGCCAGCATGGAGCTGTGGCTTAGAATCATCTATTAAGCCTTTAGTAGTTCTACAAAAAAAAGCTATTAGAATTATACACAAATCCGCTTATAACAGCCATACGCCACCTTTGTTCAGGAAAATTAATGTTTTGCCTATTAAGGAGCTATCTATTTATACAAAACTACTATTTTTTTATGATTTTATTCGCTGGAGGCTACCAAATTCTTTTGATGGTGTATGGATTAGAAATAATCTAAGAAATCAGAGACAACTAAGAAATTCTAGTGAGTTTTATATTCCAATAGCCAAATTTAAAAAAATTGAAAGGTTTCCATTCTTTTCATTTCAAAGACTATGGAATAATTTTTGTCATGAAAAAGATCTTTTAAATGAGAATATTCCTAAAAAAACATTTGCATTAAATCTTAAAGATGAACTTTTTAAATCTATATGTAATATTGAAGAATGTAATGAATGTACTTAAAATATATTGATTTGCCTGGATTTATTAAAAACCTTACATTATTGATTACAGAAATGATTTTAAAATTTAAGAAAAACTAGCCTTAGAATTTGTTGTAACCCTTCTTTCCTTCTCTTTTTCCCCTGTCCATTTAATTTTACCTACATTTATTTTGACATTATTATTTCTTATTTTTCTTATTAACTTAATGCCAACCTAAAAAAGGCAATGCAAACATCTCGGATACGCATATTCCTACTTTTAGGGAAGCCTAATCAGTGCCACACATAACATCTAGTGTTAGTCATGCAATTTAATTTTATAAATATTATGAAAAATTGTAAAGTACACCTGGTACTAAGCAGTAGCTTGGTGTACTATTGTATGTACTGCTTCGTAAGACGGGGCGTAATCTGTCACTGAATAAATGTTTTTTATGTTTTTTATGTTTTTATGGTTGCATTAACCCCCCCCCCCCCCCCCCCTTTGAAAAATAATGGGGTGTGGGAGACAGTGCAAAAAAAGGCTCTGTACAATGTTCAATTAGGACTTACAGACAAAGGGTTGTCTATGTCTGTATATTTATTTGTCTAGAGCCGGATGGATAGGACCAACAGGGATGTTCCTGCTCTTCTTAGTAAGCACAGTTGTCAACAAGATGCTGATGAAGCCAGTCATCAACACCACTGTTAACTTGGAGAAGAGAGAGGGAGATTTTAGATTCAAACACATAATGGTAAGTTTTGTTTTTGGAGGTCCATTTGCAAAGGAATTAATACAAAGAGCTGCAGAGAGAAAGGAGACAATGTGCTGTTTATTACACTAGTCCCCAAAGTTTGATGGTAACGTTTTCTCATTTGTTGTCTTTACTACTTCGGGGACTTTAGTGAATTTTGATTAGATTATTCATTAAGTTGAGTGTTCAAACCTTTCAACCACTAATTTTAATCTACAGAAGGGGTAATTTTGTTTATAAAACTGTAAGGATCTACATCAATTTATCGGCTATTGTCTTATCCCTGAAGAGTTTGTTATTGCCGGCATTGGATTTTGGAGGGATTGAAAATGCAAAATTCTTATTTCTTATTTTTAACTTCTTAACTGGAACTGGTGATCTATCTATTTGGAGTTCATAAATAAAAATTTGAAAAATAAAGGATGTATTTCAATCAATAAATACAGCAATTCAAAGCGTAGAAGATTAAAATTTTTTAAGGGTTTATAGGTAAGTAATCTTCACACTTATTTGTTTCATCTGCTTTTCTTGATTGGGAGGAATGTCTTTTCCTCTATGCTTAAAACATTGGTTTTAACTGGAATTAGACAATTGCCGATAAAATTGATTTACATCCCCAATGATGACACACTAAATTACACCTTCTGTAGATTATTATTAGTGGTTGAAACGTTTGGACGCTCAACCAAACAAAATTCTCCCCAAAGTTGTTTAGCCAACGAATCAGAAAACGTTATTATAAGACTTTGGGGACTAGTGTGATAAACAGCCCATTGTCCCTTCTCTCTCTGGGTTTTAAGTTTAGCTTTGCACAAAAGTAAAACGTCTATAAATAATGAATATATTTAGTTTAGAATTCTTTTTGTTGTTGCAGGTTCGTAGCAATGCAGAGTCCCTAGCTTTTCATGGAGACCCACATATTGAAAACAATAAGGTATATAATCAATTTTTTTTAAGCATAATATAATTAAAAACGCTGAATTTGGCTGTTTTAATGTATTTTCAAATAGGTTGGTTCGTTCAATGATAAATGATAAGTATAGATGTATAACTAGTGATGGGAATCCGGATCCGGAATCCGAATCCGGAATCCGGAATCCGCCCAATTTTCGGCCTATTTTGGAATCCGAATCCGGATCCGGAATCCGTTTTTTATAGCGGATTCCGGATTCTAAATTGGTAGGCTAAAATTACCGTCTTGAGTTTTTTCTTACAACTCCCTCTTAAATTTTTTTGTACATAACAAATTTTAATAATTACTAATGTGATGTAAATGTTTAACACTTTAACACTTTAAACAAATCAAGGCTTCAACCAAGTAACATAGTGTTAAATTAATGTAAAATGCTATCCCTCTGTGACGGACGGCCTTTTAAAATACTGCTAGAATCCGGAATCCGAATCCGGAATCCGCCAAAAATAAGAATCCGGAATCCGCAAGAATCCGTCACTTTTTTTGACGGATTCCTTCAGAATCCGGAATCCGAATCCGGCCCAAAAATTCGACGGATTCCCATCCCTATGTATAACCCAGACAATTACCTGGATCCAGTGTTAGGAATTTTTTTCGTCTGCTAGCAAATTTCATTGCTTTCTGTTATTTTGTAGGGACTTGGCTGTGGTAATATTTACAGCAGTAATGGCTGATATTCAAAGACCCAATTGAAAGGCGGCACAGGGTCCACGAATTATTACTATTTAATTTAGGGATGGCAATCCGTGAAATTTTTGGACCGGATTCGGGTTCGGAATCTTACAAGAATTCGTCCAAAAAAAGGCGGATTCCCGCGGATTCCGAATTCTAGCAATATTTTAAAAGGCTTTTTTTTGTAAATAAATTAAAAAATTTAAGTGCTACATATGTCCTAAAAATTAATGGTTCTGGTGTTCTCTATAATTCACTTCCGAAAATCGAACCAGATTTTAAAAGATATTATATAAAATGATAATAATCTTTGCCATTAAAAAGGCGGAGTTGTAAGAAAAAACTCAAGACGCTAATTTTAGCCCACCAATTAAGAATCCGAATCCGCTATTAAAAAACGGATTCCGGATTCGGATTCCAAAAATAAAATTGGCTAAAAATTGGGCGGATTCCGGATTCGGATTGCCAACCCTAATTCAACTTGTAAAAATGAAATAACAAAGACATCCTGCTCAGTGCTCAGGGACAAGACGATGGACGATTAATTTAACCACCATTGTCCTATTCCACTTTTATCCTATGATATAAGTAGTAATATTTTCTGTCTGGAGCGAAGGATCTTGCTAACTTCTGAATCGATATGGTCCTCATTTACTTGAAGCTTCACTTATGCCCCGGGATGGTTTTAGGCTATTTTTCATCCACCTTCTTGTACCTCTGAAGACAGAGTTCGCTAGATGCTAAGGGCGCAGCCGCTAGTTAATAAAATAGTGATCTTTATTTTATACTGTTACCTAAACTGTTGAGAAATAATAAAGTTCTGTAGAAGTCGACACAGCACTTTTTAAAATGTAAACATTTTATAATTTCTTTCCTAATTTTTAATAGAAGATACTATATGATTAGTGCATTTATGTTTTACGTCCACCAGCTGCCTTACAATGAGGCTACAGAAACTGTGCAAGTAACTTTTCGCAGCTCTACTTTGCATTTACACATTTTTTTTTTTTTTTTTTTTGGGGGGGGGTTGTCAAAACTTCAATTAGGACAAGGTTATTGAGAAAAAAAATTGGAGGGGGGAATTGGAGTGGGGTGTTTGTTTCTGGGGGAGATAAATTTTCTCGATGCTCTTTAATAATAAGATTGACCTTAAATCATTATATTAAGTTTGTATTTTACCTAATAAGCTTGCTATTGCTGCTTTACTTAATCGTTCTTGTTAGTTTCTATACTGCTCTGCGATAATACGTAGTCTTTTCTTTCGCTTTTTCATTATCTTGGCAAAAATACCTGCACATTTATAAAACAAAATAATATATAATTGAGACGCAGTAGGGTCGGTCCGTCCGTCCTTGACGGATAGCTTTTTTTGTTAATTTAGGTAGTTAGAATTGTCCTATCGATTTCAAACTTTTCAAGCATGGTGATTCCTTTAATAGTTAGGTACGATTTAGAAAGCGTAGCAACTGTGTAATCATTACCAGAATGTCCGTACATCTATTGTAAACATATTGATTTTTTTTACTTTTTCAACAAATTTTTATGTGATCTAATCATCCGATTGATCTGATTTTTGGTATATTGACTCCTGAGACAACAAACTACAATGTTATAAGCGAAGCAACTCTATAATCAAGTCATAAAAATGTAAGTATATCGATAAACATTATCCTGTATCAGGCAGTTTTTCAACAAATTTACTTGCAGTTTTACTTCGACTCTGATTATTTAGTTATGACACTATACAGTGTTAATGTCCGTTTGTCCTACCGTTTCAGTGCTTCGCTTTTATGGATGTTGTCATCCTTGTTAGTTTATAAATTCAGTCATCTTAAAAATAAATTCAAGACAAATTAATCTTCCTCCCAATCTTCCTAAATATTTACGCTTCCTCTCAAAATATTAGTTTTAATTGCCGGATATACTCGGCATCTAATAAGATAAGCTTCTGACATTTATTTTGAAGATTCAGCTTAAATTTTTATGCTTTTTTGAAAAAAAATGTATGGCGGCCATACGTAAATATTTAAAAAACTTTTTTGGGGAAATTTGATTTTCTCAACTGCATGAAAACTATTCTTGTTTAGGTAAATGAGAAGCTTAAGGATGTTTGTAGCACCCAGCAGCATTTATATTACAGAAATTTTGGTATTGATGTCTCGGTTAATACCTTCTCTTATTTAGGTAATTCTTTAAAATATGTTTGGTGTCTGTGTGTGTAGCCATTATTTCTTAGTGTTTGGACCTACACTGCGAACCAAAAAAAACAGGCAAATCCGAATTTTCAGAATAGCAGCTTCATTATTCATTTGGGATGATTTTACTAATAATATAAAATGTAGATGCATCTTTTGGATACAAGTTTCATTCAACTGTTGTTTTTTTATTAATCAGCACCAATGAAGTACAAGATCTAAAAAAACAGCATTTGGGGGAAACATTACCTATAGTAAAATCATCCTAAATTAATAAAAAAAGCTGCTATTCTGAAAATTCTGATTTCCCTACTTTTTGGTTCGCAGTGTAAGTTGTCATGGAGTAGGATGAGACACTTTTTAAAACGTGTGACCTTATATTGATACGTTTATTGGATTTATATTGAAACTTAAAATGGTTTTATATTTATATGTTTTACCCTTAAAAAGTTGTAAGACTCGTTTTGTTATTCTTTTAGAAATAATTGAAGCTTTCTGATCAATAAAAGTTGCCTTAATATTTAGGTGCCATCGCCTCCTACCTTGTCATTGCTGTTCCAATATTTACTGGTGTTTATGATGATAAAACAGGTACAATAATCTTTATTGCTGCGTAACTTCAGACACAATGTTCCTTGTTTGCTTAGGAATACTTTAGAATTTTTTACCCATTGAAAGTGTCAAAAAATTCAACTTAATTTGGATGGACATTAAAAATACTATGTACCAATTTTAAAGGAAAGAACAGCCAACTCTAACTCAGAAATGGTTTTGTAAAATGGAAAATCGATGTTTATTGTGAGTTATACATAGCATAGTTGTAGAGAAGTTGCGATTTTTGGGGAAATTTTGAATTTTACATAGGTTCTGAATTGTCACAAGCCATCTCCGAGAACGCGTTTGTTTGCATCTACCTTATTTCACAGCTTGGAAACCTTGTTCAAATTACAGGAATAAATCATATGATATCATTTTCTCGTAGATTTCATAAAATGGTGGCTTTAGTTTTCTTTTAAGGTTTTGAGAAAATAAGTTTCTATTTTACATTAAAAAATCATTTATATTTTCCCATCTTCTATAATACAAAATAGCTTGTTGTCTGGTTGTCTGTCCGTCTGTCCGTCCGTCCGTCTGAAGCTTAAGATCTCGGTAACCACTGAACCGATTGGATTCTGCTCTTAAGGGAATATACCTTCTGGTCCTATGGTGGTTTAAGGCTATTTTTTTGGGGGGTGGGACACCCCCAACCCCCCCAAAAACAAAAAAATCCCCACCCATTTTTTTTTATTTATTTAATTTTTGTAGAAGATTTCCTTGGTCCTTTTTATTTTTTATTTTTATTTTACGAATTTCACCTTAACTTTTTTTTTATCACCTCTTGGGGCAAAGCCCCTAGAGGCTAGGGGCGAAGCCGCTAGTAAACATATAAAACAGATTTTGCTTCCGTTAAAAATTTATATGTTTTTGATAAAATCTAATAACTTGAAATTAGATTTGAAATGAAGACCCGCGACTGTAGTGTAACACGTAAATTATCTGCTCGTTGCCAGAAGGTGATAGGTTCGTATCTCGGCCCATCACCGCGTCATAACCAAAGACGTTAAGTGTTTCCTATTGTTACTATATCAGTAACATTAATAGGTAGTAAGAGTAGGGAATGCATTCGCACAAAACAGGCGCATCTTATTACCATGCACAGTTAGGACTTCTAAATGGCGCATTGAAATTAAGCAAAAAATGCACCAAAAACTAGATCTCGTGGAGCTTTCTATCCTCATAGGCTAGGTTAAAATTGAATTAAATGCACTAATTTAATTTACCAATACTTTGAAGTTATTTTCTATAAAACATGAGATATGATTTTATGTTTGAAAATAGGAATAGTGGCAAGTATGGCAGGTTCAACTCACAGGTGAGGAACTTTGTTTTATAGCGAATCTACATTTTATCTTACTTTGTCCTCCTGACCAAACCGCAGTTTAGTAAAGGTAGGTCTTTGTCTGTTCGCCTGAATCAATTTACAAGAATATTTATTTATTGAAATGTAATTTACTCAGCCTTTAAATTTATTAGGAATCTATAATTTCTAATATTTAAATTAATCTTATCTAATAAGAAAAGGGTTAATTTTCTGTATCACAATTGGGGATGTACATTAACTGATTGGCTATTGTCTTATCCCTTTAGATCCCTGCGTCTTTCCACTATTGGTCCTAAGATTTTCTTACTTAGTGTACTGTTTAAGGTTTCGCTAGTTGTACAAAATAACTAGTTTTAAAAAAAAAATGTGAATGTCCAGGGTGTGTGAATTACGAGAGAAGCTAGAACAATACAAAGATAAAAGAGCCCCGCCACCAAATCAGGCGAATGACAATCTTAATAATGTTGTTGTCCATGGAGAAAATAAGAAAGAGGAGTATGGCGGTAAAAAGAAAACAAACCATGCAGGAAATTTGAAATTAATATACATTTTATGACTTGTTTTCAAAAGACCTTCACAATATCGAAATTTTTATTGAGGTCAGGATTAAAGTCCCACTGGGCTTCAACCTCCCCATAAAATCTATGAACACAATTTCTTTAAAATTTAAAATAAGGGCCGGGGGGGGGGGGGGGAGGATGTAAACTGGTTATCTTATTAATTTCATAAAACTGTAGATAAAAAGAAGCCATGGTTGACCAAAAATGTTGGGGAAGGGGTGATGTCCCCCTACTCAGCCCATTCCAACTATAATTCTACAAACAATCCATCAGATGGTGTCATGGAACCGGATGATTTGATACTGCTGCATGGCGTCAGTCTGAAACCCCCGAATAGTTCTGGTGCCCTTCTTATACACAATCTTGACTTGGCCATCAAGAAAAACAGGTCATTATTCATGCGAGCTTTGCTGAATTTCGATATCTTTACATTCCATACTCTCAAAATAAATAACCATAGAAATAAATACTCCCCCCCCATTCTAGACATTATTTTATGGTTTCTTTTTAGATCTAAAATTGAAAGTTCCCTCAGTTCCCCTTATGGCCTCTAGGGGCGTAGCCGTTTGTCATACACAAAATTACGTTGCTTTGTATAACTAACACTTGATTTTATTAAAATTACTAAAAGAAGGTTAATTAACTAATGAATCTTGAGTCAATAATATCACTTAAATGTCGAGAAGAGATTTCAGTAGGTATTATTATTAAATGGTATCATTATATACAAAAACTTTGTATTTAGAAATGTATTGATTATGGGACCAAGTTCATCTGGCAAATCAAGTCTCTTGAGAGCTTTGCGTGGACTATGGATTCCATCTCATGGTACAATTCAATTTAAGAGGTTAATAACTGATTAATTTTATAATTATCTATGCATAAGCCCATTTAAAATAGTTCGTTTAAAATATTTAAACCTTAAAGATGTGAACAACTTGATTTGCTTATTTTTTTACCTTTTTGATATTTTAAATACAATTTTTTTTGTAAATGTAAAGTTTAAATAAGAATATGTATGATGTACTGTAAGCATCTCTTGTATTAAAAAATACTTTTACTGTAATATTTTTGACAGAGTTATGTTTAAATACATACCTATTATACACATATTAAAAGAACGCTTTTTTTTGACAAACTTCAAAAACTTATGAATGATACTGAAGTATTTTTTACAAGTATCGTTTCATGTATTTTCATATATTTGTGTATATTCTGCACAAGATTTATTTTTTTCCATTGCTACAATTTTTTTCTATCCCCTAGTTTTTTTCACCAAGGAGGGGGGGGGGGGGAATGGAAAAATGTTTTTAGTTCTCTTAATTTTTACATTTTCTCCCCCAACCACATATTTTTTATTCCCCCCCCCCCCCTTTAGTAGGATGAATATTACAGAATATATATACACCCCTGTAAATTTTTTTAGAAACTTGCATGAATCCTTGTTTTTTTTGCCACAGAAACCTTTCTTTACAAATGGTACTTTAAGAGAACAGGTATAGATTTTTTTTATCAATAAATTCGGCGCTGTCATATCATTTAATTTAGGGTTAAGGTCTCCGCAAGGGAAAGGCCCTAGGAATTAACACCTTTAATTTAAATTTTTTTTTAAACATGGGGGGGGGGGCTTTAGTGCTAGATGATAGCCACTTTGAGGGACGCAACATTTCTTTTGTTTGTATACCTAGTCTTTGATTAGCTTAGGCGTAGGAAAAATAACAATCCCGTCCCCTTGGTCCAATTTCTTTTGAAAATGAGATGGGGGGGGGGGGGGGGGGTAGGTTCGACAATGCTCTACCGGCCACTTGTGGTAACGTACCATAAATTCTATTCATTCATCTTATTTTTTTTATCAAAATAGTAAATATAATCAGAACTCACAATATTAGTAATTTAGTATTTATGTTGTACTTTCTAGTAGCGTACATTCTCTACAACCAGATTATGTCTGTTTCAATGTCCGTCCGTCACTGAAGAGAAGAGTCTACGCATTACAATACGCAATTTCTCGTTACACTTGCAAAAAAATCATTTAAAAGTACCTATTTAATAATTGTACAGTATTACGGGGTGTCTAATATTATTTACTTCCTTTGCTGCGCTACCTACTTATTGTCATTTTTTTCTTGTTTAGATATATTATCCCAATCTTCCCTCCTACAGCTCTTTGACTTCGGATGACAGTGAAATCAAACGTTTACTTGAGGTTGCTGATCTTTCAGGTATACAACTGCACATTACCTATTGTAGAAAAGTAGCGGTTTTAATATGTAAGATGCAAAGGAATAGTTGCACGAAGTGCATTTAAACTTGAATTTAGTGAACATCATAGTTTTTCTGTTCAATAGTTTAATCTACATCTATAGGACTTACATTTGAAAGAATTTTAATTTTCTACCATGAAGTTTAAAAAATATACCTAAAGACTTGAAAATGATATTTTGTTGGTTATATGTAATAAATAACTGTCCTGTTATTTGCTTCTATTTTATTGTACTAGTAGTTACCATTCAAAAAAATCATTTTTAATATAGCCTACATCATATGTTTCGAGCATATTGGCCTCTGATATCAAAAGATTATAGAGTCGCTAAGTATTTTAGTAACTAGGTACCTAATGTTTCAGGAATATATAGTTTCTAGATTCTTAAAGTTACTGAAAGACACAAATCCTAGAAGGAGGAAAAACGATGATTATTTTTTATTTGTACTCTAAACTGTTGTTACCTAATAGAATAAGTTTTATTTAATTTCTTTGTCGCATTTCCTCAAAGTTCCCTACTGAGCCCCTTCCCCTGTATTTTAAATGAGATTGAAATGAAGGGGGCGGGGGTATTTTTTACCACTTAAGGTTATGTTTTCTTGGGTTAAATTGTGTTCTGAATAGCCCTGCAGGATTATCCCCTTGCAGAGTTTGGGCTTACCACAGGGGTTAGTTAAGCAAACACCCACCATATTTTAAATTTAAAATTGTTTGGGTAGGGTTTTGTGCTGTATAGAATAGGTTTGGGCCGGATACCGGATATCTGGCTGATTTCTAATGCCGGATATCCGGTTCTGACATCCGGCAAATTACCGGATATCCAGCATTAAAAATCAGTGGAATATCCGGTATCCGGATAGTTTCAATATCTGGTATCCGGCCGGAATTTGAAAATGGTCGGATATCCGGCCCAACCCTAGTATAGACAATTTGAGGGAAAGCACCATTTATTTTGTATAAGGTGTTTGTTTAACTGATGCAAATAAATTGTGCTTCAAAGGACCATTGACCCAAAGTTGCCAAAGTCTGGTTCATTGTTCTTTTATAAAAACTAGCGGCTACGCCCCTAGAGGCCTCTAGGGGCATTTGAGGAGGAGAGAGTCGAATTTAATAATTCAATTTCTTATTTTAGATTTTAAAAGAAAAAGTAAAAAAAAATTTACGTTTGATGTTTGTTTTTCGTTGAACTCTCTTTCTAAAATTGAGAAATTTAAAAAAAATTTAATTTCTCTAGGGAGGGTGGTGGTACCCTCCCCCAAAATAGTTATAAACCTTCCCGGGACATATGAGAATCTACCCTGTTAAGGAGAACCCGATCGGTTCAGCGGTTAGCGAGATCCTTCGGTACAAACAAACACACAGATACACAGACAGACACACAAACATCCTGTTACTTTAGTATAAGGATTAGTTAAATGATTATTAAAAGAAAATCTTTTTAACATTTATTGTCGGTCTGTATCCGTCTGTAATGGAAAGTTGGCTCTTAACGTTTTTATTTATGTAGATTCATCCTTTTCTTCAAGCTGCCCATTTTTTCATTTGACAAATTAAAAGAAATGGATAAATCTAAAATAACTTACCTACCTACTTTTCATTCATGTTTCTAAGTAATTTTTTTAAAAATTTCAAAGAATCTTTTTTTAATCATTCTTTCTTGGGAAATGCAAAAATATATTTTTTTACGGATTTGATAATTTTCTTAAGTAGAACCTATTAATCTTAAACTTAACTTTATTGTAGGACTTCTTGACCGCTGTAACGGCCTGGACTTGGAGCCAGCTTGGAACTGGTATGATGTTCTGTCACCTGGTGAGGCTCAGCGGCTTGCCTTTGTCCGCCTGTTTGTACACAAACCGGTTTTGGCGGTCCTTGATGAAGCTACTTCAGCGATATCTCAGGTTTGTTTACGTTTCTATTCTGTTATTTTTAAAGCAGAACGGTTAGCCTTATTTTCAGGCTCGGCAGGGGGTCTTTTTTTTCAAGAAAAGAATCTTCTATTTAGGTTTCTATTTCTTTTGGGATTTTATTGGTAGTTTTATAATTAGAATATTTAAAATAGAATAGATCAGATTTATGTTCGCTAGATAATAAGCCGAACTGGTTATCCGTTGTATGCCGCCTCTTAAAAAGAATATTTAGCCCCAGCCCCCATCTCCCCTCTCAGAATGAAGTCCCTTGAGGCTAATGGTAAAGCCACCAGTAAACGAAGGGGAAAGTTATAGTAGTGATTACACTGTGCTTTCACACAAAGTACCTGTTGAGTGATACCACCCCCCCTCCTCTCTTATTTTTTAAAAATTAATTATAGATAAGAGGAGCATATTTTTTCCTTAAAACTGCATGACCTAATATATCATTGGTGCCCTGACCCTGCAAAGGTACCCACTACTAGGGTTGGGCCGGATACTTTTTTGGCCGGATACCGGATATCCGGCTGATTTCTAATGCTGGATATCCGGTTCCGGCCGGATATCTGGCCAACGTTCGATATCCAGCAATTTACCGGATATCCGGCGTCAAAAATCAGCCGGATATCATGTAACCGGATAGTTTTAATATCCGGTATCCGCCCGGATATTGAAAATGACCGGATATCCGGCCAAACCCTACCCACTACCCAATAGTATTTATCCTACCTCGCCCAAAAAACAAAAAATAAATGAAAAATTCCCACTAACCATGATTTTCAACCCTTATGTCAAAAAATAGGTGAGGCGGGGGGGGGGGTGTTCAGTGCTCAACAAGGTACTTTATGTGAAAGCGCCAATTATATTTAGGGAGTTGAAACAAAGTTGTACACAGAGTGCCTTAACATGGGCATATGCTTGCTCAGTGTTGGACATAGAGAAACATTAAAACAATTTCATTATCAGGTAGTTTTAGTTTCTAAAATACTCGAGTATGTCTGTCCGTCTGTCTTAAATTAGATTAGAATTTTTAACTATACCAATGCTAGCGGCTACGCCTCTAGCATCTAGGAGCTCTGTATTCAAAGTGGAGAAAGATAGCCTAAAACCATCCCAAGACTTAAATTTTAATTCAAAGCAGCTATGTGAAGCTTTGTGAAGCTTTTCTAGAATAGTGAACCCAATCGGCTCATTAGTTATCGAATTTGAAGTCACTACTTTATGTATAAACAATAATTTGTTAACTCTTGTATGATTTATTAACAATACCTAGGTAGGTACCAAACATTCAAATTTTTTATAATTGAAAAAAAATGTCCAAAAAAACTTCAACTCTTGCAGTATAAATGTACTTAAGTGTTATTTTTGTATCTTAAATATTTTGACCTGTTATTGCTGCGCTTCTTGTAGACTTAATAAAATTGTCCTTGTTATATAATATATGTATAGGTCTTGACTTTAACTGGATTCAATGGAGGCTGGAAGTTGGAAGAAATTGCTCACAATGTAAACATACCAGATTTAAATTCAACAGAAACTGAAGAAATACCAATAGAAGAAAGTTTACTACCAAAAGATTGTTTAGTTTCAAATCAAGCAGTAGATAATGGGAATGTTTCTAGTGAAAATTCTAGCTTATGTAATGATTATAGCACTAAGAGCCTAATTTAATTAAAATGTGTAAAGACAACGACAGAAATACTCGAGAATAAGTATAAATACTAAATAGGTAGGTAGGTATCATACCTTCATATCAATTTGTTTTAAAGCTACCTAAAAAAATTTAGAATAAAATCTATGAAATGTTTTTTTTTATGCCTTATAATATTTAACTTAGTAGCATTTAGTCGAATCAAATTATCCAATTCAATCAATGATACTAGTCTTCCAATATTATCCTAATCTGTGATAGTTTAGTTAATATACTAAAGATTATTTTAGAGCTTTGATTATTTTAAAAATGAGCATTTCTCAGCTAAATTATTTTGTGACTGCTGAGTTGATAAGCTCTACATTATATATGTACTAAAAGGTTTCGAAATATCCATGAAATGTGTATTTTTAATTAGTTTGATCAATATAAGGATGAAAAAATTATCAAAATAAAAACTCAAAAATTCAAATAATTGGTAAGGATGAAATTAAAGCTTAATAAGAGATTATAAATTTATCTAGGGAGAAAAACTGGAACTCCGTGAATAAATAATAGATAAGCAATTTATATATACTTGCAGACCAGTGGTGGATTCTTAAAAAAAAAGTGGGGCAAAATAGTTTTCGTGAAAAACCCACCAGAATCACATTAAAAAATCTACAAAAATTAACCAAAATCTTAGAAGGGTTATTAACATAAGATTTTATTTCATTTCTGTAGATTTTTAATGTGATTTTGGTGGATTTTTCACAAAAACAATTTTTCCCCACTAAGCGATTAGTGGGGCAATTTTTTTTAAGAATCCACCTCTGATCAATTATGTTTTTTTTTTATAAAATCCATGATTTTTGAAACCCTCTAGTGAACAAGTAGTCAATTATGAATTAACAAAGGTACCTAAATAACACAAACAAAGGTTGTTAAATAATATAAATATTGTATATTTTATTATATACCTAGATATTTTCAGACCAAATAGAAATTAAAATGTTATGATGTTAAATAGTTACCTAGTTAATTGTAATTAAATTAGCTAAAAATGGAAAATGTGGTTGAAATGGAAAACCGTAGAAATACAGGTATAGCAAGTGATCATTTATATTTTTAAGAATAAAAAGATTTCATTTTAACTTTTAAAGAAACATTACATTAATAATTTTTTTTGACAGAAAGTACCTATTGTTTATAGTGAAATTTTAGAAAATTAAAATGTTTCAAACATTGATTTAACAGGGTGTATATTCTACATGGGATCCCCTGCTCACGGGGGGGGGGGGGGGGGGGGGAAATAAAAAATAAGTGGTTGGAGGGAAAAAAAATGTAAAAATTAAGAAAACTGAAAACATTTTTTCCATTCCCCCCCCCCCCCTCCTTGGTAAAAAAACTAAAAAAATGTGTGGTAGGAGGGATAAAACAAATAAAATATAGAGTTCTTTAAATATTTTTCCATTTCCCCCCCCCACTTGGTGAGAAAAAACTAGGGTAAAGCGGGGCGATCTCGGTTTTGAGGTGAAGTCGGTATTTTTTTGACCACCTTCATTAAATGACATTTTTCTCCATGTTCTAATCGATTGACAGAAAAAAACATAAAATCAAATTTGTTCCTTATTAAATTGCCTACAAAAAAGTATATAATGAAATTTTTGTGAGATGAATTTTTAGGGTACTTATTGGGTCTTAAAGTCGGACGACAAAAAAAATTTTTTCCGATTTTTTTGCTTCGGTCGGAAAAACGGTAAGTTGGACAAAAACTGGTAAGAGCTAGAGCTTAGACGTCTTCAGGGGACTTATTAAGAATCTAATAGGCTATCCATTTCCGTTTAAAACTTTAAAAAAGCTTGTATAGTTTTTTCTTAAATCGACTAAAAGTGAAGCGGGGCGAATTCGGTTTTTTCACTTTTTATACTAACTAACTTTTTCAATCTATAATACAAAGTAGCTTGATGTCTGTCCGTCTGTCCGTCTGACCGTCTGTCCGTCTGTCTGTCTGTCTGTCCGTCCGTCCCTTAAGATCTCGGTAACCACTGAACCGATCGGATTCTACTCTTCAGGGAATATACCTACTGGTCCTGTGGTGGTTTTAGGCTATTTTCTTAGGGGGTGGGACACCCCCAACCCCCCCAAAAATAAAAAATAAAACCACCCCCAAAAATTTTTTTTTATATTTTTTGTAAAATCTCAGTAACTGCTGATCAAATTGGGCTCTACCCTTCTGGGAATATACCTACTGGTCCTCTGGTGGTTTTAAGCTATTTTCTTAGGGGATGGGACACCCCAACCCCCCAAAAATGAAAAAATCCCCACTTTCAAAATTTTTTCTTTTTTAAAATTTTTGTAAACAAAAACCAGTAATTGGGGTGGGGGAACCCAAATGCAACATGGGGCGAAGCCCCCATGAATCACCCCCCCCAAAAAAAAAAAATTTAAATATTTTTTTTTTTAATTTTAATTTTTGTGTATGCAAACAACCTAGGTTTAATTTTTACGAATTGAAATTTTTGTGTATACGGCAAACAACCTGGGTTTAATTTGTACAAATTAAAATGTTTGTGCATAAAACGCACAACCTGGGTTTAATTTGTACAAATTAAAATTTTTGTGCATAAAACGCACAACCTGGGTTTAATTTTACCACAGAGTAATTAAACAAAGAATAATTTTTTTGAATATTTCTATTTAGGAGGGTTGACTTTCCATTACTTCATAGGGCGAAGCCCCTAGAGGCTAGGGGCGAAGCCGCTAGTTTTATATAAAAAAGTGAAATTTCCGAGAAAAAAAGTCAAATTTCTCGTACTTAGAAAAAATTTATTTTTTTTTTGTAGAAAAAATTGTCCGATGTCATAATTTTTTTTGTGAATGCTCTTTATTACATTTAGCAACTTTAACCTTTAGGGCATGCTGTAATTAAATCAATATGTCATAGGTTTTTTGAAGCTGGAAAATCGACCACAGATTTTGCCAAACTTTTCTCTTTTTTTCAACTTGATTTTTTTAGGAAATTTTGCTAATAGAACTAATTTTTTTTTGGCCAAATCTATTCAAAATTGCCTGAATTTTAAGGATCAGGCCTTTAAAGTCATAAAAAGTTATTTTTTCTAGTAGTATTTTTATGTTTTTTATCAAAAAAATTTTCAAAAAAAAAAGTCTAGGGTAACGCGGGGTTAATGCGGTAGGGGGGTCTAATTCCGGTCACTCGACCAACTTTTTTAAAACCGTTTTTTAACGGTGTTCTAAACGTTTGCGAGAGATCTTCAGAAAAGCAAAGTTGTAGTTTATTGCCTATACTTTCATTTCTTACTTCAGCAAATTTTTGTCAGATAACTCCTTCTATGATTTTTTTGCCCTCAAAAAGTTGCAAAAAAAAAATTTCAAAATAGGCCATGTTCAATCTAAAATTGTGAAAAAATGGTAAGTCCTATTGACCCCCGGGTTTTTGTAAAATGAAAGATATGGCATTCATTTATCGTTTGCAATTGGAGGCGTTGTTCTAACTTGATTTTTTCATAATTTTTTTTTCGTCTCAAAAATATGGTCTATTCCGGTCACTTTTTTTACTTTTTTTTTATTACTATATTTATAAATATATAATACCCTAATGTTTTTTTCAGGTGATCTGGAAGCATGAACAACCCAAATGCATGACCTAAGCTTTAATCATTGCCTTGTCTGTTGTTAGATGTACATTATTAGTCATTTTACTGCTTGTATTATGTCATGTTTTGTTGCCTAAGCTTTTCAAATTGTAAAGACATATAAAATTTTTCAGACACATTTTTATAGTAATGGGAAGAGTATATCACCCAAAGGAACGCCTTAACTATTTGCCTGAAGATGTATCAGCTGCATTGGCTCATGTAAGAAGGGGTATGTCTATTAGAAAGACCACTAGAAGATTTAAAATTCCATATGAAACCCTTGCATCTTTTTCGTATAAGAGGGTGTTCGCGATTTTTGCGCGGTTTGGATTTTTTATGTCAAATCGGCTAGGATTAAGCTAGAAAGGTGTTTAAGGTGTCTATAGAAAGCTCTTTGCATGTCCTAACAAAAACTCACCAGGATATGGGTTCTATCTCCAAGATTTAGAGTACATATTCAAGATTTTGTAATTTCAAAATTCCTGTTGCATAAAATGTGTTGAAATATTAGAGTTAGACCCCAAATCATTTGGAGTTAATTGTCAGGCATGTAATTCTGCATCTTTAGACACCTTAACCACCCTTGAAGGTCAATCCTAGCCAATTTGAGACAAGAAAAAATGTATCAAAAACTGCTGTCAAAACTGGCAGGATTTTTAAAATTAAAAATTTTTTGGGAAAAAATCACTTTTTTCAAGAAATTCCAAGACCTGCGAATCAGAAATTGCCTCTAATTTATGTATAAAGCTTAAAAAAACCTAATCATATAATAAAAAGTATGATTTTTTTTAAAAGTTTGCATGAAAAAAATTGATGTTTTTTTTTGCGATTTTACCGACTTTTTTAAAATGGGGAAAATGTTGTCAAAAAATTGTCTGATCTGCATGCGACTAGTACTGTTAGAAAGCTAATGACCTCAGCTTTCTACTCATAGTTTAAAATTTAAAAAAAAAATATTTTAAGGGGGTGTTCCACCCCCCCAAAGTCAACTGACCGAAATAGCCCCACCGGTGGGGCTATTCCGGTATAGGCCAACCGCCGCCCTTTAAACCGATTTTTGACCGACTTCTAGTTGCGAGATCTTAATGGGACCAAGACAGGCTTCTTCGTTATTGCCATATCGTTCATTTGCACTCTTAAAAACCGGAAAAAGTTTTTGGGAAGTATGTTTTTTTTTAAGTTGAAGAAAAAAATTGACCGGAATTACCCCGCGTTACCCTAATTTCGCGTACTTCGGAAAAATTATTTTTTTTGGTAGAAAAATTGACCTATCTTAATAAATTTTTTTGTGCATAGGTACTCTTTATTATATTTAGCAACTTTTACCTTTTGGGCATGCTGTAATAAAATCAATACGTCATCGATTTTTCGAAGCTTGAAAATGCCCTACCGACTTCGCCTCAAGGCGGGGCGAAGTCGGTGCCGTTTTAGAGATCAATTTTGACAAACTTCCCAAAGTCCTAGGTTTACGTCCTTTTAGGACCTGATCGACTTTTCCGAGATCTTTCTACTGGTCTTGGTCCCATTTAAAAAAAATAATTTTTACGATTTGCAGGTTCAAAAAACCGAAAAAAAACACAGAGTTCGCCCCGCTTTACCCTAGGGAGGGAAAAAAAATAAAAAAATTTTGTAGCAGGGGAAAAAAAATAAATCTTGTGCAGAATATACACCCCTGTGATTTAATTTTAATAAAATGATTAAAATTGCCCTAAAATGTTCAATTTATGGGAAAATTTAAAAATGGGTTCTTTTACAGGGAAACAACTTTTTAAGAAGATGAATGAATAGATTTTTAATTGGTAATAATTAAGAATACCCTTATAATACTTTCATGAAAGTCTGTATCTGATTGCAATTCTATATAATTCTAAAATATAAAGTAGTAAGATTATTTTCTCTGTAACTTAGGATGGTGGTTTTAGGCTATTTTATTTTCAGATTTAAGTCTTGGGATGGTATTAAGGAATTTTTCTAGCCTCTCTTTGTGCTCCTTTGAATTTAGATGGTCTACATGTCCGGGGCGTAGTCCCAGTACTTTATAATGCGCATAACAAAGGGAGAGGTAGGGTTAGGGAAAATATGTAAAAAGTTAAAAACAGTACATAGGTAGTAGAACGATAAAAATTTATGTTAGGTAACTTAAAAAAAAATTGTCTATAGTTCTTTTCAATAAGAAATACACATATTTAGTGAACATTATCGTTCTACTACTATTTTTAAAAGCGAAGCTTTTCTATAATTAGGGTCGGTCCGTCCGTACGTCCGTCCGAGATAGATAGCTTTTATTCGTTAATTTAGGCATGTTAGAATTGTCCTATCGATTTCAAACTTTGCATGATGATTCCTGTAGTAGTTGGGCACGATTTAGAAAGCGTAGCAACTCTATAATCATTACCAGAATGTCCGTACGTCCATTTTAAAAATGTTGATTTTTCTACTGTTTTAACAACAAATTTTTAAGTGTTCTAATTATCCGTTTGATCTGATTTTTGGTATATTGATTCCTGGGACAACAACGAACTATATTATAAGCGAAGCAACTCTATAATAAAGTCCAAAAATGTAAGTATGTCCATAAACATTATCCTGCTTCAAGCAGTTTTTTCAACAAATTTACTTACAATTTTGCTGCGACTCAAATACTTTTAAATTCTGATTATTCAGTTCAGATACCATACAAGTGTTAATGTCCGTTTGTCTACCGTTTCAGTGCTTCGCTTTTATGGATGTTGATCCTTGTTAAGCCTTAAAACACACACCTTTACGGATTTTACCCGAAACCTACCTCTCCCTTATTTAAGGTGAAAATGAATCAGTAACAACAATACAAGTGGAAGGTGGCAATGTTACCAGAAACTCAACAGGACTTAGCACAGTCACAATTAATTCTGGCATTGTGTCCACAACTTCTGGAGGCCTCCAGGTAAACACAGGGGTGTGTATTCTGCAGAATTGACCCCCAAGAATATGATTTTCAAGCCCTGAAAATTTAAAAACTACATGGTAGAAAATTAAAATATGTCCTAAAGATGTAGCTATAACTATTGAACTGGAAAAAAAAATTAATTCACCTAATTCAAGTTTAAATGCATTTCGTGCAACTACCCCCATTAAAATAGATTATTTCTTCAGGTAGTTGACAACGTTACAACAACAAATTCTGAGGTTGGCCTCGGCAGAACTGAAATTGTTGCCAGTTTAGGTAAAATAAGTAACTATTTATAATTCTTTACATTTAACTAGGGATTGGTTCAAAAGTTCGGACAGTGCCAGATTTAATAAAAGTATAGTTTTTAAGTAAACGAACGAGAGATCCTGCTTATAATACTTTGGGTACCAATATGATTTACAAGCCAATGTATTTCTTCCTACGTATTATCCAATACATTAATATGATTCGAGTCAGATAGGTTGATCTATCATAACTTTTTTTATGCTTATATTATATTACCTATTGTTTGGTTTGTTTCAAACTGTCTGGTGAAAAATCCAAAATGGTTAAATGTCTTTTTATACTTAGTTTGTTTAGTGAGGAATTGAACTATGTATAGATGCAATTTCAATTGGAACTATTCTTCTAAGGATATATATTTATGTGAATTATTTAGAACAGGACAAATAATTTTAGGTCAGGAAAAAGAAAACATAGCCGGTGGTGGTATAGAGAATCCTGTAAATAATACATCAAAGTCTCGATTAAAAGTGACCATAAAGTAAGTTTTTTTTCCAAAGAATTAATAACCTACCTACCTATTTTAGAAAGTTTTTTACTGTACCTAGGAGTATTATATGTAGTTTAAAAAATTGTTTAAAGTTTTTCTGTTAATAAAATTCACTTCATAATGAATACAGAATAATTTTAAGTTAACTTTTTATTTATTTGTTTTACTAAGTAAATACTAAAGTGATTGATTGATTGATTAAAGTGACCAACGTGTTATTATAACTTAACCTTTAAATAACCACTCTCAGGAAATGTCCCTATAGTTTCATAATAAAAAAACTGTTATAGTCCCTTTGGTGACAACGCCTCTCAAGGGGCGTTTCCTTTTAATAGGTTATTTTAGGATTGGTTAAGTTAGGTTAGGTGATTTTCTCGCAGGGTTAGTCAATTGGCCCCGCAGAGTAAGACCCACCGCAGGGGCAAGAATTAGGAGAAAAGCTTTTGTGAAAATACGACGGAACGCCAATTAAGAGGCGTTTTCACGAAAAGGGACTATACCCAAAAAAAATTATGTTCCAGAAGTTGGAATGGAGTAGCTGTCTGGAAATGGTTGGCTAAAGATGATGATTGTGGCATTTGCAGGTTGAACATTTTTCAGGAATTTTTAGGATAAGACCACTCACACTAAATAATAGATCAATACACATCCTTCATGTTAATTAGGAATATTACCTATTGTTGAAGTCTAGTTAGTATTCTTGGTGGACATGTTTGCTCACATTAGTTTGAACCTACCAATTAGGATTTTATGGCGATGTATGACTGAAAGTATTTAAAAAATTAAAATTTACTATTTAATGTCCCCTCCCTTCCTTTGGATTTTCTGTAAAAGATTTCTGAAAGAAAGTTGTAAAAGTTGACTAAATATTTAGATTCCCCTTCCATGGTTGTTGTACTGATTGTAAGTTTGCTGGAGATGACTGCCCACTGGTATGGGGAGAGTGTACCCACTGTTTCCACCTGCACTGCATCATGAAATGGCTACAGACACAACAACAGTGTCCTATGTGCAGGCAACACTGTCCACATCAGTTTTATTTCATTTTTTAAAGCAAAGCATGATTATATTAAAAATAAGGTAGATTTCATATACCACAATAATCCTATTGAGATCAAACATATTTTGAAAGTTCCTGCACTAATAGAGAATACTGTAAATAACTTTGCTATTTGATTTACTAAGCTTCATTTGTTTTTTTTTATGTGAATTTTATTCTGAATGAAAAAAATATTTATACCACTTTAATACCTAGGTAATTCAAATTAAAATTATTCTGTAAGACGGAAAAAAAATAAAGGTTGTGGACATTGTTTTATTTCAGAAAAGAATGGAAGTACCTGAACTCGTAATTATGTATTTTATGTCAGTAATGATCTCTCTTATATCTTGTTAAATTCACTCAGTAATGCATGCTTTAATCTAACAACATACTATTGTAAGTTGAAAATATGTTGCAATTGTGCTAATCAAAAATTAAAATTATTTTAATTTTGTTGTTTTAAACATTAATTTAATTTCAGAGTAGTATGCTAACATATTTATACAAGAGTAAACAATGGAAAATGGGTGATATGAAAAATCCTTTTCTGAAAGGACTTAATAGGTTGATGCTAAGAGAACTCGAATAGCTATGGATCTTAATCCTGGATAATCTTTTAGTTAATACATTAGTGACATTTCACTGTAGAAAATCTTTTATATCATGTATATAACGAAATAACAATAGCTAGGTACCAAATAATGATATTAACCAAGTGATATTATCTCTTTAAAAATTTAAAATTCATACAGGCAAAAAATCTTTGACATGATTACCCTATTATCGATTAAGGTATCATGTTTAATAATATTTTTGTTACCCCTGAACTTCGCGTGTAACACTGACAATGACATCTTTGAAAATGAAAAAGTGATGCTCAAATATAATGTTACAAATGTACCAGGGCATTATATTGTACATTTCAATGGTCGTTATCTTGAGGATGAAAGAGTAAAGTATGTAAACGCGGCATTGTTGCAAGCAAACGCGTGGTTTAAGTCACAAATCTTGAAATGTGAGCATGATTCCTCAATTTGCACCATCTCAAGGAATCCAGGAAAGAAAGATGAACATGCGGCATTGTGCTCAACCACATGGTGGCATCACCATGGTTGCCATGTTGTGCCACGTGACGCAGACAACCCAATGGCTGGGTTGCCTAGTGATTTTGACTTATTGAGCTGTGATATAAGAGATGATGAAAATGCGGAAGTGTTGGCGGGTCTGTTCGGACAGCTGAGCCAGCATCCCATGATTAAGTCTGTGACTCATGAGAAGTCTGTGACAAGATTTCTGCTTCAAGTACCTGATCAGGAGGATGGTGAAGGTAGGTTTTAAATAATATTAGGGAGGCTTAGTTATTTTTAAAACCATCAAATCCCTGCTCTTGATTAATTTCTACAAAGTAGTGATGGCAATCCGTCGATTTTTTGGGCCGGATTTGGATTCCGGGTTCTTAAAAGAATCTGTCAACAAAAGTGGCAGATTCCTTGCGGATTCCAGATTCTAGCAGTATTTTAAAAGGCTTTTTTAATAAAAAATAATTAAAGCATGAAAAGCTGTGGATTACAAGCTTATCATGTGATCGTTGGCTGTCCAATCTGAGCTCTTGGATTCAACAGCTCATCACATGATTGTTGGCTGGACAATGAGAGCTCTGCATTACCAGCTGATCTCTCAACTTCGTAGAAAAAACTCAAGGCGCTAATTTTAGCCACCAATTAAGAATCCGGAATCCGCTATTAAAAAACGGATTCCGGATTCGGATTCCAAAATTGGCCCAAAAATTGGGCGGATTCCGGGCCCGGATTGCCAACCCTAGGTAGTACATTTTTCTGTAATAAAGTTGGCAATTTATATTTTAGATTGAAAAATAACAGAATATTGTATGTATAACAGCTAGCACGGATAATACTTAACGAACAACGAGAGAAATTTTTTAATATTAGAATAGTTTTAAATATTCAGTCTTAGAAACGAATCGTGAAATTTAGGTTGTACTGATTGTAAAGAGTTTAATTCAAGGGCTTTCAGACTACCACTCAACCAAGAGGAGAATAATTTAACAGGTTGAAATAGTTTTAATTTAAATAATTTAAATCATACCTATGTAATTTTATTTTCAAACAATTTTACATACCAAAGGGGGATAGGGTAAGGGGGGGGAAATTTCGGTTTTTTTTCGGTTTTTTCAACCTAAAAAAAATCGATGAAAAACGGCCAAACGGCCAGTCGAACATAAATAATCATAATTAGTATAGGTTATAGGGATTATCCACAAAAAGTTTCATAATGATCGGACTATTCCTTCTATGTTAAAAATGAATTTTTTTGAAAGACGCGAATTTTCGATTTTTTTTTTCGAAAATTTTTTTTTAAAAAACTTAAAATTAATATAAGAAAAAAACGTATTTTATTACTTTTTAGGCCTGATCCTAAAAAAGCTCACATTGAACTATAGATTTAGCCCAAAAAACATGAAAATTGATTAAAAATTGACCTCAAAAATTGAATTTGAAGCAAAAGTGTCATCTTTGCAAAAAATCTTGACTACATTTTAACCTTAAAAAAATCGATGAAAAAAGGCCAAACGACCAAACAAGCGTAATAAATCATAATTAGTATAGGTGATTGGGATTAACCACAAAATTCATAAAGATCGGACTATTCCTCCTATGTCAAAAATATTTTTTTTTCAAAGGACCAGAAATTTTGATTTTTTCCTCGCAAAATTTTGATTCAAAAAATAAAATTAATTTTTTTTTTGTTTTTTATCTGTTCTATTCATTTTTAGGCCTAATTCTTAAAAAGTCCATATGGAATAATAGATTTGACAAAAGAAAACATGAAAACATGACCTTAAAAGTTGAATTTTAATTTCTTTTGAAATTACCGATTTTTCCCCCGGCGCCAACTTTGGTCATTTTTGAAAAAAATATTAACCCGATTTTAAAGCTCTCAACGGATTTGGAAAAAGCGGGCAATTTCTAGTTCAAAAAGTTTTTCAGATCAGCTCTAGGTCTTACCAATTTTTGTGTAGGTCGATCTTTACACACCTACTAAAAAATTTTTGAAAAAAAAAAAATTTTCGTCCGACTTTGACACCCAATAAGTACCCTTAATATTCATCTCACAAAAAATTCATTTTATACTTTTTTGTAGGCAATTCAATAAGGAACAAATTTGCTTTTATGTTTTTTTCTGTCATTTGAAAGGAACATGGAGAAAAAGGTCATTTAATGAAGGTAGGTCGAAATTACCGAGAATAGCCCCTTACCGAAACTTCCCCCCCCTTACCCTATGCAGTTCAAATGATAGAAGCACAGAATATAATGATGTTTTTTTTTAATGCAACCATCTCGTAATCAATGTATAAATGGCACTTTTCAACTTTTTGTTCGATTTAGGGAAAAAAGACCTACCAAGGATTACTCATGCAAAATTTCAGATCGAAATTCGAATTCTAAATGCCATTTATACAACATTGATTACGAGATGGTTGCATTAACCCCCCCCCCCCCCCCTTTTAATAAACAGAGAAGTTACAGACATTCGTACAAATGTCTTAAAATAAACCACTCTGAAATACATTAAAAACACAGTTTAGAGTTTATGTATTAAAGAATTACCACTCTAGTTGTTATAAAAATTATCACAATATTAGGCAAGCATTAACGAGATATCAAAAAAATAGTATGTTTATAAGCGTTATTGTGCGCAATTCCGCGTTAAATAATAATATATTTAGAAAATATTGGCGGGAGAAAGTTGTTGCGTACATTGCCCCGTCAAATTACATCCATTATGAATGCTGATGTCCTGTGGGAGATGGGCATTACTGGCGCTGGGATTAAGGTAAATTTTTTTTTTTTGGGGGGGGGGGAGGCTAGGGGAGATGTGTGACTTAACCCAAGATATCCCGATATGTCTCAAGTGTTCTTTATATCTTGATTTATAAGACCACTATAATATTAACTAAATAGATTGATTTTTAGTAGCGAAGCTACTCTATAATTCGAAACGTCCGTCTGTTCGTCCGTCTGTTAGAGACAGAAAGGGAGAAACGTGATTTTCTCGGCTCCTATAAAAGATAGACACTGCACCTATAATTTTCAGCAGGGTGTCGGAGCCGTTTAATTTTGATGCGGCTCCGGCTCCTACCTTAAAATTAATATATCAATTTTGAATTATTATTGAATTTCATAAAATGAAAAAAATAATATAAAATATTTTTTTTGCTTTTATTTGATTAAAGCTATATAAAAGTAGAAGGATGTGTGTCTATTTGTTAAGTAACAATAGTTTTTCAGTTTATTATATGGAAATGATTTTTAGCTAATCTGGAGCCGAAGCCGTTTTTAACGAAAAATACGGCTCCGGCTCCACCAAAATGATTTCATGATTTTCTCAAGATAGGCGGCTGTAACTTTCAGGGATTGAATAGGTACTTGAATATTCTGTTAACTTTGATCAAGTCTTATTGAGATTTGCCTATTGGTTGGGGTGCTAGTTCAAGTGATTTTTTTAGTTTAATGTTTTTTTATGATGATTTGTTAGGTTAATGTTTTTTAAAAACTGCTTTTTAGTTCATTTTTCTGGATATCCATCCATAATTTTTGCGCTTAGCTACTTATGGATGTTGCCATCCTTGTTAAAATAATAGCTACAAATGCTAACTTTGTAGGTATATGATCAACAAATAAATAATTGGTAAAACAACTAATTTTTAGAATAGTATGTACTATTGCAAAAATTGCTGATCAATCTAAAATGAGAAAAGAAGTCATCATTCTTAATTTTATTATTGATATTTCTTTAGAAAGTTCGCGAGAATTAGAGAATTTTTCGGATGATTATATCACTTAAAAATTTTATGATAAAAAGTAAAAAATCAACAGGTTGAAAATGGACGTACGCAGTGGTGTGGAGCCGTTTGATTTTGTTGTAACTCAGGATCCGCGAAACCGCCTCTGAAAATAACGATCCCACCCAAAATTAAGAAAAACTCAACGAAAATTTTTTGAAGTCTATTTTTTACTTTTGAAGGTTCTAAAGTTCAATTTTTGAGAAAATGGACTTGAAGTACTTGAAAAAGGTTTCAAAATCATAAAATTAAAAAAAATTTCCAGATATTTTTTTTTGCTATCCCCGGCAACGGCTCCGACTCCGGCTTCAGCAAAATATGGCGGCTCTTGCTCCACAACACTGGACGTAAGGATATTCTGGTAACATCAGGGATAAGGGATAGGAAACCTGGCCATAAATTAGGTCTCGGCCTGGTTTTGAAAGGGATCATGCAACTTTTACCATTTGCCTAATTTAATGACCTTACTGGCGGACGGCTTATATTGGCTACCGCTCTAAACCAATAGTGTTCTGTGATTGGTTGATACAAAACAAGCCCAAATCACAGATGGCGGAAATTTTAGAAGCAGACAATTCTAGAAAAAATAATGATTTCGTCTGCTACGAAAAAATAAATATAAATGGTGTTAGATCACATTAGTTTAATTATTAAATCTGCTTAGAGTTAAACATTAAAAAAGGGCCACATAGAAAAAACAAAAATAACGGGATTATTTTTTTGGAAAGAAGGTAGCTACGAATTTTCATTTGGTAGTTTATAAATTAGATGTTGTATTTTGAATTTTAAAAATTTAGTACGTAATTGATACAACACCTTCACCCTAATTTTTGTACAATACAACACAGTACAGATATATCATTACATTATATCCAGTATAGTATCCAAAGAACTTGATAGAATGTTACCCAAGTGCATATTTATTTATTTATTTTGAATTTTAATTAGCAATTAAATTTTCAAATAAAATTTTTACTCATTAATAAAAATGCAAATAATACAAACTAAAATCTGTCTGAGGGAAACCCAACGATAGCTTTCTGACAGTTCAAATTACCAAAGTAAAAGATAAAAAATTTTGGGAGAGAAAAAACTTCATTTTAACAAAAGCCATTAATATATAGGTTTATAAAAAGTTATGTTTTTTACTTTAAACTAGCTACCTGAATTTGATTCTATACTTTATCTACACACACACACACAGCTTTTTCATTAGCATTTTATACAAACCACTGCGCTATCCCAAAACTGGTTTATTAGGCTAGAAATAGGCCTAGGCTTGAAATAGGCCTGAAATAATATTTTCCTACGTTTCCCATCCCTTATCCCTGGGTAACATCGACCCAACTACTACAGGAATCGACAAGACAATTCTAACATGCCTAAATTAACGAAAAAAGCTAACCGTTTCAGACGAACGTAAGGACGGACCTACGCTATTTATAGAAAAGCTTTGCTTATAAAAACAATTATTTGTTAATTAAGGTGGCTGTGTTTGATACCGGGCTCAGTAAGAAGCACCCGCATTTTCGGCGGATAAAAGAGCGGACAAATTGGACCAATGAGAAAACAGTTGAGGACGGATTGGGCCACGGAACCTTTGTTGCGGGCGTCATTGCTTCTAGCAGGTAGCATTTTAATCTTAAAATAGTAATTTATGCTTATATAATAGTAACTGGATGTGTGCGTGTGTGTATCTAAAGCTTAAGATCTCGATAACTGCTGGACCGATACAGTGAAGCTTCTTACAGGCCTAGGAAAGGTTAATAGCAATTTCTAACTACAGAAGTATCCGCCCCTGAAGAAAAAAAAACTACAAGAGGATTAATTTCGAATCTATTATCTGAGAGATAGTTATGGTTTTTCTTCCAACATTATTTTTTATTAATTTCCTAAAATGCAAGGAGAACAAGGATGACAACATCCATAAAAGCGAAGCACTGAAACGGTAGAAAAAACGGACATTAACACTTGTATAGTGACAGAACTGAATCAGCAGAATATAAATGTATAAAAAATGAAGCAAAATTGTAAGTAAATTTGTTGAAAAACTGCTTGATACAGGATAATTTTTATGGACATACTTACATTTTCAGGACTTGATTATAGAGTTGCATCGCTTATAACATTATACTTTGTTGTCCCAGGATTCAATATACCAAAAATCAGATCAATCGGATGATTAGATCACATGAAATTTGTTGTTAAAAAAGTAAAAAATCAACATGTTTAAAATGGACGTACGGACATTCTGGTAATGATTGTAGAGTTGCTACGCTTTCTAAATCGTACCTAACTTCTAAAGGAATCACCATGCAAAGTTTGAAATCGATAGGACAATTCTAACATGCCTAAATTAACGAAAAAAGCTATCCGTTACGGACGGACGTACGGACGGACCGACCCTGATTATAGAAAAGCTTCGCTTTTAAAAATTGTTTGTTAATGTTAAGGGAATGTCTTGGATTTGCTCCTGATGCTGATTTACATATCTACAGAGTCTTCACAAACAATCAGGTCAACTTGCCATTTTTTTTGTGCTGATTCCTGTTGGTTTTAAGCACTTTAGGTTTGGCCAATCTCTTAGTTTGGTGAATGTGGATATTAACAACATTTTAATGTTTTTGCTCTCTTTTTCAGTAACCAAGTCACCATTAGGGTCGGTCCGTCCGTCCGTAACGGATAGCTTTCTCGTTAATTTAGGCATGTTAGAATTGTCCTATCGATTTCAAATTTTACATGGTGACTCCTTTAGTAGTTTGGTACGATTTAGAAAGCTTAGCAACTCTATAATTATTACCAAAATGTCCGTACGTCCATTTTAAACATGTTGATTGTATTACTTTTTTAACAACAAATTTTTATGTGATCTAATCACAAGATTGATCTAATTTTTGGTATATTGATTCCTGGGACAACACAGTATAATGTTATAAGCGAAGCAACTCTATAATCAAGTCTTAAAAATGTAAGTATGTCCATAAACATTAAACAAATTTTTAAACAAATTTACTTACAATTTTGCTTCGACTCTTATACATTTGATATGATATGATATGATATTTAATCCTGTGCAACTGCGCGCCTCTTGCACGGCAGCTTGCAGGCCTACATGACCATTTGCACCAACATTTATATTCTTATTATTAAGTTCTGACACTATATAAGTGTTAACGTCCGTTTGTCCTACCGTTTCAGTGCTTCGCTTTTATGGATGTTGTCATCCTTTTTTTTTAGATAGATCTGACCATTTAAAGTTTTCCTATAGTTTGCTCAATGCTCTTGCTCATAGTCACTCTCTCCACAATTATTCTCTGTCTTCCTTAAGTTTTCTTGGCGTTGAGTCTGTCTCCACCCTTTAGCTTAACTCTTATCTCCACCTCCCAATGTTTTTCACTAATATATTTCTTTCTTTAAAGTAAGTCTTATGATATTACATGTTTGTTCAGACTTATTTGTTGGCTAAAACTTTGGGGACTTTTATTAAATATATTTTGTTGAGAATAACCAGCAGTGTCAAGTCTTTTCATCGAAAAGGGGTAATGGTGTTTATCATGATTGGGGATGTACTTCGTCCATTGTCTTATCCCTTAAAATTGATGAGGTATTTTTTTATATTATTTCTTTATAAAAGTTACGTAATTCATTCACTACATACTGTCCTTTTTGCCAACCAATAAATCAATTTTATATATGCTTCACTTCTTCACTGGAATACCATTAATGTTCAGGTGAGTTACACATCCTGGTTCCTGGACGCCTTCAACTATGCCATCATGAAGAAGATCCATGTTCTGAACCTGAGTATCGGGGGTCCGGATTTCATGGACCAACCTTTTGTTGACAAAGTGTGGGAGCTCACTGCCAATAATATCATTATGGTTTCTGCCATTGGTAAGATTACTTGGATCATGGAAAGAAAACGAAGTAGCGGGTTTGGTCGTAATTTCACAGTAGATTTTTTCCTATTTCTAGCCCCTGTGGAGGATCAAACCCTGCGGAGCAATCGTTAACATTTACCTAACCTAAAATAACCTATCAAAAGCTATTGTGGAATTCGTCTGAACCCGCTACTGCATTTTATTTTCATGATCCGATTTCTTTAATAATAAAAAACAAATGACAATATTCATTAAAACCTGTGCTCAGATACTAAAAGTAAAGCAAAGGAAGGAGTGATTATCATTGTGAAATTTTTTATATATATTAAGCATTACGTGACACAATTTTTGGGGAAAAAAGGAACATGCAAATGCTCAAGGTTAATCTTCTAGTCTATCTTTGAAATCTTTAAGAAATATTGGACGATTTTATTTTCATCATAGGAAATGATGGACCGCTGTATGGAACCTTAAACAACCCTGCTGACCAAATGGACGTGATCGGGGTGGGTGGCATCAACTTTGAGGACCAGATTGCCAAGTTTTCCAGCCGTGGCATGACCACCTGGGAGCTGCCGGCAGGATATGGCAGACTGAAGCCGGATATTGTAACCTATGGGAGCTCGGTCAGAGGCTCTAATCTTAAGAGGGGATGTAGGTAAGAAAATTATTTATTTTTATATTTAAACCATTGCGTTTTTCTAACAAATGATACTTACCTAAACAAATATGATTTGAATTTTTAACATTTTTGATTTTACAAGATTTTATAATTTTATCCGAGTGTCTGTCACTAAAAGATTGTTAACAGTACACACCAAAATGTTTTTTATACAATAAACTGTTCCTATTTAGTATAACTAGCGGCTTCGCCCCTAGCCTCTAGGGGCTTTGCCCCAAGAGGTTTGATCAAACCAATTTTTCGTGTAAAAGAAAAAGTAAAAAAAAATTGGGGGGGGGGGTTTCATTTTTTGGGGGGGTAGGGGGTGTCCCACCCCCCAAAAAAATAGTTATAAACCTTCCCGGGACATATGAAAAGCTACCCTGTTAAGGAGAACCCGATTGGTTCAGCGGTTAGCGAGATCCTTCGCTACAAACAAACAGACAGACATCGTTCTACTTTGTATTATAGATATATTGTTGTGGTTTCGCTACCTATAAACAGAATTGCCTAATACGAATTATTTTTATTAGTAGCGGAGCTACTCTATAATTCACTTTGTCCGTCAGTCCGTCAGTCCGTCCGTCCGTCAGTCCGTAACGCTATGGGGGAAATGGGATTTACTCAGCCCCTATAAAAGATAGAAAGCTGAAATTTTATGACAACATTCCCATCATTAAGGAGCACAATTAACTATAAAACATCAATGGCGGTCGGACGGCTTTTTAGCAGGTTTTAGGCTATTTTTTTATTTTCCACATTTTTCCTCATATCTTTGGTGTTTATGGTCCGATTTTCAAAATTTTTCAGTTATAGATATCAAAATTAAATTTTCCGTCGTTTAGAGACCCAACAATGACGGTAAGACTGCCTTTTTGCAGGTTTTTGGCTATTTTTATATTTTTTACATTTTCCCCCGTATCTTTGGTGTTTATGGTCCGATTTTCAAACTTTTTTCAGTTAAAGATATCAAAATTAAATTTCCCATCGTTTGAAGAAAACAACAATGACGGTCAGACTGCCTTTTTGCAGGTTTATAGCTATTTTTATATTTTTTACATTTTCCCCCATATCTTTGGTGTTTATGGACCGATTTTCAAAATTTTTTCAGTTAAATATATAAAAATTAAATTTCCGGTCAATTGAAGAAATCAACAATGACGGTCAGACTGCCTTTTTGCAGGTTTTTGGCTATTTTTATTTTTTACATTTTCCCCCATATCTTTGGTGTTTATTAATCGATTTTCAAAATTTTTTCAGTTAAAGATATCAAAATTAAATTTCCCGTCGTTTGAAAAAAAAAACAACAATGACCGTCAGTCCCATTCACGAAATTTTGTGCTTCGCTACTTATGGATGTTGTCATCCTTGTTTTTATTATAGCTATATCCTTTTTAATCCAACATGGTTGTAACAATAGTCATACTTACAATCAATATTTACTTATAAAAGCAAGCCGTCCTATATATCTTAATGAACATTCTTGTACTTTTTTTTCGTTTAGGTCGTTGTCAGGTACAAGTGTAGCAAGTCCAGTGGTTGCTGGAGCAGTCAGCCTTCTGTACAGTGGGGTCTTTCATAGGGGCAGTGTTATCAATCCCGGCAGTATGAAACAGGTTACAATTACATCTATCAATGGATTAATTTTTTGTAGAATTTTTTTGTCATTGTCTGGCTTAGTTTAACACTTTGTATTAGTTTGCTCATAATTTTCCCGCCTTTTTAAATTACTCAATTTATCCCGCCATTTTTTCAGGCGTTGTTAGCATCTGCAAGAAGATTGCCTGGAGTAGGAATGTTTGAGCAGGGCGCCGGAAAATTGGATTTACTAAAAGCCTACCAGACTCTTACTACTTATACTCCACAGGTAACAACAAAGGTTTTTTAAATAGCGCATTTTTTCTTGGGTTGATTTCTCATGGGAGGGTTGGGGTACGGTTATAAACTTCCAAGACCTATTAGAAAAGCTACATTATAAAGAATAAATTTTGTTACTGCAATTAATTTCTTTTTTAGGCATCCCTTTCTCCGCCCTACCTGGACACAACAGAATGTCAATATTTCTGGCCCTACTGTACCCAGCCCCTTTATTATTCTGCCCTTCCAACAATACTCAATGTTACCATCTTAAATGGTAAGTTTTTCTTACATTTTTGTGTAGGATATTATTGTTAAGAGAAGGGACATCTCTGATTTAATTAAGCTATACAGTACAACTACAAATTAAGCAATCGCCTAAATAATTTTAAGTAACCAAAGGCAGAAATATACATAAGAAAACATCTTATAGTCATTTATCCTATTTAAGAGAAATTTTTAATAGAAATCTGGAATCAAAGGAGTAACAAGAAAACTTTTAGGAGTATCTAGCTAGCTAGCACCTATTTATACCTGATCTTTTCATGTTTATATTTTAGGAATGGGAGTAACAGGAAAACTCGTAGGTGTACCCACGTGGCACCCATACACACCCCATCATGGTGACTATCTCAATGTTTCAGGAACAACATGTATACCTACCTACCTTACTTTGACCTAGATAATAAAAAGCGACAGCTTTCTGCGGATATTGAAATAAAGAATTATAAGATCAATTCCAATTCCAAGGGACCGTACCAACAATACTGATATAAATTTTGATATTTCATTTTATTCGTGGAAAATTGTTATTATTTGATACGATACATGATATTTTAGTATGGGTCAGAACCGGTTTTAATCCAGAGGTATTAAGCGGGTTCGAAGCCATAATTAACTGAAAGTTTGGTGAGATATTAGCGTATCTTAGCCATATTCATATTTTTTTTCATTTTCAAATGTTCTAGCCAAGATTTTTAATAATTTCATAGGAATAAATACATTGTTTGTGTCTGTTAGTGAGTTATTCTGGAGAGATATGGCCGTGGTCTGGTTGGTTGGCTGTGCACATAGTTGTCAGGCAGGAGGCACAGCAGTTTGAAGGCATTGCGCAAGGTACATTAATTTATATTTGTATTTCCTTCTTTATTTTTGTTCAATACATCTAGTTAAAATAAGTACCTATTGTATCCTATTATATAAGGACAAGGTAGTAAATTTTTTTTTGTTTAAAGCATAGGGATTCGTTGACTACTGAACCGATTGAGTTCTACATTTGAGGGAAGCTGCACACATGTCCAGGGATGGTTTTAGGCTATTTTATTTTTAGATTCATTTAGGTCTTGGTATGGTTTTACGCTATTTTTTGATGTCTTGTATCTACTATATAATATAGCATTCATTAGGTATAGGGATGGGAATCCGTCGAATTTTTGGGCCGGATTCGGATTCCGGATTCTGAAGGAATCCGTCAAAAAAAGTGACGGATTCTTGCGGATTCCGGATTCTTAATTTTGGCGGATTCCGGATTCGGATTCCGGATTCTAGCAGTATTTTAAAAGGCCGTCCGTCACAGAGGGATAGCTTTTTTCGTTAATTTATCACTATGTTACTTGGTTGAAGCCTTGATTTGTTTAAAGAGTTGACTTCCAGCATAACTAAAACATTTACATCACATTAGTAAATTTAAAAATTTAAGTGCTACGTATGTCCTAAAAATGTGCTTGGTATTTTCTAACCTATTTAAATTAAATTTAGCCTACCAATTTAGAATCCGGAATCCGCTATAAAAAACGGATTCCGGATCCGGATTCGGATTCCAAAATTGGCCGAAAATTGGGCGGATTCCGGATTCCGGATTCGGATTCCGGATCCGGATTCCCATCACTAATTAGGTATATAAATTTTGTTGTTCTTCAATGGAGATAGAAGACATTTTCATACCATTAACCTATAGTTTAATTTTAGGTCACTTGTCATTGACGATTGAATCTCCACGTAGTCCCGAGGACGACCCCGCTGAGTTTACCTCCTCCATTACTCTACCAATCAGGTATGTTGTTATATTATATTTTCCCTCCCTTCCACCCTCTGGAGGGGTTGGGAGGGGGGAGGGGTGTTAGTAGCGTAGGTACTCATTACAATTAAGGTTTATTAGTCACAGTAAGACAGAGTAGGTTAGAAATTTGGTATAGTCTCTTTCGTGACAACGCCTCTTAAGGGGCGTTTCGTCGTATATTCAGTAGCTTTTGCTATGTTATTTTAGGTTATGTTAAATTAGGTTAGGTGATTGTCCTGCAGGGTTAGAGCCCCCGCAATGGCTATAAATAGGGGAAAAGCTAATGTGAAAATACCACGAAACGCCCCATAAGAGGCGTTGTCACGGAAAGCACTACACCCGAAAAAATACTCTAATATACTAATTTAAAAATTGTTTAAGTATCTAGACTAGAGTGGATTGTATAGGCATGTTTTTAAGTTAAACGCAAAAATGAATGTTTCTGCCCTCTGTACGAAAAAAGTTTATTTGTATTTTATTGATAATACATGCAAAAAATAACCTCTGGCTTTTAGACAACGTTTAAAATGCTGTTAACTTATAATATATATACTAACAACGATAGTTACATATCGACCATAATTGGCATTGTTAAGTCTTTATTAAATCGACAAAATTCATATGATCCTTTTTTTAAGGGTGAAAATAATTCCAACGCCACCCCGACACAGAAGATTATTATGGGACCAATACCACAACCTCAGATACCCACCGGGTTATTTTCCAAGGTTGGTAGATTTTGTGTTCCGTGCTATTTTACCAGTCTAGGAACTTGGAAGTAATTCATGCTTAGAAGAGAGAGAGGGAACATTGGACTGTAAATTATTCTGGTTTTAGAACGTTATCTTATTATTTGGCTCAAAAACTGTGGGTACTTTTATTGTGTTTTGATTGGTTGGTTCCAAACTAGTAGTCCAAACTTTTCAACTAATAATTTAATCTGCAAAAAGGGTAATTTGTTTATCATCATTGGAGATTTATATCAATTTATCCATAATTCTCTTATACCTGACTGCATAGTAAACGTAGAATTGCAACTATTTTCCCAAAAATCTATTATGAGGGCAAGATTAGGTTAAGATAAGATAGTAAAGAGGGAAAAGTAGGTTGCGGGTAACATCCGTAAAGGTGTGTGTTTTAAGGCTTAAAAACAGTAGTAAAACGATAATATTCACTAAAAATGTGTTTTCCAAAAAAATAAAAAAAATAATCTAATGCTTCGCCAATGTCAAACTGACATTAATAACAAAATTGACAATTATAAAAAAATTATTGGAAAGAGTTTCAAAAATTACAAATAATGCCAATTACTTCAAAGATATTAATTTTTTAAAACATTATTTTTTTGTCCATGGTAATTCTGTGTATTATATGTTAAAAATTATTTTTTTTTGTCAGCTTGACATTAGCAAAGCTTTCGGTGAATTTTTCAGGTTTTTATGAAAAATTTTCAGGTATCGTTAACTTAAAATCTTTTTTTTGTCTGTAGTTCTTTTCAATAAGGAATACACATATTTAGTAAATATTATCATTATACTACTGTTTTTAAGCCCTAAAACAAACACCTTTACAGATTTTACCCGCAGCCTACTTTTCCCTTTATTCTATTAAGTAGAGATTAGCCCAAAGATGCAGTGGTTATTCAACCGCATAGATTAGGGCCCCTGCAGGGTTCAATTTAATGCAATTCTGTTTGGGTCAAATGGAATCGCACTCTATGTAGATCCACTAAATTACTACTTAGTGGGTTGACTTGAATTCTATATTTTCCAGAGGACTAATGCAGAGGTATATTGGTATTTTAAGCCTTATTAATAGAAGAATAACACTTTATCTCTACAATATTGTCCAAGTAATGAGGTACACCGTTTTGTAGATCATGGCATACCGTCTATGTATGTGGAAAATGTCTATGTATGTGGAAAATGAATAAGATATTTTTTCGTTCGGCTGAAGTTTAGTTCCATGAAAAAAATACCTTCCTAAGTATGTATCAATTGATCTAAAAAGGTTTGGAACTGTATACCTAAAGTCATTCACCCAGCGAATAAGATAATTTTGGTATAAAACTTTGAGTACCAGTGTTTACAGTCCAATATCCCTTTCCTTCATGTATCTTTCTCAAGATTATAGATTTGTTTCTCTGATATATATTTTCATAGAGTGAATACAGATTTGGTATTCAAACATTTTTTTTTATTTTAGAGATAACTTGAAGATGAAGAATGACCCATTAGATTGGAATGGTGATCACTTGCACACAAACTTCAGGGGACTCTATCAAAATCTAAGGTACTTTTTAATGCCAATTATAATCTCGTGAAGGTTTTTAACAAAATTATTACGGGAAAAACCAAGACTTTGTAAGAAAAAAGTTCTAAAAAAAGAAAATTAACAGGATGAATATAATATGTTTGAGGTCTGTGACAATTTAGTTTGAAGTACCAACATATAATATCGATTATAGATTATCGTCCTTGAAATCAACAAATTTCAAATCAATAAGACGATTCTTTTACCTAACTCTGCGGTGCTGCTCTGTACCCAATATATTAAAACAAGGGAGGGTTTCTATGCTCGACTAGGCACTTTGAGGCAGGCCGCCACATTAAAAACGAAATAACCTGATATTAGAAATACATTTTTTTAGATCTGAAGGATTTTACGTGGAGGTGATGGGAGAACCAATAACATGCCTAAATATGTCAAGGTATAAATTTTTACACACTTTGCTTTTTTAACTTATATTATATAGGTATATTAAAGTATATTAAATTCAGAAAAAATCAATGGATATTATAAATATCTCGAGTGAATTACGGACATACCATAGTTGTAAATATCCCTTCCTCTATATGAATACTCTAGCGGATACGCCCCCTAGAGGCCTCTAGGGGCATTGGAGGTATGGGGTAAGTAACCCCCCCCCCCATTTTCAATATAAAAATGGTAGGTATAGGTTTTTTTTTATTGTAGGGGCGATTTCTCTTCGGAGGGTGGTGTGGCTTTATCCTCTCCCAAAATGGTTTTAAACCTTTTTACAGGGCCTTTGGAAAGCTATATTGTGAAGGAGAACCCTGTCGATCGGTACTGACAGACACACAAACATCTTTTTACTTTATTATAAGGATTTACAAATATTAAGGTATGGAACCCTAATCCTTATTGATCCAGAAGAGGAATTTTTCCCAGAAGAAATCACGAAATTAAAAAGAGATATTGAGGTAAGATTTTTAACATTCCTAGGCTCGGCAGCTGTAAAAGTAGAAAGTAGCACTTTTTTATATTTTTATCAGCATTATAGTCAAATCCGCATAAACATAAGTATTCTTTTAACAGTCTCGAAAGTCTTTTTATTACCGTTCTCCTTGATCTTATCTCTTATTTATTTTTCTTCTGTTTTCTTTATCTACATCTACAGGGTGCGCCACATAAATCCGGACTTTTTTTAAACGACCATAGCGCCAAAACTACTTGATTAATCAGGACGTTTGACCCCACTATAAAAAGCTTAGGTAATGACCTTGTTGCCCATGAAAATCTTTGGACAATGGAGGACGTGTACGCCGAGCTGGCCGCGCATATGTTCAACAAGGCAGATTCGAATTGCGCAGATAAATTACTGTGGATTTATGACTTGGGCCTACTAAATCTGACCTCAGCCCATCTGTAGGTGAGATGGACTAATGAAACTTGCTGGAGATACTATCAGATACCTAGTGAAAACACTAGAAAAGACTAGAGTTCTCTATCCCAGCTGACTTTTGTGTAGTACTCCGACAAAGTGGATCGTAGTAGATTTTAAGATGTCAAAAACGTCAAAAATCTTGAAAATTTCTCGGTTCTTGACTTCAGGGGCCCATATGGAACCTTGAAACTTGTTTTAGACTATGTATTGCGCTGATAACCCTATCTTAATCTTCGTGCCATTTTTAAAAAGGTATAAAACGTTGTTCTAGCTTAACTGTGGCCCAAATGAGAGCTGACGTGTCAAAGGGTAGCTTTAAAGATGGGTTAATTTGAATCCTGCTGTTACTCATTCCTTAAGGAGATGTTGCCTCCCAGCAGCCCCGATCTTAATCCAATGGACTTTTGGGCCTGGAGCGCCATTAAAGCATGAACCAATAGACGCGCCCATACCAAAAAGACCTCTCTCATTGCTCCTATCATGGAGAACTTTACCTGCTTGAACAGGGACATGTTGACCAGGGTCGGCGGGCGGTTCAGGGGGCGGGTAGAGGCGGTGATTGAGGCTGGCGGCGATTTTATTAAATAATCTAATAGTCATATACCTAGGTTGCTTCCCAGTTTTTAAAATTCAATAAGATCTTAAAAATTGACGATTTTATGTTTATTTGTTTAAAAATAAGAAAAAGTCCGGATTTATGTGGCGCACCCTGTATATGTTTTATAGGTCCTTTTCTTCCTCTAATTAATTTCCCCTTAATACCAACATCTCAAAAATCAGCCGCCGGGGTACTGTAAAGCACTTTATATGCCTTTTGACAAAAGGGTATATAGTTTTTACTCTTTCCTCCAGATCAACTTTTAAATGCTTTTCATTTCCATGACCACAAGGACCTCTAAAACAATGGTCTGTAAAAGTTATTTTAAAATTTGGCATATCACAACCAATTTTCATTTGATTCCTCTTGATTTTAGTTATTATTTTCCCATTAATACCAATACTTCGAAAATCATACACCCAATGCTGTAGCATATTACAGCCAATTTTTATAGAATTCTTCCTGATTGTAGGACGGTCTCTCGTTGGTTGTGATAGGTGACTGGTACAACACAACTGTTATGAAGAAGGTCAGGTTCTTTGACGAGAACACGCGGCTCTGGTGGGTACCTGACACCGGTGGGGCTAATATCCCGGCTCTTAATGATCTTTTAGGTAATCAGATTTGTTTATAGCTTTTGATTCTTTCTCTATAAGTTAGGCATGTTATTTTTTTTATAAGAAGCTTCAGGGATAAAGGATATTGTCCTGGAATTTGGGCATTAGGACTTACGCAACTTTTCTTATTTTAGCCAATTTTAAAGACTTATAGTCTTCTAGTGCAAAGTGAGTTAAAAAAACAAAAACATGATAGTCATGAAATTATTGAGACAAAAAATGTCTTATAAGGCTAAATTCATCTACATTCTACAACCCTTTTCTCACCCAATAATTAAACGCTACAAAATGCAGAATTTTGTACATGAGAATATGAGAGAGGAAAGAATAATTTACTTTTTATTGTCACATCAATGTGTCCTAAATTGTTATTAAGAAAAATGTTCTAAACATGTTTAGGGGGGGGGGGGTAAGTTCTGACACTTTTGCTTAAAGTGATTATAGGCTTTGTCTTTGGAGTGAGAGGATATATTATTTCACAAAAAAGTTTCTTCTTGGGATGTAGTTTTCCTATTTAAAATTTTTTTTTGATTTGGCCTCCAGGTTGTCTCTGGACAGGTAAAATAGAAAGAATTAAAAAAAAAAGAGTTATAAGTCAAATTGTAAAATAAAATATGCATCTTTTTGAATGTTATTTACATATTTGAAGATAAAAGATGCATATTTTGTTTTATTAACTCGAACTCTTCAAAAAAAAAATTTTTCATCTTTACCTGTCCAGAGACAACCTGGATGCCTACAGCATATGAACCTGGAGGCCAAAGACGTCATTGTCCTCTCCCTTCCTAATAATTTTGTACGTTTCAGGTGGTTGGGGTATTGCTTTTGGAGACTCAGTTTTGGAGGGAGATTTTTCTTTGGGAAATCATGACACAGTATTTAGGTAAATTATAATAATATTTGTACCTTTGAGAAAACAACAATTGGGAATAGTCCCTTTCGTGGCAACGCCCCTGAAGGGGCGATTCGTCGTATTTTGAAAATGGCTTTTTACAGGTTAGGTTAGGTTATATTGGGTTAGGTGATTGCCCCACAGGGTTTAGGCAATTAGCCCCGCAGGATTAGAGCCCACCGCAGAGGCTAGAAATAGGAGAAAAGCTACTCTGAAAAATACGAAGAATCCCCTTAAGGTGCGTTGCCACGAAAGGGACAATACCCAAACAATTCAAGCGAAATATTTTATAATTGTTTGGTCATTTAGATCTACAAGACACTTATCTTAAAAAAAACTTTTGTTACCTTATTATTTTAAATTGGAAATTTTTCAAGTTTGACTGAAAAAGTGATGATTTAGATTTTTAGTCGTTTAATGTCATTTTTTGTTACATAAAATATAGTAATTGGATGTCTTTAATTCCCGTAATTTTTTTTGTGAAAAATAACAAAGGACTGATCCAGTAGGAAGCATTTTTACACCGACCTTCAGTTGTCAAGACCTTTGACTTTAGATAAACCTACATACATCGTACTTCTCTTTACAAATAGAGATTCAATAAAATTTGATTTTCTTGTAATTCTCATAATAAATTATTAATGTATTTAATTAAAAATCTTTTATAATTAAGAGCACTTTTTTGATTCATTAAACGTTAATTCAATTAAAATCGTATAAATAAAAAGATATGATTTGACGCAAATTTAATGAACGCTCATTCATAAAAGGAGTAAAGATCATTAGCAACTTATTCATTAATTACATTTATAAGGAGTTGGAAAATCTTCGTCTGTTTGTTTATGACTTTAAGTTAAGTTACAGTATATTCTGTATTGGAAAGCCCCGCATGGTTAGTATTAGGTTAAGACCCCCATTACAGAGGTTAGGCAACTTCCATTCCTTATTTTAAATTTATCTAATAAATTAAGGAGAGTCAGGGGGGGGGGGGTGTAAGTGCTCGACAGGTAATTTATGAGAAAGCACAAAATAAACGTCTTGCCATTTTATTAAAAGTCTTATTGAAATCTAAATGATTTATACATGTTTTAGTTCTGGAACAAGTTTAGTAAGATTTCCTCCTGATGGTATTATAGTCAGCATAGACTTGATGGTAAGTTTAGTTACATAATTTTACACTAGGTGTCATTTGATGTTTTTATAAATCAGATTTGGTAACAACACAGATTTTTAAGAAATCATTTTTCTGTTTTAGGATAGGATCAAATAAAGTAGTAAGGTTTGTTGTCTGAAACTTAATATTTCAATAACTTATTGAACTTCTTAGGTTCTCCGTTTAAGGGAAGCTTCGTGTAGGCTCCGGGTGGTTTTAGGCTATTTTTTGTCCCTCTAAATGAAGACCCTCTAGAGGCTAGGGGCGCAGGAACTAGTATTGAAATAAAGTGCAAATAATATACGATGAAATCAAGGAGATCAAATACTTTTTGGGAAAAAAACCACGGGATCAATATCCTATATTAGGATTATATCCTTCTAAATATTTAGGATCAAGGGGATCAAATACTTGGTGCAACAGGACCACGGGATCAATATCTTTTATTATGATTATATCAATCTAAATATTTAGGATCAAGGGGATCAAATACTTGGTGCAACAGGACCACGGGATCAATATCTTTTATTATGATTATATCAATCTAAATATTTAGGATCAAGGGGACCAAATACTTTGTGCAACAGGACCACGGGACCAATATCTTATATAAGGATTTTATCAATCTAAATATTTAGGATCAAGGGGATCAAATACTTGGTGGAACAGGACCACGTGATCAATATCCTATATTAGGATTATATCAAACCAAAGCTCATGGTGAGAAATTTATTTTTATATAATAGAATTATATTTGAGTAGGTATATATTATTTCTATCATTGTATTTTTCTTTCTTGTGTATGTGTGTTTGTGTGTTCTACTTATGGACTAAATAACAGTAAACATGGCGGTTGCTTTAATGGGGTATAACGTCACGTGGATATGTGAAAAATCGGCGGCCAAACTGCCGCTCCCACCGAATTTTTTTTTCACGTTTTCTTGCGAAATTAGGGTAAAGCGGGGCGATCTCGGTTTTGAGGTGAAGTCGGTATTTTTTTGACCACCTTCATTAAATGACATTTTTCTCCATGTTCTAATCGACTGACAGAAAAAAACATAAAATCAAATTTGTTTCTTATTAAATTGCCTACAAAAAAGTGAGATGAATTTTTAGGGTACTTTTAAAGTCTTAAAGTCGGACGACAAAAAAAATTTTTCTCGATTTTTTTGCTTCGGTCGGAAAAACGTCAAGTTGGACAAAAACTGGTAAGAGCTAGAGCTTGGACGTATTCAGGGGACTTATTAAGAATCTAATAGGCTATCCATTTCCGTTTAAAACTTTAAAAAAGCTTGTATAGTTTTTTCTTAAATCGACTAAAAGTGAAGCGGGGCGAATTCGGTTTTTTCACTTTTTATATTAACTTTTTCAATTTTATATAAAAAGTGAAATTTTCGAGAGAAAAAAGTCAAATTTCTCGTACTTAGAAAAAATTTATTTTTTTTTGTAGAAAAAATTGTCCGAGCTTCATAATTTTTTTTGTGAATGCTCTTTATTACATTTTAGCAACTTTAACCTTTAGGGCATGCTGTAATTAAATCAATATGTCATAGGTTTTTTGAAGCTGGAAAATCAACCACAGATTTTGCCAAACTTTTCTCTTTTTTTCAACTTGATTTTTTTAGGAAATTTTGCTAATAGAACTAAATTTTTTTTTGCCAAATCTATTCAAAATTGCCTGAATTTTAAGGATCAGGCCTTTAAAGTCATAAAAAGTTATTTTTTCTAGTAGGGTAAGGGGGGGGGAAGTTTCGGTAAGGGGCTATTCTCGGTAATTTCGACCTACCTTCATTAAATGACCTTTTTCTCCATGTTCCTTTCAAATGACAGAAAAAAACATAAAAGCAAATTTGTTCCTTATTAAATTGCCTACAAAAAAGTATAAAATGAATTTTTTGTGAGATGAATATTAAGGGTACTTATTGGGTCTCAAAGTCGGACGAAAAAATTTTTTTTTCCAAAAATTTTTTAGTAGGTGTGTAAAGATCGACCTACACAAAAATTGGTAAGACCTAGAGCTGATCTGAAAAACTTTTTGAACTAGAAATTGCCCGCTTTTTCCAAATCCGTTGAGAGCTTTAAAATCGGGTTAATATTTTTTTCAAAAATGACCAAAGTTGGCGCCGGGGGAAAAATCGGTAATTTCAAAAGAAATTAAAATTCAACTTTTAAGGTCATGTTTTCATGTTTTCTTTTGTCAAATCTATTATTCCATATGGACTTTTTAAGAATTAGGCCTAAAAATGAATAGAACAGATAAAAAACAAAAAAAAAATTAATTTTATTTTTTGAATCAAAATTTTGCGAGGAAAAAATCAAAATTTCTGGTCCTTTGAAAAAAAAATATTTTTGACATAGGAGGAATAGTCCGATCTTTATGAATTTTTTTGTGGTTAAATTATACTAATAATGATTTATTACGCTTGTTTGGTCGTTTGGCCTTTTTTCATCGATTTTTTTAAGGTTAAAATGTAGTCAAGATTTTTTGCAAAGATGACACTTTTGCTTCAAATTCAATTTTTGAGGTCAATTTTTAATCAATTTTCATGTTTTTTGGGCTAAATCTATAGTTCAATGTGAGCTTTTTTAGGATCAGGCCTAAAAAGTAATAAAATACGTTTTTTTCTTATATTAATTTTAAGTTTTAAAAAAAAAATTTTTCGAAAAAAAAATCGAAAATTCGCATCTTTCAAAAAATTCATTTTTAACATAGAAGGAATAGTCCGATCATTATGAAACTTTTTGTGGATAATCCCTATAACCTATACTAATTATGATTATTTATGTTCGACTGGCCGTTTGGCCGTTTTTCATTGATTTTTTTTAGGTTGAAAAAAATTACTGATATTTCCCCCGGTGGTGGGGAAATATCGGTAACTTTTTTGCGGTCAATTTCGGCCAACTTCTAAAAGTCCTAGGATAATGTCCTTTTAGGACCTGATAGTCCTTTCCGTAAGCTTTCTACTGGTCTTGGTTTCATTTGAAAATATTAATATTTACCCCATTTTTTTTAAAAAAAAACCGGAAAAAAACCGAAATTTCCCCCCCCTTACCCTAGTATTTTTATGTTTTTTATCAAAAAAATTTTCGAAAAAAAAAGTCACATTTCGCGTACTTCGGAAAAATTATTTTTTTTGGTAGAAAAAATTGACCTATCTGAATACATTTTTTTGTGCATACTCTTTATTACATTTAGCAACTTTTACCTTTTGGGCATGCTGTAATAAAATCAATACGTCATCGATTTTTCGAAGCTTGAAAATGCCCTACCGACTTCGCCTCAAGGCGGGGCAAAGTCGGTGCCGTTTTAGAGATCAATTTTGACAAACTTCCCAAAGTCCTAGGTTTACGTCCTTTTAGGACCTGATCGACTTTTCCGAGATCTTTCTGCTGGTCTTGGTCCCATTTAAAAAAAATAATTTTTACGATTTGCAGGTTCAAAAAACCGAAAAATACACCGAGTTCGCCCCGCTTTACCCTAGACAATTTTGAATCATTTGAGACAAACTTTTTTTTTTTTTTAATTTTCCGACATTTTCTCCTGACACTTTTTTTTTGTAGAGTTGGGACATGTTTCTAATATTAAAATCCAACAATCACAAGTGTCCAGAGAAAATAAAAGGTCAACTTTATTAGAAAATAATAAGTTGGTCTAAAATGATTCAAATTTTTGAAATTTAGCGAGAAAAAGCAAAAGCAATTTGGCGGGATATACCGTTTTTCGGCGGCAGCGGCGGATTTGCCGCCGTTTTTTCACAGTTCTACATTGTACCATTTTAGTGCAACTGAGTTCTACTCCTATTTTAAAGTCTTAAAACACACACCGAAAGCTACCGCTCCCTTTTTAGATTTTCTGAGAATAAAATTGCTCCATTTTTTTATCAAAGAGTTTAAACTAGAATTTAAATATAGCAAAAAAGTAAACAAGATTTGAATTTTTATTGTAATGGTTAACAAAGGCTTTGCTTTAGTCTAAAGTACATTAATTAATCAAACTACACTTAAAGTTATTTCTCGCATCGTACTATAAACGACTTTCCGCGGATATAGAAAGTACAATTATGAGATTAAAACTAGTTTTTTTAGCCCCGAGGTGCCGAAGGCACTGGCTAAAAAAACTGGTTTTAATCTTATGATTGTACATTTCTATATTCGTAGAAAGCTGGATATAATACGATGCTAGACATAGTTTTTTCGTATGGATGAGAACCGGTTCCTATCCACCGGATTCGATTGAATACGAGAAAAACTATTCTAAACACTGTTTGTTATTATTAGGTAGTTTTTTTAGTGCCGCTTCTGTATAACTAAGGCTTTTGTCTAACCTCAAGGGGCTCTAACCCTCCGAGGTTACCCAGTACCCAATGACAATAGAACCTGATTTTAAATTGGGTGGGGGGGGGGGGAGGGGTAGGTTTTATTAACGTCCATAATTGTTCGTATTCAGGGAGATCAGGACGAATAGTTGCTTACGGGGACAGCAATTGTCTGGATAATGCTCATCAAACCAAGGTAAGAATTAGGAGACGTGAGCTATCCACTTGGTTCATAGTAGTTTGTCCGCAAAAAGAACATCAGAGTAGGGTACGGATTTTGGTGCTTTCCATAATAGTTCCAGTTGAGCATTGGAACCCCCTGCCCACCCTATTTTATAACAAATTGAAAATAAAAGGGAGGGGAGGGGGTAATTCCATTCCTATGTCTAACCCCTGCGTGGTCAGGTCAAGCAGGTGTGTTTGATGCAGGTTTGCCCGGGGACTTCTTCTCCATCTCCCCGGATAGGACCACTCCGGAAACGCTTGCGTGGCTACACAGTATTTAAATTTATTTTTAAAATAAGGGGAAGGGTTTCATTGCTCAACTGGCACTTTAAGGGATACCGCCATCCAATAGTTTGCAGTCCTGAATTTTAACATTTTATAAATAGAATTATGTAAGGAGTTGTTTGAAAATCGATATAAGTATAAATTGTACCTAAGTCTTTAAGATGTTAATTACATAAAAAAAAACTAAATTTTCCTATTCGCCAAAATTATTCATCATCATCAGGCGCATCTCTCTTTTTGACTGTTGAGTCCAGAGAATACGGACACACAGTGGTCTAAGGCCGGACATTTCGCAAAAAATCAACATTGGAATTCCTCAAAATTAATAATTTATTTTGAAAATATATACCCTATCTCATATAAAACCGAAGAGTTTTTGTCTTTTCAACTACTGGTTGATGAATTATGAACTTTGAAACATGAAGGTTCAGGATTATTTTCACGTCATGAATTTTACCTTTTGAATTTTCACCATCTTTGGAAAAAATATTTTTTTTCAGTGTTGCATTGATACAATGAAGTTTCTTCACCTATTTATATTCATAATATTACATGATATATTAGGAAACTGGGGTTTTAGATTTATTTTTTACTTTTTTCATCAATTTTATAGTTGTTTTTAAAAAAATTTTATGTCATTTCCTAAATATTTTTGCCAAAAAATTTGGCAATAATTTTCAGTTTTTTAAGTTTTTGACCAAAAACCGGGCCCCGTAACATACCAAACCATATATTATTCTTAATATACAGGTATAATGTTATAGTTTGATGTTTAGTTTAGGTTGTTACGGGGCCCGGTTTATTTCAAATTTTAACTTTAACTTTATAGGGTAAACTCTAAAATTGCAATAGATGAAAAAAATTATTTTTTTTATTCTTTGTTAATTTTAATCTTAAATGCATTTTAACTTATTTCTTCTCAATAACATAATATCATTAATGTTTAAATTTGTGTGTTTGTTATGTAAGATATCTAAAACAGATTTTCGAACAATAATTTGATTTTTGTTAAACTAGTAGGTATAATATCAATAAAAAATGTCTTGTTACATTTATCAATTCAAGGGTCAATGCAATGCCCATACTCTATAAGTAACTGCCTAACAAAGCTGCAGCCTTTTTTAACGTCTCTAGTATGATTACGTTTTACACAAAATAAAAACTAGCAAACGCATTACCCTTTATGCTATAGCCTCGGGTTCCAGCTAGACTAATGGATATAGAATATACGTGGATATTATGACAGGGGAAAAATTGTTGTCAATTTAGCTTGCTAACATGTTACTCGTTTATTGGCTAGTTCATTTATCGAGTAGGAGATGGGATGCGATAAATGAAGTGGATTAGGGGGTCATGTCATTTTAGTCCGCTGAGAGTTTCCCTTGCTAACATGGAACTCGTTTATTTGCCAGTTCATTTATCGAGTAGGAGATGGGATGGGGTAAAGGAGGGGGATGGGGGTATAGTTATTTCAGTTTGCTGCGAGTTTTTTTGAGATCATAAAAATCTGGTGTAACATTCAAGTAATAGTATATCCAATGCTAGACTAAAACCATCTGAAAATTTTACTTTCGTCAAAGATATGGCATCTAAGGAACAAAGCCTCAGACTTTTCACTCATCGAATTTAATCATTTTCCTTCCCATTTAAGTACTAATGAATGAGTAATCTAAAGGGATTAGACAATGGATATTTGATTAATAATGATGAACAAAATTATCCCTTTTATTATTGGTAAAAAAATTTGGACACTTCTAGTTTGAAACCAACCAATCAATTTCAATAATAAGTTTTTGGGCCAACAAACAAGATAACGTGTTTATAAAATTTTGGGTACCAGTTTAATTTACGGTCGTATGTCCCCTTTCTCGTTGCAATTGCATGCTGTATAAAATTTTTTTTTGGAGCCAAAAATATTATCTTCAAGTAACATATCCCTGTGTATTTATTTCGTGATAAGAAGCAACGACTTGGGTTACCACAAAAACAACATTTTTAGATAAATTCCTTTCCAATAAAATAATTTTTGCCAGTAACCTATCCTTGTTTTTTATTACTAGATTACATTAAGTATTATTAATTATCTAAGAGAAAATAACTTCGTAAAATAAGGGTGAAGAAACTTCAATTAGTTGTATCAAATGTATGTTGTACAAAGTTTGGTTATAGATCATTTACCTTTATATAATCATTTCTACAGTAATAATTATTCATGCTTCAAGGTTTTTAAATGTTTTTTTGCTTTAAAACATCGAATTTAGGCTCTCTAGGACTTAAGAAAAAATTCTAAAAATATGAAATTTTAGCTAAGTTTCAAAGTATTTTCTAGGCCAGTTGGCTTTTGTTTTTCTTCTCTAGATGCATATACGAGTTGTATTGGGTAATAATAAGGCGCACACTTTTTATTTTGAACGATTCTATCAAATACAAGCTGAGAAAATTGACTTTCAGTAGAGGTAGGTGAAATGTCCACCAAAAGGCCAAAATAGACCACTGTGGGACACCTTGTTCCTCCATGAATTTCTTTTTTTGGCAAGTGCTTCAGCTTCTCCCCATGTTAATTCCAAATCAAAGAGGTCCTTTTCAGTGCTCCGCCTCCAGGTCCTTTTTGGTTGTCCCCGTTTACGTTTACCAGTGGTGGGGTTCCATTTTAAGCACTTTTTTGGAAACCTATTTTGTTCCATTCTGAGCACATGTCCTAGCCACCTTAGTCTTTTATATTTCACTTCTGCTTCAATACTATTGCACTTCGTCTTAGCATGTAGCTCAATGTTTGATATTTTGTTTGGCCAGAATATTTTGCAAATTCTTCTTAGGCAGCTATTGTGAAATGCATTAAGTTGATTTGTTTCGGTTTTCACAGTTCTCCAGCATTCAGCTCCATAAAGAAGAACTGATTTCACATTACTGTTGTAAAGTCTGATTTTTGTTTTCAGAGCAAGTTTCTTTGAATTCCAAACGTTGTGTAGACTGTTGAAAGCAACCCTAGCCTTATCAATCCTGGTCTTAATATCAGCTTTTGAGCCATTTTCGCTGCTGATAACACTCCCCAGATAGGTGAATTTGTTGCTTTGTTTCAATTGTTCACCATTTATTGTTATATTTTGATCAGGGTTTGTAGGTATATTCATAATTTCGGTCTTCTTGACATTGACAAAGAGCCCGACTTGTCCTGCATATTTGACTAGTCTATCTGTTTTAGCTTGTAGATGTTTGATTGTTTCTGAAATCAGTGCCAGGTCATCAGCAAAGTCCAGATCCTCTAGGTGTCCTAGTATGCCCAGCTGGAGACCACGTTTTTTGTCCTCTGTGGTTTTCTTCATCACCCAGTCAATGACCAATATAAATAGAATAGGTGATAAAATGCATCCCTGTCTAACTCCAGTGCTTATTCTAAAGAAATCAGATGTCTTATTGTTTCCAACTGAAACACAGGCTTGGAAGTTGTCATAGAATTTAGTTATCATAATTATCATCTTTTCAGGTATACCACAACTTCTTAGTATTTTCCAAAGTGTTTGTCTGTGTATGGAGTCAAAGGCCTTAGAGAAATCAACAAAATTTACATGGAGTGGCTTGTTAAATTCAACACATTGTTCAATAACCGTCCTAAGGGTGAAAATTTGGTCAACACAGCCCTTTCCAGCACGGAATCCAGCTTGTTCTTCTCTTAGTTTATTGTCAATTTTCTCATCAATTCTGTTTAAAATAACTTTACATAGGACCTTGCTTGGGATAGAAAGCAGCATAATTCCTCTCCAATTATCACAATTGTTCAAATCTCCCTTCTTAGGTAGTTTTATGATTATACCTTTAGACCAGTCCGTTGGTATCTTTTCTTGCCTCCAAATTTTATCAAAGAGATCAGTTAGAGTCCTAGCAGAAAGATCTATGTCTGCCTTAAGCATTTCGGCAGTTATCAAGTCAGGTCCTGGTGCTTTGTCATTCTTTAGACTATGTATAGCAGCTTTAACTTCTTGAATAGTTGGTGGTCGTGTGTCTATGTCTATTTCATGTCCTGGTTCTGGTTCAGCAGTAATTTCTGGTTCAGGTCTGTTCAACACTTCTTCAAAATGTGATTTCCACCTTTCAGCAACTTCTTTTTCTGTAGTGAGTAATTTACCATCTTTAGCCCTGATAGTTTCACCACTCTTTTTGCTATATTTGCCACTTAATTGCTTGGTTATGTTGTATACTGTTTTCATGTTACCAAAGTCAGCTGCTCTTTGGGCCTTTTCAGCCAGATTGTCAATGTAATCTCTCTTGTCTTTCCTTGTGCACTTTTTGACTTCTTTGTCTTTAGCAGTATATTGAGCTTTTAAATTGCTCATGTCAGCCAAATGTTGAGCATTATGGATTATGTTTTTGAGCTTCTTTCTCTCTTCTATTTTGATCCATGTTTCTTCAGAGATCCAGTCCTTTTTCTCTGGTTTCTTGTGTCCAAGGATTTCCTTAGCAGTAGATTGAAAGTTTTCTTTAATTGAAGTCCATGTGATCTCAGTCTCGTCATTTAGGTCCTCTAAGACTTGAAATCTATTTCTGAGTTTTAAGACAAATTCATTCTTTATCACAGGGTCCTTTAATCTTGAAGAATCATATTGTCTACCAATCTCACTCTTTTTATCATGGCCAGTACGCTTCAGCTTTAATTTAATCTTACTGACAACTAGTTCATGGTCACTAAATATGTCGGCTCCTCTGTAACTCCTACAGTCTTGCATTGACTTGACCCATTTTCTATTGATCATAATGTGGTCAATCATGTTTCTTGTTTGTCCATCAGGCGTTGTCCAGGTATATTTGTGAATGTTTTTGTGTTGGAATAGTGTACCTCCTACAACCATATCATTATTTAAACAGAATTCAATTAAAAGTTCTCCATTTTCATTTCTTGTACCTATACCAAAGTGTCCCATTGCGTTCTCCACTCCAGTCCTGTCAGTTCCTACTTTAGCATTCATATCTCCAAGAACTAGGCACATGTCATGTTTGGGTACTGAGTTTCTGATTGATTGCAGTTGATCATAAAACTCTTGTTTTACTTCTCCATCTTTGTCATTTGTTGGGGCGTAGCATTGGATAATAGTCAACTTGCAATGCCTTGATTGGAATCTAGCCTTAATTATTCTGTCTGATATAGGTTTCCAGTCTATTAGTGAATTGACATGTCGTTTTTGAATAATTATAGCAACACCATACATATGTTGGCTTTCATGACCAGAATAAAGTATTAGGTGGCCCTCTTTGGTTGTAGTTTGTCCTTGTCCTGTCCATCTACATTCCGCAATTCCAAGTATTCCAATATTGTAACTTGTCATTTCTTTAACTACTTGGGCTGTTTTAGTTGACTCATACATTGTTCTAACATTCCAGGTTCCTATCTTACAGCTTTGCTTAGAACTTATTGGTCCTGTCATCAAGTTGATAGCTTCCTTTCGGATTTGACCATCATCTTTCATATTCTCAGTAAACTGAGCATCAGTTCCAACAGTTCTTGTTTCATGTACACCTCTGGCTGTGTGAAAGCCATAAGTGTTTGAGGTTCTGTGGGTGTTTTCGCTAACTGTGGGGATTTTTACAGGTAGGATAGTTAGTCCTACGCAAACCTTCCATATCCCTGGAAGGAAGGGTGACTGGTAAGGGGAGGGACGTCAATATCCCCCAGTACTTCAAGAAGTACCTCCTGCCCAACGCCAAAATTATTATAAGAATTAAAATAAGAATTTTCATTATTCTTAAAGTTAAAATTTTTATTTTAAATTAATCTTTATAATTGAGCCTCAGTTATCAATAGCGAATCTTCTAAATAATCCTTTAGCCTGTTAGATTGTAGATTTATTTTGGCTTCTTTTGTAGATCATAGGTTTCTGAGATTATGTATCAAGATTCTAAAGACCAATAAGCAGTAGATACTCTTCAACTTACTTTGTATGCCAAGTTTGACAGTTTTTTTATACTTACTACAAGCTTCGCTACTTATGGCTGCTATCATCCTTATTAAATTCAAATTAAATTTAATTTTCCACAATTACGGAGAATGATTTTAATCAAATATATTTTCTTTAGGTATAAAAATTGGAAATATTAATCTTGAAGGATTATATAATTTTAACTCGATATTAAATTAATTCTTTACCGATATTTTCAAAGGGACCTTTTGACAAGAATCATACCTAGGAGGCGCCACATTAATTGCTAACAACAATATAAATAAAAAAAATTAAAAATGCATAATTGAAAATATGCATTTATTGCAGTTATCAATTTTGTAAACACTCAAGAATAAAAAATCACACGAAACGGTGGCGAACGGAATGATCATTTATAGAGCAGCTGCATTAAAAAATGATTAAAAAGGGATTTTAGCAGATTAAAAATTGTTATTTAATGCTCTTAATATTTTCTGAATTGATAAACGTAAGAAACACAAATATATAAAAACAAGGATGACAACATCCATAAAAGCGAAGCACTGAAATGGTAGGACAAACGGACACTAACACTTGTATAGTGTCAGAACTGAATAATCAGAATATAAAATGTATAAATGTCGAAGCAAAATTGTAAGTAAAATTGTTGAAAAACTGCTTGATACAGAATAATGTTTATGGACATACTTACATACATTTTTAGGACTTGATTATAGAGTTGCTTCGCTTATAATATTGTACTTTGTTGTCCCGGGAATCAGTATACCAAAAATCAGATCAATCGCATTATTATATCACATAAAAATTTGTTTTAAAAAAAGTAAAAAAATCAACATGTTTAAAATGGACGTACGGACATTCTGGTAATGATTATAGAGTTGCTACGCTATCTAAATCGTACCTAACTACTACAGGAATTACCATGCAAAGTTTGAAATCAATAGGACAATTCTAACATGCCTAAATTAGCGAAAAAAGCTATCCGTTACGGACGGACGGACCGACCCTAATTATAGAAAAGCTTCGCTTTTAAAAATAGTTATCTCTTTATCCTTAAAACCATCCTTTAATCAAGTCTCTAATCAGTTTTTCACTCTTTTCAAAGACAGCTATTTTTCCGCGTTTTTCCTTAAAGTTGTGTGTTAGCTTTTATTTAAATGCGCTTATTTTATGAAGTTAGGTTGTTTATAATTATGAACATTTCATATACATACATTTGGTCAAAATTAAGAACAGTTTGACTTAATAAGCGCATTTGACAAAACGCTGACACACAACTTTACAGAATATACGCGGAAAAATATGTCCTTTATTTAAAGGGGGGGGGTAAAATGTGGTGACTCGTGCCACGACATACCAGCAATTTTATTTTGGATGCTACTCCCTTAGTTTTAGAGATAATTGGATAAAATCTTTTGGGCTGGGTCAGTAATTACCCCAACTAGAGGTATCTTTCAAAAAAAACGGCGGCGGGACCGCCGCTCCCGCCGCCCGCCGCCGTTTTCCGCCGCCACCAAAATTTTTTTTTTTTTGCATTTCTCGCCGAATTAGGCAATTTGGAATCATTTGAGACCATGTTATTTTTTTCAAAAATTTTTCCCCTTACAAGCAACCCTGCGGGGGAACTTAGTCATTTTTTTCAAATTCTCGTATATCAAGGTATATCTTAAATACAGTACTTCTCCTGTGATTTTGAAGATATTGAAACAAAATCTTTTTAGGTTGGTAAGTAAAAAATATTTGAATTAAGAAAACGGCGGCGGGACCGCCGCTCCGCCGTCCGCCGCCGTTTTACGCCGCCAACAAAAAATTTTTTTTTTTTGCATTTCTCGCCGAATTAGGCAATTTGGAATCATTTGAGACCATGTTATTTTTTTCAAAAATTTTTCCCCTTACAAGCATATCAGTACTTCTCCTGTGCTTTTGAAGATATTGGAACAAAATCTTTTTTGATGGGTCAGTAATAAATATTTGCGAGAAATGCAAAAAAAAAATTTTTTTGTTGGCGGCGTAAAACGGCGGCGGACGGCGGGAGCGGCGGTCCCGCCGCCGTTTTCTTAATTCAAATATTTTTTACTTAACAACCTAAAAAGATTTTGTTTCAATATCTTCAAAATCACAGGAGAAGTACTGTATTTAAGATATACCTTGATATACGAGAATTTGAAAAAAATGACTAAGTCCCCCCGCAGGGCTGCTTGTAAGGGGAAAAATTTTTGAAAAAAATAACATGGTCTCAAATGATTCCAAATTGCCTAATTCGGCGAGAAATGCAAAAAAAAAAAAATTTTTGGTGGCGGCGGAAAACGGCGGCGGGCGGCGGGAGCGGCGGTCCCGCCGCCGTTTTTTTTGAAAGATACCTCTAGTTGGGGTAATTACTGACCCAGCCCAAAAGATTTTATCCAATTATCTCTAAAACTAAGGGAGTAGCACCCAAAATAAAATTGCTGGTATGTCGTGGCACGAGTCACCACATTTTACCCCCCCCCCTTTACTTGCCATAGAATCATATTTTGAATAGTTTTCAAAAACTATTTAATAAATAGATTTTTCTAATTAAGATTTGATGATTTTTTTTTATTTTAGCCCTGTTATTGGCTGATGAATGCTTTCTTAGAATATACAAGTACAGGTAAACAATTTAGACATAAATATTTAGAAAATAGCATTGAACCATCTTAGGACCTTCGTGTTCCTAATCCTACCCTCCATTTCAGAGAAATTTTACTTCAGCAAAAACCTTTAAAATGTTATTGGTTTGCCATCCATCAATTTGATAGGAAAAAAATGTGTCAATTTAGATTTTGGGTGGCTCTTCTACCTTCCAATTAAAAATAGTTCCAAATCACCATAGGACTAAACAAACAGGGTAGCTTTCCTGAAAGGTATAACACATTTTTTAATTAGTTATTAAAACGGCCTGAATTGATTTTTCTTTCAATTGCATTGCTAATTCAGCAATTCATACTAATGACATTATTCAATAACTTATGATTAAAAATTATATGTCTTTGCTATGCATATTTGCAAAGCGTTTTCTAATGCGCAAAAAGTAGCTAAAAATGAGAAAGTTTATTCTAAATGGCAATGGCAATATGCGCTGTACTAGTGATTTTCGATTCTGAAGATAAATTTTCTAGTATGGCTTTGAAACTTACCTATTAATACCCGGTTCTGGACCAGAATGAAAAAACAGGTTTCGTATCGTATTAAAGACAATTTTGTAACGTATGTTAAAAAAGTGATGAAACTAATACCAGTTTTGTATTCCCCGTTTTTAGCCACCTCCGGGTTAACAAAATTGGTTAATTTCTCATTGTATTATCCGTGGAAAGTTGTCACTAATATAAAAAGAAAATATTTTTAGGTCATATTCCGAAAATAATACGTAGTTCAGCTTCCTCCCCAATCAAACCAAAGGAGATTCTACCACGAAGAGTTGACAAAAATAAACTACACAGATATTCAAAGGTAAACCAGAACTATCTTTAGCCAAACTTTTCGGGTATAGCCAGGGGTGTATATTCTGCACAAGATTTATTTTTTTTCCCCTGCTACAAAAATTTTTTTTAGTTTTTTCTCACCAAGAAGGGGGGGAAATGGAAAAATATTTAAAGAACTCTATATTTTATTTATTTTATCCCTCCTACCACACCTTTTTTTTTTTTTTTCACCAAGGAGGGGGGGGGAATGGAAAAAATGTTTTCAGTTTTCTTAATTTTTACATTTTTTTCCCCTCCAACCACTTATTTTTTATCCCCCCCCCCCCCCCTGAGCAGGGGATCCCATGTAGAATATACACCCCTGGGTATAGTTCCTATCGTGGCATAGCCTCTTAAGGGGCGTTTCGTCATATTTTATAGTAGCCTTTGATGGGTTATTTTAGGTTAGTTGTTTGCCCTGTAGGGGTAGGCAATTGGCCTCGTAGGGTTAGAGCCCCCCGCAGGGGCTAGAAATATGAGAAAATCTACTGTGAAAATACGACGAAATGCCCCTTTTCTATAACTAAGTTATGTCCGTGTAAGTCTGTCCGACCTTTGTTGACTGACAACGAAATCCATTACAGAGAGAGAAAGGGCATTTGCAGTGAATTTCATGCACCGAATTCTTTTATTTTTTGCTTAAGCTTTGGATACTTAAAATTAAATCTTGATTTGCTTAAAACCAAGTAGCCCAGCCAGAAAGTCGAGTTACTATCGAGCTACAATCGCTTGCGATGTCGTAGAGTAATCTTGCGCGAGTTTTACGATATCGCAAAATAATCGCCCTATTCACATCGACGATATCATACGATAAATGGTCGATAAGGTCCTTACAGCTGCGCGATACACCCACGAAATCTTAAGCGAAATTGTAATGCTCGTAAGCGATATCATGCCAAAATCGTGAATAAAAAGTACATTTAAAAAATATTTAACATCATGTATTTTTTTTGTAACAATTTTATGTAATTAAGAATAAATTTTATACTATGCAGCATACAGAGAGAGAGAGAGAGTGAGAGAGAAACCTGGTGCAGAGAGAGAACATTCTCTGTGACTTTCCTCTTTATATGTACTCTCTATTGTTTTCATTGAAATTTGTTAGAGTATATGAGGTTTCATTACAAAATAGCAATGATTTAAAGAATATTAAGACACACATTTAAACATGTTGCCATTTAGAAAAAAAAACTTTTTAAAAATACTTTTATTTGTAATATCAAACATAAACACAATTTTAGTTATCTTTTTAAAATTTATTTTGTTTGACAACAGAAAAAATGAAATATTTTTTTAAAAATAATGTGAAATTCTAGCGGCCAATTTATAAACTATATTTTTCACAGAATGATGTTGATTATATGCAGGGCGACCACTGCATACTATATATACTATTTATACTATATAGGATGAATTTGGATACTATATCATACTATATGACCAAAATTTACTATATATACTATATAATATTACATTTATATAACAAAAAACTAATATTGTCAGTTTTGTGACAACGCCTATTAAGGAGCGTTTTGTCTTATTTTCACAGTAGGTTTTCTCCTATTTCTAGCCCCTGCGGGGGGCTCAAAAGATACTGTGATACGACTAAAATGCATAAAGATGAAGAAAATCCTTTAAAATATATTTTTGTTTGTGATTATGATATAAATATCAGTTATTTTTCATAGAGTTAACTTAAGGGTGAGGGGTAAGTTTCACCACTTTCGCTTACTCAGTGATTATTAGGCTAGGTATTAATGTGAGACTATAGGGTATTTGGGACAAAAATTTACTTTTGGGTAGTAGTTCACTTATATTCAATATTTTTTTGGGTAAGTTTCCAGGTTCAGGTAGGAAAAAGGTGGTTTTTGGACAGGTAAAAAAATTGTAAAAATTCAATTTTTTATTTTTGATGAGTTGGAGGTCAACCTATAAAACAGAATATGCATCTTTTAGGATGTTATTAACATATCTGAAAAAAATTGAAAATTAGCCCTTAGGGTCAAGCCCTGCAGGCCTCCAGGTCCATTCTGGACAAGTAAACAATCAAATTTCTTATTTTAAGAGTTAGAGGTCAACTTATAAAACAGAATATGTATTTTTTTGGGATCTTATTAACATATCTGAAGAAAATATATAAATCGGCCTCCTAGTTCAGGTCCTGCAGGCCTTTAGGTCTACTCTGAACAGGTAAACAATCAAATTTCTTATATGAAGAGTTAGAGGTCTATTTATATAACATAATATGCATGAGGGGGGGAAGTTTTGACACATTTGCGTAAACAGGGAGCATAGGCTTTATCTTTGGACTGAGAGGATAGGTTATTAGGGATAAAATCATTCTTATATGATGAATTTTCCCAAGTTTTAAGATTTTTTGGATAGGCCTCCAGTTTCCGGAGCTCCAGGCCTCCAGGTCCTCTCTGTACAGGTAAAAATAAAAAAAAAATTTTTTTTGAAGAGTTAGAAGTCAACTTATAAAACAAAATTTGCATTTTTTTCTTCAAATATGTGAATAACATTCAAAAATATGCATATTTTGTTTCATAGGTTGACTTCTAACTCTTAAAAAAAAATTTATTTTTTTAATTTTTACCTGTACAGAGAGGACCTGGAGGCTGGAGCTCCGGAACCTGGAGGCCTATCCAAAAAATCTTAAAACTTGGGAAAATTCATCATATAAGAATGATTTTATCCCTAATAACCTATCCTCTCAGTCCAAAGATAAAGCCTATGCTCCCTGTTTACGCAAATGTGTCAAAACTTCCCCCCCCCCACAAGGGGGGGGGGGAGTTCTGACACATTTGCGTAAACCTGGTATTTTGGCTTTATCTTTGGACTGAGAGGATAGGTTATTAAAGATAAAATCATTCTTATATGATGAATTTTCCCAAGTTTTAAGATTTTTTGGATAGGCCTCCAGGATCCGGAGCTCCAGGCCTCCAGGTGGTCTCTGTACAGGTAAAAATGAAAAAAAAAAACTTTTAGAGGTCAACTTATAAAACAAAATATGCTTCTTTTTTAATGTTATTCACATATTTGAAGAAAAAAAAACATGCAATTTTTTTTCATATGCTGACCTCTAACTCTACAGAGACCACCTGGAGGCCTGGAGCTCCGGAACCTGGAGGCCTATCCAAAAAATCTTAAAACTTGGGAAAATTTTAAATTTTTTACCCGTCCAGAGTGGACATGGAGGCCTACAGGACCAGAACTTGGAGGCCGATTTTAATTTTTTCTTCAGATATGTTAATAGCATTCAAAAAGATGCATAGGTATTCTGTTTTATTAGTTGGCCTCTAACTCTTCAAATAAAAAAATATCTATAACCTGTCCAGAGTGGACCTGGAGGCCTGCAAGACCAGAACTTGGTGGACTATTTTAATTTTTTCTTCATTTATGTTAATAACATCCAAAAAGATGCATATTTTGTTTTATAAGTTGATCTCTAACTCTTCAAACAGAAATCTAAATTTTTTTACCTTTCCAGGTAGCCTGCAGCACCTGAACCTGAGACCTACCCAAAAAATGATTAAATATATGTAAAATACTAACCAAAAGTAAACCTTTATCCTAAATAACCTATAATCTCACATTGATACCTTGCCTAATAATCACAGAGTAAACCCCTTATATGTGAAATTGCTTTGATAATAGCTATGCTTTGAGTTATTATTGATGATGTATGTATATTGTATATACTATGTATTAATAAATAATTCTAAGTCCGATACTATATCATACTATATGAGTTTTAAAAAATATACTATACCTATATACTATATGGATTAAAAAAATATACTATAAAAATACTATATTTTTTTGGTTTCGGAGTGGTCGCCCTGTATATGTTGGTTGTGTGTCTGTTTGTAAGTGTGTGTTAACACACGTAAAATGCTATTGTTTACGATTTCTTAGGCAAATCGTGGTTGCCGCGATTTTTACTACAAATTCGATTTTTTTCGATATGTAGTATTGGCGATAAAATACTACATATCGGATGCGAGTTTCCTTACGACGTTTCTGGCTGGGTAGTGTTCTACTCTACCAATAGTTTTAATTGTTATAAGGTGTAATTCTTCGTACATTGGCTCATCATTTAATCTAACCTTCTATTAATGTCTATGTTGTAACAGTTTTATTTGCTTTACTATAGTAAATTATATCCTAACTAGCGGCTTCGCCCCTAGCCTCTAGGGGCTTTGCCCCAAGAGGTTTGATCAAACCAATTTTTCGTATTTTAGATTTAAAAGAAAATTTTTAAAATTTTTTTTTTTTCATTTTTTGGGGGGTTAGGGGTGTCCCCCCCCCCCCCTCCCCAAGAAAATAGTTATAAAACTTCCCAGGAACTATAAGAAGCTACCCTGTAAAGGAGAACCCGATCGCTTCAGCGGTTAGCGAGATCCTTTGCTACAAACAAACAGACAAACAAACACACAAACAGACAGACATCGTTCTACTTTGTATTATAGATTATTATTTTCAGGTTCTTGATTCTAACATAGGAAATGTTTATTCTACAGTTGCACTTCCCTCTTGTAGCAAGGAATTTATTTAACAAACTTTATTTAATCATAAAATATCTGTTGTTGGCAAAATTTTTAGTAATTCCCTTTAAAAATGCCTGAACGTAATTGGTAAACCTTTAAGTATAATAATTTTTTTGAGGAGGCGGATGTGCCACTTTTTAAAACCTAAAGTAAAACGTGCATGATCTCAGCCCATACAAGAGTTACAGCTCTGAAATTCGGCACAGCAGTTGTTTTGATGAGAACAATATGGAACTGTGAAGAAATGGCGGCGGAATTAGACAGTTCTCAATCATCTGAGAAAATTTTTTTTTTCTCATAACATTTCCCTTATATTTTCACGTGACACTTGTAATATTTCAAACATGTCAATATTAAAAAAATTCCAAGTGTAAAATCTTATACAAGTGTCAAGTGAAAATAGAAGCGAAATTGTTATGAAAAAAAAATTTCGGCGGGAGCGGCGGTTCCGCCGTCGTTTCTTCACAGTTCCATATTGTTCCACAAAAGCAACTGCTGTGCCGAATTTTAGAGCTGTAACTCTTTTATGGGCTAGGATCATGCACGTTTTACTTTTGGTTTTAAAAGTGGCACATCCGCCTCCCCTCTTTTTATTTAAAACGGGGAAACTAATAGCAAGGTACTGCCTTAATAAGTAAGCAACAATGGCCAATATAACGATACCCCAATCCACACATTTTACTCCATTAACACTAACCAATAAATTGACGACAAAATTTCCCTCCTCATATAAATTAATATTATTTACTTATTTTGAATCAATTTAAACAACATAGGTAGTTTGACAGAATTGTTAAATTAAAACTCAAAACAGTTGACCTTCCTCGTGGCGGATCCTCTAAATACAACAGCTTCCAGCAGCCTCTATAAACTACAGCGGCTGGTACAGGAACGGGATTACTTAACAGCTAAATACTTGAAATTAAAAGCGGCTTCGAAAACTAAATATAAGGCCTATAATAGTTCAAACTTAAAAACAGCATAAAAAGCTTACCTATCAAAAGTTGCAGTCGTTTTTGAGATCTTACTAAACAAATATACTATGATTGTTTGGACATAAGTTTTCATGAGTAGAATTTCACAACGAGAGAGTTTTAATCAGGTTTTCATAGAATCTATCTTTATTACCTAATTAGCTCAGTCTCAGAGTATTGCAGATTAAGTCATCGTAATCAATTGCAATTTTTAAGGAGAAGCTTTCAATAAAGAAAATAATAAGAAAAGGTGTATTTATAAATTTTGGTATCAGCTGTTTTGTATGACCAACGTGAGCATGTGCAGGACCTTGGAGGGCCAGCAGGCAGCTCAAACACTCTCCAGGAAATCAGAACTCTGGCCAAGGTTAAGGATAATATGGCTGTTGCTGCGTCCTATGACGATGAGGTAAATAATGATAGAATTATTATATAAAAGACTTACTTTGTGCAAAAATAAATGAAATTAATCCTATTTCTTTTATTTATCTGCATTTTTATGAGTTCAAACGATATTTTTTTATTCTGTTTAATAATTTAGATGGACTGGTTAGGGGCTTTTGACAGTAAAGAAGATACTGACCCGCGCCTTTGGTCTTTCTTTGTTCTTGTGTGTATTCTAGTCCTGCTTATTATTCTTTACAGGTAAGTTTTATGGTCATTGTAATTAGGACTGTTCTTAGGTTTATTTGACTCTCTGTCATTCAAAGATTGAATAAGATAATATTATCTTATTCAATCTTTTTGCACATTGATTTTGCGCAATTTTTTTTTAAATCATTGCAATTTACTCTATTTTTATACATATTTGGGACTCGCTAGCTGCCCAATTTTAGGCCGGCTTGTAGCTGCTTTGGATTTTCAATTTGGAAGTGGCTGATCTAAGCATATCTTCATCAGCTTTGGTCGCATTATTAAACTTTTTTTCTAAAAAATGGAACTGCTTTTTAAAAATTAAGATGTGTTAATATTCAATATTATTATTTTATTTATTCACGTCGCCATTGATTAAGTAAACATTAAGATATTCGATTTTGAGTTGCTAAGTTTAATATTTGAAAACATAACACCAAGGACTGTTTTAAATGGATAATACGATTCTATAATTGTATATTCAGGTTTTGTTCCTGGACCCACGGATACAGATATTTCTGGAGAACTAAAATTGGACACAAAGTTTATGCATATATGGAGCCTCAAATAACTTAAACAGAAACAAATCACGTACAATTACCATTGTAGAGAAGCTTCTCTATAATTAGGTTATATGTTCTTATTTCTGTCTGTTATGTAAGTTAGTTAGTAATGATGAATTAACTTGCCCTCTTGTTTTTACGACACACTTAAACACAGACATCCACACATTACTAAATATTACTAAGTAACAGTTTACTGTTCTTTCTTTAGGTTGTTGTAATATTGTTAAAACTGCGCTACTTTGAACACAATTAATTGGTTTGTTTGTTATATATAAATTTTCAAAACTACTCAATTTCTTCCTCTAAAATAAAATACTGTTTTGTTATTAGAAGCGTAGCTACTCAACAACTAGGTAGGAGATATGTCATTGGATGTATCGAGTATCACATTGGGTGATTGTTTTTACAGTGCTACAAAAATTTACCTTACTGTCCTAATATTTTTTCTAATGAAAGTGGTTTTGTTATTGCTGCGCTTCTTAGACAAATTGATTTAATCGTAGATCATGATGATAGTTATTTATAATAGAATCGTATTTTAGACAACTTTCCACGGATAGTAAAACTAAAAGTTTTGGAATAAATTCCAATTTTGTTAGGACCGAAGGTTTGGGCTAACAAATTTTATTAATATTTTGATTTTATTATTCGTAGAAAATTGTTTTTGATACGATATGATACATGATTTTAGTATGGCTTAGAACCGGTTCTAATCCATTGGATATCAATCGGTTTCGAAGCAATACTGGAATATTACATATAATATTTTCTTTGATATGATATTTTAGTCAGACGTTTGTCTTTTCATTTTCTTAAATTATAATTTTTAGCTATAATATTTCATTAATTATTTTATCAAAAGTCATTCCTAATAATTGTTAGGTAATTTATTTAATGAATTAAAATCATACTATATTGAACGCATAAGGTAAAAATAGAAGAAAGAAAAAATAATTTAATTCAATTGGATATAATAATTCTGGATGAGTCTTAAATACGAATGCTTCTCACTGGGTTTCGTTACATTTAAAGGCTGTTAACGGCTAAACATGCTACTTGTTATCAGAATTATTAGGCTCTCAATGAAACATGACTACAAGATCACAGGCGTTTCATGTAAGAATTAGTTGACTATTTATCCATCCATCCAGAAAATATTACCAGTTTTTAAGTTCTTTAAAGTTAGATGTTGGCATCTTTATTAATTTAAACTTTTTTTTGTCCTAGTTAAAGTTAAAACTTTGATAAAATTGTCGAAGTTACTTATACAATTAATCATTGATATTATAATTTAGTGTTTAGTTTCAAATTTTGTCATTCTTGTTATTTGTTTAATTTTTCGACACACCAAAGATATTAAGTTTAGTTACCATTTTATTTATGTATTGAATTTTTTTTTAACCTTGAAAAATCATCGAAAATTTATTAATTAAAAAAAGGGAGGCGGTTGTGACACTTTTTAAAACCAAAGCTAAAAGTCAAAGGAACTCAACTAAAAAAGAGTTACAGCACTGAAATTAGGGATGGCAGTTGCTTTAAAGAGGTACAATGTGGAACTGTAAAAAAACAGCGGCAGAACCGCCGCTATCGCCGAATTGTTTTTTTTGGTGGGAAACGGCGGTAGCGGCTGTTTCACCAACTTTTCTTCACAGTTCCACATTGTACCTCTTTAAAGCGACTGTCATTCCAAATTTCAGTGCTGTAACTCTTTTTTAAGTTGAATTCCTGTAAATTTGGTTTCAAAAAGTGTCACAACCGCTCCCTCCATTTATACCTAATATTTAGGGCTAAGTTAAAATATATTGATCATATATATCATTAAATGATAGTGATTTTAATGAGGTCTGCATGTGTTTTAAAAACAAAGATTTTCCAGTTATTTTACATTTAACATGTATTCTTCAAATTGTTATTTATAAATGGAGTAGACAATGGAAGATAAGTTAATTTTTCTCAATGCTTAGTAATGAATAGTGATATTCTGTCCTTGGTAGTTTTCAATGATTAGGATATATAATTAAATGATATTTAATAAGTTGACCATTTTTTTAACTCCTCTATTTCACTCTCACTTCCCCTTGTTTAAACCCAAAATTAAGCTTCTCAAAAATTTGGATAGTAGATTTTCATAATTTTAAGCTAAATGAGCATAGGTAGGTTGTAAATATGGGGGTAAAAAGGTTTACTTATCAGCCTTTGTCCTAACTCCCATATTTTCAGGGGTGTATATTCTGCATCGAATCCCCTTTTAAAGGGGAGGGGGGGGGGGTGATGAAAAAATAAAGAGTACATTTTCCGGGTTTTTTCTCCCTACTTGGGGGAAAAAATTAATCTTGTTCAGAATATACACCCCTGCATATTTTAGTTAATATTTGAATGTTATATGTAGCGTAGCTACTAAATATGTAATATTTGCATCACCTGTATTCTTTCAGATGTTAGACTCAATATGGCAAATATGTCTGGACCTTCTTTATCCCTGTTTTCTAGTTTTTCTTTCAGGAAAGTTCAATACTTGAAATACGTTTTCTTCTTCGCTGACTAAAATACTATGGATACTATTATTAGATTTTGATTGCTTGGTTCATTAAGTTGAATGTCCAAACGTTTTAACCAATAGTTTTTATTTACAGAAGAGATAATTTTATCGATTATCATTGTGGATTTATTACAATTTTTCTGCATTGTCATATCCTTAAGATCCCTGATTTAAAATGTTGGTAAATGTGGTTAAGGGGGGGGGAGTTTTGACACATTTGCGTAAACCTGGCACCTAGGCTTTATCTTTGGACTGTTAGGATAGGTTATTAATGATAAAATCATTCTTATATGATGAATTTCACGACGTTTTAAGATTTTTTGGATAGGCCTCCAGGTGGTCTCTGTACAGGTAAAAATGAAAAACAAAATTTTTTTTTTAAAGTTACAAATAAACCTTTAAAATAAAACTTTTAATATTATTCACATATTTGAAGAAAAAAGATGCATATTTTGTTTTGTAAGTTGATTTGTAACTTTAAAAAAATTTTTTTTTTTCATTTTTACCTGTACAGAGACCACCTGGAGGCTTGGAGCTCCGGAACCTGGATGCATATCAAAAAAATCTTAAAACTTCGTGAAATTCATCATATAAGAAAGATTTTAACATTAATAACCTATCATCTCAGTCCAAAGATAAAGCCTAGGTGCCAGGTTTACGCAAATGTGTCAAAACTCCCCCCCCCCCCCCCAATTCACAAATTAGGTTAAATCATGTTGAGTTAATGAGCCTTACTGTTTCTATTTTAATTACTACCTAGTTACTTCGTCCCTAGCCTCTATGGGAGGTCAGAAAAACAAACTAAAACCATAGGTACAAAGATATCACCAAAGCATCCCTGAAAAGTAAAAAGAATTTGAACAATTTTTTTCTAAGATCTTTACCTTTCGACAAAAAAATTCTTATTCATGTTATAGATGTTAAATTGTTATGGAATGATGTTTAAGTATTGACTGACTAGGTATTGTGATATTAGCCTCCTTATTGTATCTATTATATATCACACTAAAATATGGAGTTGCAGCTAAGCATAAGAAAAAAGACGCCCTAGTGGTAAGTTATTTTAAGTAGCGAAACCACTCTATAACTTTGTCTAGTGCTTATTATGTATTTTTTTTATAATAAATATAAAAACAAACAATGTTTGCTGATAATTACGTCCTTTTGTTTTAAAGCAACTTGCCTTATTATTTTACAAAATTAGACTGCTAATTTTGAAATAAAATTTTGCAAAGTGTCATTGGGAAAAGAATAACAAAGGATATTTAACATTAGGGGAATCAGATTTCGGGGAATCCTTTTGTGGGAATCTAAACAGTGGGAATCGAATTAGGGATATGTGTTGGATACCGTTTTTTCCATGTACAAAAATCTGTCACTTTACCGATGGATGTTGTTATTCTTATTTCAAAGTAGTCTTTACTACCAAGTAAAAAAAAAGGGATCTACTGCAGTTCACGGTAAAATATTGCTGGTAACGAATATTGCCAAAAATCTATGAAATCTAGCTGCCAAACGGCTGAACGTACAGATTATACCCGCACACTATTTTAAGCGGTATAAGAAGGCCTACAAATAATTATAATCTGGAATAGCCCAAGATCCAATGATGCACAGGGAAAGCTTCACTGAAGAAAAAACGCGTAAAATAGGCCTTTTTCGTGCATTTCCCTGCACTGCGAGATAATTATGTAATATTGATTTATGGCTATTTCAGATTATTTGTTGGCCTTCTTATGCCGCTTAAAACAGTGTGCGGGCATGATCTGTATTTTCAGCCGTTTGGCAGCTAGCAGTCTTTAAATTCATAGATTTTTGGCAATATTCGTTACCAACAATATTTTACCGTGAAGTGCAGTAGATCCAAAAAATAATATCTATGATTAAGTAAGTAGGTATAGTTTTTTAGACGAAACAAAACTTAAGAAAATTATTTTTTTGTTTAGGTTGGGTTTTTCCATCCGTACTGCAATGCAGGAGGTGGAGGGGAAAGAGTTCTGTGGAGAGCAGTCAGGTAAGATTTATTTCTTTGTAGTAGCGCAGCTGCCATATAATATAAATAGGTTATAGTTTTAAATATCTTGCTCTTAGCTTTAGAAATAGCTGAAAACCCCCATTTTTAGGTTTTTTTTTAAGAATTTGCAATTTTTAAAGTTTTTTTTTGAGATTTTCAGAGGCTAGGAACGAGATATTTTGAAACGGACAAAAGTTACTGATTCTATATCTCAATGCCTTTTCTTGGAGCACCATGAAGCCATAGTTCTTATGCAATCAATGTTTGACCCCCATTTTAATATTTTTACTGCGCTACTTAGGTATAAACATAATTATCCTTGTCTAGATCCAACATCCTGTAATATAGAAATTAATATTATTACTGCGCTACTTATAAACATAATTATCCTTGTCTAGATGTGTCTAGATACAACATCCTGTAATAAAGATATTAATATTATTGCTGCGCTACTTATAAACATAATTATCCTTGTCTAGATGTGTCTAGATACAACATCCTGTAATAAAGATATTAATATTATTGCTGCGCTACTTATAAACATAATTATCCTTGTCTAGATGTGTCTAGATACAACATCCTGTAATAAAGATATTAATATTATTACTGCGCTACTTATAAACATAATTATCCTTGTCTAGATGTGTCTAGATACAACATCCTGTAATAAAGATATTAATATTATTGCTGCGCTACTTATAAACATAATTATCCTTGTCTAGATGTGTCTAGATACAACATCCTGTAATAAAGATATTAATATTATTACTGCGCTACTTATAAACATAATTATCCTTGTCTAGATGTGTCTAGATACAACATCCTGTAATAAAGATATTAATATTATTGCTGCGCTACTTATAAACATAATTATCCTTGTCTAGATGTGTCTAGATCCAACATTCTGTAATAAAGATATTAATATTATTGCTGTGCTACTTATAAACATAATTATCCTTGTCTAGATGTGTCTAGATCCAACATCCTGTAATACAAATATTAATATTATTATTGCGCTACTTATAAACATAATTATCCTTGTCTAGATGTGTCTAGATCCAACATTCTGTAATAAAGATAAAAATATTATTGCTGCGCTACTTATACACATAATTATCCTTGTCTAGATGTGTTCAGATCCGACATCCTGGGGCTCATATAGTAATCTACACCGGGGATACAGATGCAGCCCCGGACCAAATTATTTCAAAAGCTAGTCAAAGGTAAAATATCTTATAATTGTAGTTACAATATATGTAAAAACATAGCTCAAGAAAATAAAAAGTCGGACAGACGAACGTTTCTGCAATCTTAGGATAAAAGTCTTCTTCTACTTATATACAGACAGTCCTCTTTGATTTTCTAATGCAAAAGTAAAATATTATTAGATAACAGATAAAAATACTGCATTTTTCAAGGACTGACACTGTAAAGATATTAATGTTCGTTTGTATGACAGTAGGACTGTGAATGTATTCACTTTCATGAATATTGTCGTCATCCTTGTTTCTTTTAGGTTTGACATGGAGATATCAAATAAACATTTAGAATTTGTTTACCTACACAAGAGAGAATATGTAGAGGCTAAAATGTATCCTTACTTCACTATGCTGGGACAGAGTCTTGGATCTTTAATATTAGGTATATCATATATAATAGTCCTATTGACTTTAAACTTTAATAATGTATCCTTACTTTACTAGGCTGGGACAGAGTCTTGGATCTTTAATATTTGGTAATTTATAGAATAGTCCTATTGATTTTAAACTTTAATAATGTATCCTTACTTTACTATGCTGGGACAGAGTCTTGGATCTTTAATATTAGGTATATCATATATAATAGTCCTATTGACTTTAAACTTTAATAATGTATCCTTACTTTACTATGCTGGGACAGAGTCTTGGATCTTTGATATTAGGTATATTTTATATAATAGTCCTATGGACTTAAAACTTTAGAAATGTATCCTCCAGTTTAGGAAAACCTCACATAGGGCCTAGGATGGTTGTACACTATTCAATAATAAAGTTTATGTCTTGGGCTGGCTATTTTCTTCCCCCCACCCCCTATCCTATTTTAATCCCACTTTAAACCTTTGTCTTTAAATTTACCATATTATTATTTAGGTATAGAAGCATTATCAAATTGTGCTCCAGATATATATTTTGATACTATGGGCTATGCTTTCACACTACCTCTTTTCAAGGTAAATAGTTGTACTGTTGTGCTAGACAAGTATCTATTAACTTAAGGAACGCAGACATAACATTGCTTATCTGAAAATGTCTCTATGTCTGTCTATAATGTTTCTTTCCCCTTTCTTTGCACTTTATTTAGGGAGGGAAGGAACAAAATTTTCGGTACACTTTTAAGCTATTTTCCTGGGGGGTGGGACACCCCAACCCCCCAAAAACTAAATAAACCCACCCCCCAAAAAAATTTATTTACATTTTTTTTGTAAAATCTCAGTAACTGCTGAACAAATTGGGCTCTACCCTTCTGGGAATATACCTACTGGTCCTCTGGTGGTTTTAAGCTATTTTCTTGGGGGGGGGGGGGGGGGACCGGAATCCGCCCAATTTTTGGGCCAATTTTGGAATCCGGATCCGGCCCAAAAATTCGACGGATTGCCATCACTAATCCTATCATGTCTATCAAGACTGTACCTGTATCTCTATCTATCTTTATGTCATAGTCTGTTTGTCTATCTATCTTTCTGTCTATCTATCTATCTATCTATCTATCATTTTTGACTATCTACATGTAAAATCTAGTATGTATGTGACAGTAAAGTTGGATGCTATGTCCACTACCCTACCATATCCACAGACATGCTGGACGCTGTACAGAACAGAAGATCTGCCTACAATAACAGGAGATCTGTCTCCAGAAATCCTTTGGCCACCTTCGCAAAACTCAGGTAAAAATGTTAAATGATAGCTTAGCCTTTAACATGGATATTTTTAACAGACAGGTTTTCTACAGGTATGGTTTTTATAGGCTTTCCTGAATCTAGATGTATTTAAGAGACTGTTTATCCAAATGGCTTTTCAAAGGTTACCTGAACCTAGATTACCTATTGACCCATATATCAAATAATCGTATACCGCTGTATCTATATATCGAATCTATAGACAACCTAAGCTTGTACTTACTGCGTCAGAAACAGACGCTAATACTTAATTAAATTATGATTGAATGACGATACCGTCCAAACTTGACTTTCCTTTAAAAATGTTGTTAGCTTGCCATTAATGTGCTTCAAATTATAAGATACACTAGTCTTAAGAGGGAAAAAAATTTATGGTAAATTTTTTTTCTAGGGGTGATATATCTTGGTAGGTTGTTGGTATCATCCCCGAAAATAGTTTTAAACCTTCTCAGGAAGCTACTTCCTAAAGGAGAATCATATCGGTTCAGCGGTTAGTAAGATCCTTATGTACAAACAGACAGACAGGCAGGTTTTACATAAGGATTGTTTAATAGATCCAAATTACCTAATAGAAATTGAATAAACAATTTTATAGAAATTAATCTGGAAAAGGCCTATCTTGTTTAATGTTTATTTAAAAATATGATTTTATTTAAGTGGGTAGGGTGAGGCGGGGCATTGCCGGTAATTTTTTCGGTTTTTTGAAAAAAAAATGGGGTAAATATTAATATTTTTAAATGGGACCAAGACCATTAGAAAGCTTACGGAAAGGACTATCAGGTCCTAATAGGACGTTATCCTAGGACTTTTAGAAGTTTGTCATAATTGGACTCAAAGAAATTACCGATAAATGCCCCATGGTGGGGCATTGTTGGTAACGTCTTTTCAACCTAAAAAAAATCGATGAAAAACGGCCAAACGGCCAGTCAAACATAAATAATCATAATTAGTAAAGGTTATAGGGATTATCCACAAAAATTTTCATAAAGATCGGACTATTCCTTCTATGTCAAAAATCATTTTTTTTAAAGGACGAGAAATTTCGATTTTTTTTTCACAAAAATTTTCTTTCAAAATAAAATTTGAATTTTTTTTTATAAAAAAATCTGTTCTATTCACTTTTTGGCCTAATTCTTAAAAAGCCCATATTGAATTTTAGATTTTACCAAAGAAAACCTGAAAATTGATATTAAAAATCGAATTTGAATTTTTTTTTCGACGTTACCGAAAAATACCCCGCGCGAACTTTGGTCATTTTTGAAAAAAATATTAACTCTACATTTAAGCTCTCAACGGATTTGGAAAGAGCGGGCAATTCTTAGTTCAAAAGGTTTTTACGGATCAGTTCTAGGTCTTACCAATTTTTGTGTAGGTCGATCTTTATACACATAGGTGAAAAAATTTTTGAAAAAAATTTTTTTTCGTCCGACTTTGAGACCCCAAAAGTACCCTTAAAATTTATCTCACAAAAATTTCATTTTATACTTTTTTGTAGGCAATTTAATAAGGAACAAATTTGCTTTTATGTTTTTTTCTGTCAGTCGATTAGAACATGGAGAAAAATGTCATTTTCTGAAGGTGGGTAAAAAATTACCGGTAATGCCCCTTACCGGTTAATGCCCCGCTTGACCCTAATTCTTTTCAGATTTTAATTATTTTATGTTTTTTTATAAAGTTGTAAAAATTATTTCTTTTTTTTTCATTAAATTTTTATTATGCATACATTTAAGTTCAATCATACTTTGAAATATATTTTTAAAAGACGACAACATTCATGTTAATTAAGGGGGACTTTTTATACCTGGAGTTTTTGGTAGCAAAATAAATCAACTATAAATCTTTAAAACCAAAGAAATCTTAATTTCCATTGAATAAAAATTGCATAGGTAAATTGTTTGACTTTGAACTTTTGAGGCACGACCTTTGTCAGAAGTCCTATTCATAGTAATGAATTGCATCTGTTTTGGTAAAGGCATTCCCCCTAATCTTAAGATCAATGTGACGCATCTGACATGAGAGCAGTAGGAACATCTGAAATTTTAATGTCTTTAGTTTGAAGTAGTTTTGGCCAAAATTAAGACTTATTCAACTACCTTCCCAACGCGACGAGATAGGCTACTGTTTTGGGTATGACTGTAAATAAACACTCAAATCGTTTTTGTTTTTACTTATAGAGTAGCCTTGTTACATGAATTACCAAAAATCATCAACTAGACAAGTATTCCATGTTTCATAACGATTGAATAATTCTTTAGTGTTTTCAATTCAGCTAATTGTCCATATGACGTTGGGATGCGACGTTAATACCCTAATTAAAAGCTTTGCATCAATAAGGCTGCATTCATTTTTCCAATTACCATGGTTCATAATAATCTTTATATAGAATAATACTCAGAATCTCTTTATTTGATGCTAATCACGGCCAATCAATTTTCACTTATTTATAATCACTTCCTGTTAATTGTTTAGAATTAATTTATTATGTAAAAAGTTTATAAATGCAAACCTTCTCTACATTCATGGTTCGTCCGTTTGTTACTTTTTGGATAGCTTTGATAATTAGGCATGCTAGAATTGTACTATCGACGCCAAACTATCCTGTAACATTTTGTTATAATATTATTAAACTATTAAAAGATTTTGTTAAAAATTACTCTAAGACGAGGTTTATGGTAAAGCATTTTTAAAATTAAGTCTTTAAGTTTAGAGTATTTCCACATTTATCTACCAATTTTAAAGCGATCTTGCGACAGATTTACAAAGAATTTTCGTTGTGATTTCTATAATATTGAAAGCAAGGTCATATTATAGTTGCTATTAATGGATATAGAATATATGATGCTAACAAGGGCATCATTTATTGGTCAGTTCGTTCATCGGGGCTTAAAATTTTTCATTTTAATATCCTCGGAAAGCTGTCTATAATAGTATGCGATGAATTACCCCTTGCTCTAATTTAACAAAATTTGTTCCTTTACTTTTCGTCAGTTTAATTACTTTTTGTAGCTCTTAAATTTGCATATGCATAGGTTTTCAGTTATACTTATACTTGTTTTAAGTAGCAAAGCTACTCTATAATTCACTTTGTCTGTCCACCAGTCAGTAAGTCAGTCCGTAACGCTATGGGGGAAACGTGATTTTCTCGGCTCCTATTTAAGATAGAAAGCTGAAATTTTTAGTGAAGATTCTCATGATATATGTCCATCTAATCTATACTTTGTTTTGTCCATCTGTCTGTTATTTTGGGTGCGAGATCGATTCCTTGATTTTCAAGTTTTCGTGACTTTCTCGATCTTTTTCAAGAAAGAGGACTGAAATTTTCAGGGATTAATCAATGTTACATTCTACACATTTTCACGTTTTCGTGATTTCTCTATTTCATCAAGTTTGATTATTATTGTATGACACTGCTCTATAGTAATTTTTTCCCCGATATCCATTCATAATTTTTGAACTTTGCTACTTATGGATGTTATGGATGTTGTCATCCTTGTTAATTTAGATATTATCGACTATTTGCGTGGGCCTATGGAAAATGTGGAGGTGTAGCTGACTGCGTAATGGTAAATTCTAGGTAAATTTTTCTTACTTTTAGTAGCGCTGCTACTTTTTGATTACGGTCGGTACGTTCGTCCGTCTGAGCGGTAGGGTCATCTTGTAAGGAGCCCTAACTTTTTTTTATGCAGTATATCAGTTATTTTCGTTGTCATGCATAGAACAAAGCAGCAGTAGGTACAATATTTAATATCTATTAGGGTTGGCAATCCGAATCTGGGATCCGGAATCTGCCCAATTTTTGGCCAATTTTGGAATCCGAATCCGGAACTCGTTTTTTAATAGCGGATTCGGATTCTTAATTGGTAGGCTAAAATTAGCGTCTTGAGTTTTTTAAAACTTGTCATTATCATCATTATATCTACCTAATATCTTTTAAAATCTGGTTCGATTCTCGGAAGTGAATTATAGAGAACACCAAGAACATTAATTTTTAGGACAATGTAGCACTTAATTTTTTTAATTTAAAAAAAAGCCTTTTAAAATATTGCTAGAATCCGAATTCGGAATCCGCCAAAAATAAGAATCCGGAATCCGCAAGAATCCGCCATTTTTGGACGGATTCTTGTAAGAATCCGAATCCGGTCCAAAAATTTGACGGATTGCCATCCCTAATATCTATAATACCATTCTTATTTCAGCTGGACAGAAGACCATATCTTAAGTCTATGGAATATTGTTCCCTGCAAAGTATTTCCTCCCTGCGAGGTTTCACATTTAAGTCAGGTATAGAAATCCTACTTCTTTAAGCATATTTTTTAAAGCGAAGCTTTTCTATAATTAGGGTCGGTCCGTCCGTCCGAGATAGGTAGCTTTTATTTGTTAATTTAGGCATGTTAGAATTGTCCTATCGATTTCAAACTTTGCATGGTGATTTCTTTAGTAGTTAGGTACGTGCGTAGCAACTTTTTAAACCTTACCAGAATGTCCGTACGTCCATTTTAAACATGTTGATTTTTTTACTTTTTTAATAACAATTTTTTATGTGATAAAATCAACCGATTGATCTGATTTTTTGATTACTGATTCCTATTACAATAAGGTACAATATTATGAGCGAAGCATCTCTATAATCAAATCATTAAAATGTTAGTATGTCCTTAAACAGAATTTTGTATTTAAGAAGTTTTGCTACAAATTTACGTATAATTTTGTCAAACCTTATATTTTCATATTTTGTATATTCAGTTCTGACACTCAACAAAAGTTAATGTTCATCTGTCATATCGTTTCAGAGCTTCGCTTTTATGAATGTTGTCATCCTTGTTTTATATTTATTTATTATCCATCTATCCATAAGGTGTAATACATGAAAACTCTTATTTTAAATTAGAGTCATATTAGAGTCGTTCTGAAGGTCTATTTCGTTATCAATTATCTCTCCTATTACATTGTTTCTTTCTAAATAAAACATAAACACACCCTTCTTAAAGTAAATTAAAGCAAAGTTGAGTAGTACCAACTCACTATGAAATATGGACTAATTCTAAATAATCTCATGCCAATTTTAAAGGCTTATTAGTATTTTATCTCTCTTTCACGTTTTGTCTTTTTTTTCTTAACAGGGCTCGGCAGCCGCCTGTAAGCCTCAGGGAAATCAATATTTTACAATTTCAAAAGTCAGCTGGAAGTCTAGACCTGAAACAAATATTGCAATCTGTCTTTCTTTTTTATTAAAAGCATACAAATGCGTTGAGATACGAGGCTTAGTCGCGGCTGATGCGCTGCTTGCAGCTGCCATACTTTTCAAAATTGATGTCTTTGTTTAGTTGCCATCTAAAAGAGAGGAGACAAAAGAGTACAAAATAATATCTCTGGGTCAGTTCAGACCAGAAAAGGACCATCCGCTTCAAATTAAGGTAAGATTTTTTTATGCCTAATCTTCTAGGTAATTCCGACATGCCTCTGACAGGGGTGTATATTCTGCACAAGATTTATTTTTTTTCCCCTGCTACAATTTTTTTATATTTTTTTCCCCCCTAGTTTTTTCACACCAAGAAGGGGGAAAAATTGAAAAATATTTAAAGAACTCTATATTTTATTTATTTTATCCCTCCTACCACACATTTTTTTTGATTTTTTCACCAAGGAGGGGGGGGAAATGGAAAAAATGTTTTCAGTTTTCTTAATTTTTTACATTTTTTTTCCCTCCAACTACTTATTTTTTATCCCCCCCCCCCCCCTGAGCAGGGGATCCCATGTAGAATATACACCCCTGGCCTCTGATTAAGGATGTTTGTATATCACGTTAATCCTCACACGAAATTGTAGAAGCCTGTTAAACACATTCTGAGTAAACGAATAAAAACATGTTTTATAAATGCCAGTGTTGGATGTATTTATGACATATAATTGAAAATGTATGGATGTTTAAATGCCAGTGTCAGATGTATTTTTGACATATGTATAAAAATATTGGATGTATTTTTGCCAGTGTTGGATGTATTTATGGCATGAGAATCGATTTTATTGTCATTTATACAGTAAAAATTCAGTTTGCCATAAATACATCCATTTGCACTGGCGAAAACACATCCACTGTAAATGGCAGTCCCCCTTTAAAAGGCTTCAATTAATGTCTTCAAAAAAAACTTGTATACCATTTTTTAGGCAATGTTTGAGCTTAGACAAATCATTTCTGAAGAAGAATGGTCTAAGGTGAGAAAATTTGATGTACTGAATTTTAGTTTCCGAAAGTGTACCTAGCTTCCGCATCCTATCTCAATAATAATATTTACTACCAGCTAAAAAAGCTTCTAACTTAAAAAAAAAAAAAAAAAAATTTGAAAAATTAAAATTTTGATTGTATAATGTAAAAATCGTCTATACATTATATCACTTTTCCCTTTGACCGGGGTAGCTGAAAATAGCGTTTGCAATAATTGGGTTATTTGCTGTACAACTTTGGAAATTAGGGAAGAAATAGGCAATCCATTTTCAGCACATCGAAAATTTTATTTAATATTCTTAACAATCAGAGGGTCTGCTATTCAGCCAATTCATTCCAATTGAAATTGCCGCAAAATTAAATATTTTCTTGGGTTAATGTTAGCGTATAACTTGTTTTTTGATGTAACTGAAGGGGAATTGGTAAGAAGGGGGAGAAAAAGGGGTAGGGGGTTGCGGGGAAATTTTCACTTATAATTGTTTGTCAGAATCAGAATAACATTCCCTTTTCCCTGTTAACAATCAGTTATCAGTAGGTATATGTTCAATACCATACAACTTTTCAATAATTATAAAATAATGGTTTACTTTGTTTACTAATAGTTTAAATGCTTCAAAAAAAAGGTGCAGCCTAATTCTTCGACATGTATTGTCTAATGTCTATGGATAAACGTAAACAGCAGTTATCTTTGTATTATAGTTAGCTGTATTGATAAGAGATTATATTAATTTTTTACTCAACAAAGAATTTGATGGTTTAAATAGTTAAAATTAAATTTAAATAGACATTCTCCCTTAAAATGCCTCCCAACGACAGCTGAAAATCGTGTAGCTATAGGTTTCTTGTTTTTTTTCGAAATGATTTTGTTGTTGGTATAAGCTGACAATATTCTACAGGGTGCCCGTCAGAAACTGTTTTTTTATTACGCTCATTACTTCCTTAATATTTTAGCTATCTTAGTAAAATAAAAAGAATTTGACAGCCTTGGTCTGACCATTTTATGGGACAATGATGAAAAATCCTCAAAATAAACAGAAAAAAATCTACGAGGTTTTGCATAAGAGATTGATTTTATTGAATTTAGACTAACACAGCAGAAAATATTTACTTTGTGAACTTTAGGATGAGTTAGGAACATTGCTATGCCATAAAATGGTCAGTCAAATACTTTTTATATTACTAAGATAGCTCAATATTAAGGGAGTAATAAACGTTCAAAAAAAAACAGTTTCCGACGGACACCCTGTAGATATATGTATATATTCAGGTGAAATTAGTGATAATTGGAGGAGTGAGGGGAGAGGAAGATGAAAAGTTGGTGAAGGATATTCAAGATTTATGCAAGTACTTGTCGGTGGAAGATAACGTAGAGGTAACAATTATTGAGTAGCTTTTTTTCAAAGATGATAAATAGTTATAGGGCGGGAGGGGACATTGGGCTGTCTATTACACTAATCCCCGAAAATTTGTAAAAACGTTTCCTTATTTATTGGCTGATCTCCTTTGGAACATTTATTTTACTTTTTATTGGTTGGTTCACCAAGTTGAATGTTAAAACTATTTGTAAAATACAGAAGGGGTAATTTTGGGTATCATCATTGGGGGTAGTTTATAGATTTATTGGCGTTAGTCTTTTCCCTTTAGATCCCTGCATGACGTAACTTTTCCATAAAAAAAACCCACGCTGTCAAAATCTTGCACTCATATTATTACTTTCTTCAGTTAGGTTAATATGATCATAAGTAGCTCAGCAATGATAAGATACTGACAACATTTTAAATGAAACTGAGACTATTTTGAAAATTGTTGTGAGTGGCGATTTTTGTTCTCAAAGCACATTTTAAAATTTTTAGTACCCCTCTCGCACTAACTTCTCATAGCTTCATAGTTGCTAAAGCTTCACAATTTTTGCCAACAAAATTGTTTATTTTTTTCAGTTTAAAGTGAATTTACCATATCCGTCCTTACTGAATGAGCTGTCAGAAGCACAAATTGGATTACATACAATGTGGAATGAACATTTTGGTATAGGTAAGACAATTCATTATTTATTAGAAGATTAGCCATCTATAGAAAAAAAAGAAGTTTGTTTCAAATGATTTATTCAAATTAGGGAAAGTTGAAAGGGAACAATTACTTTAGATAAATCCCCCCCCCCCATTTTATTTCTCCATCCACAGGATAATATACTGGTTAGAATATTAACATTTCTCTGTAGTAAGGGTTTCCCCTTTTCTGGGCAAGTTTTTGGAAGGAGTGGGCTTTTCTGAAAATCAGCAATAGCTTATGAATTTCGTCATCTTTGAAGAGGCAGGCACCTGGCACACGGTTGAAGATCTAACTTTTTTTTATTACAGATTGGATAAATAACTAAACATATGAATAAATTTTGCAATTATAGGCATTGTTGAAATGATGGCTGCGGGTTTATTAACAATAGCTCACAGGTAATCCATTTTCAAATATTCAATTACATTAAATATTGAAAATTAAAAAGTAATAAGCTCAAGCAGATAGTCTTATCTCAAATCAATCGTTTAACAACATAATTATTTTTTTTTCTCCACTTTTTTTACTTGTACCAATGTACACTGCATAGTTTGATCTTAAAGGGACTGTGAACGAGAAAATTTCTCATCAGATTATCAAACCTTAACATCATCTCATTCATATAATCTCAAATAAAGGGCAAAACTGTCTCTCGTTTCCTTAAAAAAACGGCTTTTTCCGTCGATTTTTACTATGTCCAAGATTGGGGAAAAAATTTCCGGACTATATAAATGTGCAGTTAATTGTCTTTTTTTCCTTCTATAGCTAAAACTAAACTTTTTGATATAGTTCTCTATTTTTCCTAACGGTTAAGCTGACTTTTAACATAATCCTTGCTTTAAACAAATGTATAGTTACTTAGAAATTGATAAAATAAGCAATATTTTTTGTTGAAAACCAAATACAATAACAAAGCTAGAAACAGGTTTTTTTTATTAGTATCCAAGTAACTTTAGATGGCCCATCTCTCGCCCACCTTTAATTACAAATTTGTAAATAATAAAGGTGCAATATTTCTTTATAAACAGTCTGATAAAAGTGTAAACTAATTCTCCAAAATGGGCTTTTAATTCTCTAACACAATAAAAAAGGATACCTATTATTATTTTAAATAAAATCTGAGATTCAACCCTTTGTAGACAGTGAGGTATTTTTTTGCCAATAATACGAATTTAATATAGATCTTTATTACCTAATTACTATGTTATAAAAAAACTTATTGGCAATTTTATATCATAAAATAAATCCTTAACAGTAAGTAAATTGTTTCAACTATATATGACAAGTTAAATATCCATACTAACATTATAAGAAACAAAAACGTTCAGATTTTCCCTGATTTTCCTTTTTCCCTCCAAAAATACCATAAAATCAAGGCATTATTTCTGGATATTTTTGTTAATAGGACGTTTTTGGTTGATCAGTGTAGTGAAATATGCTTAGAAAATGTTAAGATTTGATAATCAGATGAGAAATTTGTACTTTCACACTCCCTTTTACCATCCTTAGAAATCTCAAATTAAAAAACAGTCAATATTTTGTTTCTGAGGCATTTAGTAAATTCTAGTTACATAAGTACAAATAGTAAGATGGTGGATTATTTTCAGAAATCTTGTACCTTTTCTAAAAGCAAATGAAGCATTACGGGTGTTGATTGACCGCATTTTATTTTAGACTAGCAAGCCTAAATCTTTTACATTAAATTTTTCCATACCATTGATCAAATAATTCTTCATGTATCTTACTAAATTTTCAAACCTTAGGTCTGGAGGTCCCTTGAGAGACATAATAATTGAAGAAACAGGATCCAGGAATGGATTCCTGGCCTCCAACGCTCAAGAATATGCTGCACATATTGCCTTCATTCTAGGGTAAGATTCAGAGATAAGATAATTCGTATTATAAACAGCTTTCCGCGAATATAGAATGCACAATTATAAGATTAAAACCATTTTTTTAGCCCCGAGGTGCCGAAGGCACGGGCCAAAAAAACTGGTTTTAATCTTATGATTGTACATTTTTATATTCGTAGAAAGCTGGATATAATACGATGCTAGACATAGTTTTTTCGTATGGATGAGAACCTGTTCTTATCCACCGGATTCGAATAAATACGAGACAATAATCTCTCTAAATTTGTTATGTATACAATATACATATATGCAATGGTTTGGTGAATATTTATTATTTAACCTGGATATTATCTTCTATACAGCTTCTCATTTCGGTGTATAATAACCGAATCATCCATCCTCCTATAATATAAAGTAGTACCTAAGGAAGTTTTGTCTGAAACCTAATTTTCTGAAACTGGTAGTCCGAATTAATTTTACTTTTCAGGGAAGCTTTATAATTGCTTCTAGTTGGTTTTAGGCTATTTTTCTGGCCTCCTTCGTTCTACACTAGATGCTGGTGTTGAAGCAACTAGTACTTATTAAAGCGTCTGAATTCTTAACCTAACTTTTTACAAACCAACACTTCAATTGCACAACCTTTGTCTTGGTGTCTTAATTAAACCTAGTAATGATGAGCTGTTCCCGTTTATTGGATAATGCATTTCCCCCGACCCTTATTGTCTAAATATGTGTATTTCAAGATCTCGCTTACATCTGGCGCAAGATTTATCCTTATATTAAATTGCACCTAAAAAAATTACTTCCCTCCCCGCCCTCAAGAGGTCCCTAGGGGCTTATCCGCTAGTCTTTAATAATGGATTTAATCTTCATTATTAATATTACAGGATGACCGACAAGGGACGAGAAGGAATCCGAGAGCGAGCCAGGTCATCAGTCAACCTGTTCAGCAGTCAGAAGTTTGACAGCGGGTGGACACGGGCCACGGATTCTTTGTTTCCACAACAGTAAACCTAGTTTTTTTAAACCCCTTTTTTATACATTTTGTATTAATATATAGTTTATTTGTTGTTACTAAAGAAAAGTTTGATTAAGATTTCTGAGGTATGCTTTGCAAATTATTTGAAATTCAGGTTAAACAAAGGGAAAGGTAGGTTGTGCTAAAATTTCGTAAAGTTGTGAGTTTTAAGAATTAAAAATAGAAGTATAACTCGTAAAATTTGGCATGGAAGTTGCTTTACTGGGGTATACCGTGGATTCACTGGATATGTACTATATTTTACTATATTAGAGCAACCAAATTTAGAGCTCTACTTCTATTTTAAATTCTTAAAAAGCTAAAACCCACACTTTTACGGAATTTTAGCATAACCTACCTCCCCCTTTTTTTTAATAATCCCCTAATTTTTCCTACTTGTTTCTTAATTCCACGAATTAAATGCACAAAATTTTTACCAAAGAGCTGTCTACTGGTGAAAAAATAAAAGGTTATTTATTATATGCGCATATATATTCTAAAGTGTGTTACCTTTTTTTATGTTTTATTATTACAGGGTGCGCCACATATCTAGGGACTTTTTTAAAACGGCCATAGCGTCAAAACTACTTGACCAATCAGGACGTTTGACCCCACTATAAAAAGCTTAGGTAATGACCTTTTAGCACAAAAAAATCTTTGGGCGAAGATGGGCTCGTACTCCGAGCTGGCTGCGCTTATGTTCAACAAGGCAGATTCGAAGTGCGCCGGTGATATAATCTGGATTCTCAACCAGGGCCCACTAAATCGGACCTCAGCCCATCTGTAGATAAGCTAGAGTTATGCAACTTGCTGGGGATACTGTTAAATACATAAGTAAGACACTAGAAAAGACTACAGCTCTTTATATAAAATGGCTTGGCTTTAGTACTTCGGCAAAGTGAAACGTGGCAGATTTAGAGATGTCAAAAATCGTGTAAAATTTGTGAAAATTTCTCGTTTCTCGACGTCAGAGACCCATATGGAACTTAAAACTCATTTGAGACTATGAATTGCGCTGACAACCCTAGATGAATCTTCCTGCCATTTCCAAAAAGGTATAGAACGTCGTTCTAGCTCAACTGTGGTCCAAATAAGAGCCTCCGTGTCAAAGGGTAGCTTGAAAGTTGGGTGAATTTGGATCCTGCGGTTACTCACATTACTAAGGAAATGGGGCCTCCCAGCTGCCCGATCTTAATTCAATGGACCTTTGGACCTTGGGCTACTTTGAAGCATGCACCAATAGACGTACCCATACCATAAAGACCTCCCTCATTGCCACTATCAAGGAAAACTTCGCCAGCTTGGACAGTTACATTCTGACCTTGGCCTGCCGGCGGTTGAGGAGGCGGGTAGAGGCGGTGATTGATGCTGGCGGCGATTTTATTCAATGATCTAATAGTCATATACCTAATTTGCTCCCCAGTTTTTAAAATTTAATAAAATCTTTAAAATTGATGATTTTATGTTCATTTGTTTACAATTTAGAAAAAGTCCCTAGATATGTGGCGCACCCTGTATTTGGCCACAAATTGGTCAAAAATGCACACAAATCAGACCTTTTTCGACCAAAGATGCTCAAATGGTTCCTTTACAAGCCCAATCAATCAGTTTTAAGATACCATAAAATCAACAGAAAAAATACTTATTTTTACTTTTCTGTCATTTTTAAAGTTTGATTCTGTTAAATTGGCTATTCTTGAAGGGATTTATGCATTGATTATACTGAAACATAATATTGGACAGAAATTAATGTATTTCAAAGAAAGAAATTTTGGAAAATAAAAAATTTGACCTCTATCACTTCAGAGGACAGCTGCCATCCTCCAGTTGAGAGGATGTAGTTAAATACTTGTTAGCAATAATAATTAGCCCAAAAAGTAAAACAAAATTTTTTTTAATATGGTAAAAAAATGATAATCTAAATCTTAATTTTGGGGATGATGATCTTAAAGACGCTCTGGCTGTTGGTGATGATAACCCAGATGGTATCCAAATACATGAGCATTATGACAACTTATCTATTAAACTATGGTCCGATTTTTGTATTTGTAGCATTCTCCAATCAAGAGAAATCCCAAAACATACAATCATGGTTTTTAAATTCTCCAATTCATAAGGTAAATATAGTAGTTTTTAAAAGACTAGCGGCTTCGCCCCTAGCCTCTAGGGGCTTCGCCCTATATAGTTTTGGGAAGTCAACCCTCCTTAATAGAAATATTCAAAAAATTATTCTTTGTTTAATTACTCTGTGGTAAAATTAAACCCAGGTTGTGCGCTTTATGCACAAAAATTTTAATTTGTACAAATTAAACCCAGGTTGTTAGCCGTATACACAAAAATTAAAATTAAAAAAAAATATTTTGATTTTTTTTTGGGGGGGGGGATTCATGGGGGCTTCGCCCCATGTTGCAGTGGGGTTCCCCCATCCCAATTACTGGTTTTTGTTTAAAAAAAAATAAAAAATATTGGGAGTCGGGATTTTTTTATTTTTGGGGGGGATAGGGTGTCCCACCCCCCAAGAAAATAGCTCAAAACCACCAGAGGACCAGTAGGTATATTCCCAGAAGGGTAGAGCCCAATTTGATCAGCAGTTACTGAGATTTTACAAAAAATGTAAAAAAAAAAATTTTGGGGGTTGGATTTTTTTTTATTTTTGGGGGGGTTGGGGGTGTCCCACCCCCCAAGAAAATAGCCTAAAACCACCACAGGACCAGTAGGTATATTCCCTAAAGAGTAGAATCCGATCGGTTCAGTGGTTACCGAGATCTTAAGGGACAGACAGACAGACGGACAGACAGACGGACAGACATCAAGTTACTTTGTATTATAGATGGTTATATTTCTTGTTACAACTTTTAATTGGAGGCTGCTACAAATACAAAAATTGTACCATAGTTCAATAGATGAGTTGTCATAATGCTAATGTACTTGGATACGATCTGGGTCATCATCACCACCAGTAAGAGCGTCCTTCAGATCATCATCCCCAAAATTAAGATTTAGATTATCATTTTTTTACCATATTAAAAAAATTTTTGTTTTACTTTTTGGGCAAATTATTATTGCTAACAAGTATTTAATTACATTCTCTCAACTGGAGGTTGGCAGCTGTCCTCTGAAGTAATAGAGGTCAAATTTTTTATTTTCCACAATTTCTTTCTTTGAAATACATTAATTTATGTCCAATATTATGTTTCAGTATTATCAATGCATAAATCCCTTCAAGAATAGCCAATTTAACAGAATCAAACTTTAAAAATGACAGAAAAGTAAAAATAAGTATTCTTTCTGTTTATTTTATGGTATCTGTGCATATAAAAGGTAACACCCAAATTTGCTGTTTTTTAGTATTTTCATAAACTTTTCTTGAAATATAAAGATATCTTAAAACTGATTGATTGGGCTTGTAAAGGAACCATTTGAGTATCTTTGGTCGAAAAAGGTCTGATTTGTGAGCATTTTTGACCAAGTTGTGGCCAAATAATAATAAAACATAAAATAAAGTAACACACTTTATAATAAGGGTATTTATGAATGTCTGTCCATCGATGTAAATGGTCACTGGTCAGGTAATAATTCGCCATTAAACAACTTACACACACTTACAAAATTGTTATCTGCCTTAAATTATTATTATACCATGATTTACTACCTACTGAGTAGCAATTAACTGTTCTTATTTATTCTGGTATTTTATTATCTTGAATATGCTGATGCTTTCCCTTACAGTGCCTGTCGCGCACTAAACCCTTCCCAATGAGAGAATGTAGTTAGTATTATAAGATATAAGTGGATATTATGCCAAGCGAAAAATTGTCTTCAATTGAGGTTGCTTACATTTATTGGGCAGTTCGTTCATCCAGTAGAGAGTAAAGGGGAGTGGATGTGGGGTATTGTTATTTTAGCCCGCTGCTAGTTTCTTTTTTATTTAAGAACTTAAAAATTTGCTGTAACATCCAAGTAATAATATATCTATTTTATTTAAGCATCATGTTAAAACACGTAGAAGATTAAAGGTGAAGTTAATTTGCCTAAATGTTTTCAAGAAAATTTTTTTTAGTAGGTGTATTATCATGTTCATTTTTCCTTTCAATTTTTAACATAAACAGTTTTTTAATGCTTTCAATAAATATGAAAGGTAATATATTCATAATAAAAAAATTCTATTCTGAAGGTCTATTATTTCTTATAATAAAAGCTTCTTATTTTAGATATCGGTCTTTCACTAAAAACCAGCGTTTCGGAGCCGGAGCCGGGAGCAGCAACATTTTTGGTGGAGCCGGAGCCGTATTTTTCATTAAAAACGGCTCCAGATTAGCTAAAAATAATTTTTTAAAAGTAATATTATAATTGGGCAACGGTCTATTTTCATATAATAAACTGAAAAACTATTGTTACTTAACAAATAGACACACATCCTTTTACTTTTATATAGCTTTAATCAAATAAAAGCAAAATATTTTATATTATTTATTTTATTTTATCAAATTCAATAATGAACAAAAATTAATTGATATATTAATTTTCAGGTAGGAGCCGGAGCCGCATCAAAATTAAACGGCTCCGACACGCTGCTAAAAACAATACCTTAAGAGGGACAACAGGATTTTCAATTTTTAATGCTTTTTGTCCCTCCAGGGAACCCTAGATCTGCGGAGCCTTATTAAACGGGGTCTTTCCCTAATAGGAATTCAAACCAACCCTTAACCTAACCCAAAAAAGCATAAAAAGTTAGCTTGTGATCCATTTTGATATTATGGAAACCGCCAAAATATCCAAAATTCATTTGAACAATCCAATTTCTTTTTTTGAAGTTTTTGACTCTTTAATATTAGCATTAAAATTAAGTTTTAGAGCCTGTCATACGGACTTACTAACGGACGCTTTTATAAAGAAGATGCTAAAACAATAAGGAAATATTATATAAAACCATATAAATTAAGTCATATATTTTATATAAAACCCTTTTTAAAAGCGAAGCTTTTCTATAATTAGGGTCGGTCCGTCCGTCACAAACGGATAGCTTTTTTCGTTAATTTAAATAGGTTAGAATTGTCCTATCGATTCCAAACTTTGCATGATGATTCCTGTAGTAGTTAGATACAATTTAGAAAGCGTAGCAACTCTATAATCATTACAAGAATGTCCGTACGTCCATTTTAAACATTTTGATTTTTTTACTTTCTTAACAACAAATTTTTATGTGATCTAATCATCCGATTGATCTGATTTTTAATATGTTGATTCCTGGGACAACAAAGTATAATGTTATAAGCGAAGCAACTCTATAATCAAGTCCTAAAAATGTAAGTATGTTCATAAACATTATCCTGTATCAAGCAGTATTTCATCAAATTTGTTTACAATTTTGCTTCGACTCTTATATATTTATATTCTGATTATTCAGTTCTGACACTATATAAGTAATAATGTCCGTTTGTCCTACCGTTTCAGTGCTTCGCTTTCATGGATGTTGTCATCCTTGTTCAACTAAATTTTTATAATTTTTTAAAGAAGTAATGATAAATAAAACAATGTAAACTATGTTCATACGTAGGTTTGGTAAGCTGTATTATAACAAGCTTATGTCATATTTGAAATATTTGTCAGAGTGAAAATGAATAATTTCTAAAACTTTTTGAAAGTATAGTAAAGCTTATTTGATGGGGGATAGGGAAAAAATGGCCATCAAGATTAATTTTTTTTGTCAGTAAATCATGAACTATGTTAGTTTTGTTATATATCGATCCTGTTTAATAGTTAATACATGTTTTCTTTTAATACTTAAAATCTGTAAATATTCACAAACCTTTTTTTCAATTAACGTAATTCAGATAGACGGACGGAATCAGAGACGTAATTGACAGGGAAGCTCGACTGTTTTCTAAATAAAAGTCTATTGAAAGTTAAAGAAAAGAAGACTTAATAATAGTTAATTACAGCATTATCTAAAAGTGTATTGAAAATTACAATATTGTACTTAATTCCTTTCATTTCAGAACTAAAAAAAAACTTAATAAAAGAACAAAGCTATTGATAAAATTTATACTGGGAAGCAAAGTTGAATATTAACTTAACCATTTTTCTATTGAAAACATATTTTTTTGTTGAAATGACGATTAACTTATAATGGATTGTTCCACCAAATGTATTTCAATAAAAAACTATGATTATTTACTTATTTTAATTAAACTTTTTCTTTAAAAATGTTCTAGTGGTCTTCACTTCTCTTATTACCTAAACGAAATTCAATTCTTGGAATTACCCCTTTTATTTTAAGAAGTTAGTTTTTGTTTACTGAATTCACAAAACATTGTATTAATTTTGTTACATTTTTAAAAATTGTACACAACCCATTATTGTTGTTTTCTACCACACCCTGTTATTTTTCAGATTATAGAGTAGCTGCGCTACTAGAATGTTGTGGACATTTCTTCGTCGAAGCTATTCTAGCAGCACTAGATTGTCGATTTCTCAAATATTAAATGAAAAACCATTAGGTAAGTGTTTTAATTTGGATAAATAGGATAATAGAAGAAAGATTAGCTTTCTCAATAAGATTTCTAAGCTTAACCTAGTTTATTTACAAAGTTAATTTGAAGGGCTAATTTATCTTATGATACTTCTGCTTTATCGTCCTTTTATATATCTTTTTAAGATTATAAAGGATTAGCTGTTGGTATTTAGTTTTCAGGAAAGCTATTTATTTAGTTGGATTAAGGAGAGAGCATTGCATAAGATAATAAAAATTAATTGGAAAGATTAAGGATTTTTTGAATATTAACTTTAAAATGATTAGGTAGTTGTGAAATAACAGGCTGGGTGAAATCCGCAAGAAAGCAGAAAGACCTTACCTTTCTTAATATTGGTGATGGCTCCTCTCACAATAACATCCAGGTAAGGATGAAAATAGAAAGGTTACAGGGGTAGGACGACGGACTTTAAAATAAATCTTGGGTATACTCCATTTCGTGGCAATGCCTCTTAAGGGGCTTTTCGTCGTATTTTCACAGTAGCCTCCCCCCTATTTCTAGCCCATGCGGGGGGCTCTAACCCTGCGGGGAAATCCCCTAACCCAACCTAAAATAACCTATAAAAACTAATGTGAAAATACTACGAAACGCCCCTTAAGGGGTGTTGACACGAAAGTAACTATACCCAAAATCTTTCCATTAATTCGTAGCTATGAAATCTCTTTGAAAAATAATTTTTCTCACATTGTCTAGCAAATAACTTTTGGTACTATGAAATACTTAAAAATATTCATAGAGTCTGTCTCATATTCCAGCTATGAAAATTGCATTTCTTTAATTATTTAGGTTATACTGCCGAGTAGTAAAGTATCCGCGGGTCTTAAACATCATTCTGCCGTTAGGTAAAGCTAAAAAATATATTTAATAGATCGGTGGCTATGCTCCTACAGGCCTCTGGGGATAGAGAGAAAGATTGTTGAGATCGTTCGTTGCAAACATACACAATACAGATATCCTGTTACTTTTTTTGATAGATTAGGAAAGGCCTTTATGTAAACACTATATTTCACTTCTGATAAATACCTAGCTCAATTAATTTTTACCATCTCATTTTTTATTGAAATTAACAAAATTCTTTATTAAATAAAGATAATTTTTTTTTGTTTTTGATAGCTTACAGTTGGAAAGACAACAGATATAAACAAAGTTTGTATTGCAATATTTTTATACATTGATTTATTTTAGGATTACCGGAGATTTAATTGAGAGTAGCCATTCTGGACAAAGTGTAGAGATAGCTGCGCAGGAATTTTTAACTTTGCGCATTTTGTTCTCAAATTTTTTTTATTTTTATTTATGCTGATTTATTTGCGCCCCAGACCCAAGAATAAATAATATGAATTACAATAAATTTGACTTTTCACTACGTTAAGAAAGTTTTGTACATAATATATCTGAGGTGGATTCTTAAATAAAAATTGCCCCACTAATCGCTTAGAGGGGCAAAATTGTTTTCGTGAAAAGTCCACCAAAATCACATTGATAATCTACAAAAAATAAACAAAATCATAGAAGGGTTATAAACATAAGATTTTATTAAATTTTTGTAGATTTTTTATGTGATTTTGGAGGTTTTTTCACGAAAACAATTTTGCCCCACTAAGCGATTAGTGCAGTGGGGCAAATTTTTTTTAAGAATCCACCTCTGAAGAAAAAAATGTCAAGTTTAATCATAATGATAAGACAATTCTTTCATGTCTAAAAATACCATAGACATAGCTGTCTGAAAAAAAAGAGTTAAAAAATGATTTCATAGTCAGTCGAAGTTATAAACAGCTGTGAGGAACCCTATCCAATTCAACCAAGAAAACATTTTGCTCAGAATTTTGTTAGAAAATTTCCTAGGTAAATTTTTAAGCTCCCATACACAATTTTCATTTTAATGGTATTGTATGAAATTATTCTTGTAAATATGTTTCAACATTTTAAGCAGATTTGATATTTAGGAGAAGAAAGTGCTGTAGATTAGTTTGAAATTGTCCATTGGGATATAGAAGTTAGTAAACCAACTGAGCGAATTTGACACAATAATTTTTTGACTATTTTTAGTATAAAATCCAAAACCAATTCAACAGCTTCGCTGCTGAGATTAAGAAGTCAAATGACGCTGATGGTTAATCAATACTTTATTCAAAATGGTAAGTTTTTTTTCAGAAAATCTTTTAAATTTGCTGAACAAGAATAGTTATTTCTTTCATCGTATTATAAACCGCTTTTTCGCGGATATAGAATGTTACGTACAATTATTAGATTAAAATCAGTTTTTTTAGCCCCAAGGTACCGAAGGCACGGGCTAAAAAATGGTTTTAATCTTATGATTGTACATTTCTATATTCGTAGAAAGCGGTTTATAATACGATGCTAGACATAGTTTTTTCGTATTGATGAGAACCGGTTCCTGTCCACCGGATTCGAATGAATACGAGAAACAGTATTATTTTGTTTTTAAATATCATAACTCGTTATTTGCGCAGCTTCTTACAGACTGTAGTACGTCTGTTCTTTAAAAATTGTCAATGCTGAGCTTCTCATGAATATAATTATTCTTGTTTAGGTTATATTCACATACACACGCCCGTTTTAACTTCAAACGATTGTGAAGGGGGCGGCGAAGTTTTTCAAATATCTACCAAAGAAAATGCCGTGATTAATCAATCAATCAATAACACAAATCAATCAATCAATAATTCAAATCAACCAATCAATAAAAATAATAATCCACCAGATGCTAGTGATGAAAAATCCTCTCATTATTTTGATAAACCAGTTTTCCTAACAGTATCGGGACAACTGCATTTAGAGGCTGTTTGCAATGGCATTCATAAGGTAATTTTACTAAATTTGTGGATCATGGATAGAAACCGAATTAGCAGGTTTCGTCGTTTTTCACAGTAGCTTTTGATAGGTTATTTTAGGTTAGGTAAGGCAAATGTTAATGATTGCCCTGATTTCTTCAATCCCTTATTACTCACTTGAATCTATTATCGAAGTTTACTATGATGCTGGGGCGCTGCCATATATACAAATAGCAAAAATAGAGTTATTTTGTTCATGACAAAAATATATATGTTTTTATGTCAATTTTATCTTTTTAGGTTTATACATTTAATCCAGCATTTCGAGCAGAAAAAGGTAAACAAATTTTTGGAATTTGACAGTTTTCTTGAAGAAACAAAATAACCTTAAACGCTTTCAAAGGCTACAATTTGCATTTTCTTTAATTCTTTACACCTTTCTATTGGATATAGTACAGAGAATACCGTTTTTTGGAACTGTTTTTTTTTGCCAGGAGAAATCGCCCCAAGAAAAAAAAACATGTTAAGAAAATATATGTTTAATTTTTAAAGGAAGAACTAGAAGACATCTTTCAGAGTTTTGGATGATCGAAGCAGAAATTGCTTTTATTCAAGTAAAATATTCTTAATTTTTTGGGAGGGGGGGGGGGGATATTTTTTTTATTTCGACTATTTAAATTATGCAATAATTATAGATTTTACGGGAACTTAAATCTTTATATAAAAGTTAGAGGATGTTTGTCTGTCTATCCGTGTGTGTGTTTTTGTTTGTTTATAACGAAAAATCTTGGTAACCGCTCAAATGATAATTTATTTTTCCAATAAATACAGGGGTGTATATTCTACATGGGATTCCCTGCTCAGGGGGGGGGGGGGGAAAGAAAATAAAAAAATTATAGCCGGGGAAAAAAATAAATCTTTTGCAGAATATACACCCCTGAATAAATACTAAAATTGAAAGTGGAGGGTCGACTTCCCCTCCCCAACACACACCTTAAGTGCCTCTAGAGACCTCTATGGGCGTAGCCGCTAGTAACAAGTAAAGCATTTCTTTGTTATATTTATTTTTATTATCCTTATAATTAAGGGGAGGGGCGGGTGTGACACTCTCAAACTAATACTAGAATTAAAGGAACTTAACTAAATAATATCACTGTTTGTTTAGTTGAGTTCCATGAATTTTAGTGGTTTTTAAGTGTCACACCTGGCCCCCTTCCCCCCCCCCCCCCTTATAAAAGATGTTAGACAAAGCCTTACATACTCTTCAATATTAAATCATTTTTCTTGTTTAGGATTTATCCGAGCTACTTGATATAATAGAAAATTTAACAAAGCACGTTGCCAGAAATCTTATAAATAATTGCAAGGCATCAATACTTAAAGTTTTATCTTTGTATTATTTTCATTATAACTTAATTAGTTTTGTTCTCCTAAATAAAAACACATCCATTTTTTTTATATAGGTACAACAAGTTTAGGCTAAACTCTACTTGTTAAGAAAAATTTAAAGGCTATTGTATCGCCCCCTCCACCCCCCCTCACTCTCTTTGCTCTTACACTGATAAAATCAAGTAACAGCTGTTTTTTTTAAATTACATTTGTTATTTACATTCATTTGTCCTAAAGTTTAAAGTGAAATACATTTAATTAAAAACAATGCTAGAGTTATATAAAATAATATTAAATTGTATAAGGTTTATACTGTTTAAGTCAGATTACTACTATACATTAAGCTATATAAGTTAAAAAATTAATTAACTTAAATTGTGTTTGTATAAAAAAAATCCTTAAAATTTTATGCAGATTTCAAATCTATTATATACATTAAAATTCTTTCCAACTTATATAGCTTACTATACATTTATTATATATCACAAAATATGATTTTTTAGCCTTTGTTCAAAAATTAAAATTCGTAGGCATAATTTTAAATTGCAGAAATTTCCTGCGGGCAATTTTTTCTTAAAATTCTCACCAAAACTATCCTAAAAGTTTCGGTGTACTCAACTTCGAATTTAGAGGCGAATTGCAATAAAAAGCTTATGTATTGATGATATCTAGGATGATATGATAACCTATTCTAAATCTGCCAAAATTAACGATAACAGAGAATATATTGCAAGTATGGTGGATACAAAATTTTCAAGAATTTCTTTTTATGAAGCTAAGATGATTATTAGTGAACACAGTGATTTACCAGAGGTAAGGTTTTACATGTAATTGTTATCAACAACAAAAATCCTGTGATTTGAAATTTTTATATAAAAAAAGTACCTACTTTCTTTATTTTGTAAAACAATAAAATTAATATCAAGAAAAAAACAAAGTTTTCTTTTTTATTTTTTGGTAAAAAAAACTAAGTCATGTTTTTTTATGTTATGGGACAATTCTAAACTTTTATTCTTTCTAGCAAATTTGAAATAGTGCTCAAACTTTTCCTACTATATAATATTTTACTGTTTTTTTTTGTTTTTAGTTTATAATATCTATTTATTGTTTTTTTTTGTTGCCAATGATAAATAATTTTCCTAGGTTGATGATGACTTATCCCGAGACCATGAACTATTTCTTTGTGAATATTTGCAAGGTCCTGTGTTTGTGTATAATTGGCCCAAGAGTTCCAAACCTTTTTATATGAGAGAATGCATGGAGGTAAGTTCAGCATATTATTACTACAGCACAAAACACTAATGTTAACGCCTGGAATTCGCCATGTTACATTTTAAAAAGTGGATCATATTAAAATTGATGTCAAGATTTAGGTCCAATATTTGAATTTCTATACGTGGATCAATACCTTTGGAGATGGTTAAAGCACCTAGAAGCCTGACCTTTGAAAGATTTGAAGGGATAAGATAATGAACTATAATTAATCTAACATACGAAAAACCTCTGCTGTTTATTCAAACTGCTGGTTGAAAAGCTTTGACACCACTATCAGGATTTCAGAAAGTTTTTTAGCCAACGAATGAGACAGCAGTGTTATTTACAATCCAATGTCCCCTCCCTACCTGACTTATATCCAGGGAGTAAGGGAGGGGACAATGGGCAATTAATTTAATTTAAGAGTTTTCAAAGAAAGGCTATGAAATCCAGATTAATCCAGTAAATTCGGAGGAAATTGTTAAGGGATTGTTAGTTTAATTTAACTAAGAAAAAAAGTTCCAAGAAAAAAAGCATTCATTTCAAAATTGGATTATCAGTATATCAGACTGACATAACCATTCTGTAAGGGGGGGGGAAGTTCTGCCACTTTCGCGTAAACAGTGTGCAGTGGACTAGGTATTGATTTTAGATTATAGGTTATTTAGGATAAAAGTTTACTTTTGGGTATTAGTTCACGTATATTTAATCATTTTTTGAATAGGTCTCCAGGTTCAGGTGCTGCAGGCTGGAAGGTCGTTTCTGGACAGGTAAAAAAATTAAAAAATTTTTGTTTGAAGAGTTAGAGAGCAACTTATAAAACAAAATATGCTTCTTTTTAAATGTTATTAACATATCTGCAGAAAAAATTAAATTCGGCCTCCAGGTTCAGGTGCTGCAGGCCTCCAGGTACACTGTGGACAGGTAAAAATTTAAAAAAATTATTTGAAGAGTTAGAGGTACACTTATTAAACCAAATATGCATCTTTTTGAATGTTATTACCATATTAGAAGAAAAAATGACAATCGGCCTCCAGGTTCAGGTGCTGCAGGCCTCCAGGTACACTCTGGACAGGTAAAAATTAAAAATATTTATTTGAAGAGTTAGAGGTACACTTATTTAACAAAATATGCATCTTTTTGGATGTTATTACCATATTTGAAGGTAAATTGACAATCGGCCTCCAGGTTCAGGTGCTGCAGGCCTCCAGGTATATTCTGGACAGGTAAAAATTTTAAAAAAATTATTTAAAGAGTTAGAGGTAAACTTATTAAACCAAATATGCATCTTTTTGGATGTTATTACCATATTAGAAGGTAAATTGACAATCGGCCTCCAGGTACAGGTGCTGCAGGCCTCCAGATCCATTCTAGACAGGTAAAACTTAAAAAAATTTATTTAAAGGGTTACAGGTACACTTATAAAACCAAATATGCATCTATTTGGATGTTATTATCATATTTACAGAAAAAATTCAAATTGGACTCTAGTTTCAGGTGCTGCATGTCTCCAGGTACACTCTGGACAGGTAGAAATTAAAATTTCTTATTTGAAGAGTTAGAGGTACACTTATTAATCCAAATATGCGTGTTTTTGGATGTTATTATCATATTTGAAGATAAATTGACAATCAGCCTCCAGGTTCAGGTACTGGAGGCCTCCAGGTCAACTCTGGACAGGCAGTTAAAATATTTTTTAATACTTTTTAATTTGGAAACCTTACCTGGATCCTGTTGACTGCTGGTTGTTGGTAGCCAGTTAAAAAATCCTAAATGGTTATTTTTGAATTTATAGGAATGGTTTCTAAAAAGAAAATGGCTAAATTATAATAATTTAGTATAATATAGCATTTAAGGCTCCAGACAGGCTGTAGGCGGCCTCCAAGAGCCTGCTGGACAGGTAAATCAAATGTGTAATCTTTTATTTAAAAGAAAGGTATACTATGTAGAAATAGAAAAGAAACTTTATATAAAAAATGCCTGCCTGGAACAAAAATAGAAGACTCACTTAATAAAGGGGGAGGTCATTTTCTAGTAAATTCCGTAAAGGTGTGTGTGTTATAAGGCCTAAAAATAGTAGTAGAACGATAAGGTGCTCTATATATTTGTATTCCCTATTGAATAGAACAATAGGGAGCACCTTATCGTTCTACTACTATTTTTAGGCCTTATAACACACACACTTTTACGGAATTTACTAGAAAATGACCTCCCCCTTTTGTCATATTATTATATTTTAATAATTTTCTATTTAGAAACCTTTCCTCTAATATCAAATATTACCTTTATTGGAATTTACCTTGCCAGCGGCCACAAGCAGTCACCAGTGGTCACCAGGATCCAGGTAAGGTGTCCAAATCAAAAAGTATCAAAAAATATTATAACTGCCTGTCCAGAGTGTACCTGGAGGCCTGCAGCACCTGAACCTGGAGGCCGATTGTCAATTTACCTTCAAATATGGTAATAACATCCAATAAGTTGCATATTTGGTTTAATAAGTGTATCTCTGACTCTTTAAATAAGAAATTTAAATTTTTACCTGTCCAGAGTGTACCTGGAGGCCTGCAGCACCTAAACCTGGAGGCCGATTGTAAATTTACCTTCAAATATGGTAATAACATACAAAAAGATGCATATTTTGTTTTATAAGTGTACCTCTAACTCTTCAAATAAGAAATTTTAATTTCTACCTGTCCAGAGTGTACCTGGAGGCCTGCAGCACCTGAACCTGGAGGCCGATTGTCATTTTTTCTTCAAATATGGTAATAACATCCAAAAAGATGCATATTTGGTTAAATAAGTGTACATCAAACTCTTCAAATAAGAAATTTTAATTTTTACCTGTCCAGAGTGTACCTGGAGGCCTGCAGCACCTGAACCTGGAGGCCGATTGTCATTTTTTCTTCAAATATGGTAATAACATCCAAAAAGATGCATATTTGGTTAAATAAGTGTACCTCTAACTCTTCAAATAAATGTTTTTAATTTTTACCTGTCCAGAGTGTACCTGGAGGCCTGCAGCACCTGAACCTGGAGGCCGATTGTCATTTTTTCTTCAAATATGGTAATAACATCCAAAAAGATGCATATTTGGTTAAATAAGTGTACCTCTAACTCTTCAAATTAATGTTTTTAATTTTTACCTGTCCAGAGTGTACCTGGAGGCCTGCAGCACCTGAACCTGGAGGCCGATTGTCATTTTTTCTTCAAATATGGTAATAACATCCAAAAAGATGCATATTTGGTTAAATAAGTGTACATCAAACTCTTCAAATAAGAAATTTTAATTTTTACCTGTCCAGAGTGTACCTGGAGGCCTGCAGCACCTGAACCTGGAGGCCGATTTTAAATTTTTCTGCAAATATGATGATAACATCCATAAAGATGCATATTTGGTTAAATAAGTGTACCTCTAACTCTTCAAATAAGAAAACTTAATTTTTACCTGTCCAGAGTGTACCTGGAGGCCTGCAGCACCTGAACCTGGAGGCCGGATGTCATTTTTTCTTCTAATATGGTAATAACATTCAAAAAGATGCATATTTGGTTTAATAAGTGTACCTCTAACTCTTCAAATAATTTTTTAAAATTTTAACCTGTCCAGAGTGTACCTGGAGGCCTGCAGCACCTGAACCTGGAGGCCGAATTTAATTTTTTCTGCAGATATGTTAATAACATTCAAAAAGAAGCATATTTTGTTTTATAAGTTGCTCTCTAACTCTTCAAACAAAAAAATTTTAATTTTTTTACCTGTCCAGAAACGACCTTCCAGCCTGCAGCACCTGAACCTGGAGACCTATTCAAAAAATGATTAAATATACGTGAACTAATACCCAAAAGTAAACTTTTATCCTAAATAACCTATAATCTAAAATCAATACCTAGTCCACTGCACACTGTTTACGCGAAAGTGGCAGAACTTCCCCCCCCCCCCCCCCTTAATTACTAGAAAAATCTCCCTTGAACTCTCCAGATGACAGGGAAAGGGAAAAGAGAGGTGGCGGCAAGGGGCAAGTTATATGAACAGGGAAAAAAGGAGACAGGCAGGCGAAATCACAACTTGTTTTTGTTGAAATATAATGAGGTACAATGGTGTGATTTTTATATTACAAGATTATTGGACCCGGCCTACAGCTAGCTGGCTGGGCAATAATATCCTGTCTATTACCCTTGCCCCTTGCCCCCACCATCTTCTCCTTTTCCCTATCGTCTGCATTAAAAAAGGGAGGTGGGGGAGAGGGGAGTGAAATAGATTATGGGAGGGCGGCCGTGTATTCTTACCTTTTATATTTAAACTACTCTCTGTCTGCTTTATTCAGAATGAGTAGCGGCATTACATGCGCTAGTACCCAAACTCAGTCAGAAAGGACTAAATTCTTGTACATTCCCTTTAAGCCAGTACCCAAAGTCTGAGACTCTTAAAAATTAAATATTCGATCCATTGTCCCCTCCCTTACTCCCTGCTTAAATCCCAAATATTGTAGACGTTGTTAACAGAACCTATGTCTGGAAGGCACTTTTAAAACTTTACTTTAACAAAATGTATTCATATTTAGGACCCCGAATTAGTAAGCTGTGCTGATCTGTTAGTCCCCGGAGTTGGGGAGCTAGCTGGAGGAAGTTTAAGAGAATTTGATGCTGATAAATTAAGAACAAGGTAGATAAATATGTATTCTAATGAGTATGAAAATATTATATAAGATTCTTTGTATATTAAGTTTTAAATATATCGTTTGTATAAAGATTATCTTATATATTTCCTCTTCGTGACTGACAGGCGGACACGCTGAGTTATAGAGTAGATTCCTCTTGGTCAGGGGAATTTAAAAAAAAGAATATATAAATCTATATCACATAGCAGCTGAAAGAATAATTTTTTCTTCATATCAAGTAGGGGGGTACCTCAGGATCGTAAATTATACTAGCCCAAAGATATCTTGTTCGTTTACTTTAAACTTGTATTTCGTTGTAGAAACTTTTACTTTTAATAATTTTAATTTAGAGTAGGAATAATTTTTAATCTTAATTTGGGAGTGTAAATAAAATTCTTGATTAATTTCTTATCCTTCAAGGGTCCCAAATTACTAACTAGGGTAAGCAGATGACTTGTTGTAGAACCTATAACAAGATTTATAAAGCAAAACTATCATGGTGTACTTTTACTTTAGATGTAGAAACGAAGACTTGGAATGGTATATCGACATGAGAAACAAAGGTTCAGCACCTACAGCAGGATTTGGGATGGGATTCGAACGTTTGATACAGGAATCAATCTTGTACATATTTATAATGGTTAACATGAAATTGATCATTTTACAAAATAGACATCTTTAATATAAAGTATCTTGATGTCTGTCCGTCCCTTAAGATCTCGGTAACCACTGAACCGATCGGATTCTACTCTTCAGGGAATATACCTACTGGTCCTGTGATGATTTTAGGCTATTTTTTTTTTTGGGGGGGGGGGTTGGGACTTCCCCAACCCCCCATAAAGAGTAAATCACCCCTAAAATTTTTTTTAATTATTTGAAATAGCTTTAGAAGATAGGGATGTGGATTTAAATAAGATTGATATAATTATATCTAGTGGTTACTGAATGTTGAGAATATAAAAGATACAATTCCTTTCTACAGAAGTTCTCATGAATGCCAACTTTAAAATCAAATCCAAGAACTGAATTTAGTTTAATTTGAATCCGCCTAAAAACAACATTTTAGAAGCGCAGCTACTTTAAGCTATTGTATGTCATTCAATCAATAGACAGAGTTAGTTAACCAAAGTGATTACATGTTCGATGCAACTAAGAAAACGAATTCTGACAAAATCCAGCTTTGATCACACCTGTATAGACTTGTGCATACAAACACACACAGTTGAAAATACGCTTTGTGTATTATGACAACTTTTTCTTTATATCAGTTAACTTCCCTTTTTGCGTTAAAGTTTAGTCAGCGTCAGCTTGTATAATCAGCTTATTATTGCTGCGTTAGCAAAGAACATAATTGTCCTTGTTGAAATTTCTTATTTTTTTTAAATTAGAAGCCGCAAAAAAAAAAAATAACAGCTAATATTAAATCCTTCATTTATTTTTACATAGATGGACGGAAAAACTAAAAATGTAACTTTTTTAGCGCAGCTACTCTGTAATTTCTACATAACAGTTCGTATGTCTGTAAAAATAATAAAAGTTAAAAAATCAAGAACCTCTATAAAAAGGACTAGGTTAAAAATTATCTATTCTTACAACATAATGCTTTCTATCTTTTTATAATTAAGAATATCGTAAGCTTGTTATTTTTGCTCTACCTATGGAACGGGGATGGCAATCCGTCAAATTTTTAGACTTGATTCGGATTCTTACAAGAATCCGTCCAAAAAAATGGCGGATTCTTGGCGGATTCCGAATTCTGGCAATATTTTAAAAGGCCTTTTTTAAAAATTAAAAAATTTAAGTGCTACTTATGTCCTAAAAATTAATGTTCTTGGTGTTTTCTATAATTCACTTCCGAGAATCGACCAGATTTTAAAAGATATCATATATAATGATAATAATGACAAGTATTTTAAAACATAAGACCCTAATTTTAGCCTACCAATTAAGAATCCGAATCCGCTATTAAAAAACGGATTCCGGATTCGGATTGCCAACCCAACTATGGATATAATTGTCTTTGTTGCATAAGTAGACAACTTTTATTCATCAAAAGGATTCAAATTACAAGAGCCAAAGATATTTCATTTTTTTACTTTCAGTAGAACTTTTAGTTGCAACAGATGTCAGGTGTAAAAATCTTCTACACTTGCGACAAACAGACGTCTTGTTTAGGTTGAAATATATTTCATACCTTTACTGTGCAGAGAGGATGGGGACAATGGGCTGTTTGTTACTCTAGTCCCCCAAATTTTTTAATAACATTTTCGTATTCGTGGGCTTAACAATTTTGATTAGTTGGTTCATTAGTTGAATATTCAAACGTTTCAACCACTAATTTTAATCTTCTGAAGGGGTTATTTATTGTATTATTAGGGATGTAGATCAATTTATCGGTCATTGTCTTATCCCTGTTTACTGTGTAACAATTTACTGTTCTTGATATAAAACGATTATTTGTTATTGTTTATTATTTATTTTCTATTTCAGAAGTAGATTTAGATATATCTGTGTATAAAAAAAAATGGCTTCCTTGCATCAGTTACACATAGCACACATACTTTTATTACTGGCCACATTATTAAGGTAACTATCATTCAGGGAAGTTTTCTTATTCGTTGGCTTAACAACTTTGGTGGCTTTAGTGAATTTTGGTTGGTTGAGTGTTTTAAAGCTTTCAATCGGTTCAGCCGGTAGCAGCCGGTACTAGAAATCTAGAAATGGTTTTTGGTATCATTTGACATGAGTTAAAGCAAAAATATGTTTCAAAAAGTTGATTCCTACGTAATTTATGATAGATTTGCCCTAATATTAACCCAAAAAAAACGTCTGAGCCGTTAGCCGTTACTTTTCCAACTTTTTGTTCGATTCAGGGAAAGTAGACCAAGGATTGCTCATACCAAGTTTCATATCGAAATTCAGATTCTTAGTGCCATTTGCGCATTGATTACGAGATGGTTGCATTAAACCCCCCCCCCCCCCCCCCCTATTAAATGTGACAAAGGAGATATTAAAACGACATTTAGGTGGCTGTTATTTAATTGGGTAAACCTTCCGATTCAAGTGCTAGAAAAAGAAATATAACACATTATATCATTCATAAGCTTAAAACCTTTGGAAACTTTTTTGTGCTTTATAATAGTTTGGGGGGAGTACATTAACTTTTCGTCCATTGTCTTATCCTTTAAGATCTCTGATTCTCTCTATCTTATTGTAATGAAACAAACCTGTGTTTAATTTTAGGGCAGCAGAATGGAACACAAAAGATTTCCTTAAAAGAGAGCATAGTCTTACCAAACCTTATCAGGTGAACTTATTTCCAGTTAAGCTTCCAGACCGATAAATGTCCGCTGGATTAGGACCGGATATGAGCCTTACTGAAAAACCATGTATCGTAGCATATCAAAGACGTTGATAATTTTCTTTGGCCAGGGACGAGGCCCCTTCGGGCCAACAAAATTGGAATTAGTCTTATACCTAACCTTTCATTTTACTATCCGCGGAATGCTGTACATTCATTCGTTTAAGGCTTGTACAGTTGTACGTTTAGTTTTTAACAAAGGAAATTTAAAATCTTTTTATTGGTAAGAAACCTTGCATAAAAATCCGCAAAACAAAAAGGCAGGGGTGTATATTCTGCTAATTTGAACTTGCTGAGGGGGGGGGGAGGGGGGGAAAAATAAAAAATATGTAAATTGGGGGGGGGGGGGGAAATGTAAAAATTGAGAGAACTGAAAGCATTTTTTTCCATTTTTCTCTCCTTTTTGGTGAAAAAAAACTAACAAATATGTGGGAGGGGGGATAATATAAATAAAATACCTAAAAGAGTTTTGAAAATATTTTTCCATTTTATCCACTTCCTTGCTGCCAAAAACTAAGAGGGGAAAAAAAGAAACTTTGCAGCAGGGGAAAAAAATTAATCTTGTGCAGAATATACCCCTGCAAAAAGGCTTACGTTAAGGTATTTGAAAATCATTTTAGCTTTTTTTATCTAGGTATCTTAAAAACAGATTCTCCTTCTCTGAATTAATAATTCTTAGTACGATATAACAGATAACGTCAGATTAACTAAGTACGTCTTCTTGAACTACAATTATTATTTGTGTACATGGATGTTGTTATCCTTGTTAAATATGATCTATTTTCAGAGTGCTGGCTTTGGTATTCCAAATTGGGATTTCTCTGGAAATACAATGGTTACTAGTAACTATATTAGGTAGGATTTTCCACCGAAAAGAAACCGGTACTTGATATTTAATTTCATTTGTATAATATATCTACTAGCGGCTTCGCCCCTAGCCTCTAGGGGCGAAGCACCAAGCGGTAATTTTGAAAAATAAGTATTTCTGGTGCTGCCATTTATTTTGAAGTAACTGCCTAAAAACTATTTTTTTGGGGGGTGGGGAATTTTCATTTTTTGGGGGGTTGGTGGTGTCCCACCTCCTAAGAAATAGCTTAAAACCACCACAGAACCAATAGGTATATACCCTGAAGAGTAGATTCCGATCGGTTCAGTGGTTACCTAGATCTTAAGGGACAGACAGACAGACGGACGGACAGACAAACATCATACTACTTTGTATAGATATGATAAGTTGCAGTCTTCAGCTTGTTTTTTTTTAATTGGTTGGCTCATTGTTGTTGCGCTACTTTTACACAAAATTGTCTAATGAGAGGCTTCGTTAACTTTTTTCCCCACAAATATTCTCCTTAAACCTTTACCCTTCACGCTTCGTTTTTTATTAAATGAATAAGTTGGGGTTCAATGTTTGGCACTTTCGATATAAGTAAATGATAATAAAAAACCCATAGAATGCGATAATAACTTCAGAAAAATCGAAGAAAATAGTTTTCATACTTAATTAACGTTTTTAAGTTTTTCTTCAAAAAGTTTAGATAAGATGCCTTTAAACGTCGTCTATGATTTTGTCAGGGATAAAAATGTAACTTTAAAATAAGAATTACAACATATTTTTTCAATTAGTACAAAGTAAAATTTTGAACATTTTATTGATCAGTATATTTTTTAAAATGTGAAGTAGAAACCTGAATATTTTATCATGAAAATTGTGTTATGATTTGATTGTCTGCTAGATTACAAGAAAAAAGATACTGACAGTACTTGTTGGTTCTTTAAAAAAAATTAGGTAGATTACTTTCAGAACCCCTCTTTTTGCAACGTTATTTCAATAGAACAGAGCCGTAGTCTTAGTGTACTCAATATCTAGACAGCCAACCAATGTTTTAGAATTGTTCAATTTTTTTAACTTCTGATAAAAACAGAATTAATGGTATTTTTGTAAATATTATACCTCCAAGAAATGGCTATACTTCCCAATCATATGTTGTGTGATATTTAAGAGGAATTATTTTGATATAATGTCATTAAAATATTCGTTGAAAAAAGTGCTATTCTAGCTTATACTTCACATTTTAATGTGTATGATAATTCAAATAAAAGATAATGAAGATTTATATTATATTTAATTGTTATAATTATAAAGAAAAACCTGGAAACAGTAAAAAACTGACTTTATTTTATTGACGTAGGGAAAATTTTGTCAAATATTTGAATAAAAAAACAATATAAAACAAAATAAACTATTTTTAATATAGTCACAAAAAGGCTTAATGAGTTTAGGAAATATTTCATTCACTAATCATGTCATTTAAACTCTATTACACAGAATACATTGTAAAAAGATGTTCTCGTTTTAATTTTAAGTAATTTGAAATGCATTTTAATACCTTTTAATGATTTATTTTTTGTAACATCTTTTTATAAAATGTTATTGATTTTTGAAGTTATATATTAGAATGTTTTTAAATTTTGTTAACATTTTGTTTTAAATGTAGAAAATTGGTAATTATAAACATTTAAAAAATGATTTTATTAAATTTTCATCACTTAAATTGCATGTTTGATGAAATTTTCAACTGATAATTCAAGAAAAATCGTTTAAGTTTTATTATATTTTACTTTGAATTGTTAAAAAAATATATTATTGTCAAAAAAGGAGGAGTTATGTTTTCCTCAAAAAAAGACCAAAAACATGAAAATTAACACGTGTAATGAGAATTTTTTTTCTTTCAGGTTTAATTTTAAGTAATTATTGATATTTTTTGTAAAAAGGATTTTATATAAAAAGTTTTAAAACTCGAGTTAAGTAGTTGTGCTAAAAAAGGTTGCGAATTTATGCAATTTTCTTGCAAAAAAAATTTTCTAGGATTTTAAATATAGCAAAGGGTGTTATTAGACGTACTTACAGATACAATTGCTAAGTCATTTTGGCCAAACACTAAAATAAAGTTTTTACATCTGAGGGTCCGTACCCGTGCCTTGTCTTTGATTGACCAATTTTTAAAAGCGAAGCTTTTCTATAATTAGGGTCGGTCCGTCCGTACGTCCGTCCGTCCGTAACGGATAGCTCTTTTCGCTAATTTAGGCATGTTAGAATTATCCTATTGATTTCAAACTTTGCATGGTGATTCCTGTAGTAGTTAGGTACGATTTAGAAAACGTAGCAATCATTACCAGAATGTCCGTACGTCCATTTTAAACATGTTGATTTTTAAAAAATTTTAACAACAAATTTTTATGTGATCTAATAATTCAATTGATCTGATTTTTGGTATACTGATTCCTGGGACAACAAAGTGCAATATTATAAGCGAAGCAACTCTATAATCAAGTCCTAAAAATGTAAGTATGTCCATAAACATTATTCTGTATCAAGCAGTTTTTCAACAATTTTACTTACAATTTTGCTTCGACAGTTAGTGTCCGTTTGTCCTACCGTTTCAGTGCTTCGCTTTTATGGATGTTGTCATCCTTGTTTCTTATTTGTATAGATTAACCCCTGACCAGAGAAGTAAGAGAGGAACATTATGGAACAGTGTGCCATGTAAAACTAGGAACTGGGAGCTGCAAGTACAATTTAAAGTAACTGGTACAACCAAGGTATGCAAGGATGTCCAAGCTTTTTAATTTGGGGGGGGGGGGGCGGGGGGATTTTCATTTTTTTTTGGGGGGGGTTAATCTTTATATCATGCTTTTTTTATTTGTGGGGGGGGGTATAAAATGTTTGGAGGGCAATCACCCCTTTACACCCCCCCCCCTCCCTTGGACGTCTCTGAAGGTATGCATTTTAGAATTTTTTCAACCTAAAATTTTTACTCTTGGAAATTTGTTTGTTAACACCAAAGACATAAAAAACGTTGTGTTTGTTTGTCTGTCTTTAAGTCTCATATGATAACATACTTTATACGTCACACACATATTGTACACTTTTATTTAAAGTTTTTTATTGAATCACAAACTGTTACAAATTACAAATTACAACGAATACCTTTACATTATACATCTTGAGCTATGTATTTTAGCTAAAATGTCATGAATAAGATAAAAAAACTAACTTTACTCACCCGGTCAGTACCAAAAAGCTTGTTCTGAAAGCAGCAACATATTTGAGATCTCCATTATACATTATTTTTTACACGCAATCCTTATAATTAAGCAACAGGATGTCTGTTTGTCTATGGTCGTGTTTGTGTGTATGCTTGTATCGAAGGATCTCGCAAACCGCTGAACCGATCGAGTTCTCCTTAACATGGTAACTTCTCATACGTCCCGGGAAGGTTTATAACTATTTTGGGGGAGGGTACCTACTACCGCCACCCTCCCAAGAGAAATCCTATTTGAAATAAAAAAAACATTTAAAGTACCACTAGAAGCCTCTAGAGGCGTAGCCGCTAGTAGACAAAATGGTAATAAGCGCCATCCTAATATGTAGATTTTGTGTGTCTCTTATTTACAGATAGTTTTTGTAAAGGTTCGGGACTTATTAGTATTTTATCCATTTATCGTTTCTTTGACTTTCTCGAAGCATTAGATAGTCAGTTGATGGTTCTTCTTGGTTATTTAAAACAAGAGAGTATTACTGATTAGCGTATTTTTATTTAGGAGCTTTTTGGTGACGGATTTGCCATTTGGTATGCTAAGGAACGGATGCAGGATGGACCAGTCTTTGGCAGCAAGGACATGTTTTCAGGTAAGCTTCAATTTTATAAGCGTAGCAATGTTGTAATTTTTACAATTATTTTTATTAAAAGGGAGGTGGCGGAAGTGACACTTTTAGAAACCAATACTAAAAGTCAAAGGAATTCAACTAATTAAAGAGTTACAGCTCTGAAATTTGGCATGGCAGTTGCATTAAAGAGGTACAATATGGAACTGTGGAATGTGCAACCGCCGCTCCCGCCGAAAACCGCCGTTTCCCGCAAAAAATTTTTTTGCCTCTTCTCGCCATAATAGACAATTTTCCATCAACTGAGATAAAAATATAATGGAAATTTTTATGAAAAAAAAGTTTATCTCAGGTGATTCAAAACAGTCTAACTTGGCGAAAAAAGGCAAAAAAATCAGCGTAAACGGCAATTTTCGGCGGGAGCGGCGGTTCCGCCGCCGTTTCTTCACATTTCCATATTGTACCTCTTTTAAGCAACTGCCATGTCAAATCTCAGAGCTGTAACTTTTTATTTAGTTGAGTTCCTTTGACTTTTAGTTTTGGTTTCAAGTGTCACTTCCGCCCCCTCCCTTTGTTTGTCATGTCCTATTAACATCATCGAAGGTGGCTTAATACCTATTAAAATCATCGAATGAAAGATATTTCACATTATGCACTAGTGGCTTCACCTTAAGCCTCTAGGGACTTCGCCCCAAGAGATAATGGTTAGTCCCCCCTCCTATATAGAATCGATCTTACATATATAGAGATATTTTCAAAAAAAATCTGGAAAAAAATAAAACCAGGATAAAACTTCTCCAAAATTGTAGATACCTCAATATATATAAAATACATATAATTTTAATATATAAATTCAGTTTAAATAACAAGCACAATACACTCATCCCATCAATCTAGCCATCATTATTTTAAACTTAATAATATTTTGATTTAGGTTAGTTTATTTTACTACTAACGGTCTAAAATTGAACTAAATTGTTATATTTACTTTTGTGTAGGTATTTAAATCCTAGCGGCCTAAAATTAAACTAAATTAGTATATTTACACTTGCTTATTTTACTCCTAGCGACCTAAAAATAAACTAAATTGTTATTTTTAGGATTGGTAATTATCGCTGACACGTACAGCAACCACAACGGGCCACATAACCACAACCACCCCTATGTGTCGGCTATGGTCAACAACGGTACCATGTCTTATGATCACGACAGGTAATACAACACAAGAATAAGGTATAGCCAAGAAGCGAAATAAATCTAAAATAATATTTGGGGGGCAGATGCAAAAGTCATCAATTCTGGCAAGTGTTGCCCCTCAACGACAGCTAAAGTTCACGTATAGGATTCATAATTTTTTCCTGAATTAATTTCGTTGTTGGTATAAACTGAATTCAACAAGTCCTGCAGGATGGTGTTATTTTCTTATGTCCTGCAAGATCTCGTAAACGTCCGAACCATCACTGGACATATGGGAAGCTCTACTGTGAAGTAGAAACATATTGCGTTAAGTAAACCATAAGCGAGATCCTTCACTACACACACGCACACACAAACATCCTGTTACTGTTATATAAGGATAAATATTTTTTTTTTAAATATTAGAATATGATATTTTCAATAAGAAAGTTCAAAGAGATTATTAAATTTTTTATGATAAAAACTTATTTAAAGACTATCTAGTTAATTTAAAATTAATGTTTTTATTTTAAATTTTGATATAATTGAATTGAAAAATTGTGATAAAATTGAATTGAAAAATTTTGGATAGTTGTAATAATCACATAAATTTTTTTATTGAAAGAATTTAATTTTCTATTCAGCTATTAGGTATAGAACTGATTAAAAATATTAATCAACAGAAATATTCTTTTGTATTTATTTTAATGTTTTTTTTATGAAATTTTTTTTGAAAATGAGTTATCTTACATTGATGTTGTTGTCAGGGATTTATTGACAATGCCTTCCATTTATATTTTAAACACAACTATTATAATGTTGTTAGTATAGCTTCTAATAGCTGCTCTACTTATGGATATAACTATCTTTGTTTAGGGATGGAACCCATACAACTATTGGTGGCTGCGAGGTCAAGTTTAGAAATGTGGCCCATGAGACTTGGCTTGCCATCAGGTAATGTTATGGACTTTCAGACAAAGGTCGTGCAACAAAAATGTTTACACTACAAATTTTGCCACAAAAGCATAAAGCATACACCACTAATCAAAGTTTTAGTCTTGATAAATGAGTATAAGACCTCAACACCAAATTGAAAAGTTTTCTTTTTCAAATAATAAAGTTATGGGGATAAAGTTGATTTGTTAATCCTGTTCCTTTTTAGTAGCGAAGCTACTCTATAATTTGAAATGTCTGTATGTCCGTAAGAAACGTTATTGGGGAAACGTGATTTTCTCAGCTCCTATAAAAGATAGACGGCTGAATTTTCTTGTCAACATTCTCATGAATATGGAGAATTATTAAGTATAAAACATCAAGGGCAGTCAGTCTGCTTTTATGTAGGTTTTTTTCAATTTTCAAATAATTTTCTATATCTTTGGTGTTCTTGGTTCAATTTTCAAAATTCTTTTTTTTAATAGTATTAAAAGTAGATTGTCCATTGTTTTGAGAACCCCATTATGTTATTTATGTTGATCTTCAGTCTGTTAGTCATTCTACTGAAATATAAATATGAAAATAAAAAAAGGTTTGATAGATTTCGTGATTTTTTCCTCTCTATATCTATAATACAAAGTCTGTCTGTCTGTCTGTCCGTCCGTCCCTTAAGATCTCGGTAACCACTGAACCGATCGGATTCTACTCATCGGGAAATATACCTACTGGTCCTTTGGTGGTTTTAGGCTATTTTCTTGGGGGGTGTGACACCCCCAACCCCCCCCAAAAAACAAAAAAATCCCCCCCAATTTTTTTTTTTGCTGAAGATTTCCTTGGTCTTTTTACGAATTTCGCCTTAATTTTTTATTGGATCACCTCTTGGCGCAAAGTTCCTAGAGACTAGGGGCGAAACCGCTAGTAATATAATATAATATTCTTGTTATTGACTAAATTCTAATACATAATTTTTTTGCTTCGCTACTTTTGGATGTTGTCATCCTTGTTTTAAGAGGATTAATTTGTAGGTACGAGAATGACAAGCTGACGGTTAGCCATGACCTGCAGAATAAGAATGCATGGGCACCTTGCTTTAGCATAGGAATATATTCATTATAAAATCAAATCTTAATTGAGGAAAAGGAGGGGGGGGGGGGGGGTAAGTTGACCCTCTACTTTTAACCTTGGTTTTAAAACAGAAAACAAAGGGAATACCTAGTAGCAATATTGCGTAAAATTGTGAGCAAGCTTCCAGTCAAATGCGCTTATTAAGTCTAACTGTTCTTTATGTTGACCAAACGCATAGTTTAATTAAACATATATTTTAAAACAGTTTGACCTAATAAGCGCATTTGACTGGAATCTTACTCGACAACTTTACGGAATTTTGCGAAAGCTACTATTCCCTTTTTAAGATGGATATTTTTAGAGTAGTGTTGACTCATGTGTTGACCTTTCCCATTAGGTATAAAGAATAGCTTCGCTTCAATGCCGAACCTTATTGGTCCAGCGGTTAGCAAGACCCTAAGCCACTGAAAGACGTACTTTACCCTTTTAGTTTTTTATCTTAATCTTACTCCATGTCCGTGTTACTACCTAGCTAAGTTTGTTTTTCGTACCTGAGGAGGCCAAAAAAAATCTCAAAATGTTTGCAAACCAGGATGTTATTAACATTAACAGATCAAACAGGGACGATACCTTTAATTTTTTTATTGTGTGTTTATTTGTATTTTAAAAAACGTATTGACTGCTTGGCCTACAGCTGAATAATATTAGGATATAATGGGTGAAGAAAAGGATCAATGTAAAGGGTGGATAAAGGGGGGGGGGGTTTAATGCAACTGTCCCGTAAGTAATCAATGTGCAAATGGCACATAGAATCTGAATTTTAGGATGAAATTTTGAACAAGTAATCCTTGATAGGTCTAATTTCCCTAAGTCGAATAAAAAGTTGTAAAAGTATTGGCTGGCGGCTCAGCCGTTAAGCCGGTTTTTAGCTATTTTATGGGCAAATACATCGTTAATTAAGAAGGAATCAACTTTTTGAATATTAGTTTAAATTGTTTGGTATAAAAATGATACTCTTGGCATTTTTTAGCTTCTACCAGTCTTTTTTAGTAGGTTCTAGCTGTTAAGCAGCATTTATTAGAAATTTTTTTAAAGTTTATTGTTATTATTATCGACAATTTTGCTTTAAAAAAAGCCCAAAAACGGCTAAACGGCTGAGCCGGCAGCCGTTAGCCTTTACTTTTGAAACTTTTTATTCGATTTAGGGAAAATAGACCTACCAAGGATTACTCATACTAAATTTCATCCTAAAGTTCAGATTCTATGCGCCATTTGCGCATTGATTACGAGATGGTTGCATTAAAAAAAAATTTGCTAAAAATTCTGGATAATGTGAGAACAGTTGCTTCATATAATTACTAAAAAGATTGACTTTAGTGTACAGAGTAGCTTTAATACATATAGTTCAAATATATTTTTAATTTTCATTAAAAACAACATCTTGTGCATAGATAGGATAGGATTATAAGTTTATTTTTGTTTCAAATCCTTCTGTATTGAAAGGGAAAACTTAATACTTAAGGTAGATTAAGCAAATACTTAAATTAAATCTTGTTGAATAATAAATAAGGTTTTTTTTTTAGATATAATCCATAAACTAAAAAGGATTTATAAAGTTGATCTATATTTCAAAAGACATCAGAAATTAATTATTTATCAATTAAGTCCAAAAATACCACACCAACAAAACGACAGTCATTTTATAGAAAAGCTTTGCTACTAAAAATAAAAATTAATCAATGGATACATTTAGTGTAATAGTTGATCAACTAATCTTTCCTTTGATACTTAAAGGGGAATAAAGGACAGTAGATTAACTGTATCTTTATTTTCAACCCACATGTATTTGAAGTAAAAATGGATATATAACTGTGTGTAGATGGAATTAAGCTGCCTACAGGATATTATTTTGGTATCACTGCTGCCACTGGAGACTTATCAGGTATAGAGATAGATGGGTAGACAGACAGACAGAAGACAAACAGATAATTAAAAAAGTATAGATAGACAGACAGACATATTGAATAGATAGATCCTTCTGGCTCTTATTTTGGCTTAGATACATACAGTGGTATAAAGATAATTAGGTAAAATAAATAGATGGATGGATTGATAGGTATATTGATGAATAGATGGGCAGATGGATTGATTTGGATTATATAAATAGCTTATATAGATGGATAGATGAATGGGTGGATGGATTGATAAATAGATAAATACAAACAGATAAATATAAAAGGATATTATTTTGGTATCTCTTCTAGGGACTATGGGTAAATAGATAGAAAGACTGACAACATGGACAGAAAAATAATCGTTACCTAATTATTTTAGACAACCATGATGTGATAACAGTGAAAACATATGAGTTGGACACTCCGGCTGGTGTTTCAAAGGTGACCTAACCTTATAATTAAGGATGACAATATCCATAAAAGCAAACCCTAACAAATCAAACACATAGAGTAAAAAATATTTATAAAACAGAAGATAAATACCTACTTGATAAGAATATTAACAAAATTCTATACTTCCTTTGAAAGTAAGTAATAATTGGCTTTTATCATTTGTAAAGACCTTTACAGTCTTTTTCATATGAACTTTACTTAAGTATATCATTTTCATATTTTTCGTCAGGTTTTAATAATTTTTTTTTATAGCTGAGGCTGATGAGAGTATTGCATCTTTTCCAACATATTTGATTTTTTGCCACTCTCTCCACTCTGTTTCTTTTCCTCAATTTAAACATGAATTATACGGAATTTTTGCATAATTTGAATTTATTTTAGAAAATATGCACCCATGTTGCTAGGCGATAATTTTGGATATGTCTAATGTCTATGTATAAAAGGGACAGCTACCTATTATATTATTTCATATGAATTAATTTTGTTTTTCTTTGAAGGATGAAAGAGCAGATATTTTGCCGGCAGCAGAATATTTTGAACCTCCCAGAGACCATAAAGAAGACCCTGCCCCTAGCTCATTATCAGGTAGATAGATAGATAGATTAACACTCCCATAAAGATACTGATAGGTAGATAGAGGAATATTTTAAACCTCCCAGAGACCATAAAGAAGACCCTGCCCCTAGCTCCTTATCAGGTAGATAGATAGATAGATTAATATTCAGAGAGATAGATACATAAAGATACTAATAGGTAGATAGAAGAATATTTTGAACCTCCCAGAGACCATAAAGAAGACCCTATCTCCTTATCAGGTAGATAGATAGATAGATTATAATCAGATAGATAGATAGATTATAATCAGATAGATAGATACATAAAGATACTGATAGGTAGATAGAGGAATATTTTGAACTTCCCAGAGACCATAAAGAAGACCCTGCCCCTAGCTTTTTAGATAGATAGATAGATACATAAAGATACTGATAGGTAGAAAGAGGAATATTTTGAACCTCCCAGAGACCATAAAGCTGACCCTAGATCTTTATCAGGTAGTTGAAAGGTAGATAGATAGGTAATTTGTTGGACTTCGATAGTTAAATAGAACAATAGACAGACTAAGAGACTGATAGAAAGACTGATAAAAAATTAGTAGATTAATGTTTTAGGCCTTTAAAATAAACAGATTGGGCATTCTAATTGATACATAGGAAGTTAAAAATAATAATAGAAAAATACCTAGTTAGACAAACTAATATGTTGTACATTGTAATACACAGAAAGTAAAAAATGATGATAGACAATATAGGTCATGCTAATAGACAGATTAATGGATAAACATTAAGATATATAAGTTAGAATGAATTTTGTGTTAGAGGGAGATTTAAAATCTGCATCAAATTTAAGGATTTTTTTTTATAAAATTCGTTTTTTTTATTATTATTTATCTAAAAGCGGAAATACAATTTAAGTTAATTAATTTTGACATCCGTGATAGGTGGATTTAAAACTACCTGCCCTCTAATTGGTTGAATGATGTACGGCACTTAAGCTTCTCCAATCAGAGCGAAGATAATTTTCAATCCACCAATCACAGATGTCAAAATTAATTAACTTAAATTGTATTTCCGCTTTTAGATAAAGAATTATACAAAAAACGAATTTTATAAAAAAAAATCCTTAAAATTTGATGCAGATTTCAAATCTCCCTCTAACATTAAAATTCTTTCCAACTTATATATCTTAATGGACAGACAATGAGAGTTACATACATTTCACATATTAGTTAATACCTAATATTTTAGGAATCAAAACTTTCCTTCTGTTGATGTTTGGAGCTTTCTGTTGTGTTGTCTGTGTTGTTATTGGCATTATGATTTATCAAAATCAACAGGTATTTCTATGCATATGGTCATCCTTGATTTTTTTTCGTTGCATTAGTTTGTATCCTATGCATTGAACCCGCGTCCGTCGTCGGGGAGGTGATATATTCGAATCTCAGTCCGACACCGCGTCATTTTATAATGTTGCAGGCAAAAACAAAAAAAAATATTTTATTGTTTCTTATTTTAGGTTAAATTAAGTAGTGGTTAAAAATGGCCTCTGTAAGGGCTAGAATTTTTTATTTATAAAAGAACCTTTAAAAATATTGTTAAAATCCACAATCCGAAAATCCGCAATCCGCAATCCACGAATTAATCCGCTTTTTAGAAGTGCATATTTTTGTAAGAATCAGAATTGGACCCAAAAATTGGGCGGATTGCCAACCGTAAAAGAAATGTTTAATGAAAGATGCTCTTCTGTCTTAAAATATAGGAAAAAAAAACAATTATTTGTTTAGGAAAACTCAAGAAAGAGATTCTACTAATCAACAAACTCCCATTATGATGAAAATCCGCCCTGTTTAGAGATTAGGAAAACAATAAAATAGCCTGCTCCCCATACCAGGGCTAGGCACATGCCAGCACGCAGCCTTTCCACTGCTAAAATAACTAAAAAAAATTTGTTATGTTACATATAAAAAAGGATAAGTCACCTAGATGATTTTTAAAGTTTTAAAAGGATGATTTTGTTTTGCTTTTTGGCGGCTGCCTTGCCCTGCTTTAACCATGTATATGTAAATAAAATAGCCATGGACGTCCAAGAGGTGGAATTTCGGGGTTAACCAACCCCCTCTAACTTTTTTACCTTCCCCTTTTCCCTTCTATGATAAAGTAACCCCCCAAACGTTAAAACTAAACCCCCTCCACTCTCCCAATCTTTAATTGCCCACACTAATTTAGATTTTTTACTCTTTTTCCCTTAAAAAATTGGACGTCCTTTACATTTGTTCTGCCATGGCAATTTATATTTCGAGCAATTTGTTTGCAAATTTATACTTCCCGTAAAAAATTATATCTAAACTAAGTAAAAAGGATTTTAAAAGATTAAAGATAATTATTACATTTCTATTAATAAATGAAAAGAAATGTTTTTTTGTAATTGATATTTAATATTTAGTTTTTGAATTATAATCATCTATGATAAGAATAGCGTTAAAACTTAAATAAAACTTTAAAATTGATTTTGTTCATTTGTCTTTTTATTCACCATTTCATTACGTTTGATTAATTGAGATTTTTACTTCACAAAAGATCATTTAAGGTTTATTATAAGTTTTTAACTCTATTCTAATAATAACATATTTAGATAATTAATTTATGTAAATGAGTAAATTTTGTATTTATTCTGTAAAGGTTGAAAAGGGGCTTTTTAATGAAACAAAGGGGGTTTCTTTCAAAGTACCTTGCCGAGCACATAATCCCCTCTAAAAATAAGGTTGTTGTTTTGTTTTACCTCAGGTTAGATATGATTAAATTATGTACAGGGTAGCCCTTGAATGGTTTGGATACACCTGTGTGGACTCCCCGCTGGGGTCAGACGACCTCCCCCCCCAAAAAAAAAATATAAAAGAAATGAGGGGTAGGTTTATGTGCTTATTAGGTACTTTGTGTGTAGGTTCCTGTATTTAAAGAGAGGGATAGGTTTCTGGTAAAATCCGTAAAGGTTGTGTTATAAGTAAAAAACAGTAGTAGAACGATAAAAATTTATGTTAACTTTTAAAACATTTTTTTTGTCAATAGCTCTTTTCAATAAGAAATACACATATTTAGTGAATATTATCGTTCCACTTCCTTAAAACACACACCTTTACGGATTCTACCAGAAACCTACCCCTCTCTTTATTGCTAAAGAAATCAAATTTTGGATGTTTTAAACTGAAGCTTAACTTTTAAAAAAGCCCCAATTTACCTCAATTATGTTTCTGAGATACTAGGTCTGAAATATCAGGGAGGTGGGGGAGAGGACAATGGACAATTAATTAATCTTCCCCACAATAATCCTCATTTTGGGGAAATTACAATGAAAAGGTAAATTTTACTTCAGTTTACATCTTATCTCTATTTTAATACAAGCTACATATGTATATAGGAAATTCATTAAAATTTGGGGAAAGATTAATTATTCATTGTCCTATCTCTGTAACCCTGCTCAAGATATGCATTATTGTGTTTTGTTTTGTGTGTGTCTGTCTTATTTTGTATATGCACTTTATGTGATATTATTATAAATATTGTAAAAAATATTAGGTTAGGTATAGTGTAGTTTATTGTAAAATATTCCTGGTAACGATAATCTCCAAAAAATTATGAACTTACAAGGCTTTTATCTGCCAAACGGCTGAACGTATAAAGCATGACCGCTCAATGTTTTAGCTGCCTATAAATAATGTGGAATAGCCAAGATCCAATGATGCACAGGGAAAGCTTTACTGAAAAAAAACGCGTATAATAAGTCTTATTTCCTCATTTATGTGCACTGCGCGTCATTGTACTTTATTGAGTAAGAACTATTCCAGATTATTTGTTGGCCTTCCATAGTCGGTTAAAATTTTGTGCGAACATAATCAATACATTGCACCGCTTAGTCGTTAGCAGTATAGTACATATATTTTTAGAGATAATCGTTACCATTAACATTTTACCGTAAACTGCACTAGATCCAAATATTATGTTAATATTGTTAAGTTTTGCTTCTCTTTTTTTAAAAGTTAACAATTTAACACTCCTTTTTTGTTTTGTGAATTTAAGATAATATTTTAAAAACGTACAAAAAGAGGTTTGAAAATAAGCAAATAATTTGGGATGAAAATATTTAGTAATGACTCGTTTCATAGTGGCTTGGCTGCAGCCAGTCTGATATGTTTACACATAACCGGCCGCATTATACAAAGCACAACCGTAACGGCTGGGTGGCATCGAATTCGATTGCCTATGAAAATGCATATAATTAAAACGTATTGAGTAGATAACTATTCGCCATAGTATGCTTTTTTACTTTTATTTAAAGCGGTTAAATGTGGTTCTTAATTCCAACTAACAATTTAAGTATAATAACGTAATAAAAAGAATAATTTCATATTTTCTTTCTTCTCAATAATTCATCTCTTAGTAAAGCCAACACTTCACATTATTAGAGGCAAATAACAAGGCCTGCATAAAATTAGAAATAAATAAGACCCTCTAATTCACAGAAGGTGCGCAGTGAATTGAAACTCGCGTTAAACCTGTTTCACTTCGGGCTCGCTGTGCCATATATTACATGGTTCTAATACTGTTTGAGCGTTGGGTGAGCCACCAGCCGTTTGGCCGTCACCAAGCAGCCTTTTCAACACAATTTTCGGATCTACTGCAGTTCACGGTAAAATATTGCTGGTAACGAATATTGCCAAAAATCTATGAATTTTAAAGGCTGCTAGCTGCCAAACGGCTGAACGTACAGATCATACACGCACATCATTTTAAGCGGTATAAGAAGGCCTACAAATAATCTGGAAAAGCCAAGATCCAATGATGCACAGGGAAAGGTTCACTGAAGAAATAACGCGTAAAATAGGCCTTTTTCGCGCATTTCTCTGCGCTGCGAGATAATTATGCATTATTGATTTATGGCTATTCCAGATTATTTGTAGGCCTTCTTATGCTGCTTAAAACAGTGTGCGGGCATGATCTGTGCGTTCAGCCGTTTGGCAGCTAGCAGCCTTTAAAATTCATAAATTTTTGGCAATATTCGTTACCAGCAATATTTTACCGTGAACTGCAGTAGATCCCAATTTTCGGTTATAACTTTAGCATTTAAATTGATTCTGAAAATTTTCTAGGTTAAATGAAATTTAGTAAAAATTGTAAAATAAACAATAGTGTAATCATAATGTAATAAAATATAAATAAAATCTGTATTTTATTAGTAGCGAAGCTACTCTATAATTCATTTTGTCCGTTCGTCATTCAGTCTGTGAAACTATGGGGGAATGCTAACGAAGCCGACATTTTTTGTTCCCTGTATCAATGAGCATTGAGTATACAATTTACTTTGTCCGTCAGTTTGTCTGTCATGCATAAAAAGACATAAAAATTATTTTTTATTATTATTTCAGAAAGGTTTCGTGATTTCTATGCATTATTGCATATTTATCAACAGAACATCTATATAATTAATTTTGTCTGTTTGTCTTACAAAAAATTTAGTGCTTTACTATTTCTGGATGTTGTCATCCTTGTTTTTTATAGAAAAAGAAAATGATTAAGAAATCAAGTCAATAGTTTTTATAAAAGTTTAATTCTTGCAAAAAGTGTGATTTTAAATTTTAATTCTATTTACTCTTTATTGTTATTTTTCCTTCATATGTGGAGTGGATTGATTAATTCTATATTTTATCAAAAAAGAACAAAATTATATACATGATTAGATTTATTCACATAGAAACACTTTGAGAATCAAAATTTTAAAATTCTGATTTTTCAATTAAAAAAACTTTATTTTGATAATGGTCATATAACAACCTGGATAACCTCTAGAGGATAAAACAAGGTTTATATCCCTGTTAAAACTGATGGTATCATGTGGATTCGAAATTGGTATTTTTAATTTTTTTTAGGAATAAGATTAGGTTCATTCACATTACAATACTTTGAGAAGCAAAGTTTGAAATATAAATTTTCAATTGAAAACTTTAATTTGACAAAGGTCATATAGTAACATGGAAAAACCTTTAAAGGATGAGTGAGTAAACCGGAAAGGTATTATCCTCTTAGGATTTTTTCCTCAATATCATAGTAAAAACCCTCTCCGCCCCCCCCCCCCCCCCCAACAGAACTAAGACCTTGGCTGCGGCACTCGGCCCCACTAGCCTGCCTATCCGAGGGCGATCGGCCCCCTAGCTTGTAACCTGACCTAAACTATCGTTCTCGGCCAGAGTCCTACTTCTGACAACAGGGGAGGGGGGGAATAACAACATTTTTAAAATTGAAAAAAAAAATTCTAAGAGGATATCGCCCTAAATTCTAGACTAGCCTAAGAAAGTTTATAGCATTTGGCCAAATATGATAGATAGTTAGTCATATTAATTTTCAATTTTCTTCTTTTTTGGAACATTTGAATATTCTTTTACACATGTTGTAAAACTCTTCTCTGAAAAATTGAGATTAAAAATATATTGCGAATTTTTTAAAAGTAAAGCACTGAAACTAAATAATTCATTTTAATATGAAGAAAAGCCAAACACATATGGTGATAAATTAAGTAGTTGCTCATCAATTATAATATTCTAGTATGAAAATTGTGGAACCCGTCATTTGTTTCGCATATTTTCCGTAAAGTTGAGTTTAAACATTTCGTTAATTAAGTACAATTTGACTTAATTAGTGCATTTGACCAAACGGTTATACACCAATGTACAGAGAATACATGTAAAAAATGGCCCCCTTTTTTACTGTGGAAGTGAAATATACTACTTGGGGTTATTCCCCCCCCCCCCCTTTCTATTTTTTTGAGGGAGGGTTAAAACCCCTTTTGTTGTTGTGAAATGACCAAAAATTTGGTAAGAGGGGGGGGGGGGGGATAATCACCCCTTAACCAGCCAACCTAAACGTCCTTGTAAGATTTGTTTGTTTGAAGCTTAATATCTCAGAAATGGTTGGTTCGACTGAGTTATGTTTATTAGAGATGCCTCATATTTTTTTATTAGTTTAGCTTTAGGCTACCTTTTTTCGTATTGCAGAGGCCCTAGAGTCTAGGGTCACAGCCGCTGGTTGATCATATAATTAGTAATTTATTACAAAACAAAAACTAACACTCACCTAAACTCACTTGAGACAAAGAAGTAGAAGAAAATGTTGATGGCGAAATTTGACTTGCAGATATGGTAGGTGATGATGAAACTCAGCTGGTTCAATAACTTCTTGTGAATCATCATGCTGAAATCATAGGAAATGGATCAAGTACCTACAAAAAAAATGTTAAAAAAGGTCATCAAGATCATTTGCCGTAAAATAAAATTGAGATAATGCTGCATACTTTAATATTAAAGATGTAATGCCAGCTTTAGTTCATGTATTGTTTACAACAACCAATAAGATTCATATATTGTTTACAACAACCAATAAGATTCATGTATTGTTAACAACAACCAATAAGATTCATATATTGTTTACAACAATTAATAAGATTCATGTATTGTTTACAACAACCAATAAGATTCATATATTGTTTACAACAACCAATAAGATTCATGTATTGTTTACAACAACCAATAAGATTCATGTATTGTTTACAACAACCAATAAGATTCATGTATTGTTTACAACAACCAATAAGATTCATGTATTGTTTACAACAACCAATAAGATTCACGTATTGTTTACAACAACCAATAAGATTCATGTATTGATTACTACAACCAATAAGATTCATATATTGTTTACAACAACCAATAAGATTCATGTATTGTTTACAACAACTAATGAGATTCATGAATTGTTTACAACAACCAATAAGATTTTAGCTTATTTTTACTGCAAGTGTATTTCTGTCTGTGATAATATACAATGACAAAAAAAGAATAGAACAGTAAAACTAAACTAAAGAATATTAACTATGGGCATGAAATTGATTCCCCCCACGCCCAGCGCTAATAAGTATAAACAAAATTCTCCTTTGTTTAGATCAAGTTTGGACACTGTTAGTTTGTACCAACCAATTATGATATAATATAAGTCATAAAAGTTTTCAAGAGAATGAATGAGTAAATAATTTTCATTCCAGTGTCCCCTTCCTTACTGGTTGAACTAGGGATAAGGGATGGGAAACGTAAGAAAATATTATTCCATGCCTATTTTCCAACTAGGCCTAAAAAACCAGTTACGGGATGACGCAGTAGTTAGATTTGAAAACTATGAACAATGATGAAATAGCTATTATATGAATGCAAAGAAAAAAAGTATAGAATAGAATTCAGGTAGTTGATTCCACCTAGCATAAAATATAATAAAAACTTTTCAAAGAACCAATATGTTAGTGGCTTTAAGTAGAATCCCGTTAAGATCGTCATAAGTATAAAATGTTGATTCCTACTCAGTCTTCAAAAAACGATCTCTCTGTTTATGTTTTGCTATATGGACATTTATTAATGTGTAGATTTAATAATAAGTTGATGTGATTGAACGTCATATATATTGTTGTCATTATGATAGCAGAATATTTCTATTGTTGTCATTCTAATAGCAGAAATTTATGTTTGCTTGAATTAATTTAGCCAATAAGGAACTAGAGGAAGCGTTGGTTATTAATCAATTGGTTAATGCTAAAAGCAAGTTTCAGGCTATTGGATATTGGCCTACAGCCAATAAGGAACTGTAGGAAATGAGTTGATTTTATTGGCAAAAAAGAAAAGTTGCCCCATCACTTTAAAAAGGAGGCAGAGACCTAATTTTCGGTCAGGTTTCCCATCCCTTATCCCTGGGTTGAACAAAATTTACCTTCTAATAGAAATAATTCTATTTGGTAGAGTCAACAAAATGAATGAAAAAGACACCCCCAACAAAGTTAAGGTCAACTGCACCTCCTTAAAAAAATAAAAATAAAAGTTCATATGTAACTAGAAGCCCTCTCCCAAGAGATGGAAATAATCGTCCTACAATTAATATTTGATACAAAAAAACATCCACAAAGACCAAAGTAAAAAAGTGTTTCATTATTTTCTTTAATTAGGAAGGGGGGGGGGGGAGTTCTTTTTGTCGGTCTGTATGAACATCTTAAGCTTCCTAAAATTGCTATTTCTCAAAATAATCAATAGTCGTTATTGCTTCCCACTCAACCCCGCTGCAAGCACACACAACTGTATAGACCAATACATCCAACTTAATATGATTATTTTCTTACAGTTTTTTTCTGTTCTTTTCTTGTCCAAACTGTAACAACCAGTAAGTTGTAGTTCCATACTTTTTATTTAATCTTGAAAGCTTTAGTATTTTTTAAAAGCGAGGCTTTTCTGTAATTAGGGTCGGTCCGTCCGTTCGTCCGTACGTCAAAGACAGTTACCTTCATTCGTTTATTTAAACAGGTTAGAATTGTCCTATCGAACTTTGTCCAAACTTTGCATGGAGATTTCTGTAGTAGCTAGGTACAATTTAGAAAGCGTAGCAACTCTGTAATCGTTACCAGAATGTCCTTACGTCCATTTTGAACATGTCGATTATTTACTTTTTTAACAACAATTTTTTATGTGATCTAATTATCCGATTGTTCTGATTTTTGGTATTCTTGAATCCTGGGACAACAAAGTACCATATTATAAGCAAAGCAACTCCATAATCAAATCCTAAAATGTAAGTATGTCCATAAACATTATCCTGTATCAAGAAGTTTTTTAACAAATTTACCCACCATTTTGCTTTGTCTCTTATTCATTTATATTCTGATTTTTCAGTTCTGACACTATACAAGTGTTAATGTCCGTTTGTCCAACCGTTTCAGAGTTTCGCATTTATGGATTTTGTCATCCTTGTTTAACGTCACATTTGTTTATTGTATTAAAAATCAATAAAATTTTCTTCTAACAATCTCTGAATTTTGTAAAGAAGGTGTATCAACTTTTTTTTTTATAGCTAGCCGGTTCTTTTAGTAAGTAGTAGATGTAAAATTTTTCATAGAATTCAGATATGCAATCGGTTTTTTTGTAGACCTCTTATTTTTTAAGTAATTTAAGTTTTAAAAAAAAATAATTAAGTCGGTTTTAAGGTACTAAAACGCAACAAAATAAAAGAAGAAAATGGCCAGTAAGAACAAAAATAGTAAGATCTTTAATTTGACACCTTACTTTTAAAATTCTGTTGAGTAATTATTGAAAAAATCTATTTTTTTAACCTCGGTTTAATAAAAACTTTAGACCTAAATATTTTCTCAAACAGACATAAAAAACATGGGTTCATATATACCTTTAGAATCAGAAAAATATTACGAATCCATTGTAAGCAAAATTGAAAAAAAGTAAAAAAATTAAAAATTAAACAAATGGCCAATTGTATTTTTTGTTCAGGCAACACTATCGTCTTCCCTTTTTTACCCCCTCTTTACCCCCTTCCCATTTTTATACTCAATTCAAGAATTAAGACGTTGCCTGTACAATATAATATGATATTTTCATATAATTCCTTTTATTGTAGTTTATATACTATATTGTAAACTTTTTTTTCAATTTTGCTTACAATGAATTCGTAATATTTTTCTGATTCTAAAGGTATATATGAACCCATATTTTTTTACCTGTGAAATAATAAAATTAGGTTCAAAGTTTTTATTCTCGTGGGTTTAAAAAAATCGATTTTTTCAATAATTACCTGACAGAATTGAAAAAGTAAGGTGTCAAATTAAAGATCTTACTATTTTTGTTCATAATGGCCATTTTCTTTCTTTTTTTTGTTGCATTTTAGTACCTTAAAATCGACTTTAATTTTTTTTTTTTTAAACTTAAATTACTTTAAAAATAAGAGGTCTACAAAAAAACCGATTGCATATCTGAATTCTATGAAAAATTTTACATCTACTACTTACTAAAAGAACCGGCTAGCTATAAAAAAAAAGTTGATACACCTTCTTTCCGCAGGACTTAAATCTGATCTAAGCCATATAGAAAAATAATGTATCGTATGGTATTATATGTAGACAATTTACCCCAAAAATTAAAACAAAAAATCATTGATGTATTACTTGTTTTGTTTTAAATAACACCTGGGGTCAATACTACAAAATTAATCCTATAATATTTCATTTTACAATCCGCAGAAAACTTCATAATAAATATATTATATTGCGATAAATAATGATTCTCTGTTGTGTACCTGGCGGGAATGGTGTATTCCAGAAATTGCCTTCTGGCTCAAACTTTTTCTATTTTCTTTGTATCTAAATAAAATATATTGGGTATAGTCCCTTTCGTAACATCGCACCTTATGGGGCGATTCTTCGTATTTTTCAGAGTAGCTTTTCTCCTATTTCTAGCCCCTGCGGGGCCAATTACCTAACCCTGTGAGGCAATCCCCTAAACCAATATAACCTAACCTAACCTAAAAAAAACTGTAAAAAGCCATTTTAAAAATACGACGAATCGCCCCTTATGTGGCGATGTTACGAAAGGGACTATTCCCAATATATTTTAATTGACGGAAAATTGGATTAAAATAGTTTTGTCTCGAATCGAAATAAGTGAAAATATACAAAAAAAACAAGGATGACAACATCCATAAAAGCGAAGCTCTAAAATCAGATGGAAGGACAAACTAACTTTATACTTGCAAAGTGTCAGAACTTAATAAGAAGAATATTAATTTATAAGTCAAACAAAATTGTATATAAAGGAAATAGTAGCTTCTGCAATATTGCGCAAAGTTGTGAGTAATAATCCAGTCAAATGCGCTTATTAGGTCAAACTGTGTTTAAATATACATTTAATTATACTATGCGTTTTGTCGACACTAAGAACAGTTAGACTTAATAATCCCATTTGAGCTCACGATTTTATGCAATATTGTAGAAGCTACTATTCCCTTTGTTGAAAAATTGCTTAAACACAGGATATTGTTTCAAGACATGATAACATTTTTAGTACTTGATTATACAGATGCATCGCTCATAATAGTATACTATGTTGTCTTAAGAATCATTATTCCAAAAAATCAGATAAAAGATAAGAATATTTCTCTGTCTGAAATCAACCAATAGTTATTTACAAAAAGTAAAAATTAACCTTCTTAATACCAGAATACTTGTAATATTAGCAGGTAGAATAATGGTGAAAGGTATGACACATATTCCAATCATAGATGTCCACAATGGGAAATCTCCAAGAAAATCATCCACTCCTGTTTCCTTAAAAAGATGGGTACAGTCCCTTTCGTGACAACGCCTTTTAAGTTGTGTTTTTTTTTTCGTATTTTCACAGTAGCTTTAACCCTTGGAGGCCAATTGCCTAACCCTACGGGGAAATTACCTAATATATCATAACCTAACCTAAAATAACTATCAAAGCTACTGTGAAAATGCGAAAAACACCCCTTAAGAGGCTATACCCAAAAGATGTTTATATTTTTCTTTGTTTTCTAGAATACAATCTTTAGATCCTTATTATGAGTCTAGATTCTTTTGTCTTTTTGCGGTCAAGAATCCAAAGTATATATACTTAATCTAGATTCAGTTCTGCACAGTCTAAACTAATCTCTAAGAAATTTGGGCGCTCAGTATTTAAGCAGTTTATACTCCACTGTCTCTCCACATTATAGACTGTTACCCTCTGCGTTGCCTACAATCTCTTTAAGTTTTTCTTTCATAATAAATTCTTATATCATGGCCGAGATAGCCGAAAAGGATGATGCACATTCCTAATGATGATGCGCAAAATTACCCATTCAGTAGATTAAATGCATGGTTGAACAGTTTGGACACTCAACTTAATGAAATAACGAATCAAAACTCTAATAGTCCCTAAAGTTGGCAATCCAACTTATAATAAACCTTGTCATAAAACTTTGGGGACTAGTGAAATAAAAATTTCATTACGCCCTCCCTTCCCCTATTAAGCTTACTGGATTATAATAGAGTAGATGTTCCATGAAGAGCAGTGGGGAGTAGAGTATTAGTATCAGCACAAGCAGAGTTAACAAGATGCAGGTTGTCCTTTTGTGGGTCAGCCATATAGAAGCCTAAACATTAGGAATGTTTCATTTTTTTAAACACTTTAGACTTTCACTAGGTTCTTGGTTGTATTAATTGTATCGAAGAGTTTTAAAACATTATCCAAATATCAATAGAATAGAATCATAATCTTTTTCAATTCAATATCCAACTTCAAGATATTGATTTTCAAAAAGCTCACAAGTGTTTATCTTTAAAAAAAATTTTTATTTTCAACCTACCTAAAAAACCTTAGATACAAAAATATATGACTGCAATAATTTAGAACTTTAAAATACTCTAAATTGCTTATATTTTAAAATCCACAATATGCTAAAATTGTCAGGTTATCAAACTGTAACATCTTAAACCCGTATCAGTTTTAATGATTGTTGATGACTGTTATATATTACCCTTGTTCTTTTATAATTTCTAAATTATCAATTCAAATTTCTATGTAAGTTTTAAAGAATTTGGTAGTGGGACAAAGTGATTAAAAATAATCCATGTGACGTCATAAAAATTATGGATTATCCATCTCTTTTGTAGGGATTTTATTTCCCACTACTCCTCACATCTTCCTCATTTTTATGACGCCACATGGCTGATTTTTCAGTCACTTTGTCCCACTACCAAATTCATATTAATTTATCTAATAAAAATGATAGTTATTTCTACAAAAAAATTTGTACCTTCAAAGGCCAGGCAGAAGCAATCAATCTTTCAATAGAAAGTACAGCAACAGTGGTACTAGACAATGTAGAACAAACATAGTACACATAGTGGACACTCTTTATTATCACTTCAGCTTTATAGTACACACCTAAAGTACAACATAAAGGACAGTTAAATTAGATAGTGTAGCTATTACAAATCACATACAAATGTGAGGTACTCTTTTAATAATGATTTGAGCTTTTCGTATACACATAAACAAGAAAAATCCATTAGTAAATGTTTTTTATCAAAAGGTATGTTTAATATATGCATGTACTGATCAAAACATCTTAATAGATTAAAACCTGCTCACCATGATCTGAAGTATTTCTGTAGGCTATTTCAGCAATGATTTCCAAATCAAATGATGTAACATTCACCAACCATTTGGCAAAATATCCTGTAAACAAGGATGACAACATTCAAAAGTAGCGAAGCTCAAAAAAATAATGGATGGATATCCGGAAAACTATAGAGAAAAGTTTCATAGAAAAAACATTAAACTAAAAAAATCACAGATTTTTAACGTGAAAATCGATATACCACCTCAACCAATAAGTAAATCTTAATAAACTTTGTGGGGATATGTAAATTGTGAACTTATTTTATTCCTAAAAATATCAGCCATCTATCTCAAATAGGAGCAAAGAAAATCAAGAAAACTTAAAAATCTAGGAATCGAACTAGCCAACCAATCAGCAAATCACAATAAAACTTGATGAAAGTATGTAAAATATTAAAGTATATAATCCCTGAAAATTTCCGCCGTCTATCTTGAATAGGAGTTGAGAAAATCATAAAAACTTAAAAATGTAGGAATCGATCTAGCACCTCAACCAATTGACGAAAATTTCAGCTCTCTATCTTTTATAGGAGCAGTGAAAATCAAGTTTCCCCTTTTCTGTCTCAGACAGACGGAAGGACATTTCGAATTATAGAGTGGCTTCGCTACTAAAAATCATAAATAAGTAAGTAAAACTAAATAATCAAAATAATAAATGATTTAAAATAATTTTACCTGACATTAGTGTTAGTAGATCAGCAAAGCTTAAAAATAGCAGAACAACACTAAATAAAAGAAAATTACATTTAAGTATAACTTTTACCCTACTAGTAAGTTTCTTACTGGTAAGAATGGTAGAAATAGTGGCTATATTTATACTTACTACTAGATAATAATAATTTCTTACCTTAATACCCTACTGGTAAGTTTTTTACTGGTAAGAATGGTAGAAATAATGGCTATATTTATACTTACTTCTAAGTAATAATGATTTTTTACCTTAATACTCTACTGCTAAGTTTCTTACTTGTAAGATTGGTAGAAATACAAGGCTATGTTACTTACTTCTAAGTAATAATAATGTCTTACCTTAATACCCTACTGGTAAGTTTCTTACTGGTAAGAATGGTAGAAATAGTGGCTATATTTATACTTACTACTAGATAATCATAATTTCTTACCTTAATACTCTACTGGTAAGTTTCTTACTGGTAAGAATGGTAGAAATAGTGGCTATATTTATACTTACCTCTTAGTAATGATAATTTCTTACCTTAATACCCTGCTGGTAAGTTTCTTACTGGTAAGAATAGTAGAAATAGTGGCTATATTTATACTTACTTCTAGATAATAATAATTTCTTACCTTAATACCCTACTGGTAAGTTTCTTACTGGTAAGAATGGTAGAAATAGTGGCTATATTTATACTTACTTCTAGGTAATAATAATCTCTTACCTTAATACCCTGCTAGTAAGTTTCTTACTGGTAAGAATGGTAGAAATAGTGGCTATATTTATACTTACTACTAGATAATGATAATCTCTTACCTTAATACCCTGCTAGTAAGTTTCTTACTGGTAAGAATGGTAGAAATAGTGGCTATATTCATACTTACTACTAGATAATGATAATCTCTTACCTTAATACTCTACTGGTAAGTTTCTTACTGGTAAGAATGGTAGAAATAGTGGCTATATTTATACTTACCTCTTAGTAATGATAATTTCTGACCTTAATACTCTACTGGTAAGTTTCTTACTGGTAAGAATGGTAGAAATAGTGGCTATATTTATACTTACTTCTAAGTAATCATAGTTTCTTACCTTAATACCCTGCTAGTAAGTTTCTTACTGGTAAGAATGGTAGAAATAGTGGCTATATTTATACTTACTACTAGATAATAATAATTTCTTACCTTAATACCCTACTAGTAAGTTACTTACTGGTAAAAATGGTAGAAATAGTGGCTATATTTATACTTACTTCTAGGTAATAATAATTTCTTACCTTAATACCCTACTGGTAAGTTTCTTACTGGTAAGAATGGTAGAAATAGTGGCTATATTTATACTTACTACTAGATAACGACAATTTCTTACCTTAATACCCTACTGGTAAGTTTCTTACTGGTAAGAATGGTAGAAATAGTGGCTATATTTATACTTACTTCTAGGTAATAATAATTTCTTACCTTAATACTCTGCTGGTAAGTTTCTTACTGGTAAGAATGGTAGAAATAGTGGCTATATTTATACTTACTTCTAAGTAATAATGATGTTTTACCTTAATACTCTGCTGGTAAGTTTCTTACTGGTAAGAATGGTAGAAATAGTGGCTATATTTATACTTACTTCTAGGTAATAATAATCTCTTACCTTAATACCCTACTGGTAAGTTTCTTACTGGTAAGAATGGTAGAAATAGTGGCTATATTTCCCCCCACTCCAACAAATATTATAACTGGAGGTGCTATGAGAGAAATCCATCTAGCTGCTGATATTTCATCATCTAAAAACAAATATTTTAAACATACTCTTGTATAGAATTTTGTATAGAGGATGCACTAAAATTTTCCCCCAAATATTGCAAATTGGTTTTTTTTGGAGGTATTTTAAAGTTGGTATGTTTTTCAACCTATTTTAAAAAAATACACTATTCTAAGACATGAAGATATATTTCGATTTTAGCAATCATTTTCAATTCATTTTGTCTAAAAAAATATAGGTATGAGACATTAGATAACAGCAAATATGATCAAAGATATAAAACATACATTTATATTTTATATAGAACAATGTCACAAATTATTTTGAATCTTAGGTTTCACCATAAAATACAGATGACAACTGAAAAAGTTTGAAAAAAAGATTAAAACATTAGTTTTTTGAAAAGGAGGAGTAGGGAATCATTCTTGGCCTTGTTTGAGTTATGGGGCGGGGCATGGTTTTTATTGAAGGAATTTTTGGATGGTTAGGAAATAGGCGGAGTTTTTTGGAGGATTTTGCCTTCCAACAGATGTAAGATATGTACCTTCTTATTAACGTATAAAAGTGTAAGTAGCAAAAAGAAAAATTAAAAAGAAAGAAAAGGAGAAAGAAAGGAAAGAGAAAATGAAAGAAGAAGAAAAATATAAATAAGAATAGAAAGATTATCTTGCCATTTCTTCATTGCCCAGTTTTCAATTTACAGTGTACAGATACAGTGTGTTTTGCTTTATTCAACCCACTTTCCATTGACAGAAGTTAAAAATTTTTTTTTAATTTTCTTCATTGACGTGGGATATTTTGTATTAGAAAAAATATTTAGCAGCCTTTTTCTCACATCCATAAAGAATATAAGATATTGGTTATTATCTTCTGTCAATGGTAAATGGGTTAATAAAGCAATACTTTTGTTCCTTAAAATATAAACACACTGTATAAGTAGAGAACCTAATTGAGAGCAGAATTATAGACAGAGGCAAGGTAAGAAATACAGACACAATACAGGAATTCTAAAACAGAATAAGAAAAACAAATTACATGTAATTGTATATTTAGTATTTACCATGGTAAACCATAGTGTTAGCTTAGCCCTATGATATCACTATTTATACTGATGATAAATAAAGAGAAACATTATTATCTCTAGGCAGACATCACGCCTTTCCTTCAAATATTCTAATTCCAATTACAAACGTAGCTTGATGTATGATTGTGTGTTCTAAAAGATCTCTTGAATGATTGGTACGGTCAACTTTTTTTTAGAAAAGCTTAGAATTCACTTAGGGTTGTAGGCTATTTGAAGTTATGTAAACTGGAATTGAAATGATTAAACGGTGTTTATAGAATATACTGCAAGAGTTATCAAATGACAAACTTTAGAAATTTAAATGTCTAAATTTTCACTTTGGAACCAAATAATTTTGGTTTCATCTTAAAATGGTTCTAATATTCAATAAATCTATAGTAGAGATGTATATACAGATAATTACTTTTCCAATGACCTTTTTTGTCAGCTAGCAAATTGTTTTCTGTTACTTGTCTGTGTTAATATTCCCGACTATATTGGTTGATTTCCAAAGACTCAATTCAGAGTCGGTACAACGGCCTTGGGATGGGGACATACAGTTATTTAACCCCTTCCCTCTAGTGTTTTACTTTAATTTATATTCTAAGTTGGCTTTTTTCCAATGGTAGACTCTTTGACATCAGCAAAACATTAAATTAAATTGGCAATTTAGAAATTTCACTGTTTCGAAGTTTTATTTATCTTTAATTAAGATCTTGTTGTTAATCTAAAGTCTTTTTTTGGTGGTATGATAAAATGTTTTGATTATATTAAGCGATTGTGTGAGTTATTTGCAAAAGAATGAGTTAGACAGAAAATTTCTTTATTGTTTATTTTGATGACTTTTTAAAAGTTTTTTTTGTATGTAAATCACAATTTACTTTAAAGTTTTCAATGTACACATTTTTTTAGTAAGGAAGTCAAAGTTTTTTTTCTGGGGGTATATGTTCAACAGTTGAACAATAAGAAGGGTTGGGAGTACTTTCCACTCCCTTTAACTTTTCACCCTAGAGGAAAAACTAGCACAAAGCAGTGGCAAATTATTTTGGGAGGGGGGTAAAAACTTCAATTATGATGTATGAAATACCTATAATTTACCTAATTTTTAAAAACTTAGGGCTTTGAACCTCTGAGCGAAATTTGTTAGGAGGAAGGGGGTAATTCTTATAACTTACCGTGCATAGTTTCAGTTTTTCTGCATGTTATATTTTTTTCTGAACATTTTATCTTTTCTGAAATAAATATCATTTGGTATGATGCCTTTCATAAGCGCGCTTACTCTAAACTAGCAACTTGAATGCTTTGTCCTTGTTCTTCCGATGACCACTGTAACTTACTTATATGAGGTGCATATATCAGTAGAATTAATCAACAGCCCTAACTTCCCCCCTCTAAATTTTCCAGCTCGCAATGGCAGAATAAAACACATAGCTTTTTGAATGCATGGGTGGGGGGGGGGGAGAGGTTACATTTAAATTTATATATCCTATTAGAGGCTACGCCCCTAGAGGCCTCTAAGGGTTCTTTAGGGAAGGAGGGGGGAGGACCCTCCACATTATTTTCTAGGGGCGATTTTTCATGACAGGGGGGGGGGGAGAGGTCGAAAGCCTCTACCCCAAAATAGAAAACATAAGAAACTGTAAAGGAGAGCCATATCGGACACAAGTTCTTCTTTTTCTTTTATAAAAGGCATATCAACAAAGGGGGGTTCTTGTTTCTCAAGGGTAGGGGTAAATTTTAAATGGGGGGAGTAAAATGAAAAAAATATTGGGGGGGGGTAATCGCCCCATTACCCCCCCCCCCCCTTGGACGCCTATGGGGGGGGGGGGGAAGAATTCGTTTTTCTCTTAATTAAAACACGACTGGCTGTTTTTTTTTGTTAAATTTTTACTGGCTAATATGCATCTACTGTATAATAAATCACTTTATCTGTCGGTCTACTTTAACTGCCATGGAATATGTGTTTTTCTCAGCTCTTAACAAAGATTAATTTTAAAATTTTGAATGAAAATTTATATGAACACTGAGCATCTGTACTCTACTGTCCGCCTGTCTTTCGGTTATGCTAACTTTAAAAAATATGTTAATGTTTACTAATTTAGAGCTTTACTAGTTATGGAACAAAGTAATAATAGTTATTGTGATTCTATATTTTAGGTACTGAAATTGGCATACACATTTTTTGGACTACTTTCTTCTTTTCTATTGGATTTTACTTTACTTGCTTATCAATAATGAAAACAATGATGACAACATCCATAAAAGCGAAGCTCTGAAACGGAATGACAGACGAACATTAACAGTAAATTTGTTGCAAAACTTCTTAAATACAGAATTCTGTTTAGGGACATACTGACATTTTTAGGAATTGATTATAGAGATGCTTCTCTTATAATATTGTGCCTTATTATAATAGGAATCAGTACTCCAAAAATCAGATCAGTCGGATGATTATATCCCATAAAAAATTGTTGTCAAAAAAGTTAAAAAATCAACATGTTTAAAATGGAAGACATTCTGGTAACGATTATAGAGTTGCTACGTTTTCTCAGTCGTACCTAACTACTACAGGAATCATCATGCAAAGTTTGAAACCGATAGGATAATTCTAATATGACTAAATTAACGAAAAAAGCTATCCGTTACGGACATACGGACGGACGGACCGACCCTAATTATAGAAAAGCTTCTCTTTTAAAAACAATATAACAAGGATGACATTGACAACATCCATAAAAGCGAAGCTCTGAAACGTTAGGACAAACAAACATTAATACTTGCTGAGTGTCAGAACTGAATGATCAGAATGTCCTTATAATAAAGAAACAGGATGTTTGTGTGTTTGTCTGTGTGTTTGTGTGTTTGTATGTTTGTACCGAAGGATCTCGCTAACCGCTGAACCGATCGGGTTCTCCTTAACAGGGTAGATTCTCATATGTCCCGGGAAGGTTTATAACTATTTTGGAGGAGGGTACCACCACCCTCCCTAGAGAAATTAATTTTTTTTAATTTCTCGATTTTACCAAGAGAGTTCAACGAAAAATAAACGTCAAACGCAAAATAGCCATATTTTAAATATTAAAAAAAAAAGATTTAAAGTGCCACTAGAGGCCTCTAGGGGGCGTACCCGCTAGTAAACATATACAGTCGAAGCAAAATTATAAGTAAATTTGTTGAAAAACTGCTTAAATACAGGATATTGTTTAACGACATACTTACATATTTAGTACTTGATTATAGAGATGCTTCGCTTATAACATTGTACTTTGTTGTCCTAGGAATCAGTATTCAAAAAATCAGATCAATCAGATTATTTTATCACATAAAAATTTGTTGTTAAAAAAGATAAATATCAACATGTTTAAAATGGACGTACGGACTTTCTGGTTACGATTATAGAGTTTTAAAAACTTATAGAGTAACTGTGCCGATTAAAGTTTTTCACATATTTAAAATTATGACACATCTTCAGAGACGGCAGTCACAATGAAGATTAATATACAATCCTTTCTTCCCCTTATTAGCAAGTCAAAGTTATTTCTTATCGTATTATAAACAGCTTTCCGCGGATATAGAATGTACAATTATAAGATTAAAACCATTTTTTAGCCCCGAGGTGACGAAGGCACGGGCTAAAAAACTGGTTTTAATCTTATAATTGTACATTTTTATATTCATAATATAATACGATGCTAGACATAGTTTTTTTCGTATGGATGAGAACCGGCTCCTATCCAATTGACTCGAATGAATACGAGAATAGTTATTTCTCGTATCGTATTATAAACGGCTTTCCGCGGATATAGAATGTACAATTATAAGATTAAAACTAGTTTTTTTAGCCCCGTGGTTTTTCGTATGGATGAGAACCGGTTCCTATCCAATTGACTCGAATGAATACGAGAATAGTTATTTCTCGTATCGTATTATAAACGGCTTTCCGCGGATATAGAATGTACAATTATAAGATTAAAAATAGTTTTTTTAGCCCCGTGGTGCCGAAGGCATCGGCTAAAAAAACTAGTTTTAATCTTGTGATTGTACATTTCTATATTCGTAGAAAACTGGATATAATACGATGCTAGACATAGTTTTTTCGTATGGATGAGAACCGGTTCCTATCCACCGGATTCGAATGAATACGAGAAAATTTGTTACATTTAGAAAGATTGGTTTATCATTCAATATCTATCCTTTAATCCTTGCACAATGCATTTGAAATGAAGACACATTTCTCATCCAGGAATTGGGATATGATAATGGATAATAAATTCATATATGTTTCATTAGTTGACGTTAAAACTTTGGGTACTTTTATTAAATTGTTTAAACGTTTCTTCCAGTTATTTGAAATTACAGAAGTATTAATTTTGTTTATTATTATTAAGGTTGTTAAGTGTACATCATTTATCGTTCATTGACTAATCTTTTAGGAACCCTATCTATTTAAACTCTGCTTACTCATACAAAACCTAACCTAAAATGAAAGTTATATTTCCAAATCATTTAGTTGGCCTTGTCCTTTCCCTCCCTGAATGATAACACAATTCTCACAAGACATCATACAATTACCAGTTTCTAAAGCCATTAAATTCTTCAATATCACAGTACAGTCATAATCTACTAGTCTATATTAACTCCAATACATATTTCGTAATGGATAGGCCTACTAGTCTATTTTAACTCTAATACATATTGCAGAAGCCTACTTGTCTTTACGATCTCTAATACATATTAAGTAATGCAAGGTCTACTAGTCTATATTAACTCTAATACATATTGAGTAATGCGTGGGCCTACTAATCTATATTAACTCTAATACATATTAAGAAATGCAAGGCCTACTAGTCTTTGTTATCTCTTATACATTTTGCGTAATACGTAGATCTACTGGTCTATATCAACTCTATTACATATTGCGTAATGCGTAGGCCTACTAGTCTTTATTAACTCTAATACTAATTAAGTAATGCAAGGTCTACTAGTCTATATTAACTCAAATACATATTACGTAATACGTAGGCCTACTAGTCTTCGTTATCTCTAATACAATTTGCGTTATACGTAAGCCTACTAGTCTTTATTAACTCTAATACATATTGCGTAATGCATAGGCCTAATAGTCTATATTAACTCTAACACAATTGCATAATGCATAGGCCTAATAGTCTATATTAACTCTAATACATATTGAGTAATGTCTATATTAACTCTAATACATATTGCGTAATGCATTGACCTTCTAGTTTATATTAACTCTAATACATATTGCATAATGCTTAGGCCTACTAGTCTATATTAACTCTAATACATATTGAGTAATGTCTATATTAACTCTAATACATATTGCGTAATGCATTGACCTTCTAGTTTATATTAACTCTAATACATATTGCATAATGCTTAGGCCTACTAGTCTATATTAACTCTAATACATATTGAGTAATGTCTATATTAACTCTAATACATATTGCGTAATGCATTGACCTTCTAGTTTATATTAACTCTAATACATATTGCATAATGCTTAGGCCTACTAGTCTATATTAACTCTAATACATATTGAGTAATGTCTATATTAACTCTAATACATATTGCGTAATGCATTGACCTTCTAGTTTATATTAACTCTAATACATATTGCATAATGCTTAGGCCTACTAGTTTATATTAACTCTAATCTATATTGCGTAATCCGTAGGCCTTCTAATCTATATTAACTCTAATACATATTGAGTAATTTGGATGCCTAAAAGTCTCTATTAACTCTAATACTTATTAGGTAATGCAAGGTCTACTAGTCTATATTAACTCTAATACATATTGCGTTATACGTAGGCTTACTAGTATATTGCATAAACCTATATGATGATAAAATTTAGACATATCCACTATCCAGGGATAAGACAATGGATGATAATTTATTCTTCCCCAGAGTTCTTATGTATAAAATCATGCCGTTGTTGGTAAATTTTTAGGGAAAATAAAGGATATAGATTATAAATGCTATTACCCACTCCCTCCCTGAAAAAAAGCGTGTGATAATATTTAGACATATCATGTCACTTATGTGAAAAGTAATGTTTAAAAGCGAAGTAAGGGTTTGTACGTCAATTTGTCACACTTTGCTTATATGAAGCAAAGCTACTGTGAAGTTGGTTCCAATATGAATGTCTGCGCGTCCATTTTAATACCTCAATAAGGACTCTACTGACCAAATTAATAATTAGATTTTTAAAAAAGTTTTTACAGGTTCGTAGTTCATTTTAATTTTAAGAATTCTTAAATCAGTTAATCTACAATAAAAGCACAAATTCAAGATGTAATTAATTATTTTAATAGCTTATAAGTTTCGCTTTTACATATGAGCTTATATTCTTGTATATCATAAGAATTACGTATATCTGGATTTCATTATAAATTAGATTAAAAGGCGTAATTTAGATTTACAATTTCTCAATTCGCATCTGAAAATTTTGTCAACCCCCTTTAATCACTACCGAGGGGGGTGTAGGGCCAGGGGGTGTATTACAGACAATAAGAGGGGTGTTTATTGTCATGGGGTGGTACAGCCCTTTACAAAATCAGCATGTTGATTGGTAATATTATGGGGGTCACCCAACTTGATTGTTTTAGGCCGGGGATGGTGTAGACCCCTGTAAAGGAAGGTGTAGAAGGATTACGGAGGTAGACACCTAGGGGGGTGTATCATCCTCCCCCTTAATTTTGTCAGGGGGTGGTGGATACACCTCCCTTCTGCACGCCTCTAGTGTATCTATCTATCTATCTATTTATACAGATTTCTCCCCATATGAATGAAAATGGTACAGATATCAGATCATGTAATATTCAGGAAGGGAAAGGACAATGAGCATTAAAAAATAATCTACACTTCTTTCTTCTCCTAGCTACAAAAATTAAAAATCTATGATACTGGAGGGGGGGGGGGGGAGGTTGATTAGTTAGTCCTTCTCTGCCCTATCCTTGTGAAAAATGCCTAAATTCAAGTACGAATAGCGCAGTGGATATTTTCTAAGAAATTTACAAGTAGCGCAACTAGTCTATAATTGAGGTATGCCCTTACGTCGCTCCATTAATATGATTCCCCCTCAGGTAAGTTAAGGCGTTTATCTAAAGTCGATTCCCCCCCGATTTAAATTTGAGTTTTTGAAATCATCTTTTATTGGGAGGGTAAAGATACCCTGTCTAAAAATACTTTGAAATCTTCCTTGGACCTATAAGAAGATTATTGTAAAGAAGAACCATATCAGTTCAGGGGTTAGCGAGATCCTCGCTACAGACAAAAAAGCTTACTAATATATATGATAGGATTTACATACAAAAATAAACCCTTAAAAGTAACATTGCCATTTTTTAATTGGTCAGTTTAAAAAAACGCTTTATAAATAATTTATAGACTGTTTTGAATCATTGAACAAAACTTAGTTTTAGAGTAGTTGCGCAATCAAACTTTTCCACGGTGAAATGTTTCTGAGGATATTAGTGTGGGGGGCGAACAAGATGGTATTGAGATATGGGCGGCGCGGCCTTGACACGTACACATAAACACATACTCACACACACATTCACACACACATGCACACACACCACACACATGTAAGACCATGGCTAAATTTTCGACGATAAAAATGCAAAAAAAGTTTAATAGTAAAAGTAAAACTATTTAAAAATGGGTAAGTTAGAATTTAAGCCTGATAGTATCATCCTACAGTGTTAAAACTGGAATTTATATTCTATTCTAATCTAAATTCCAATAAGACAGACGGACAAAGTTAGGTACAGAATAGATTCTCATTTAGGTAATATATTTAAGAAGCCTATCTCATATAGTAGCTGAGTAATTAATATTGTGGTCTAAAACAATATAAAGTCGCCCATTGAATTATGGAAAGACTAATGGACAAATTTAATTGTAGAGAAAACTCTCATTGGTCAGGGGATTCTTCACAATAAATTTTCACAAATCGAGAAGAAATAATTTAAAATAAATTGATTAAAAAGATAATTTGCTTAATAAATAAACATATATAAAGGGTGTGCAAAAAAAAATGCGGACATTTTTAAAATTGAAATTGCGCGGCTTGTGTTAATAGTAGAAAATTCTTATGCATATCGTTAGAACCGTTATGAACTCTAGTTTTTGGAAATATAAAAACGGATCCTGTGCTACGTATAGTTAGGGAGCTACGTGGTGAAATGTTCCTATTGCCTTAAAACTTGAATTGCGAGTAAACCAGAAAATTAAAAAAAATATTGAAAAAAAAAATAAACCCAGTTTTAAAGCTCCATTACCAAAAGCAGTAAATGGTGTCATGTACGCAGACTTGGTTAAAAAGAAGGCCAAACCTGCCGTTAAAAAGCTTTATCCAGATGGAGATGCCATCTGGCAAGACGATGGCGCTACAATACATCGAGGTAAAGTTGCATTGGATGCTGTAAAGTGTAGCTTCAAAACCAGGATCAATCCTGATATCCAAGCTCCAAAGATGGCAGATTTTTGGCCTATAGAAAATGTATGGGCCATTATTAAAGCCAGGATAGCATCTAAAAACACAAATACACTTAAGGATCCACGAAAGGAAATAATTTCCGCCCGGAAAGAAATTGATGCTGACAAAGATTTGTGCAAGAAGCTTATTCATTCTATACCAGCAAGAGCAAAGGCCATAATACAGAAAAATGGAGATCAAATCTTTAAAAATGATTATTAGTTATTCATTACTTCTTTGTTTGTTGTTAGTTTTTTAACTTCTTTGTTTGTTGTTAGTTTGTTAATAAATTAGTTAATTTTATAATTTTTCTTGAATTCATTGTTTGAAAATAAAAAATAAACTTGTTTTGCAATTTTTTTATTCAATCTTTTTATACTTTGATATTTGATAATTTACTCGCAAGTTAAGTTTTAAGGTAATAGGAACATTTCACCACGTAGCTCCCTAACTATACGTAGCACAGGATTCGTTCTTATATTTTCAAAAACTAGAGTTCATAACGGTTCTAACGATATACATAAGAATTTTCTACCATTAACACAAGCCGCGCAATTTCAATTTTAAAAATGTCCGCATTTTTTTTGCACACCCTTTAAGTATAACTTAAATCAATACATTCGAAGTACTAACTTTTTTTATTCGTGGAAATTAGTGGAATTTTTAACTGTCTGGCGGAAATATTGAGTTATAGAGTAGATACTTTCTTCACAGGGAAAGTCTATCTCATTTAGCAGCCAAGTAAATATAATTTCCCTATGTATGAAAATTTAACCTAATTTGATATTAAAAATTGCCTAATCTTAAAAGCTCCTATTGTAACTCTAGAAAGAGAAAGAATGGATCGAATGTAAAATTTCTTTTTGGTAGCGTAGCTAACCTTAAACTAAGTTACTACTACATGATAATATATAATACAGAGATGAATTCTTAAAAAAACTTTTTTACTCACTGCCTCACTCAAATCAGTGAGGCTCGCTAATTTTTTTTGGTGAAAATCCTCCAAATCGCATAAAAAACTACAAAAATTAAACAAAATCTTATGGTAATAACCCTTTTATGATTTTATTTAATTTTTATAGATTTTTTATGCGAATTTGGAGGATTTTTCACAAAATAATTTAGCTAGCCTCACTGATTTTAGTGAGGCAGTGAGCCAAAAAGTTTTTTAAGAATCCACCTCACTTTACGCAAAAATCCTAATGTTAAGACTTACACGGTTGCAAAAGAGATTCAAAATATGTAATACAAAATTTCTGAATACTAAAATTATACTGAATACTACCAGAACAAACCAATCAAAATCCAATAAAAGTGCTCGGTATTTTTGAGCCAAGGAATAAAATTTAGAGTACCAGTGTAAAATAAATTTTACTTTCCACTTTTTTACTTTTTTAAAAAGAAAAAGTAAAAAATATTTCAAAGGGGGTCATTTGAAGTGTGATGGTAATCTCCCCCAAAATAGTCATGAATCTTTGAAGAACCTATGGTAAGCAATACTGTAAACCGGAAAACCATATCGGTCTAGCAGTTAGTGAGATCCTTCAGTGCACACGGACTGACACAGATCCTGTTACTTTATATAAGGTGTTATTATGTGAAATTTACTGGCAACCTAAACATTATTAGATTGTCGTCTTTTTGCTTCCTTTGGACAAAATTGTGCTCTTCTAAAATGGAGTGAAGTGCATTACTACTAACATTAGATCATGATTATAAAGGTTCCTCTTTGGGTACAGTAATAGTTATTTCTCGTATCGTATTATAAACGGTTTTCCGCGGATATAGAATGTACAATTATAAGATTAAAACCAGTTTTTTTAGCCCCGAGGTGCCGAAGGCTCCGGCTAAAAAAACTGGTTTTAATCTTATGATTTACATTTCTATATTCGTAGAAAACTGGATATAATACGATGCTAGACATAGTTTTTTCGTATGGATGAGAACCGGTTCAGTATTTATACAGGGCAAGTTTTAGCCTCTTTTTCAGCTGGTATAGACCTGAGAAAAAAAAACAATTTTGCCTTTTTAAAACTATGTATGTGAATTCCCTGCCTCTTTGGGGAAAACCTATCCATTTTTTTTAGTTTGTAAAAGAAAATTGATATAAATGGATAAGGCTGCTGTTCTTAACACTATATGCTCAGGTCAAACACTATTACCATCTTAGACAAGGACGTCCAAGCTTTTTTTCTTGGGGGGAGGGGAGGGAGTATAGTAGACTGTCCCTTCAAAGCCCATTATCTGATCATTTATTTGCAAATTTGCACGGCTAGACCATATTGGGATTCAAATTCAGCTTCCATTCATTTCTGCATTGTGCTACATATTCGCATGCTGTATTACATTTGCAAAACCCTCTCAATAACGCAAATGATTGTCGCGTCATACTAGAGACGTCAAAAATGGTAACTTTAAAGTGTAAAGTAAAGTGCCTATAAAAATGACGTCATACAATACAAATGAACAAAGGTATGCAAGTATACATTTTAATTGGTCAATGTTAAAATGTAAACTGGCCTATCATTGGTCATTTGTATTGTAAGAAGTGATTTTTGTGGGCACTTTAAGCTGCCTTTGTACCTACTGCTGATATGTCTGGCACGTGACACTAATTATGGGAGTTGAAGGAATTCATTAGCCTTGCAACAGGCCAGGCTCAGTTGAGATTTCCACACAAAGGTCTTGCAAGTTATAAGGGGTGGTTGTCTGTTGGACGATACACAACCTAATATTCTTTAGTGAGAAAATTCTATTACGAGCATTCCTGGGTTTTCTAGAAACCGAAGGCTACACCCCCCAACCCCCCCCCGCCCCCCCCCCCCAAAAAAAAACGAGAAAAATCACATTGGCAAGTAAATAAAAAGTGTGTTTTAAGTGAAGCAAAGGGGGAAGATGCGGATCTGATGTCATACATGAGCGGTAATGAATGCACACCCCAAAAATTTATCCAGAAAATGGGCTCCTGGGATTGAGGGACAAAACAATGTTTTTTTTTGGTGGGTAGGAGGATATGTGAACAGCCATTTCCCCCCAACAATTCATTTATTCTAAAAGACTAAGCAGAATCTCACAATTTTGCGCAAGGGGGGGGGGTGTATTTATCCGGGATCTAAAGGGATAAGACAATGGCCTATAAATTGATGTACATCCCCAATGATAATACACAAAATTACCCCTTATGTAGATTAAAATTAGTGGTTGAAACGTTTGATAACTGAATGAAGCAACCAATCAATATTCACTAAAGTCCCCAAAGTTGTTAAGCCAACGAATAAGAAAATGACATTATAAAACTCTGGAGACTTGTGTAATAAACATCCTATTGTAACCGCTGTCTCTGGGTATTTATAATTGAGTGTCCTTTCCCTGTAGCTCTGGTTATATATCTGAGATAGATAGATAGACAGAAATGGTTTCTTTGACATTGAAATATTTTTATTCAAATCTGTTAGTGTCACATTTTGCAAAAAAGTGTCTCGTTTTTTTTGTACTAACTAGAAAAAAACCGAAAATAGAGGTAAATTCTTAAAAAAAAACTTTTGCCTCACTAAAATAAGTTTGCCTCACTAAAATTTTAGGGAGGCAAAATTATCCCCTCTAGATTTTTAGTGAGCCTCACTGATTTTAGTGAGGCAAACTGATTTTAGTGGGGCAAATTTTTTTTAAAGAATTCACCTTAGGTCCTTTTCCTTAAAGCACATAATCCCACCCACCCCCCTCCCATTATTTTTGAAATAAATGGAAAGTAGGGGGTGGGGGGGCTTTATGTCTAGTAGGATACTAACCATTCGATTTCATAACCCTGCAGGGCTACCCTTTACACAATATAACCTAATTAAACTTGCCTAAGGTAACGATTAACACCACAAGAACTACCTCCCCCTTATCTTCATTTTTTTTAAAATAAGGGAAATGGGGTTCTGTGCTTGAATAGGCACTTTGTGGAAAACTACAAAAAAATATTTTCTTTCTGTATGATTTAATTTATATATTTAATATATTGTTTATGTTTATTGACAGTTACATATCAATTAAAATGTCATTTAAGTAATTACAAATTTCTCTCCAAATGTCAATGAGCGAAGCATCTGTATAAATTTTTAGATTAATCAGTCTATCGAGTATATAATATGTTGAAAGTTTTTTTTTGTGGGGTAGGTTGACATCATTATATAGGATCTATAGTTTTACTCTAATGTAAGAATCTTTATTCCTCTATCTTCAAAAGCAGCAGAGAAAATCATATTTATTCTAAAGAATTATGGTCGTTATGGTCTTATGAGTTGGCGATAGGGTTGGGCCGGATATCCGGCCGAATACCGGGCTGTTTTTTTAATGCCAGAAATCCGGTTATCCGGCCGGATATCCGGTAATTTGCCGGATATCGAACGATGGCCAGATATCCGGCATGAACCGGATATCCAGCATTAGAAATAAGCCAAATATCCGGTATCCGGTTTCCGGCTAAAAAAGTATCCGGCACAACCCTAGTTGGCGAGTACATATAACAGCCGAAAAAATCACTTGGTGGTTTCACTCAAGGCATTGAAGGCTTAGTAGACATGATGAAAACGTGGCTTTATCGATCGAACAAATATTTTTTGGATCATGGAAAGAAAACGAAGTAGCGGGTCTCGTCGTATTTACACAGTTACTTTTGATAGGTTGTTTTAGGTTAGGTTAGGTAAATGTTAATGATTGCACCGCAGCTTTAAGAAATTGGCCATGCAGAGTTAAAGTCCCCTACAGGAGCTAGAAATAGGAGAAAAGCTACTTTGAGAATACTACGAAGCCCACTACTTCGTTTTTTTTTCTCCATGATCTGCTTTTTTTCTCAATGATTTTTGACTATTAGATACAAAATCATTCCTGCTGATTATTGCACAACTTTTCATATATTTTATTAAAAGTATAGTTATGACATTTTATTGATACGTTTCATACAAGAACGAATACATCTAAAACTGTAAGAAAAAGTACAAATCCTATCATACTACTTTCTTATACTAAAGTAACAGGATGTTTGTGTGTCTGTGTGTTTGTTTGTACCGAAGTATCTCGCTAACCGCTGAACCGATCGGGTTCTCCTTAACTGGGTAGCTTCTCATAGGTCCCGGGAAGGTTTTTAACTATTTTGGGGGAGGGTACCACCACCCTCCCAAGAGAAATCACAAAAAATCAAATTTTTTTTTTACGTTTCCTGATTTTAGAAAGAGAGAAATTGGGCTCTACCCTTCTGGGAATATACCTACTGGTCGTCTTGTGGTTTTAAGCTATTTTCTTGAGGGGTGGGACACCCCAACCCCCCCCCCCCCAAAAAAAAAAAAAAAAAATATCCCCACTTCCAAAATTTTAAATTTTTTTTTTAATTTTTGTAAACAAAAACCAGTAATTGGGGTGGGAAAACCCACTGCAACATGGGGCGAAGCCCCCATGAATCCCCCCCCCCCAAAAAAAAAATTTTAATATTTTTTTAAATTTTAATTTTTGTGTATGCGAACAACCTAGGTTTAATTTTTACGAATTGAAATTTTTGTGTATGCGGCAAACAACCTGGGTTTAATTTTTACGAATTAAAATTTTTATGCATAAAGCGCACAGCCTGGGTTTAATTTTACCACAGAGTAATTAAACAAAGAATAATTTTTTTGAATATTTCTTTTAAAAGGACTCTCCACAGAAAAATCAACTTTGGATTTTTGAAAATCTAACCTGAAATTATTATTCTCTGTTCAATTTTAGGCATTTTTTGTTTTTGTGGCATCGCGATCGAAGCCCTTTGAAATTTTTTACCTCCTTTAAGTGAATCCTCTCGCCATTTAATTTGTGCTGCTTTAGTGATTTTTAGCTTCTATTTTTGCCGCCGTTGCCGCATTCATCGCCCTTCTCCGCCGCTACTCCGCTGTACGTCGCTTTTTAATACATGCTCCCCTCTCCCTTGTTCAGAAATTAAATGGAGGCTGGGGGTGTTGTGTATAGCTACGTACGCAATGTATAGCGAAGTAGCGGCGGAGAAGGGCGGAGATTGCGGCAACTGCGGCAAAAGATGGTTATATTTGGCGGAGGCGAACACAAAATGGAGGCGGCAGGATTGTCCAGTCAAGGAAGAGAATAAATCGTAGAGCGGCCGGTTGCAATGGAGCAAATGTTCTTTAGCGGCAAACATATATTGAGTGGAGGAAAGTGAAGTATATATTGGTATAGCGGCAGTACAAATAGGCGGCGGACAAAATTTTCAAAGGGCTTCGATCGCGATGCCACAAAAACAAAAAATGCCTAAAATTGAACAGAGAATAATAATTTCAGGTTAGATTTTCAAAAATCCAAAGTTGATTTTTCTGTGGAGAGTCCTTTTAAGGAGGTTTGACTTCCCATAACTATATAGGGCGAAGCCCCTAGAGGCTAGGGGCGAAGCCGCTAGTAGTATATATAGTACTAGGGGTTTTTGTCTGAAACTTTAAAATATTAAAGAGTTTGCATTTATAAATTATAAAAAATTTAAAAGGAAGCACCAAAAAACCAATGATTAAAGATACACACTTATCCTAGTACTTTTCTAGTACAAAAAACTACGCAAATTTTGCGCATATCTTTTTTTGCGAATGCAAAAATGGAACTTTTACTTTCAAGTTAATGATGGCTTTTAAGTATTTTGTCGTTAAATATTTTTTATGTGTGTGTGTGTAAATTGTTATCTGACTCAACGTCATGCATTTAGTAACAGGAACAATTGTGTCTGAAAGAAGCGTAGTAAAATATAATTTCAAATTTATAGTAAAGGCATTAACATTTACAAATAAGGTCAATTTCTAACAGGTATATTTACTTATATTACTGAATCGACAGTGGAGCAGCTTATAGTGTCTTATAAAATGACGTCATACAACACAAATGACCACTGATAGGCCAGCATACATTTTATCATTGGTCAAATACAAAGTATATTGGCCTATCATTGGTAATTTGTATTGTATGACGTCACTTTAAAGATGCTTCAATGAACAGATTGATTGTGCATTTTGATATAGGAAATTTATGTTTCTATACCTTTAGAATCTGTCAACAAATAAGGAAGTTTCACATAGCTAGTCAAACTTGAATATATATTTGGACTTCTCTTTTAAACAATTGCCATAAATATGCTTCATTACATTACTAGCAGCTGCGCCCCTAGCATATGGAAGGGCCTAAAACCATACCTATACTTATTTACTAAAAATAAAATAGCCTAAAACCATCTCAGGTTCTATAAGAAGCTTTACTGAAAAGGAGAACCATATCGGTTCAGCGGTTAGCGATATCCTTTAGACAAAAAATTCTAACTACTTTATATATTAAGATTAGTGGCTTAGTCCGTAGGGTTTAAATATGGGATTCGCCACTACAGGTGGCGAGGGGTTCCCCCCTGAATTTTTTTATGTTTTAAAATAAAAGGTAATCTCAGAGAGGATATTTATTATTGGTTGGGTTGGGGTGGTGTCCCTTCCCTACAGAAAAATAAATAAAAAAACTTTTTATGACCAGTAGGTATATTTCCTGAAATCTTAAGCTTCATCCAGAAAAACGAAGAAAGTGCCTCAATGACGTCATAAAAATGATGGATGAGAAGAGGAGTAGAGGGAAAGAAAACCCTTAAAAAAAGAAATGGATAATCCCTCTTTTTTATGACGTAACATGCTGATTTTTTGAGGGACTTTCTTCGTCTTTTCATCCAGAAAGACAAGCAGATGTCGTTCTGTTTTGTTTTATAAATATTCAAATTATTATCAGCAAATCTTCTAAATAATTAGCGTATGTCTGTCTGTCTGACCAGCCATACTTATCCTTATCAGCTAACCACATACACATAAGCAATATAATTTGCAAAGTTATGGTTAAAAACTTAAGAGTGCAATGGGAGTATAGTTATTATTTGTAAAAGCGAAGCTTTTCTATTATTAGGATCGGTCCGTTCGTACGTCCGTCACAGACGGATAGCTTTTTTTTATTGAATTTAGGCATATTAGAATTGCCCTGTTGATTTTAAACTCTGCATGGTGATTCCTTTAATAATTAGGTACGATTTATAAATCGTAGCAACTCTATAATCATTACAAGAATGTCCGTACGTCCATTTTAAACATGTTGATTTTTTTTGATTTTTTTAACAACAAATTTTTATGGGATCTTATCATCCGATTGATATGATTGATATGTTAATACCTGGGACAACAAAGTATAATGTTATAAGCGAAGAAACTCTATAATCAAGTTCTAAAAATGTAAGTATGTCCTTTAACATTATCCTGTATCAAGCAGTTTTTCAACAAATTTACTTACAATTTTGCTTCGACTCTTATACATTTATATTCTGATTATTTAGTTCTGACGCTATATAAGTGTTAATGTCCGTTTGTCCTACCGTTTCAGTGTTTCGCTTTTATGGATGTTGTCATCCTTGTTACACCAAGTTTTTAAAACCTATTGAAAAATGAGGATTGGGGAAAAATTAATCTATTTTAAGTTTTTCATCCATGTAAATGAAGAAATATTGATATTAAGAGAAATTTAAATTTCTTCTTAAAAACCAAAAAGGGTTAGTTAGATTCACGCAAATACACGTACATACACTTTACACATACACACACACACACACATATGCAATAAGAGAGAAAATGGTTTCAATGGTTCCCCTCCCCTAACCACCCCTTACTCCACCTGAAGTGTCTGTCTGTCTGTCTGTCTACCTCCCTTCCCTTCTGCAGCTCTATAGGTGGAGTAGTGGTGAGCAGGACACTTATACCAGGGAGGAAGAGGCCAATGACAAAAAAATAATCCCGGCCCTCTTTATCCCCATTCCTGTTATTTGAGCCCTACCAAAAGTAGACATATTGATAATGGGGGAACGATTTTATAAATGCACATTGCCTAGTCCCTCAATCTCTGAGTTTAACCACTTGGGGACTCGACGTACGAGGGATGGGGGAAGGGGTGATTGAAGAAAGTTAGACAATCAAACTGCAAAATGGTTAAATGGTAATTATGTTTTCGATGCAAATTTTCTTAAAAATGAAATTTTCAAAATCTAAATCAATCCTTTTTAAAATGAAAGCTTTTCTATAATTATATTCGGTCCGACCGTTCATACTGCCAGGAACTAGTTTTATATATAGTAGCAGTTCTTCTAATATAATTGGCTGTGTGACCAATTCTTTGAATATTTCTTTAAATGTTGAATTGTTACAAATTTCTCAATGTCCTTCAAAAAGCAATTATAGTAATTTTTGAAAAAGAAATAGACGAGAATAAAAAGATGCTTTATGTTGATTATAAGTTTGATGTATATATTTGATAAATTCGCTTTTAAAATGTATCAACGATGCTATCAATGATCAATTTAACAAGTAGAATTGTGACACATTGCTTCTAGATTTTAATAATTTGCTTTTTTGTTTGAGCACTTGGCTGGGGGGAAGGTACAGCGAGGATGGGGGGAGGAGAGTTGAGGGTTGAAACTTAAGTATACTAATAGAACTTCAACTCAGTTCATATCTTTAACTCCTGTAAGTTAGTTTACACGGATGCACTAGAGAAATTTAGTGACGAATTTTCTGACATCAAGTGAGTGAGTGCAGTTTCACATGTATGGAGCACCCCAGGGTAACACACTTGGGGAGGTGAAATTTTAATATTACATTACAACTATACAGTGAATAGAGCCAAAAAATAATACTAACCAAGAGAAAAAGTTAACATAAAAGTGAAAATATGAGAAAAGGTGAGCATTATCCATTTTCTCCATATGGTACAATTTCTAGGGATACGACATTAGACGATAAATTATTATTTCCTTACTTCTATTTTATTAAATCATAATTTTGGTTGCTATGTTGGCTAGAAGAAATTATTGTAATTATTTTAAAATATTTTTTTTAAATGTTAAGGAAAAATGATTAAATAGAATGTGTGTTTTTCTTCTAATTAGTTTCAAAGAGTTTCAAAAATATTTTAATGTTAATGTTTATTTCGAAGAAGCCTGTTTAAATGTTTTTTTCTTTTTCAATTTTCTTTTAAAATATCTTAATGCAATTTCAATAACATATTTTTATCCTCATTACTGATTATATGGTTTCTTTTTCGGTAATCAACAATATAGAAGAAAAATTATGCCTAATCGATAGTGAAAAATTTGTTTTAGAGAAAATAGAGCAAGAATGTATTACACAGTAAATTTACAGAATAACTATAAAACTAAAAATTTAAGTAAAGGTTTTTTGAGAGACAAATTAATTTGGAATTTATATCTTGAAATTATCAATCCATCTTTAGACAACGACATAACTGAGTCATTCTAACGTAACTAATACATATATAAGATATAGAGAAGCTACGCTTTTAGAAAAATTTATTAGAAGAAAAATAGGTTATTCATGGGTTTCCTTCCAAAAAAAAATTTGACAAATATCCTTATATGCTAATTTGATTTCAATTATATTTTTTATGTGGCTGGTGTTTGAGGAAAATTTATTTCTATAAAATATTAGTTGAACAAGAACAGTTATGGTACTAGTAGAGACAAATTAACTATATTTTTGCTGTATAATTAAATTTGTATAGAGTAATACGGACATACTCTGAAATTAAAGAATCCTGCAAGAAAGACAGCCACAAGTAGACCCAGGGCCAATACCCCAAAAATGAAGCCTTCAGGAATAAAATGTTATAGGCGGTGTATTTTTTGCAGGCTTCCTTTAATCACAATCTACATAGCACTGCCCGAGATTACTTTCTATCTTAACTAGTGGATTCGTCCATAGCCTCTAGGGGCTTTGTAAAAAATAACACTAAAATATATTTTTTTCATTCAAGGATCTTCCCTGGCTTAAAGAAGGAAAAATCACATAGTCATAGTTTGTTGCAGGGGGGGGGGGGTATTTAAATTAAGATAAAAAATACTGTATACAGGACCCAACTAGCACTCAACCATCATAGAAATTTGCGAGATCTTAAGCCAGAATAGACAAATAGATATACATAGAAACATCCTATATTTTTTATAAATGTCCCGATTTCTTTGAGACGGATTCGTGCTTATTGGGCTGATATCTAGGTTTTTTATCCTGAACCAATGACAGGTTTTGGGCTATATTATGTGCGTTTTATTAATGCATCAGCAACTATATTACTTTAAAGAAAGACATAGATGTAGACTCGTAGAGAACAGTAACTTTAAAACATTAATAATGATTTTGAACATGACTTCTTATATATAATTTAGTAAAGATAAAATATTTGTTGGCTTTCAAATCTTCCTAAAAACTTCCAAAGCCAGAAATTAGAGAATTTTTACTCTGGGAAATCAAAAGTTCCTAATTAGACTTGATTGATTGATTGATTAGCCATAGTTTCTTAGGGTTTGGGCCTAAGTAGTCATGGAGTAGGCCGAGACACTTTTGTCTAGCCACTAGGGCTATCAAGCTCCACGTTCAAGCACAGTATGACTTGACCCGCTGTCTCATGAGAGCTACTCATTATTACCTCACCCTCGCCGAGTATGGCAGGTGTCCCAATTTAAGTCACCGTAATGAATGACGCTCTACTCAGAGAAGCTTGGGGTAAGGGTAGTACTGATATTATGTACTTGACTATTGAGTATCCAAACTTACCCAATAATCCCCTTCTAACACAACCAGGGGAAGTTGCGTGATTATTATTCCTAATTAGACTTAAAAAACTTAATTAAAATAGATTTAATATTTTTTTAGTTATTTGTATAGTTGCTACGCTGATATATATTTGCAAAAATCGTGTGTAACTTTGCAAAGTCTTGAGAAATTTAAATTTAAGCATGCCTCACGAAGCAGTGGCGTGCAGGATAGGTGGTGTCAAGTCAATCCCCCCCCCCCCTCTTCAAGACAATAAGTTAGGAAGGCTTTTCCCTCCCTTTTTCATCTGGAAAATTCCTTTGCACGTGCCTTTTTAGAATTATGTTGACTAAAAACGAAAATAAAAATTAGTCTCAAATTAAAAGATCTAAAAATAAAATTAAAACGCACAAACGGCAGAATGAAGAAAAGCTTTGCTTTAGTAAATTAAAATTAAGTGCTTAAAATTTCTATAATGCCTCATGACAAAATTTTAATATTAAGAACTATTTTCTTACAGACATACAGGCTACGGCTACAGCTTAGATTAATCTAGCCAAGCGGCTAAAGCTTACTCGACACCAAGATTGGTTAAAAATTTGTGAGCCATAGCTTTTCTTTATAATGCTTTTTGGAAGCTTTCGTTTAAAGCAGCTTCATATTTTGTAGCTGCGGCGGCCGTGCATTGGCTTTAAATTTAACTTTGGTATGTTTAAGAAACTAAAACCATTTTGCTTCCTTTTAGTTTAAATGTTGATCTAGTTAGCTAGATATGACACGGTACATTCACTTTTATCGACAATGGACCAATCTACCTGTCCCCTCTTTTCCTAATTATTTTTAAAACTTATTTTGTCTCATGCGAATGCGTAGCGCTAAGAGGCTCTGACTCTGAATTGATTACCAATTTCAAAAGATTTTCAAAACAAATAAATGTTTTTAAAAATAGTTGATTGATTGATTGATTGATTAGCCATAGTTTCTTAGGGTTTGGACCTAAGTAGTCATGGAGTAGGCTGAGACACTTTTGTATAGCCACTAGGGCTATCAAGCTTCACGTTCAAGCACATTATGACTTGACCCGCTATCTCATGAGAGCTACTCATTATTACCTCACCCTCGCCGAGTATGGCAAGTGTCCCAAATTAAGTCACCTTAATGAATGACGCTCTCCGCAGAGGAGCTTGGGATAAGGGTAGTACTGATATTATGTACGTGACTATTGAGTATCCAAACTTACTCAATAATCCCCTTCTTACACAACCAGGGGAAGTTGCGTGAATGTATTCAACTGAGAAATTCGAGTTGCCACATGGGGACTAGAACTCGAACTCTCATCACCGTAACTCAGTACGTTACCACTGAGCTACGACGCCCCTTTAAAAATAGTAAAGATTATTGGTTATTGTTAATGCAGGATTTGAAGTAATTAGGATGATTCTAACATACACACATAAACAATTAAAGCACAATCAGCCACGGATTGACGTAAGGTCGACCAAATTACAGAACACCGAAGGGGTGGGGAGGGGGGGGGGGGCGGAGTTCGTTGTCGATTAAAAGGGATTTTATCGATGACACAGCGGAAGTGAAAGACCGTTAAAAAGTTTCTTTTCACACTACGCTGACTTTACTCTCATGGTTCCTGTATCTTAATACAGGGTGCTAATATTAAAATTTATTTTCACACTATGCTACTTTAATACAGAGTGCTAATATTATATATTTTCACACTCCGCTAAAACAGGGTGCTAATATCAACTTACACGGTTATATTGTTGAAAAGTGAATTTAATTTCTCTACTTCTTACAAACTGTAAGTATGCGCTAGAATGTCAGATGCATGTAAGTGTATTATTGAGTTTAATTTGAATACCTTAGCCGTAAACACAAATAATAGCTTTATTAGTTCTTTTTAAAACACAAGTTAACTTTTATAAATTTTTATATAAATATATAAAATATGATTTATTTTATGAATGTTACAAAGATTACATGTAACTGATCTAAATATTTCCCAACATTTTATCCGTGTATTGTTCCATTAGTTCTTTTTATTTGTTTCTTATAAAGTGACATTTATTTAGACACCCTGTAAAGTTTCCGACAGTTAGACATGAAATGGCCCACGGAAATTGGGACAAAACCATTTTTGGTCATTGCCTTCTATTTTTTCTTCATTTTCTTCCTTGAACCCTTTTTGGAATTTTGGGAGATTTTTATCTTTTTTTTTAAAGTTAAAACCCTTGAAATTAAGAGAATTTAATATTATTCTTTTATTTGAGTAGAACATCATTTGATTAGCAAAATTCTGCCTTTTTTAGGTAGTAAATTTTTGAGGAACATTAGGGTGTTGATATCATTTTAATCTAGCAGCTAAAGACCGTGTCCTAACTTTTGTGATTTAAAAAAATAGCTAGTTGGTGTTTTTGGTAAGTAGGAGATATAAAATGAGCCATATAATTTAGATATGCAATCATTTTTTTTAGACCTCTTATTTCTGATGTAATTTAAATTTAAAAACGTAACAAAAAAAAGAAGAAAATTGTTATTATGAACAAAAATAGTAAGATCTTTAATTTGACATCTTACTTTTTGAATTCTCTTGAGTAATTATAGAAAAAATCTATTTTGTTGAAGCCCGTAGAATCAAAACTTTGAACTTAGGAAGCTCGTTCAAATAAAATCACAAAAGTTAGGACACGTTCTTTGAGTTTAAAGTATAAACTGGTAAAAAAATTAATCGTATGTTATTATGAATTTAAAAGCTGTGTAAAAAATTATGTTAATACTACTTCGCTACATCTAGAGTTAATTGTTCTTGTTGAAGTATGAATACTTCAAAACAAACATGAAAAAATACTAAAAATAAAAGAAACAAGGATGATAATATGGATTTGTAGCAAAGCACAATAAATCAATTTAATATTTGAATGTTAATGAAATGAGACTGACAGACAAAGTAAGATGTAGATCATATGCTCAGTGGTCAAGAGAATCGTTGAAAAGATATTTGAAAATCATATCTCAAATGACAGCAATAAAAGATTGTAATAAAAAAGTGTTGTTATAAAGAAGAATGTTCAGTTAAATTCAGCAATTTAAATCGAATAACTGCAAAAAAAAGACTGAATGACGGACAAATAGAAAAAAAAACGGACAGGTATTGTGCATTATAGAGTAGCATCGCTACTCTATAACTAAATTTAATTGCATGATGTATTTTATTAAGACTATTTCATGAAAACATTATAGAAAAGGAAAACATGAAAATAAACAAAAATACCAAATATTGTTCTAATAATAGAGAGATGATACTGATTCTACTAGTTTCTCATTCTACTTTTTGATTTTTTAAAATTTCATTTGATAAATCTATTTTTTTAATTACCTCTTTCTCTTTATTTGACTTAAAAATATACTTACCTCAAAAATTAAAAAAATGTGTTCCTTTATTTGTTGGCTCAAAATAAAAGTACATACTAGCGGCGTTGCTACTAAAGACCTACTCTACAAAAGACGCAACACTACAAAAGACCTATCTACAAAAGACCAACTCTACAAAAGACCTACCCCTACAAAAGACCAACTCTAAAAAAGACCAATATTTAAAAAATCGTAATGCTAGAAGGTGTAAGGCTGCAAATGGTCTATCGTTATATCTGTATTTATCAAATTAATAAAATGAATGATATAAATAGATTATAAACGACAGAATTACGAGAATAAACAAAAAATAATTTTTTTGTATCAATTTAATGAAATAATGGCATGAAAATCTTCTAATTATCAAAGAAAAAATCTTAAATCTTCCAATTTTAATGATAAAAAATCATTTATATAACAATATAATTGTATCAATTGATATTTTGTATGGGTATACCTTTTATAAGTGTAGATCTTTGGTAGGTGTAGGTCTTTTGTAGGTGTAGGTCTTATGTAGGGGTAGTTTTTTTGTAGGGGTAGGTTTTTTGTAGGGGTAGGTTTTTTGTAGGGGTAGGTCTTTTGTAGAGTTGGTCTTTTGTAGGGGTTGGTCTTTTGTAGAGTTGGTCTTTAGTAGGGGTTGGTCTTGTGTAGAGTAGGCCTTTAGAAGCAGCGCCCATACTAGCGACTATTTTGATCTACTGATTGCTGATTTTGTTTTTCTAATCATGACTCGGATGTAAAGGTGGTAAAAAGACTCGTAAAAATTTTCATATCCCTCTTATTTCAAACTTAGTTTCAATCACCCATCTATATTTTGTATCTTATTTATGTAAAAAAGGGCGGTGTACTGATAAAAAAAGGATCACTATCTATAGCTTAAGATTTTACTTTGATGAAATCCAGGGAATTAGGGATAGGACAAAGTAAAACAAATTATCATTCTCACCTTTTTTTCTTTTTGTGTGAAATGCATCGTTTGACAGAAATGAAGTATTATGGGGAGAATAAAGGGTTGTAGATTAATAAAAGCATCAATATCACCTCCATCCATGTTGAAAGCGAGCTAGCTGCCTATTCCTATGTTTTTACGTTACTTACCAAAGCAAGTTTTAGCAAACTAATCAAAGAGAATCTGTTGTATATTAAAAAGGTGAGTAGGGGTGTAGAAAAATAGCATTAAACCACCCTAAGACATAAATTGTAAGACTTTTATGATAAGAACTTGTAAACTTTTGGGAAGCTTAGATTATCTTAATTAGAGAACTTAAACGTTTCAGTTGTTAATGAGATCTTAAAACCTTACTACTTTATACAATAGGATTTAATTAAAAATAATTAAAACTTACTTGTTTGTTAATGGATTTCAAAAATATGTAGTCATTTCTAAATTAAACAATCATGAAACATTTATTAGCTTTAATTATATTATTCTTTTACTGTGTTTTTACCTAAATTGTTGTCAGTTTGTTATTGCTGCGCTACTTATGAACCTAATTTTCCTTGTTACAGTGTATGCACATCAGCCCAGGTTGCATGTCATTGAGAACATTGAAGAAATCTAAGTGTTTTAGTGATACGACAATGGAGAAAATATCAATCATTCCTTCAGCATATTGGAAATGGAATGTGATGTAAATTTGTGGCAAGGTCTTTTTAATCTTCCTGTGACTTCTTTATCTTTTTAAATATCTTTATTGGACGCACACAAAATTACTCAAGAAACAAATATATAATTGTAATGTTTATCTTAGGTTAGGTTAGACAAGATTACGGGTAGCCCTGTAGGGTTAGTGCCCTGCAGGGAAAGTAAGGGCGTAAGGGGACGGGGCCTGGTTGATTGATTGATTGATTGATTAGCCATAGTTTCTTAGGATTTGGGCCTAAGTAGTCATGGAGTAGCCTGGTGGGTATGAATGGTCAGTTTAAAAACAAAACCTTGAAGAAAAATAAGCAAAATAGTTCAAGTTGCATTCAACTCAAAACCAACGCCCTTCTCAATTTGGTTCAGCGAAATGGAGAAATATTTAAATTAAAATCATTTTATGCACAAACTAAAATATCTAGTTTTAAAATGCCACCAAAAAACCTCTATAAAAAATAAAACATGAATATCAAAAAGTTTTTAAATATTATTTTTTATCAGATAATATATCCTTGTACCTAATTTATTTGAACAATTTTGTCAGAGATTTTAGTATTTTTTGTCAAATAAATCTTAAATAACTAACCAAATTAATGAGCAAAAAGAATTTGTTACTTAGCAAGCTTAAGAGTCTAAATGAACGTATAGATAAGCCAATGGCCTTAAAAAGCTATGAAGACGTCTGATCGCTAAGGTTAATTATTTTCATTACTCTGGTTAGTTGAATCTACATTTTCGGACAGACACTAGTTTGCAATTGCATTTCTTTTCACATATTTTAGTTCACAAATTTTTTTTAGAGTAACCACGCTCCAAAAAATGTATTGAATAAGTAGAAAGAGAAACAAATGCCCTTAGGAATAGCTATCATTCTAAGTTCCTATGACGGACATACGGACCGTATCTATTTGTAGAGTAGCTACGCCACTAAAAATGCATTGAATAGATAAGGTTTACAAATACCTCTAGATTTCTATCTTGTTAGGTGTGCATTTAATTCCGCATATTATTACATCGCTATTACTAAAAGACAATATGCACATTAGATAATATAGGGGTGTTTATTTATCATGCGAAGCAAATTAGAAAGAGGTAATTTGTATATTATAATAAGAGAAGGTTTTGATGATTTGATAAAGTGATACATATGCGTAAGTGAGGGCACACCCGCGTCATGAGCAGATTAGAAATTATTCTATGTAAAAACAAAACAGTAGAAAAAATTATTTTGTTAATTATAATTGTAGTATGCTCTATATCAGAAATAAAGTATAACCAACAAGCAAAATAATATTTGGGAGGCAAATGGAGAGGTCGTCAATTTTACGATTTGTTGCCCCCCAACGACAGCTGAAAACACGTATAGGTTTCGTGAATTTCCGAATTAATTTCGTTATTGGTATAAGCTGGCTCTGAATCTAAAAGATTGTAAAGCAATTAATTTGCCAAAGTATTGTTTAATAATTTTAACTGACTGAAAAGTTTAGGACAAAAATCTTTAAGTTTAATGTTATTTGATGAGCTAGCCGATGCGCCCCTAGCATCTTGGGGTCTATATTCGAAGAGATATGGAAAGGCAGAAAAATATTCTTACCCAGAATTATTTATGAGAATAAAATAGCCTAAAACCATCTCATTACCTATAAGAAACTTCATTGTAAAGGAGAACCATATCTTATTTTGCGGTTAGTGAGATCCTTTGCTACAGACAAAAAAACTTAGTGCTTTATATAATAGGATAAAAAGGCCATGATCGTCTCTCAGACAGACAAACACCGTACCTGTAGAAAATGATTGCTTACAGTTTTGTAAAAACTTTTCTTTAGATTTGTATGATAGACATTTTTGTGTAGAAAAAAGTCTTCAGTAGCGAAGCTACTTTATTATTAGGATATGTCCGTACATCAATACGTCACTCAATCATAGTTAAGTAACGCAAATGATTATATCTTTCTTGTTTATTGATTGAGTTTTAAAACTCAAAACATAAATTGGTTTAATTGATGTATTTAGCAACTAGGGAAAAATAATTAGAATTCAAATAATCTTTCAGTCCTTATACTTAAAGGAAAACAAAACAACTAATAAAAATTGATTATTTTATTATCTTATTCCTGCATATTCATTGATATACATAGTATTAATGTAAAACACTAGGGGGAGAAAGGGTTAAATAACTGTATTACCCTATCGCAATGACATTGTGCCGACTCTCAATCGGGTCTTTGAAAATCAACCAATGGTAACGGGAATATTAACACAGCCAAGTAGCAGAAAACAATTTGGTAGGAGACGAAAAAGGTCATTGAAAAAGGTTGGGTGGTAGTTATCTATATATACACCTATACTATAGATCTGTTGATTTATTCCTATTTCTAGGTGTAATAGCTACGATCTTTATGGATATAACTATACTTGGCTATTTATATAATTAAAGTCGGCATAGTCGGCACAATTTTGATTAAAATCTTATCTAGGTGACTTTGTAAACATAAAATTTCATATGGCTTTAGACGTAAATTCTTAAAATCATTCATCAAACAACCTATTCATTTTTTTAAAAATATGGCCAATTTCTCGTAACGGATCGTAGACTATGACCCGCCCCCAGTTATGTGATACTTGTCCCTCTACCTTCTTCAACTTAACCTAACCTAAGCAAAAATCCATTTTTAAAAAATTAAATCAAACGATTATGGTCCTTTTCAATGTAGAGACATTACTAAAAAAAGTATTTAAAGTTGTTTAATGTTAGAAAATTTTAAATAGCAAAGCTACTCCAAAAAAAAGTCTGTCGGTTGGAATGTTTATGCCCAAAGATATTTAAGACTGATGAACGAACAATCCTATTTATAGAGTAGCTGAACTACTTAAAACAAGTGTATTTTTTCATTTATTTTGCTCTATGCATGTCTTCTCCCTAAAATTGGCAGATAATTTTGATATGCATCAAGCAGCTAATCTGTGTTGACAATTTATACTGCTGTGGTTAACCAAAATTATGCAAATCTTAAAAATAACAAGGATGGCAACATCCATAAAAGCGTATATCAGGATTTTTAATTAGATGTACGGACTTTCTGGAAACGTATTTAAAGGTTATAATATTCTTCATGCACATGCCCAGTTTGAAATCGAAAGGACAATTTTAAAATACCCCCCCATTAAAGATTTTGCTATCCATTAGAACGAAAGTACGGACATACGGACCGATCCTAATTATAGAAAATTTCGCGTTTTAAAATAGTAAGCAATGTTTTTCTCCGAAATGACTATTTCTTTACATAAATCAGAAATATCATTCGTTATTGCTGCGCTACATATAAACACAAATTTCCTTGTAAACAAATCAATAACCTGCTCGAAATAAAGATTTTTCTCGTATTCATTCGAATCCGGTGGATAGGAACCGGTTCTCATCCATACGAAAAATCTATGTCTAGCATCGTATTATATCCAGCTTTCTACGAATATAAAAACGTACAATCATAAGAATAAAACCAGTTTTTTTAGCTGGTGCCTTCGGCACCTCGGGGCTAAAAAAAACAGTTTTAATCTCATAATTGTACATTCTATATCTGCGGAAAGCGGTTTATAATAAGATGCGAGAAATAACTATTTTTGGATTTCTTTTTTTTATATTCATTACAACGACATAAATCTAATATAAATGCATTTTTAATCTGCTAACGACCATTTCTTATCTCGCATAAGATAAAAATAACATGAAACAAAATAATTTGAAAACAATTTTCTTTTCTTTAGTAGATATAAATTGATAAGAAACGTTGTTTAAATGATAAAACTGAAATTTTAAAAGTAATGATCATTTTGATAGTTTATAATACAAAGTAGAATAATGTCTGTCTGTCCGTCCGTCTGTCCCTTAAGATCGCGGTAACCACTGAATGGATTCTACTCTTCAGGGAATATATCTATTGCTCCTGTGGTGGTTTTAGGCTTTTTTCTTGGGGGCCGGGACACCAACTACCCTTCCCCCCCCCCCCACAAAAAACTAGTATTTCATAAACTAATGGATTCACCTCTAGCAAATACATGAGAAAGGGGAAGAAACAGAGCATATAACCACCCCAAGACCTTAAAACCTTAAAATAAAATAGATAACTCCCAAGGGCATCCAAGTTTTTTGTTTACGGGGGGTAAAATTTTATAAAGCGGTTGAGGGAGGGGGGTAATTTGTATTTGGGGGGGGGGGGGGTTAAATGGCCTACGGCCCCACCAAAATTTTTTTTTTTTTTTTTGGGGGGTGATAATCACCATTTTACCCCCCCCCCTCCACCCTTGGACGTCCTTGATAACTCCATTGGTTCAGTGATCGAGATCTCAAAGGTCCGAAAAGTAATCCTTACTTTTATATAAAAAAAGTATTTTTTAAAAAGTTTGCATAAAATCAAGCCAATAAAATACCCTTAGATAATTTGGTAGGCATCGAAACTTAAAGGTACTACTTTTTCTGTAGGAAAATACTTTCAAAAAATTATTATAATTATAAATATCTCATTAACTACTAGGGAACATATTTTTCTCTTACATTGACGTATCACTTTATCACAAATTTAATTTATCACATTTAATAGAATAAAAAAAAAGTAAAGGACACACTCTAATAATTATAAAACAGGAACTGAAGAAAAATCATTCAAACAGAAATTTGATATCACCAAACAAAATTCCACCACCAAGAATTGAGGGGATTATCAATCAACAACCCTTTTACTCCCTTAAATATATACAGGCTATCAAATGCGATTTTTCAAACATTATTATAAGGGAATTTTGAGTTACTGTTTGTAGTTCTCATAGGAGTACACAAAATATTTTTTGTTAATTAAAATGAAGTTAAGATATGACAAACTTAAATGAAATTATTGAATGATATCCTTTTATATAAAGTAGTAAGTTTTTTTTGTCTGCAGCGAAGGATCTCACTAACCACTGAACCGATATGGTTATCCTTTACAGGGAAGCTTCTTATAGGTCACGGGATGGTTTTAGGCTATTTATTTTTATAAGAAAATATCTTGGAATGGATTTAGGTTATTTTTCTGCCCTTCCTTCGCGGATTATTGTCTCTGGAATCATCATTTCAAAAATTTAAATTCCAGGATGTTTTCTTTGCTAAGGATTTTTTCCTTGGGGGTTTAGATTTTGCGCTCTGTTTGTCCAAATAGCATTAAACCTTAAAATAAATACATACATACAGATAGATAGACATCCTGTTACTTTAAAGTATAGGATTTTTTCTTAGACACGACATTATTGCAACCATTTACGATATCCTAGCGGACATACATATATGTATACAATAGAAAGATAGACATCCTGTTACTTAATGTTTTTTTCTGTAGTTCCAACATTACTCACATACCTGTAGAAAATTTAATTTTATGCAAAAAAAAAGTTAATATCAAAAGGTTTACTATAACAAGGACAATTATATTCAAAAGTAGAGCAGCAGATTACAGAATGTTTGTATGCCTGTGGGTTATTGCTAACTGCTGAACTGATATGGTTCTCCTTTACAGTGAAGCTTCTATAATGTGACTATTTTATGGAAGGGTACCTCTATCCTCCCAAAAAAATTACATCTAGAAAAAAATAACTTCCCAATTTTTTTAAGTAGAAAAAAATAAGATTTAAAGTGGAGGGTCGACTCCCTCCCCCTCCTCCAATACTTCAAGTGATCCTAGAGTCCATGGGACTAGTTTAATAAAAATAGAACAGTAAACTCTAATACGTAAATCAAATAATGACAAATTAAGTAAAAATAATATTAAAACATAATATAGATATTTATTGAGTAGTTAAGCATTTAATCATAGATTTTTTAACAGTTAATCTTTTAATATAAGTTTATTATACAAACTTATTGGGCATGTTTTTAGCTTATTATGTGTTTCTTTCTGAAGATAAAAGGATAGGTCAGTGAAATATTTTTCGCAAAAATATTAATCAAAGTTTAAAGAATAGTTTGAAAACAGAAGTACAGTTATTCCTTAAAATACCAAGTTATTTTTATCTTTAAAATCGGATAATAAACAAATATCTTATTCAACTGACAAACGGACCGAAACAAGCTTTAGAGTAGCTGCGTTACATAAAATTCTGTAATATATGGAAGTTAAGATATGACAAACTTAAATGAAATTATTGAATGATATCCTTTTATATAAAGTAGTAAGTTTTTTTTGTCTGCAGCGAAGGATCTCACTAACCACTGAACCGATATGGTTATCCTTTACAGGGAAGCTTCTTATAGGTCACGGGATGGTTTTAGGCTATTTATTTTTATAAGAAAATATCTTGGAATGGATTTAGGTTATTTTTCTGCCCTTCCTTCGCGGATTATTGTCTCTGGAATCATCATTTCAAAAATTTAAATTCCAGGATGTTTTCTTTGCTAAGGATTTTTTCCTTGGGGGTTTAGATTTTGCGCTCTGTTTGTCCAAATAGCATTAAACCTTAAAATAAATACATACATACAGATAGATAGACATCCTGTTACTTTAAAGTATAGGATTTTTTCTTAGACACGACATTATTGCAACCATTTACGATATCCTAGCGGACATACATATATGTATACAATAGAAAGATAGACATCCTGTTACTTAATGTTTTTTTCTGTAGTTCCAACATTACTCACATACCTGTAGAAAATTTAATTTTATGCAAAAAAAAAGTTAATATCAAAAGGTTTACTATAACAAGGACAATTATATTCAAAAGTAGAGCAGCAGATTACAGAATGTTTGTATGCCTGTGGGTTATTGCTAACTGCTGAACTGATATGGTTCTCCTTTACAGTGAAGCTTCTATAATGTGACTATTTTATGGAAGGGTACCTCTATCCTCCCAAAAAAATTACATCTAGAAAAAAATAACTTCCCAATTTTTTTAAGTAGAAAAAAATAAGATTTAAAGTGGAGGGTCGACTCCCTCCCCCTCCTCCAATACTTCAAGTGATCCTAGAGTCCATGGGACTAGTTTAATAAAAATAGAACAGTAAACTCTAATACGTAAATCAAATAATGACAAATTAAGTAAAAATAATATTAAAACATAATATAGATATTTATTGAGTAGTTAAGCATTTAATCATAGATTTTTTAACAGTTAATCTTTTAATATAAGTTTATTATACAAACTTATTGGGCATGTTTTTAGCTTATTATGTGTTTCTTTCTGAAGATAAAAGGATAGGTCAGTGAAATATTTTTCGCAAAAATATTAATCAAAGTTTAAAGAATAGTTTGAAAACAGAAGTACAGTTATTCCTTAAAATACCAAGTTATTTTTATCTTTAAAATCGGATAATAAACAAATATCTTATTCAACTGACAAACGGACCGAAACAAGCTTTAGAGTAGCTGCGTTACATAAAATTCTGTAATATATGGAATTGACATTTTTTATGTTCTAAAAAAATTAAATTTGACCTTGTTAAAGTCTTAAAAATTTGTAAAATTTTCTGGATAAATCTGGTGTTTAAGACCATTAAGCTAGAACTCTGAAATTAAGTTAATTGCTTATTGTCATTTCCTTATATCCCTGGCAAAAAAGTACTTGAATTAAGGAAAGATAAAGTAATACTTCATTTACATAACCCTGTATCCCTGGGTAATTTTTAAGGCTCTATTGTATTAGGGATACAGATATTGGACTATCAATATATGTATAAGTATAGACGTATAAGCCAGACAACTACCTGGTTCAAGTGGCGGGGACTTTTTTCGTCTGCTAGAATTTTTTTCTTCTGCTCTTTGGTAGCGTTTTGGCTGTAATATTCAAAGACTGAATTGACAGGGCATTATCCGCTAAAATTTGATCATTAATCACAATGTTTTTAAAATTATTATTGAATATATGATGAATGGATGGGTAATAAATAATAAACCATCATGTTTTAAAAGTGTAATTGTATTATATATGATATTATTTATGCCCTGATGGCGGAAAATTGTCCAAGATCAGTGGAATGTAAGGATCTGTGGTTAATAATAAATTTGATTTGATTTGAAAATTGAAAGTCGGCACAGGGTCCACACCCTGTCCCCGTGGATAGAGAGTGTAACTTTACATAGCTCGTGCTGCCTTTATTCTTTTACTTAAATGGACAATCGATGGTTTATTAATCTTCCAGCACATTGTTTTTTGTAAAATTTTACCAAAGAAAACCTTGAAATTATTTTAATAGGTTTAGGGCACCATACGCTTGGGATCCTCGCATGGGTTAGGCTTAAGAAAAAAAAAACAAATTCTTATTTTTAATTATTACAAAAAGGAAGGGGGGGGGGGCGGGGATTTGAAAGGCACTTTGAGGTAAAGTACCTAAAAATATATTTGCCATTTTCCACTCCCTCTCTGCTTGCAATGGATAGTATGGTATGACTCATATTGATAGGGTCAAGGACAGACAGACAGACAGACACCCATCATATTTAATTTAATTCAATTATGTTAGCAAATCAAATCTCTCTCTTCACCATTCCAAAAATAGCAATGAAATCTACCAAGTTCTAATAAAATGATTAACTTAGATGTTTATTTATTTAATCAAGCGGTTTTGGAGAACTTTATGGACACACACTAACAGAACTGTTAATACAATCTAATCTCTATCAAAGACGTTCAATGGGGGGGGGGGGGTAAAGGGGTGATTACCCCCCACCCCCACAAAAAAATTAAAAAGATTGGACGTCATTGCCTTTATCATATAAAGATTACCCCCCCCCCCCCAAATGAAAAAACTTGGACGCCCTTGATCTCTATTATCATTTTATTAATATATGAAAACTTATTGTACCTTTTACTTCTTCGTTAAGAAATTGTGACAGTTTTAATAACATTTAGAGCATGTTATTGTACAATAAGATTCATAAAAATCAAGGAGGGAGGGGACATAGGACAGTAATTTTTATTGGTACTCAAAAGTTATATAACCACGTTATCTTTTTCGTTCGCTCTAAAACTCTTGGTACTTTTTTTAAATTCTGATTGGTTGATTACAAACTGCTAAGGTTCAAACTTTGCAACCAATAAATTTAATATGCAGAAGGGGTAATTTTGTTTATATTAATTAGGAATGCATAATCGTATAGATTTATCGCCCATTGTCTTATCCCTTAAGAAGATCCCTTAAGACTACTGTATACAAATTTATCTTTATTATAAGGTGTAAAAGATATAATATAAAATCATCAACCAGAAAATTATTTATATGCAATTTTATTGCAAAGATGTTGCAATTTTACAGCCATTTTTTCACTTAACAAATTTAATTTTAAAAATTATAAAATAATGATAAAAATAAACTGTTATAATTAAAACTGTTGGCTGAGGGGAAGGTCAATAAATTATAAATTAATCCCCTTCTTGCAATTCTTGAACACCTGTTATTTATATTTTTTTTCCGTTGGGGTGAGGGGTTCTGTAGATGAATTTAACAGCCATTGCCCTCTCTCTACCTTAAAACCATAATAAACCTTCCTCATAAATATTTGTAACTAGCTATGAGTTATATTTGTTTTTTACATTTTTAGAAAAAATACTGCAACTGCGTTTTTAATTTGATGACATCATCATCAGACGCATCTCTCTTTTTGACTGTGAAGGCCAGAGAATACGGACACCTTGTTCCTCCATGAATTCCTGCTGTCTTTGGCAAGTTTCTTAGCTTCTCCCCATGTTAATTCCAAATTAAAGAGGTCCTTTTCAGTGCTCCGCCTCCAGGTCATTTTTGGTTGTCCCCGATTACGTTTACCAGTGGTGGGGTTCCATTTTAAGCACTTTTTTGGAAACCTATTTTGTTCCATTCTGAGCACATGTCCTAGCCACCTTAGTCTTTTATATTTCACTTCTGCTTCAATACTATTGCACTTGGTCTTAGCATACAGCTCAAGGTTTGATATTTTGTTTGGCCAGAATATTTTGCAAATTCTTCTTAGGCAGCTTGACATAGACGTCTTTAAATGGTGTTCCAACATTAATACCTATAAATTAGGTAGCAAAATTGGTATTCAATTTTTAAAATATTACAGGGGTAGAATGTCTTGTCTGTCTGTTTGTTCGCTAAGATCTTTCTAACTATGGGACTTCTTCAGTCAAGCTTTTTTGTTTAGATCTATTTTAAAGGAAACCTAGTAAAAGTGTCTGACAATGATTATGACGTTAAAAAAAATTAGCCAATGAGAGGCCAGTATACACTGTAATTGACCATTGGTAAAATTTATTGTGGCCTCTAATTGACTAATTTTTTTTACGTCATAATAAGAGTCAGAAACTTTTACTAGGTTCTTTTAAAGGCAACCGAAATTTTACAATTTGCGGCAATAGCGATTATGTTTGAACATATTTCATGGCTGGGTGAAATTAAACAATTCTATTCAAATATTTTTATTTTGAATATCATATCCTATTCGTTATATTTAAACTAAATGTGTGTCTCAAAAAGGATGAAAATATCAGTAACAGTCGAAGAGTTTGCATTTCTTCTGAAAAATTTCATGCCATCTAAAGCATGACTTAAAGAAGAACGGATCAAGTAAATTATGTAACGGAAGCTTATTGGTGAGAGAAGTCATTCCCAAAAAAATACCCGCAAAGCGTTACGAACGGACTCATTAGCTTACATACACAGTAAGTCATAGAGTAGCTTTGCTACAAAAAAATCTAAAATAAAATGCTTTGCTACCATAAAACATATTCGTTCTCCTTCGAAGTGAAGCTTTTCTATGACCAGTACATGTCCTTGGGTCCGTCTGATTATCTGTAAAAGTAAAATATTATGGAACAGAAATTTAGTATTTTGATGAGGATACCTGATATTTTTTTAGTATTAGTAAATTTAAATAACATTTTATATTTTTTTTGTAAATCATAAATTACTGCATTGCTTAGGAACATAAATGCCCTTGTAATTATGCGTAATTAAAATGCGTAAAACAGAAGTTTTGAATAGATTTGTAAACCACTGTATGCGCATATTTTGAGCTATAAATGTGCTCTACAACATTCTTATTTATTCAAAAATATTTAGAACAACTGAATATTAGGCTATAAAAGTTTTCCGGAATTTTAATAAATATAATAGATTTGAAATCTGCATAAAATTTTAAGGAATTTTTATAAAATTTGTTTTTTGTATAATTCTTTATCTATAAGCGCAAATACAAATTAAGTTAAATAATTTTGACATCTGTGATTGGTGGATTGAAAACTATCTGCGCTCTGATTGGAGAAGCTTAAGTGACGTACATCATTCAACCAATTAGAGCGCAGGTAGTTTCCAATCCACCTATCCTATTGGTCAAAATTTATTAACTAAAATTGGATTTGCGCTTTTAAATAATGAATTATATAAAAAACTAATTTTATAAAAAATCCTTAAAATTTTATGCAGATTTCAAATCTATTATATTTATTAAAATTCCGGAAAACTTTTATAGCCTACTGAATATACCTATTCAAATTGGGATAATTTCACAAGGATGACAACATACATAACATATTGATGCTAAACGAATCAGGCAAAAGGGTAAAAGGAATTGATTATTAATTATAATATGTACGGTTAAACCTGTAAATATAGCTGTATGGCTATGCTTATTATAGCATGCCTATTATAGATTCACTTCTTCAAACATGAAAATATTATGCAAGAACTAGAAATTTTATCATCATAATAATCATTAAGCAAACTGGAAATTAATTTATTTTAAAGGGGGGGGGCGAAAGTGACACTTTTTGAAACCAAAACTAAAAGTCAAAGGAACTCAACTAAAAAAAGAGTTACAGGTCTGACATTTTGCATGGCAGTTGCTTTATAGGGGAACAATATGGAACTGTGAAGAAACTGCGGCGCAACCGCTGAAAACCGCCGAGAAAAGGCAACAAAAATTACGGCGGGAAACGGCGGTTTTCGGCGGTTGCGCCGCCGTTTCTTCACAGTTCCATATTGTACCCCTATAAAGCAACTGCCATGCAAAATCTCAGACCTGTAACCCTTTTTTTAGTTGAGTTCCTTTGTTGACTCTTAGTTTTGGTTTCAAAAAGTGTCACTTTCGCCCCCCCCCTTTTTAGGTAAGTTGAAAGACAAGAAATGAAGAAATATGCTACACTTGAAAATGTCAGCTTTGGTTTTAGAAGCATTTCTTTTCTACATTTTTTGTGTGTTTGTCTACTTTCAAGTTATATATGTTAATTCGTATAGAATATAGTATTGCTTTATTAAATTTTATATTTCTAGTACATTTCATCTATTATTTCCTACATATATAATGAAAACCATACTTACAAACAATATTGAGGAAAATAAAAGTGGGCAGGGGATATTGGACTGTAAATTACACTGGTATCCAAAGTTTTTCAACTACTATCTTATTCGTTAGCTCAAGAAATTAGGATACTTTTATTGGATCATCCAATAATTCTAATAAAAAGATGAGGAAATTTTGTTTATTATAATTACAGATGTACCTTAATCTATCGTAGATTTTGCTTTAAGATCCTAAAGAAAATATCACTTTAAATAACACGCTATACGTGTTCAAAATTTGATAGTCACTACTTTTAAGACATTTCGCAAATAGTCTTAAAATTGTCAAAAATATTAGACTTTTACAGCAGGGAGATAGGGAACGGGCATTGGCGGTGAAATCATTTTACTATCCTTTCTTTCTACTTGTATATACATGTATAAAGGGGAGAACTTAAATTTAATTTTATTTTCTCGTATTCATTCGAATCCGGTGGATAGGAACCGGTTCTCATCCATACGAAAAAACTATGTCTAGCATCGTATTATATCCAGTTTTCTACGAATATAGAAATGAACAATCATAAGATTAAAACTAGTTTTTTTAGCCGGTGCCTTCGGCACCACGGGGCTAAAAAATTATAATAATCTTATAATTGTACATTCTATATCCGCGGAAAGCCGTTTATAATACGATACGAGAAATAACTATTCCTTAAAGTCAGTGTGTAATAAGTAGGGAATCAACTTTTTGGGGGGTCAAAATGGAAATAAATGGCTCTCTGACACATAAAGAGACAGACCAACGAACATCGAGTTCCTGGTTACAAAGTGGCTGCGCTCCTAGTAACAAGAGATTAATTAGTTACGTTTTTACTTTATACAATTAAATTGATTTAAAACTCTTATTTCCCTCTTATGTTACCAAACACAGTTTTTTTCCATATGTAATACTTTGGTTGGGGGGGGGGGGGGAGAAGATTTTTATTTACAATTTTTCTATCCCCTAATCTCTGAATAAATGGCATCTCTTAAAGAAAAAGAAAGAAAGATTGAAATAAAAAGGTTAAGACATATAAATGGAATTTTTATCTTCTCTTTGTGTTAAGTTTTAACAAGGATAATTCTGTACATACGTTGCGCAGCAAAAAAAGGGACTTCAAATAATTCTACCCCCCAAAATTTTTCAAATTTGTTCTGTTTGTTAACTTAAAAACTTTTGATGGACAATATTGAATTGAAATGTACAAAAAGCTGTGTCTAATCTATTCCACCAATATTTAAAATTTAAAGGGGACTATCCACGACCGAGAGCAAGTGATTCTAAGCACCTTCTAGCATTGATCCATTGTATTTTTTTTAGTGAATATACTGGTTTAATGTTTAATATTTAGTTTATCGACTAAAAAGTTAGGTTTCACCATTGTTTTATATGAAATAAACTTTGAAATAAAAAGCATTTTTTGATGCAATATCATCAAACGCTTTGTTGAGGTCAAAGGACAAAATAAAATAACAAGGCAGAAAAGCATCAAATGCTGTAAATTACAAAAGTACATTTATTCAACTGTTAACAATATTAAAAGTTACCAACCCTTTTTCTAAATATACAATTTTAATCAAAATAATATGCTTTTGTTGGAAGCTTTTAAACAACAGTTTGAATTCATCAAAACATTTGATGATATTGCACCATAAAATGCTTAACATTTCAAAGTTTTTTTCATATAAAACCATGGAGAAACCTAAATTTTTACTCGATAAAACAATTATTAAACATAAACCTAGTATATTCATTAAAAAAAATACTAAGGATCAATGTTGGAAGGTGCTTAGAATCACTTGCTCTCGTTCGTGGATAGTCCCTTTTGAATAATTCAAATTGTTGATTGTGGCAATTTGATTTATAGTCCATTGTCCTATCCCTCGATAGTGATTGTAAAGAAATATTAATGACAAAGGGATCAAAGAATTAAATGATTATTTAAGTTCAAAAGAAAACTATATATTTTAAAAATGATGCCAATAAAACACAAAATACGACATTTTATTGATTGCCTTATTAGTTTATTAATATTAAAAATCTTACAACATACAAGTTATACGCTGCTACGCTGCTAAAACGGTGTTAAAAAGAACTTGATGATTACTATCATTATAGAAGAAAAAAAAACACTGTGTTGTCCTTTAAAATCCTTTCAGTTCTTTGAAAGTAGCGAAGCTTATCTTGATGTTAGTTGTTTTGTCAGTCAGTCTGATGGTGGGGGGTAACTTTTTCCCGTGACTATTTCTTCAAGGGGCAGTTCATATCCCCTTCCTAATAGCCTAAAACCTTCCCTAAAAGTCTCCTGGGAAAGATAAACATCTTTATTAAAGGGTGAGCAAAAAAAAATGCGTAGATTTTTAAAATTCAAATTGCGCGGCTTGTGTTAATAGTAGAAAAACGTTATGCATACCGCTAGAACCGCTATGAAGTCTATTTTTTGGAAATATAAAAACGATTCATGTGCTACGTATAGTTTAGGAGCAATGTGGTAAAATGTCCCAACTGCCTTAAAACTTGACTTGCGAGTAAATCATTAAAGATTAAAGTATATAAAAAAAATATGTACCTTTTTAAAATTCAAATTGCGCGGCTTGTGTTAACAGTAGAAAAACGTTATGCATACCGTTAGAACCGCTATGCAGTTTATTAAATGGAAATATAAAAACCATTACTGCGCTTCTTATAGTTTAGGAACTACGTAGTAGAATGTCCCAACTGGCTTAAAACTTGACTTGCGAGTAAATCATTAAAGATAAAAAAAGGGTGTGCAAAAATGCGGACATTTTTAAAATTCAAACTGCTCGGCTTGTGTGAATAGTAGAAAAATGCTATGTATATCGTTAGAACCGTCATAAATTCTATTTTTTGGAAATATAAGTACGATTTTTGTGCTATTTCTAGTTTAGGAGCTGTATTGATAAATGTGAGAAACGTGAAAATATTTTTTTTTGAGTTTTAAGTCAGTTGGGACATTCTAACACATAGCTCATAAATTATACGTAGCACGTGAATAATTCTTATATTTCCCAAAAATAGAGTTTATAGCGATTCCATAGGTATGCAAAACATTTTTCTACCATTAACACAAGCCGAGCAATTAGAATTTTAAAAATGTACGTATTTTTATTTGCATAACCTTTAATTCAATCTTTTATGATTTACTCGCAAGTAAAGTTTTAAGCCAGTTGGGACATTTTAACACATAGTTCCCTGACTATACGTAGCAGAGGAATCATTTTTACATTTCCAGAAAATAGACTTCTTAGCGGTTCTAACGATATGCGTAACATTTTTCTACTATTTACACAAGCCGCGCAATTTGAATTTTAAAAATCTACGCATTTTTTTTGCTCACCCTTTATGTAGTTAAATTTTCTGTTCTTTTTATTTATTCATATTTTTTATAACAAAAGACATTTTTTATATCATTATCTTTCGTGAAAAGGTGAATTTTTTATCAACATAATAAGGTAAAAATCACGTCTAGATATTTTACATGAAAAACATCTTTTGTTGTAGTTCTTCTAAAAAATGAAGAAAAATAAATTTGGAAAAATATTTTCTTCGATATAATTCAAAATAAATTTATTTTCTCTTAAATTCATCAATAGAAAAATTCATATTTTTTAATAATTCTTATTTAAGAAAAACTAGGAATTCTTTGGATTCAGAGATAGTTCAATGAACGAGAAATTTATTTCCCATTGAGTTTTAAAGGGGGGAGGCGGATGTGCCACTTTTTGAAACCAAAACTAAAAGTCAACAAAGGAACTCAACTAAAAAAAGAGTTACAGGTCTGAGATTTTGCATGGCAGTTGCTTTATAGAGGTACAATATTGAACTGTGCAGAAACGGCGGCGCAACCGCCGAAAACCGCCGTTTCCCGCCGAATTTTTTTTTGCAATTTCTCGGCGGTTTTCGGCGGATACGCCGCCGTTTCTTCACTGTTCCATATTGTAACCCTATAAAGCAACTGCCATGCAAAATCTCAGACCTGTAACTCTTTTTTTAGTTGAGTTCCTTTGACTTTTAGTTTTGGTTTCAAAAAGTGGCACATCCGCCTCCCCCCTTTCATCTGTTTATTAACACCGAGAGAATTGGAAATTCGAAAAATTTAAGTTTTAAGTCAATTTCAACCAGAGCTCGGCAGACAATTTTAAAAATCAGCTAGAAGTATAAACCTGACTCAAATATGGCAATCCCTATTTAAAAATTAAGCACCCAAACGGGTTTAAATCGGAGGCTCAGTCGCGATTTCAATTGTATGTTTCTAAATGCGCGCTTTTTTTTACGCCATCTGTTCTGTGGGTTTTAAAAGCGAAGCTTTTCTATAATTAGGGTCGGTCCGTCCGTCCTTAACGGATAGCTTTTTCGTTAATTTAGGCATGTTAGAATTGTCATATAGATTTCAAACTTTGCATGGTGATTCCTTTAGTAGCTAGGAACGATTTAGAAAGCATAGCAACTCTATAATCATTACAAGAATGTCCGTACGTCCATTTTAAACATGTCGATTTTTCTACTTTTTTAACATCTAATTTTCATGTGATCCAATCATCCGATTGATCTGATTTTTGGTAAATTAATTTCTGGGACAACAAAGTATGATGTTATAAGCGACGCAACTCTATAATCAAGTCCTAAAAATGTAAGTATGTCAATAAAAATTATCCTGTATCAAGCAGTTGTTCAACAAATTTACTTACAATTTTAGTTTGACTCTTATACATTTATATTCTGATTATTCAGTTCTGACACTATACAAATGTTAATGTCCGTTTGTCCTATCGTTTCAGTGCTTCGCTTTTATGGATGTTGTCATCCTTGTTCAGATATACCTAAATATCTAGAAGCTACAATTCTAAAAACTATTGGGCGTGTAGCAATTTTATATTCATTATTTTGATTACATAAACAACAAGAATAGCAACATCCATATAAATCAAAGCTTTAAAAAAAGTAAATAGTAGAAGTGCTTTGACTATAAAAATTGTAAAATTAAAATTAAATATGCTTGTCTTGATCGTACCTTTCCAAACTAATCGTCCGAGGAATCAACATTATAAAAACTTTAATTTTCAAAATATAACTATTTAAAATTAATTATCTTTGCCATACCTAGTATAGATTAGAACTGTATGTAACGGACGGACGGACGTAAAATGCAGAAAAGCATCAGACCCTAAAAAATGTACTGGAATACTAATTTTATAATCGTGATAATAGTTTGAATATGACAGGGGTGCTAGGATAGGACGATGGAGGTTAAATTAGTCCTTCTTCAATTTCCTAATTTATTGTCATGTAGTTTTAACACTACATTTACTGAATATAATATAAATATAATTATAATTCTGTATAACTGCTACGCTATCTCATGACATAGTTATCCTTGTTAAAATAAAATTGATTTTGTCAGTCCCTATTAAATTCAACTAATTCGATCCTACGCTAAAATATGATTAAATATATATGATAGGTATGTTCAAATAACCCTACAAATTTAGTAAAGATTGATAGAATATAAAGTTTTTTTTTATATAGAATTTGTTATTATTTGCTGCTATGAAGGCGTGTTACATAATTTTATAGTAGCTGTGAGTTGGTGGGGGGTTTCAATTCCTCTTATTCTACGGATCATTAATTTGTCAAAAAGAATGGGGAAAGCCTTGGCTTTTTAAAAGTGTATGGTAAATAATGCTGTACCGTTATATCTGTTTAGTGGGCACTTATTTGTATCATATAGATTATTGTTTTAATTTGTAGACGGTAGAAAAATTAAAAAAGGTTAATAATAGTAGGAAAATGTCAAGACACGCATAAACAAAGACTCTTTATAGGCATATCGTAGCCATAATAGCTGTTTACAGCCTGTTTATTTATTAGTTGCGCTACTAAACAATTGTATAAAGGGGGGGGGGGGGGCGAAAGTGACACTTTTTGAAACCAAAACTAAAAGTCAACAAAGGAACTCAACTAAAAAAAGAGTTACAGGTCTGAGATTTTGCATGGCAGTTGCTTTATAGGGGTAAAATATGGAACTGTGAAGAAACGGCGGCGCAACCGCCGAAAACCGCCGTTTCCCGCCGAAATTTTTTTTGCCTTTTCTCGGCGGTTTTCTGCGGTTGCGACTCCGTTTTTTCACAGTTCCATATTTTACCCCTATAAAGCAACTGCCATGCAAAATTTCAGACCTGTAACTCTTTTTTTAGTTGAGTTCCTTTGACTTTTAGTTTTGGTTTCAAAAAGTGTCACTTTCGCTCCCCCCCCTTTTAGCTGTAATGTATGCCAACTTATATATGATATTATATATTGCAACACAAAGCCTGTATAAGGGTATATCAAGCCAAAATTTAAATCACCACCTCCTTTTTCAATATTTTTTATTAGGAGGCTGGATAAAAAAGTTATAAGATATTAAATAATAAAATTTACAAAGTATACAGTCTTTAATTTTCAGTGATGCTTAGGAAAGGTCTGTGGTTAAGTTTTTTTTTTGCTATTAACCATATTGCATCGTATCACCGTAGTAAAATAAACATTGGAAATAATAAGCAATAGGGACAGTGTGTTGGGAGGGTGGGGGGTGCGGGGGGGGGGGGGTGTATGAGTGTCTCCCATCCACTTACCCAAGATGCTAGAAGTCTAGCTTATATCTAATATATTTCCTTGTTAAAAAAAAACTTTAAACGGGAGGGGGTGTGGGGGGCGTTTCTTTAACCCTTAGAAGAGAATTAGGGAGAGACAAATTCCCCTGACAATAAAACGAGGGGGGAGCGCACTTATTTTTTAGGGTATGTATGATTCCTAACTAAATTAGATACATTTACAGTGGAGTGTTTAATTAATGGTGCTTCCCTTAACAGAGTCCTTCGAACATAATGATTGTATCTCTATTTTTAATACCTCTATAAACTAAACATAGATTCACGACTATAAAAACCAAAAATGACTTTTTAAAAGCCTATCAAATCCTTTTTCTTTATCTAACCAACTTTATACATTAGCAGTAGACTCTTACATTTTACTTTATATCTTGATTAATTTTTTAGAAGATTTATTTACAAGTTTGAATGTTTGTTAGTTGTATATTTATTTTGCTTGTGTCTCTTATAATATAATTGAATCTTTTTGGGTTTATGTAATCTTTTGCGCGATAATTAGTTTTGACATATTTTTTATTTTGAGTGGTATCGTTGTCATATCGAGGAATTTTAGGACTTTTTGTTTGAGAATTTCCCTTTATAATTTGTAAACTATAGGGGTAAACTACATGATGGCATTTTAAGTATTTTAAATACCAATTTTATATTAAACCATGAATTTAAATAGCCAATAAATTGAATTTTTAATTTCGTGGATTTATTTGCAACGTAGCTGTTTTATAATTGTTTTCTGTCCGTTAATCTTATTGGCGGAATTTGAATGGATCTTTTTGAGGGACATTTGATGGAATGGAAAAAAGGGAAAGTAGTATTTTTTAAAGAGGTTGGAGGTATTCTCCCCTAAATATAAACCTTCTCATGACCCATAGAAAGCTTCACTGTAAAGGCTAATCATACGGGTTTATTAGTTTGTGAGATCATCACTACAGACATACAGACTCTCTGTTACTTCTAGATAGGGATAAAATTTATGCATGCTCAAATTTGCATTTTTTATCAAATGATATCATTAAATTTTAGAACAGCTATGACAATATATATTTAAAGTTCAATATTTAAAAAAAAAATAGAATATCATCATAGTATATTGCAACTTTTTGGTAGTTTTTATAAGTAATTTGTCTTAGTGTTTTTGCAATGTAATACATTTTATTGAAATTTTTAAAATGCAGATAAATAGTATTTTAATTGAATTTTACCTAATATAATATTAAGAATTTTTTGTCCTGGCGTTATCCTCTTAGAAATCACCCCCCCCCCCCCTCCCTCCCCCCGACAGAACTATGACCCTGGCAGAGAACAACTATTTTAGGTTAGGTTAGGTTATAAACCGAGCGCTGCGGATAGGCAAAAAGGGGGCCGAGCGCTGAAGCTAGGCAGGCTAGAGGGCCGAGCGCCGCGGCCAGAGTTCATAGTTCTGTCGGGGGTGGGGGGTATACAAATTTTCGAAATTGAAAACATATTTCTAAGAGGATAATACCTCTTGTGAAGATTCCCTTGACCAATAACTCAAATTATCTATTTGACTCATACTGCAAGGGCTCGGCAGCTGCGCATTTGCCGCGTGTAAGCATAAGTGATATCGCTTTATTATAACTTTAAAATTGTGCTGGATGTATAAGCCTGTTCGGGTAAAGTCCTTTCCACGACATCCCTCCATAAGGGGCGATTCTTCGTATTTTTCACAGTAAATTTTCTCCTATTTCTAGCCCCTGCGGGGGGCTCTAACCTTGCGGGGCCAATTACCTAACCCTGTGGGGCAATCACCTAACCCAATATAACCTAACCTAACCTAAAATAACCTATAAAAAGCCATTTTCAAAATACGACAAATCGCCCCTTATGGAGGGATGTCGTGGAAAGGACTATACCCGCCTGTTCCTTTGCAGAATTTTATTTTATGCCCAAAAGCAGGTTCGAATTTGAGGCTTAAGCACGACTGATGCGCGACTGCCAGGTCCTGTTTAATACTTAATGAGAAAATGGGCTTTCCATAGAGGAAACTCTCATATAAATTGTCATCTGAAAATTCTAGTAAATTTTCTCCATTTGACCCTCCATTCGTCCGTTTGACCGTTCTTAATTTTCTAATATATATTATCAATAGATTTTGTTATTCTTGTTGATGTATTGCTTAAAATATTTACATAAAAAAGCTATTTAGAAAATATCTAAAAGATTTTTATATTGTAATGTTAGAATACTTTTATTAAAAGCGAAGCTTCTTCATATAATTAGTTTAGGGTTTGGCAGTCTGTCTGTGAGGATGGCTTTATTGAATATTTAGGCAAATTGAGTTGTTAAGATTATGTAAATCATCCCATTTTTGTCACATTTAAAGTTGAGATTCTTATGTCGATTAGGCATAATAATAAAGCTTTATGTTATGATTGTGATAACACAATTGATTATGTTCGTTTGTTCCTCAATCTTATTTGGATACTGACATCCTAGTTAAGATATGTTAAGCGGAAATTAGGTATAATTTGCGGCTTATCAAAGTAAACACCAGAGAATAAAAGGCTTTTTTAAGTAGCTAAGCTACTCTATAATCAAAAGTGGCATTCCATCAGTCTCCGGAATGTGGTGTACAAGCTGCTGCTATTACAAAGAGAGGGGTAGGTTTCTGGTAGAATCCGTAAAGGTGTGTGTTTTAAGGCTTAAAAATAGTAGTAGAGCGATAATATTCACAAAATATGTGTATTTTTAAAAGCGAAGCTTTTCTATAATTAGGGTCGGTCCGTCCGTACGTCCGTCCGTCCGTCCGTCCGAGATAGATAGCTTTTATTCGTTAATTTAGGCATGTTAGAATTGTCCTATCGATTTCAAACTTTGCATGATGATTCCTGTAGTAGTTAGGTACGATTTAGAAAGCGTAGCAACTCTATAATCATTACCAGAATGTCCGTACGTTCATTTTAAACATGTTGATTTTTCTACTTTTTTAAAAGCAAATTTTTAAGTGAACTAATTATCAGTTTGATCTGATTTTTGGTATATTGATTCCTGTGACAACAAAGAACAATATTATAAGCGAAGCAACTCTATAATCAAGTCCTAAAAATGTAAGTATGTCCATAAACATTATCCTGTATCAAGCAGTTTTTCAACAAATTTACATACAATTTTGCGTCGACTCTTATACTTTTATATTCTGATTATTCAGTTCAGACACTATACAAGTGTTAATGTCCGTTTGTCCTACCGTTTCAGTGCTTCGCTTTTATGGATGTTGTCATCCTTGTTTTTATTGAAAAGAACTATAGAAATTTTTTTTTAAAGTTAACATAAATTTTTATCGTTCTACAGCTATTTTTAAAAGTTATAACACATAACCTTCACGGATTTTACCAGAAACCTACCCCTCTCTTTATACCACTGCTGAACACCCAGTTTATTTGTCCGCCGGTCTATCAGCCTGTCATTCATGCTCTGGAAGACATTGAATTTCTACAGGGAGCATTTAATTTCATTCAAATTATAGATAGGTAGCTAATTTTTTGTGTGAAGATTTCGCTAATTGTTATGCGTCTACTCTTACACTTACTTGTCCATTCATTTGTCTATAAAGTAAATATAATAGTTATTTCTCGTATCGTATTATAAACGGCTTTCCGCGGATATAGAATGTACAATCATAAGATTAAAACTAGTTTTAATCTTATGATTGTACATTTCTATATTCGTAGAAAACTGGATATAATACGATGCTAGACATAGTTTTTTCGTATTCATGAGAACCGGTTCCTATCCACCGGATTCAAATGAATACGAGAAAATTTTTATCTCGTATTCATTCGAATCCGGTGGACAGGAACCGGTTCTCATCAATACGAAAAAACTATGTCTAGCATCGTATTATAAACCGCTTTCTACGAATATAATACGATGAAAGAAATAACTATTCTTCAATTCATTGTCTTCTAAATCTTGAAAAAAGACGATTCTTCTGATTCCCTAAGTTTGATTTTGAAATTTTTAAGAAGTCAATATTTCTGTGCTTCGCTACTTTTAAATGTCGTCATTCCTGTTTTTGTTATAGTGAAGGTTTTCAAAACATCTTTTTTTGCACATATTAAAGTTTAGAGGGTTGTAAATAGGACACAAAAGATAAATATGTAGATTACAAGGACAAATAGAGCTAGATTATGTTTTTAAAAGCGAAGCTTTTCTATAATTAGGGTCGGTCCGTCCGTCCGTCCGTAACGGATAGCTTTTTTTTTGTTAATTTAGGCATGTTAGAATTGTCCTATCGACTTCAAATTTTGCATGGTGGTTCCTTTAATAGTTAGGTACGATTTAGCAACTCTATAATCATTACCAAAATGTCCGTACGTCCGTTTTAAACATGTTGATTTTTTTACTTTTTTAACAACAATTTTTTATGTGATCAAATCATCCGATTGATCTGATTTTTGGTATATTGATTCCTGGGAGAACAAAGTATAATGTTATAAGCGAAGCAACTCTATAATCAAGTCCTAAAAATGTAGGTATGTCCATAAACATTATCCTATTTTTCAACAAATTTACTTAGAATTTTGCTTCGACTCTTATATATATTTATATTCTGATTATTTAGTTCTGACACTATATAAGTGTTAATGTCCGTTTGTCCTACAGTTTCAGTGTTTCGCTTTTATGGATGTTGTCATCCTTGTTTTCATGGTTCTAAAGGGATAGGACAATGGCCGATAAAGTTATGTACATCGATAATGATGATACACAAAATTACCCCTTCTATAGATTAAGATTAATGGTTGAAATGTTTGAACAGTCATCTTAATTAACCAATCAAAATTCAAATAGTCCCCAACGAATAAGAAAACGTTATTTTAAAACTTTAAGGACCAGTGTAGTAGACAGACCAATGTCCCCTCCCTCTCTGGTTTTTCTTTAGTAGTCAGGCTTCACTAAAGTTGCTTCTTACCAGATCTGTAACACAAATTTCTCAATTATGATATTTCGCTAATCACACTATTTTTTTACCTCCCTCTCTATCTCCCTCTATTTTCTTTTTTTCTTTTTCTTTCTCTTTTTCTTTCTTTCTCCCTCTCATTTATTAGTCTTAAACAGATATATATTTTATCCATATTTTATTCTAACTTTCAACCTTTTTTTTAATTAAACAAACTCCTGTTAAAAAATATTTATTTAAAAAAAAACAATTAAAATTAGTATAAAATCACTAAAATGATGTATTAGTCCCCACCTCAGCGGTTCTCTAACAAATCATTTTATAAGTATAAAAGATTTAGTAGTATTAGTATGTTTATCTAACATAAAAAAAAATTCGATGAAGATTCTTTTGAAAATTTATTTTACATGTTTTTTATTTCATGTTAAAAAGCTTGCAACTTTAAAAGACAAAAAAATGTGAGTGACGCATCACTGTGGGCTACAATTGAATCAAGACAAAAGTAAGTGCCGAGCCCTGGGACCTATGTAGGGTGAAAATAGACACAAATCCTTGATGATTCCAGGTGGAGACAAAATATTTTAGCGGGGTCTTTTGGTTTTTTTTCAATTTAAAGTTCTGAAAAAAAAATTGAAAAAAATATGAAAATCTTTAATAAAAAACAAACAAAAAATAATTTTTTATATTTTTTTTTATTTAAAGATACAAACAACTTATATAAATACTATAAGCTTTAAAAAAAATCACAATTTTTAAATTTAGACTTTCAATATAAAGATTTGTAGAAAAAACCTAACAACAAATTCTAACAAATTTCTGATCAACATAGCAATAAAACGTCTTTTGCAAAATCTTTATCATCAAAAATAAATAGCACTTACTAAAGACTTTTTTTCATTTAAACTTATACTTTTCACATTAATTAACTTTATAGATTGATTTTTTTAAAAAAGAAAGGTTGCATGATTTTTTTATTCATAATTAATTGCCTAATTTTGAGATGCAGATAAAAAGCTTTACTACTTTATATTAATGGATAATCTTCTAGCAGCGGCTACGCCTCTAGAGGCATATAGGGACCCTTAGGTTGGGGGGGAAGACGAACCCCCCTTACAATTACAGTTTTTTTAATAAAGAAGTTAAAAACATTTATTTTGGAGAGTTGATTCTCTTGGGATAGTGATTGTACCCTTCCCCAAAATAGTAATAAACCTTACCAGGACATATAAGAAGCTACCATGTAAAGGAGAACCATATTGGTTCAGTGGTTAGTGAGATCCCTTGGTGCACAAAGACTCACATAGAACGTGTTACTTTATTATAAAGATACATATATACACAGAAACTCTACAATCAGAGTATGTCTGTTTGTTCATCCGTCTGTAAAAAAACATTACAGAATATATTTATTTGGTACTAGCGGCTACGCCCCTAGAGGCCTTTAGGGGCACTTGAGAGGGGAAGAAGTGGTTGAATTCTACAACTAGATTTTTATTTTAGACTTAAAAAGAAAAAGTTATTTTTTGTGTGTGAAATTGGGTCCTTTTTTAGGGGTTGATTTCTCCTAGGATGGTGGAGGGGTACCCTCCCAAAATAAGTTATAAACCTTCCAAGAACCAATGAGAAGCTACATAGAAAAAAAAGAACCATTGATCATTGTTAATTACTATTCAGGGATCTAAAGGGATAAGACAATGACCGCTAAATTGATTTACATTCCCAAATATGATACATGGATAACCCTTCTGTATGTTTCAGTTAATGGTTGAAATGTTGGGCACTTAATTTATTAATCCAACCAAACAAAATCCCAACAGGTCCCCTAAGTAGTTAAACCAAAGAATAACAAATTCCTATATTAAACTATGGGGACTAGTCTAATAAACAGCCCATTGTCCCATCTCGCTCTGATTAATATATTTTTGTATCTGTATGTTACACTTGCTATTTTCTTTATTTGTATTCTTTTAAACTTAAGAGCTTCACTAATTATGGATGTTGTCTTTTTCCCTTGTTAAATCCAATTACCTAATTCTGGATATTCTTTGAGGTTGATAATTACAATTATATTTTATTAAATGGAAAAAGAACAATTTAATCATAATTCAAGATAAAAATTATTTTATCACTAGCGGTTTTGCCCCTAGAGGCATCTAGGGGCCCTTGATAAGTGGGGGGAAGTTGACCCCTCCCCTACTTTCAGTTTTAGTATGTAAAAGAAAAAGTTTTTTTTAAATGTTGGGTAGGAACTAATTTTTTCTAAACTCAAAACTTCTCAGGACCATGAAAAACTTGAACCAAGAAGAACTATATCAGTTAAGCAGTTACAAAGAATCTTCGGTACTGACAGACACCCTCACACACACACACACACACAAACAGACAGACACAGAAACTGTTACTTTTATATAAGGATTAATAGACACTAAACTACTCCTTAATATGTTGATCCTATTATCAGTCTAAAAGATAGGTCAATAAAGAAGAACCAAATTGGTCCAGCGGTTAGCAAGAACTTTAGGCACAGACAGAAAAAACACATGGACATCCTATCTTTTTTATACAGGGATATAACTTTTAAACGATAGGAAAATTTTTTTTTTCCAGATGATATTTCTCTCCCTGCTTTAAAGCACTATTTATGATACAAAATAGATTGATGTCTGTTTGTCCATCTTTCTGATGCTTAAGAACTGATATGGTTCTTTTTTTACTTTACTATGTAGCTTCTCATTGGTCCTTAGAAGGTTTATAACTTTTTTTTGAGAAAGAGAAGAGAAATCGCCCCTTAAAAAAGGACCACAACACAAAAAAAAAACTTTTTCTTTTTAAGCCTAAAATAAAAATATAGTTGTTGAATTGAATATAGCAAAATAAATATATTCTGTATTGTTTTTATACAGACAGATGAACAAACAGACATACTCTGATTGTAGAGTTTCTGTGTATATATGTATCTTTATAAAAATGTAACAGGTTCTATGTGAGTCTTTGTGAACTATGGTTCTCCTTTACATGGTAGCTTTTCATATGTCCTGGTAAGGTTTATTACTATTTTAGGAAAGGGTACCACCACTATCCCAAGAGAATCAACTCTCCAAAATAAATGTTTTTGACTTATTCATTAAAAAAAAAACTGTAATTGTAAGGGGGGTTCGACTTCCCCCCCAACCCAAGGGCCTCATATGCCTCTAGAGGCGTAGCCGCTGCTAGAAGATTATCCATTAATATAAAGTAGTAAAGTTTTTTATCTGAATCTCAAAATTAGGCAATTAATTATGAATAAAAAAATCATGCAACCTTTTTTTAAAAAAAAATCAATCTTTAAAGTTAATTAATGTGAAAAGTATAAGTTTAAATGAAAAAAAGTCTTTTGTAAGTGCTATTTATTTTTGATGATAAGATTTTGCAAAAGACGTTTTATTGCTATGTTGATCAGAAATATGTTAGAATTTGTTGTTAGGTTTTTCTACAAATCTTTATATTGAAAGTCTAAATTTGAAAATTGTGATTTTTTTAAAGCTTATAGTATTTATATAAGTTGTTTGTATCTTTAAATAAAAAAAAATATAAAAAATTATTTTTTGTTTGTTTTTTATTAAAGATTTTCATATTTTTTTCAATTTTTTTTCAGAACTTTAAATTGAAAAAAACCATAGACCCCGCTAAAATATTTTGTCTCCACCTGGAATCATCAAGGATTTATGTATATTTTCACCCTACATAGGTCCCAGGGCTCGGCACTTACTTTTGTCTTGATTCAATTGTAGCCCACAGTGGCGTGCTTGTTTATGACTAATAATAATAATATTTTAATTAATTCAGACATATGTCTACTTGAAATAAATCCAATATATCTTTGACGATGGAAATTTGAAACCCACGGGTCAATATTTCTCAGATATTCCCCCTATCTACGAACGGTCCAAAGTCGTTGATAATAATTAGGGAAAGGGTTGAAAATGGACATGAAACAGAAATATTAAAATCTTTTCTAAATTTTTACGATCCTGAAAGTTAATATTTACTGATATTTTCCAATAAATTTTTTCGTTCCGTCAAAATTTGGAAAAATAGCCAATATAGCTGTCTAGAAAGAACACGAAACCTCTACACCTAATATTTTCTCAGTGTTTTTTTTTACTTTTTATACAAATTTTTTTTAAAAATTAAATATTGATGAGTTTTTTATTTTTATAGAATGAATTATAAAAAAAAATAATATTGGTTGATTGGTTTTTGTGATATCAGAACCATATTTTGTATCATTGTTGGGGATGTACATCAATTTATTGGCTATTGTCTTATCTCTTAAGATCCCTGATTTTTCTTACTTTTAATTTTTATTGCAAGATATTTTGACTTTTAGACTGACATAACCTAAAACATAAAAAGGGAAAGTCAGGAAAAATTATAACAAGGATTACAACATCCATAAAACCCTCATTTTGCAAAAGGATAAGAGAGGCGGAAAAATTAATATCCAGGGAGGGAGGGGACAATGAGCTGTTGATCACACTATTCCTATGTTCAACCCCTTCCTTTCTTTCCCCCCACCCCCCATTAATTATTTATGATGATGATAATCCCATTTTATGGGGGGGGGGGGGGGGGAAATGTATGACATGTATATACTCAGTCATGGAAAATTTTAGAAAGGATTACAAGATCCATAAAAGCGAAGCACTGATACAGTAGGACAAACGGATATTAACACTTGTATAGTGTCAGAAGAGTCGAAGCAAAATTGTAAGTCAATTTGTTAAAAAACTGCTTGATATCTCAAACATGCCTAAATTAACAAAAAAAGCTATCCATTTGTGACGGATGGAAGGACCAACCCTAATTATAGAAAAGCCTCGCCTTTAAAATGTCTAAGCTATGATGAACATAAGCCTCCCCCCTCCCCCCCCCCCAAAAAAAAAAACAAACAAACCTAATAATAGACTTCAGATGGACAACTCATATCATATTACCTTAGATGGGGGGGGGGATGGAGGGGCTGTAGTCCTGTATTCTTTATATGAGATCTAAAGGGATAAGACAATGGCAGATAAATTGATTCACATCCCCAATGATCATACACAACCCCTTCTGTAAATTACAATTTTTAAAGTTTAATAATTATAAGTTTAACACATAATACATCTTAAGACAAAGATAATAAAAAAAACATGTATAGAGTCATGAAAAATTAAAAGTATATTTCTGTTTTCAATATCTATTAAAATGTTTAAGTTTTTAACCATGCATAATATTAGTAATGTTATAAGCGAAGCATCTCCCTAATCAAGTCCTAAAAATCTTATATGTCCTTATATCTATTTATATTCTGCCCTCAGTTCTAACACTCTACAACTTACAAGTAATTATAAAGTTTATTTGTCCTACCATTACAGAGGTTCGCTTTGATATATGTTGTCATTCTTGTATTAGTTCTAATTTTTCTAAATGTTAGCGCCTCTTCTTATTGTAGAAACTAGAAATCTTTCTCATTTGTATTTTGAAGCTAGGGAAATCAGAAAATTGCTTCAAAACATCCCAAGACCTAAACAATAAATTGAATTTTGATTGGTTGATTCATTTAATTTAGTGTCAAAATGTTTTAAACACCAATTGTAATCTACAGAAGGGAAAATTTTGTATATCATGATTGGGGATGTAAATCAATTGTTCGGCCATTGACTTATCCATTTGGATTCTAGATTTTTATCCTTTTTCTTGAACTTTGTTGGTGTTCTCTTAAACCAACTGATTTCGGTTGGTCGCACTTTTGATTTAGGCTGTTTTAAAAGAATATAAAGATAATATTGACATATTAACTTTTTTATAATATAACTACATAGGTACTTATGTTGACATAGTACTGACAAATTTATTGCAGGGTCTAGACAATTATGAGATCTTATTGGACAATCACACATACATTTGCCTATTGTAGAAAAGGATATATACGTGGATATTATGACAAGGGAGAAATAGTGGTCTATTTAGATTGCTAACAGTGAACTCCCTTGGTGGTTAGTTCGATAATTCATTAGGAGGGGAGGGGATGGGGTAGGGAAGGGAAGGGGAAGGGAGAAATCATTACTTAGACTGCTGCGTAATTGCAACCTAAATTCAAATTAAAAAGCTGAAATGTTATATGAGTCATTATAAAAGGCTTGAAACAAGAAGGACGTGTCTATCACCCTAAAAATTAATCTGTTATGGGCTTTATGGACAAACAAAATTATATATAGAAACAAGGATGACAACATCCACAAAAGCGAAGCACTGAAAGTGTAGGACAAACGGACATTAACACTGATATAGTGTCAGAACTGAATAATCAGAGTATAAATGTATAAGAGTAAAAGCAAAATTGTAATTAAATTTGTTGAAAAACTGTTTGATACAGGATAATGTTTATAGACATACTCAGATTTTTAGGAGGACCTCATTATAGTGTTGTTTCTCTTATAATATTGTACTTTGTTGTCCCAGGAATCATTATACCAAAAATCAGATCAATCGTATAATTAAATCACATTTGTTGTTAAAAAGTAGAAGAATTAACATGTTTGAAATGGACGTACTTACATTCTGGTAATGATTATAGAGTTTCTCAATCTTAACTAACTACTACAGAAATCACCATGCAAGAAATATATAGGACAATTCTAACATGCCTAAATTAACGGAAAAAGCTATCTGTCTCGGACAAATGGACCGATTCTAATTATAGAAAAGCTTCGCTTTTAAAAATCAACTGATGTTTAACATTATATTAAATTATATGAAAATAATTTTGTCTTTAAAGAAAATGAACAATAATAGTTATTTCTCGTATCGTATTATAAACGGCTTTCCGCGGTTATAGAATGTACAATTATAAGATTAAAACTCGGGGCTAGTTTTAATCTTATGATTGTACATTTCTATATTCGTAGAAAACTGGATATAATACGATGCTAGACATAGTTTTTTCGTATGGATGAGAACCGGTTCCTATCCACCGGATTCGAATGAATACAAGAAATTATATTAAACTAACTAAGAAGCATGGAAAAATAATCATGGTGATAACTTTAGTAGTTAGGTACGATTTAGAAAGCGTAGCAACTCTATAATCATTACCAAAATGTCCGTACGTCCATTTTAACCATGTTGATTTTTTTACTTTTTTAACAACAAATTTTTATGTGATCTAATCATCTGATTGATCTGATTTTTGGTATTTTGATTTCTGATTTTGATTAATGAAAAAAGCTATCCATCTCAGACGTACGGACGGACGGACGTACGGTTCAACCCTAATTATAGAAAAGCTTCGCTTTTAAAAATTTAAACTTATAAAATCATTAGATTAATTTAATATCCCTCCCATATTTCTTTACTAATACAACAACAGGAAGTTGAGGTTTTGATATGAGCAAGGGGTCCAACCTTACTTTTTATAAAGCAGGGCTTTTCTATACTTAGGGTCGGTAGGTCTGTCCTTTTAACATTATTCTGTATTTAACAGTTTTACAAAAAAAATAACGTATAATTTTGTCAAAAATAATCCAAAAATATTATGCTTAATTTGTTCTGACACTCTACAAAAGTTAATATCAGTCATTCCATTTTAGAGCTTCGCTTTTATGGATGTTGTTATCCTTGTAATTTTCTCAAAGTAGATAGTGTAAAAAGTAATGATAAATAATTGAAGGGGGGGGAGCAGTATTTTTAATTATCCTATTATATAAAGTAGTAAGCGTTTTTGTCTGTCCCGAAGGATCTCGCTAACCGCTGAACCGGTATTGTTCTCTTTTACAGTAAAGCTTCTTACAGGTCCTGGGAAGGTTTTAAACTTCCCCCCCAAAATATTATTTTTTTACTCTTTCAAAACTTAATATTAAAATGGGATGAGGTCGACTTTTTCCCCTTCTACCTTAAGTACCCCTAGAGGCTTCTAGGGGCGTAACCGCTAGTATATGTATATTGTAAAACTACAAAAACATGTGTTAGGTGTGATTGGGAGAAGGTTGGAACTTGCCCTGATTAGTTCTGCTAACAAAATATCACATAGGTTTTGGGGGTTGTTGATGGTGTCCCCCCCCCCCACACAATACAAATAGCCTATAACCACCACAGGACCAGTAGGTATATTCCCTGAAGAGTAGAATCCAGCAGTTACAAAGATCTTAAGGGACAGACAGACAGACATCATTCTACTTTGTATTGTAGATTGTGGGGGAGGAAAACTTTTACTTTTATTTATTATCCCTTCATTCTTCTGGGTTAGACTTAGGAGTTGACTTTCCAAACTTTCGAAGCTACTCTATATTTTGAAATGTCCTTCTGTCTTTCTATTTTTGGTGTTTATGGTCGGAATATCAAAATAAGCATAATTTAAATGTACAAGTGTACATCTAAATCACATTAAATGACCCGTGTATACATGTCATTCCCCCCCCCCCCCCCCCAAAATAGACGTCATATTGTAATTTGATAATTATAACATGACCTCCCCTCCCCTCCCCCATCCTTTCATGCAATAATAAAAACAAGGTTGACTAGATCCAAAATCATTGATAGAAATACATACAACAAGATTATTTGTGTATTGTAGTTTAAGTTATTTAATCTAGAGAGTGACATATTCATAGAAGGTAATTTTGTGTATCATTGTTGAGGATGTACATCAATTTATTGGCCATTGTCTTATCTCTTAAGAACCCTGATTTTTCTTAATATTGATTGCAAGATATTTTGACTTTTAGACTGACCTAACCTAGTTATAGAGCAGCTGTGCCACTAAAAAAGGGGAAAACAATTAGTGAGCAAAACTTAAAAGGATTTTGTTTCTTGTAACTAAAATTTGTTAGGGGAAGGAGGGGAAACTTTCTAACTTACTAGTAGCTTCGTCCCATGTTCCTAGGGATATCTTATATTTTATAGAGAAACTAGCTTAAAACCTGACCATTGATATTATTTATCTTCTCAATATTTCAACTACATACTACTTAACTTTTTAATAGCAAAGCTATTCTACAATTCTATAATGTATAACTCCTAACATTCGTCTATAAAAAGGTTACTATTAAAGATTTATGTCGGATTTTTTTACGAAGATTTTCATCAAATATACTTTTCAAAGTTCAAAGAGATAGGGGACAATGGGATGTTTATTACACTAATCCCAAAAGTTTTATAATATTTTCTTATTTGATGGCTTAACAACATGTTACTTGTAAGTGCAGCGCTGCATCTACAAGTTACATGATCCGAAGTTTTCAATAGGAAGACAATATCATTAATGATCAGTCTACAATTTTCTGGTCTGAATTATTGCTCTATCCCTGTATCTTAGGAATGCAATCTTAGCATTTCTTGGGGGGGGGGGGGGAGGAGTTAAATAAACACTCACTCTCTCTCACTTCATACATACCCCCCCCCCTAATAATTCTTCCTATAGGACAATTTTGTCAATTCAAAGTTTTATGATAACGTTTACTTATTCATTGGCTTAACAACTTTGGGGACTTTAATGGTTTGTTCATTAAGTTGAGCATCAATCTTTGGGGATGTAAATAAATTTATCGCTCATTGTCTTATCCCTTATGGTTTCCCTTAAACTATACGGGGACCTATATGAAGCTTACCTAAGATGGATAACTTAATTTTAAGGAAGCTGTTTAATGATTAACTGGCTAAACCTAATTATAGAGGAGCTTCGCTTCTATGAACTATATAAATGTAATATTTTAGATTTTATTGGCCTTGTTTCACCTTTTTTATTATTTTGTCAGAGAATGGTAGTAAACTGTAAAGTAAATCATATTCAATCGAATATGGGGGGGGGGGGGGTAAAATCCCTGTGAACACCGCACCCCCTATAATCCTTTACAATAGGAAGTTTAAATATGAGCATTTATAGAAACAAAAATTAATTTTTACCTTTATTTGAGACAATGTTAGATATACCCAATGATAATATTTAAAATCATCACTTGGTTGAAAAGTTAAGACACTGCTAGTTTTAACCAACCAATTGAAATATCCTTGTATTTATGTTTTGACAGGTCCTATACTCAATAGGCATCTATCATATATAATCTTAATAAAACAAATTTCATAATTTGAAGTGTTAAAAAACCTAAAAGTCTAATATTTGGTAAATTTTATATCGGAATTGTTTTAAATTTTAATATTTAACAAACTTAACTTTTGAAAGTCAAATATAGATTGCGTGATTTATTTCAGAAATAGAAATATACAACGTAAAAATTTATTATTTTTCAAAATCTAGTATTTATTTACGAAGCACTTCGTAAATAAATATTAAGAAATTTGAATATTTAGAAAAATATAAATAGGGAGCTATTTGTGAACGAACGGAGACGGGAATATATATCATATTCTTGAAATAGAATTCTTGGCGACGTTAATTAATATTCCCCAATTTCAATGTTATCATGTCTCTAAATTCTCTTTTGATTTTTCTCGAAATACGATACGTTTAGGGTTTGGAATACTTAATATTTTAAATATGTAGTAGACACATCATTGTAATAATTATTGCGCAATTTGCAATTCATAAAATGTGTGATGAGTTGAGTGGGGGTGTGAAATTTTTATTTATGTGCCCACAAAATAGAAAATGAATATTTTTAATAAATCAGCTGTTTACTAAACTGCTTTTTTTCTTCTAAAAAAGACTAGGATCCTTTACATTTTTTTGTGGTGGGCTCTACTTCCCAATGAAAAAATATAAGGGGAATTTAGTATAATCCTCATATAAAAGTAACAGGATGTCTGTCTGTTTGTACCGAAGGATCTCGCTAACAGCTGAACCGATACGATGTTCTGTCCGATTTTCTGTATGGATAAATTTTACAAACCTATTAAAGTATTGGGCTTTGCTTTTCAGTAGATATTTCTGCTGGTCAAAATTGTATTATTTGATTTTTCTTCTCTTTATAATTTCTACCTTTTTTTACTGTTTTTATGAAACACCAATATAAATATTTTGATATCTACGGGGGGTCCATTATGCATCTTGTAATATTTTAATTGCAATTTCTTGTTGCTTTTGTGATAAATTATTGGGCTAGGTAAAGCATTTTTTAAAGGCGTGGCTTCTCTAAACGTTGTATGTCTGTACGTCCGTATCTACGCCACAGTAAGGTTAGCACAATTACTAAATCTATTTTGCTTTTTTTCTGAGGATTTCAAAATTTTGAAATATAATAGGACAATTCATAGCAGTAGTTTATTTATTAATAACTAGCGTCTACGCCCCTAGAGGCCTCTAGTGGCACTTTTAAGGGTTTTTTTTGTATTTCAAATATGTAATTATATTCTATGTTGCGTTCAAGTCTCTACGTAAAATGTTTTTTCTTTTGTTTTTTTTTGGGATATTTCTTGGGAGGGTGGAGATACCCTCCCACAGTTAGAAACCTTACCAGGACCCAGGAGAAGCTTTTCTGTTAAGGAGAACCCGGTCGGTTCAGCGGTCAGCGAGATCCTTCGATACATACACACAATTTGAACATACACACAAACACAGAGACAAACAGACATCCTGTTACTTTATTATGAGGATAACTGTCAATTTATACAAGTTGCTTATAATGAATAATTTTATCTAAATAAATATCCTATTGCCATCATTAGAGATAATATATAAGCTTTATATTGCTGCGGTACTTAATGACACAATTTTCCTTGTTGTATTAAAGTGTTTATTTAAGTGATTCTAAAATTATTTTGCATAATGCCTTTTAAATAATTACAGATGCCGCGCCCTACTAAATATTTGCCATCTTTTAATAATTTAAAATTTAAATCAACCCTATTAGGCTTTTGTGCTGTTATTGTATCAACCTCAGACCACTTTTACTTATTGTAATCCAGTCAACTTAAACCTTTTTACCTATCAAATTACCTGAGAATAATAAATTTGTTATTAGATTTCTACACAAAATTTAGATGTACATTTTCATCCGTCCTTGTTTAAAATGATACAAAATTTAAAAATGACAGTGATATAAAATAATCGAGGCATCATAGTTTAAAATAATTCAATTTGTGGTGTGTATTCATTTCCGCATTTTATTTACAAAGTGTTCTATATTCGCAAAACAACAGGGTAGTAAATAGATCATAGGGGCTGTTTTGTGAGTGAGTCAATGAGAATTGGCTGTTTTTTTTTGTGCTGTTGTAACAAAATAAAGTTGTGATGATCTGCTAAGTTGATACATTGTGCGGAAGTGAATGCATAGTCATACCTTAATTTTGATGAACTGAATTTTAATTTCCGAATGAGTACACAGTTTCCTCGGTGTTTCCTCATACTATTTACTACTAGCTAAAAAAGCATCTAACTTCCAAACTTTCACAATTTTTAATGTATAAGGGATTTATACATTTTTTTTGAAGTTTGAAGCTTTTTAGCTGGTAGTAAATATTGAGATAGGATGAGGAAACACTGAGGAAACTGTGTACACATTCGGAAACTCAAATTCAGCTGACCCTAACTTTTATATCTTGCTGAGAATAACGTCCTGTCACAGCTTGTGTGAGTGTGACGGCAAATTTATGGGTCCATTTTTGTACAGTACTAAATTTTTTTCTTTCTTTTAAATATCTGCCAAAGTAGTTAGATGTATGTAAGTCCCTTTCGTAACATCGCTCCTTATGGGGCGATTCTTTGTATTTTTCACAGTAGGTTTTTTCCTATTTCTAGCCCCTGCGGGTGGCTCTAACCCTGAGAGGCCAATTACCTAACCCTGTGGGGCAATCACCTAACCCAATATAACCTAACCTAACCTAAAATAACCTATAAAAAGCCATTTTAAAAATACGACTAATCGCCCCTTATGGGGCGATGTTACGAAAGGGACTATTCCCGTTTTATGTCATTCCTGTACATGTAGTAAGAACAGTTCAAAAAGGCTTTCTAGAAAGCTAGTTTTGTTTTTTATTTGCCTTTGTACTTTTAAAACTTGTATACATTTTCGGACTGCTTTGTCCATATCACCGCAGTGGGTGATAACATATTGATAATTTTGCAATTCATTAGAATTAGATTAGTGCATCATCTCTTTAATTAGAGCTCGTACGTTAGATTGAGAATTTAAATATGGTGGATTATAAATTTAAAACTTTAATTTCCAAAATTCAAGTAAGAATTAAATATAACAATATAACAATAACAGTGTTATTTATTAACTAACTATCGAACAGTTTAGCAATTAAAATGCAGAGTAGCTAGCTATCCTTTTAAATAAAGTAGTAAGTTTTTTTTGTCTGTAATTAAGATTACTACTTAACCGATTAAGTTCTCCATTTTAAGAAAGCTTTACAAAGGTCCTGTGATGGCTTTAAACTATTTAATTTTCAGATTAATTTTAGGGGTGGTTTAAGGTTATTTGTATTCCCTTTCCTACCAATTCGAAAACAAGGCCCCAAGATTAGAAGGTCGTAGCATCTAGTACCATAGAAAATAATTTCAAATCAAGATGTAGTATTGCTTCTCTTTAATACTTTTTTATGTGTTAGTTTTTTACAATAGGTTAGGTTTTATTTGGTACATGGTAGCCCCGTAGTTCAAAGAATAATATTACCTTAATTATTATTAATGGGGTAGTTTCACGAAATGCATTTGAACTTAATTTAGTGAACCGCATATTTTTTGCTAGTTAATGGGTTAAACTATATTTATAAGGCATATATTTAAAAGAATTTCAATTTTCTACCACGTAGTTTTTAAAATATCAAGACTTGAAAATTGTCTTTTTGTGATATATGCAATTTAAAAGACGATTTTCAAGTATTGATATGTTAAAAACTACGTGGTAGAAAATTGAAATTCTTTCAAATATATGCCATATAAATGTAGTTTAACCAATTAACCAGGAAAAAATATGCGGTTCACTAAATTAAGTTCAAATGCCTTTCGTGAAATTACCCCTTTTATAGTAATAAAAAAGGGAAGTAGGTTCTGTGCTCTCAAGGTTTTGAGGAAAAGCACTGAACTTTGTTGTAAAATAGATTATATACATAGATAATAGATAGATAGAACATATAAATGATGTTCAATCCGAACATGCGCATTATAACTCGGGGTTTATCAGGAATCTTAAGGGATCAGACAACGAATAAGATAACGTGGTTATAAAACTTTGGGTACCAGTGTAATTTACAGTCCAATTTACCCTCTCTCTATTGGATTATAGGAGAAGAGAGAATGATTTTGCCTTTAGTAACATATAAATATATAGGAGAAGAAAGGGGTGTATATTAATTTAACCTTTGTTGAACCCTTTTTCCCTGTTAAAATGCCCTAAAATACCGATAAACGCCGATATTTTGGCTGCACCACAACGTCTAATGGCCAATTTTGTGGTGGACCTACAATTCCGCATGTGATTATACGCATTAGCCAATTGTTAAAATTGAATTTTGATTTTGAGAGAAAATTTGTCATGTTATGTTATGCCATTATGGTGATTTGTATATGTGATACACTTGCGGAGTTGAAGACTCACCCAATTTTGTATCGTTTACAAATAATGGTAAAGACAACAGAGTTTAAACTAGAGTTAACAAATCTTGCTTTTAACAGGGAAAACTATATTAACAAGGATGACAACATCCACAAAAGCGAAGCACTGAAACGGTAGGACAAACGGACATAAACACTGAATAATCAGAATAAAAATATATAAGAGTCGAAGCAAAATTGTAAACAAATTTGATTAAATACTGCTTAATACAGGATAATGTTTATGGACATGCTTACATTTTTAGGACTTGATTATAGAGTTGCTTCGCTTATAACATTATACTTTGTTGTCCCAGAAATCAATATACCAAAAATCAGATCAATCGGATGATTAAATCTCATTAAAATTTGTTGTTAAAAAAGAAAAAAAATCAACATGTTTAAATTGGACGTACGGACATTTTGGTAATGATTATAGAGTTGCTACGCTTTCTAAATCGTACCTAACTGCTAAAGGAATCACCATGCAAAGTTTTAAATCGACAGGACAATTATAAAATGCTTAAATTAACGAAAAAAGCTATCCGTGACGGACGGACGGACGGACCGACCCTAATTATAGAAAAGCTTCGCCTTTAAAAAGTACCGATGTCTTGTTGAGTTTAAAAATCGAACGTTACACTAAAATACAGAAAGAAGATCAATTTTTAATACAGTAATATAAATATACAATAATCCTATTACTTATTCTGTAAATATGTATATTGTATAAGTCATGCCACAATTCGACAAACACCAGCACAGCCACTGTAAGCGTGTTTGTTTGTGAAAATAAAAAAACTGCTAGAACCTTCATTTGTAAGATGCAAAAAATAATTATGGTAGGTCTAAAAGTATTATGTCTAATATGTAAGAAAATTGGTTATAATGGAAGATTTTAGCCATTAAGCATTTTTAATGATAAAGCCTTTTTCAAGGATTTTTTAAGGATTTAAAAAGGATATTTTGTAGTGCAGCTTTAACAGACATACGGACGTACAACTTTACATGAGAAAATCTACGCTACTAATAAGGTAACTATAAGTTGAGGAACAATAATAATCTAACTGTTCCTTTTTCCCGAATCAACTTAGTAGAGAGGCTTCCTCTTTGTTTTCTACCTAATACATGGAATAATTTTAATGACCGTGACAATATAAAAAATGCCTTAAACCTAAATCAATTTAAGAAGCAGCTTAAAAAATTTATTCTCTCAAGAATAGATATAACATGTAATAGACTACTTTGTCGTTCTTGCCACCTAAGAATGTAAAACCTCGATGTTGTCTGTTTTACAAGCCTTAGATTAATCAATTCTCTATTCTTTACTAAATTATTTTAAAGTATTTTAATCATTAACATGAACTCACACACACTCACACAATCATCCTACCACTTCCTTCTGCAAATCCTTTCCCTATTAATATCCCTGTAACATACCCTTATAAAATGTTTACTTTCTTGTTTTAATAAATAAGATTCACACTACCTTTTATTTTATTTTTCTATGTTATTTGCAAAGGCTATCTAATATCACCTCGAGAGAGATTATTTAGTCCTTTAACACGTATATAATTTTTTTTGTCTTATGTGGATATTATTAACCTTGTTATTATACTGTAATTAATTAATCATGATCAATTTTACTGCTTGTTTGTGATTATTTATGTCATGTATATATGTATGTCTATTTTACTATGTGTCATAAAATAAATATTTCATTTCATTATAAGGCAGTGTGTTCACCTTTTTGTAAACAAATATTTTTTTTATAGAAAACTTTTTTTTCATATTTTGCTGTTCGAAGAAGCGGATAAAAAAAAGTTTAAAGTAAAAAAGACACAAAAATTTACTTAAACCTTAAAATTTTGTTAAATACCTAATTTTTTTTATTCCAGGTAATTTGATTGATTATTATTATTTGAAACTCCTGCATTGAGAAGGTAAAGGAATAATATATTATTACTTTCTTATAGTTTAATGTTCTTATAGTTGCTATGCTACTTATGGATAAAATCTTTCTTGTTAACACTAAAATAGCATATGAGTATACTATTAGATCATTGTTCATTTTAAATTAAAATTAAAATTATATTATCTGCTAGATTAAAAACGAGGATTATTATGTTCAAAATTAGCGTAGCAATAAAAAGCCCACCGTATTATAGATTGGCAGCTTTCTGCGGATATTAAAATGGATAATTAATTTTAGAATTTTTATTTTATTATACGTGGGAAATTTCTTTGTTAAAGATGCTGTACACGATTGTTCAGTATGACTGCGAACTGGATGTAATCCAGCGGATATTTATCGATTTTAAAGCCATACTGGAATAGTTATTTAGCGTATCGTACTTTAGACAGCTTTCCGCGGATATTGAAATGAGCAATACTTGGAAGAGTTGGGGTTAATTTAAAGAAAAGATTTGCTACTTTAATATCATATTTTTTTCACAGATGACTTAAAAAAATAGATCTGTAAATAGACAGAAATCTTACGGGATAGGACAATGGACGATAAATTGATGATCATCCCCAATTATAATAAAAATTACCCCTTTTGTAGGTTATATTTATTGGTAGAATAGTTTGAACACTGTTAGCTTGTACATCCCAATCTACAATTGATAATAAAACCAACGAATAGCAGAACGATTTAAAACTTTGGGGTCATTTAAATTACAATACAATGCTCCCTTCCTCCCCGGGAAATAGGACATTTGGAGCAATAAGTCCCATGAAAATAAGTGTACAGATTTTTATATGAACTGATAATTTTGATAATTTGGTTCTTTTCACTTCTGGTAGCATAGCTACTCTATAACTAGGATTATTTGTATGTTTGTAATTCACAGGGATATAGGCACTGTCAGTTATGCTGTGGTACTTTTTGTCTGGTTGGTCAAAATACATAGTGTCCAAACCTGTCAACCAATAGTTTTGATCTTTTGGTAATGTACATCAATTTATCGCCCATTGTCTTATCCCTTCAGATCCCTGGTAATTCACAACTTTAATTCATCCAAGTAAGTTTGAAGGTAAAATTGTTAATACTCCTGAGCTGGATCTTTAAATTATTTCAATGGTGCGCCAAATCTGGGTGCGCCGAATTCCATCCAATCACAGTGCGGCATTTTGTAAAATGCTGTGCTCTCATTGGTGAAAGGTTGGCTTACCCCGATTTGGCGCACACTAGAAATGATTTAAAGATCCAGCTCTGGTATGTAGCATTCTATATATAATCTAAATAGTTAAATTAACTGAATACGTTGAAATGATAAAATTACTCGTGTATTTTTTTCTTTTTATCTTTTTTTTCTCTTTTTAGATTTTGTTGCTATTGCTGCGCTACTTATGAACATCATTTTCCTGTTTTTATTTCAATTACTATAAAATATACTAGCGGCTACGCCCCTAGAGACCTCTAGTGGCACTTTAGATGTTTTTGTTTGTTAAAGTCTCTACGTTACTTCTTTCTCTTTATGTTACGTTGAAGTCTCCCATTTTTTTTAATTTCGATTTTTTTGAAGTTTCTCTTGGGAGGGTGGTTGTACCCTCCCACAAAATAGTTATAAACCTTCCCAGAACCAATGAGAATCTACCCTGTTAAGGAGAACCCGATCGGTTCAGCGGTTAGCGAGATCCTTCGGTACAGACACACAGACAAACAAACATCCTGTTACTTTAGTATAAGGATAAAAGTGGGTTCCATGAAGATTATTACATGTCCTTCTAATTAAAGACTGCATGATATACACATGCACTTTTCAACGCCAGTATTACAAGTAAATTATAAGGTAGCTTCGCAAAAAAACAAGGATGACAATATCCATCAAAGCGAAGCTCTAAAGATCAGACCGTAGTAAATTAGCTTAAATAAAGGTTAATTAATATCGACCTACTTACGTTTATAGACTTGAATATAGATATACTTCGCTTATTACATGATCATTTGGACTTTTTGGATTATAAAGATGCTATTTCTACGTTGTACTTAACTAGTTTAGGAATCGTAATGTCAAGATTGAATTATGTAGGACAATTCTAACATGCCTAAGTTAATATTCAGAGCTATCAGTTACATGTAAGTATGAACGGACCCATCCTAATTGAAGAAAGCTTCGCTTTAAAAAAATGGTTAAAAGTAGTCTACAAGTGCAATAATAACACCTCAAATTCTTACACTTAAAATTTAAGAAATGAGTGTGTGCTAAATTACAGGGATCTCTAGAGATAAGACAATGGCCGAAAATTGCTGTGGTGCACACTCAATTATGCTGCATAAAATTACATCTTCTGGCGGTAGAGTTTGGTCACTGATAGTTAGTCCCCAAAGTTTGTTAAGTCAACAAATAAAAACTTCAGGCTTTAGTATTATTAACATTCCAATGTCCCCTCCAATTTATCTAAAGGGATATAACAATGGCCGATAATTGATGTACAATTCCAATTATGATGTACACAATTACCCTTTTTGTAGACTACAATTAGTGGTTGAAACGTTTGGACACTCAACTTAATGAACCAACCAATTAAAATTCCAAAGTCCCCAAAGTTGTTGCCATCGAATAAGAAAACGTTATCATAAACTTTGGGGACTAGTGAAATAAATAGCCCTCCCTCCCTTCCCCTCCCTACTTAGGTAGAATATACAAAGTGTAAGGTGTTCCTTAGTGACTAGAAAGAAAATAAAAATATATGGACACAGCAATTTTTAGTTTGTTTGACAGACAACCCTAAAAAACTGTTCAAACAATCGCCGTAAGGTTCAACATCATAATTATCAAAGTATTCATTCAATATTCAAACCAGGCAAACTTTTAAATGATTTTCATAACCAAACCTAATTTAAGTAACATTACTCTTAAATGCTTTTATTAGTGTTATTATTTCTTTAAAATTGATGCGTTTCTTATTTTCCAGTATGGCTTCGAAACCGATTAATGTCCGGTGGTTTAGAACCGGTTCTCAGCCATACTGAAAAATCATGTAAAGCATTACAGACAAGTTTCTTCTAATATTAAAATAAAAATCAGTTTTGTTAGACAATGCCTTCGGCCCCTCAGGGCTAACAAAACTGGTATTAATCTAACAACTTTATTATTCGCGGAAAACTGTCTATAATACGATGCGATAAATAACTATTTCGCCAGAAATTTAGCCTGTCTATGGTCGTGACTGACTAAAACCCGTAAACACACCTCCTGGTCATTTACTAAATTACACCCCAAACAAATACACACTAAGCTATAAAAATTGGAAAGAATTTTAATGAATATAATAGATTTGAAATCTGCATAAAATTTTAAGGAATTTTATAAAATTCGTTTTTTGTATAATTCTTTATCTATAAGCGCAAATACAAATTAAGTTAAATAATTTTGACATCTGTGATTGGTGGATTGAAAACTATCTGCGCCCTGATTGGAGAAGCTTAAGTGACGTACATCATTCAGCCAATTAGAGCGCAGTTAGTTTCCAATCCACCTATCCTATTGGTCAAAATTTATTAACTTAAAATGGATTTGCGCTTTTATTTTATAAAAAATCCTTAAAATTTTATGCAGATTTCAAATCTATTATATTCATTAAAATTCTTTCCAATTTCTATAGCTTAATACACACACACACACACACACACACACATTCACGCACACATACACATAGGCAAATCACATTATTAAAGCAATTCTTCTATATAATTAGGTTTTAAACTTTTTAAAGTTGAATGTTTCTTAGTGACGTAACCGTTTTAACTATACGTGCGTGCGCCTGCGCCTGTCTTCTACAAGAAGTGACGTACAAATTGTCTAGGAACTGCGTGATATATATTATTATCAATGTACCTTGTCAATATCTTGGCTGATGATATTACATCGTTATATCAAATGACATAATAACTGCATACTTTTGATGACATTAAAACGACGCAATATTTAAAGAGATATGTGTTCTACGATGTTGCTTTCTTTTACGTTTAATTCACTGGGTACATAAAAACATGGGTACACCGACAAACCTCCTAAAGGGACAAACGTCCTAATGCGACAAACGTCCTAAAGGACAAACCTCCTAAAGGGACAAACGTCCTAATGTAACAAACCTCCTAATGCGACATGTCTTATGTAAAACTTCCTAAAACTTTTTAATTTTTAAATCTTTCAAAATTAAAAGAAAAAAATCTTCAAAAAATTATGTATTAACAGTGAAACAATGTGAAAATCCAATCCAATATGGCGATGAAACACACAGGGACGAAATTCAAAACCGAAATTTATTTCTTCTTGAATAACTTTTTCCACATGGTGAAATTTAAAAATCCGTCCGACAGTTTTCCCAAAGTCGGTGTTGGCATGGTTTCGAACCCAACACAACCTTGCATTACAAAAATCGACCCTTACCTCACATTTAATAAATGATGAGGTTTTACTTAAGAGATGTCGCATTAGGAGGTTTGTCCCTTAGGACGTTTGTCGTTTAGGAGGTTTGTCGGATTAGGATGTTTGTCGCATTAGGACGTTTGTCGGTGTACCCAATACTGTGATAGTTGATGATCCCTCTTCATCTAAAATTTTCTATCTTGTTATTGCTGTGCTATTTATGGACACAGTTGTCCTTGTTTAAATCTTAGATTGGGGGATTGTTTTCCAGTGGTGGTTTCAATTTTAAGGAAAATCATATCGATCTGGCGGTTAGTGAGATCTTAAGCTACAGACACATTCTATTACTATTATATATGGATTGTTAGCATGTGTTTTGCTGTACTGCTACTGGGAATAATCCTTTTCGCAACATCGCCCCATAAGGGGCGATTCTTCATATTTTTAAAATTGCTTTTTTATAGGGTATTTTAGGTTAGGTATGGTTATATTGGGTTAGGTGATTGCCCCACAGGGTTAGGTAATTGGCCCCGCAGGGTTAGACCCCCCCGCAGGAACAAGAAATAGGAGAAAAGCTACTGTGAAAAATACGAAGAATCACCCCATAAGGTGCGATATTACGAAAGGGACTATACCCCTGCTACTTATGGACAAATTTATCCTTTGTTTTTGTAATAATTCCAAATTACATATATGTATTAAGCATACCCACAAATTAGTGGTGGTGTGGCTTCACTTCCGTACTTGTACCAGAGCATTATAGTCGCATATTTATACACTAGCGGCTTCGCCCCTAGCCTCTAGGGGCTTTGCCCCAAGAGGTATAATTACATCTTTTATTACCTGGAGATCCCCCACTCCACCACTATTTTAAATAATTGAGAGAAAAAAATTGCGGGTGGATTTTTTGTTTTTTTGGAGGGGTTGGGGGTGTCGCACTCCCCAAGAAAATAGCATAAAACCACCACAGGACCAGTATCGCCAAATCTTGATTGGTTGGTACAAGCTAATAGTGTCCCAACTTTTCAACAAATATTTTAATCTACAGCAGGGGTAATTTTTATCATCCATTGTCTTATCCCTAAAGATCCTTTTCCCTTACCATTTTCTACGTTCTCATTATTAAACACTCTTTCATAATTATTTGCATTTTATAATTTAGCGAATATAAAACAAAAATGGACGGAATTTTAGGCATAACCAAATTAGTATCCCAAGGCATTAACCAATTTTTAGGGAGGGAGTGGACAATAAAAATTATATTCATCTAAACTATTTCTTCATCATTATCTTTAGCTGACAATCCCGGGAATTAATAATTTGGGGGAGATTAAATTTTTGTCCATTGTCTTATCCTTGTTTCCCAAGGCATTAACTAACCAAGTATTGGGCAAGGACATGCTGGGTTGGGGTTCTAACATGGAAATATGGTAGAGGGGGAAAATATTTGATTTTTATATTAACAATTCAGGGCTGCATATCCTCTAGAATTAGAGTCTAAGCTTAATAATATAACATTAGCTTAATCTTAAGGGATAAGACAATGGACAATAAAATTGATATATAATTCCAAAAAAAAGATAAAATGTTAATCAATTAGTACATCAAATTTACAGGTTGAAAAGTTTGGCAATTGCTTTTTTAATTAAATAAAGTACCCTTAGTTTTTATGCCAACGTCTCCTTCCTTCCTGAATATCATCAATTTTTAACTAGGACAATACTATCCACAAAAACCTAACACAGACAAACACAAAAGTACAAATGATTAACATATATCAAAATTCTTCAATCATAATTGATTAATTAAAAGACACATGTTTTAATCACCTTAAACATGCATTGAAAATGAAATGAATGATTTTATCATTCAAAAAAGATCAAACTATTCTAATAGCTGATTAAATAGCTAGTTTTTAAAAGCTACTCTTTAATTAGAACATGTATTTTAGTCTTACCGAGTAAGTTAGATATAACACAATTATTATTCTCGTATTCATTTGAATCCGGTGGATAGGAACCGGTTCTCATGAATACGAAAAAACTATGTCTAGCATCGTATTATATCCAGTTTTCTACGAATATAGAAATGTACAATCATAAGATTAAAACTAGTTTTTTTAGCCGGTGCCTTCTGCACCACGGGGCTAAAAAAACTAGTTTTAATCTTATAATTGTACATTCTATATCCGAGGAAAGCCGTTTATAATACGATACGAGAAATAACTATTCCAGTATGGCTTCGAAGAATGGCATCTCGGGGCTAACAAAACTGGTTATAATCTTATAATTGTACATTTTTATAACCGCGGAAAGCTGTTTATTATACGAAGCGAAAAATAAAATGCAATTGGAACTGATGATCTATTTAGTAGTAGGGAAACAATTGTATTCCATTAATAAAATGTTAAAAAAATGTGTTTATTTATATAACTAGTGGCTGTGCCCCTAGCATCTAGGGGCCCCATATTCGAAAAATATTGAAGGACTGAAAAATAGCCTAAAACCATACCCAGACTTTATTTTATAAAGGAGAACCATATCGGTACAGTGGTTAGTTAGATCCTTCGCTACAGATATAAAAAGCTAACTACTTTATATAATAGGATATCATAATTATTATGGGATTTGAATGTCTAAAATGCGTAACCATTAGAGAAATTTTCATCAACAAAATATTCTATTTATGTTGTGCTTTAATGGCTATACCTGCAAAGAATAACTTTTTCTATCCATAACATTACATTTTGTTTTGTTGCATATTACAAATATTGGCAAGACAACAAGACAACAAGACAAAGTATTCTTGACGACAAGGCAATTAAATCTTTACCAAAATGTTCACTAAAATTAACCAAAAAAATATACATAGTTATTTCTCGCATCGTATTATAAACGGCTTTTAATAACTGGTTTTAATCTTATGATTTTGCATTTTTATATTCGCAGAAAGCTGGATACAATACGATGCTAGACATAGTTTTTTCGTATGGATGAGAACCGGTTCCTATCCACCGGAATCGAATGAATACGAGAAACATTTTTACCATTTCCGACCTGCGATTTTTGAGACAGGAGTTCATCGTTCAATTTTCCTTGCATTAAGCCTGAAATATGGCTTTTTTCCCTGAAATTTGAGAGGTCGTATTAGATAGGTATGTTTTCAATGGCGGAAAAGTTAAAGAACAATAACTTTGTAGAAAGGAATTGGTCAATGGAAGATTATTTGATTTCCTCCCCCAAAAGCCTTAGTAGCTTTAAAACGTTAAAGGCAACATGGTACTAAATAAACTACGACTTAATACTAATTTTATTCTACCCATCTGTTGGGGGGAAAATTAATTTACCGTCCATGGTACTATCCCTGAAATATAAGACAATATTGATGTCTATATTCTATTCGTACAACCATTTCAATTGGCCCTTAACAGCGCAGCTACTCTAGAACTAAGATTTAAACCAGTCCGTCCGTAACTGGAAAATGAAACATACTGTTATAGTTATTTCTTGCATCGTATTATATACAGCTTTCCGTGGATATAAAAATGTACAATATGATATTAAAACCTTATTATATTTGTAGAATATAATACGAAACGATACATGATTTTTCCAGCGGATATTAATCGGTTTTAGGGCCATTTTGGAAATTATATGGCAAGATTTGATAATATTAATAGGTACTATTTTTTCAAAAATAACTTTATATTTTCTATATATAATTGCTGAATTTTAGTTTATTTTTTTACTTTAATTTTTGCTACGCTACTATAGATAAAAGTGTACTAATACCATATGTTTGCATGTAACTGAAATTATGTACATTTATGCAGGGCACGAACTATGTGTATTTTTAAACAAGGACAATTATATCTTGTCCATAATTAGCGCAGTAATAACAAGTTAATATTTACATTTATGCTAAGCAATGATCTATATGTATTTCTAAACAAGGATAACTATGTCAGGTCCATATAATTAGCACAGCAAAAACAAGTTAATATTTACATTTATGCTAAGCAATGATCTATATGTATTTCCAAACAAGGACAACTATGTCAGGTCCATATAATTAGCGCAGCAATAACAAGTTAATATTTAGGTACATTTATGCTAAGCAATGATCTTTGCATATTTTTAAACAAGGACAATTATATCTTGTCCATAATTAGCGCAGCAATAACAAGTTAATATTTACATTTATGCTAAGCAATGATCTTTATGGATTTTTAAACAAGGACAATTATATCTTGTCCATAATTAGCGCAGTAATAACAAGTTAATATTTACATTTATGCTAAGCAATGATCTTTATGGATTTTTAAACAAGGACAATTATGTCAGGTCCATAATTCGCGCAGCAATAACAAGTTAATATTTACATTTATGCTAAGCAATGATCTTTATGGATTTTTAAACAAGGACAATTATATCTTGTTCATAATTAGCGCAGCAATAACTAGTTAATATTTACATTTATGCTAAGCAATGATCTATATGTATTTTTAAACAAGGACAATTATATCTTGTCCATAATTAGCGCAGTAATAACAAGTTAATATTTACATTTATGCTAAGCAATGATCTTTATGGATTTTTAAACAAGGACAATTATGTCAGGTCCATAATTCGCGCAGCAATAACAAGTTAATATTTACATTTATGCTAAGCAATGATCTTTATGGATTTTTAAACAAGGACAATCATATCTTGTTCATAATTAGCGCAGCAATAACTAGTTAATATTTACATTTATGCTAAGCAATGATCTATATGTATTTTTAAACAAGGACAATTATATCTTGTCCATAATTAGCACAGCAATAACAAGTTAATATTTACATTTATGCTAAGCAATGATCTTTATGTATTTTTAAACAAGGACAATTATATCTTGTCCATAATTAGCGCAGCAATAACAAGTTAATATTTACATTTATACTAAGCAATGATCTATATGTATTTTTAAACAAGGACAATTATATCTTGTCCATAATTAGCGCAGCAATAACAAGTTAATATTTACATTTATGCTAAGTAATGATCTATATGTATTTTTAAACAAGGACAATTATATCTTGTCCATAATTAGCACAGCAATAACAAGTTAATATTTACATTTATGCTAAGTAATGATCTATATGTATTTTTAAACAAGGACAATTATATCTTGTCCATAATTAGCGCAGCAATAACAAGTTAATATTTACATTTATGCTAAGTAATGATCTATATGTATTTTTAAACAAGGACAATTATATCTTGTCCATAATTAGCGCAGCAATAACAAGTTAATATTTACATTTATGCTAAGTAATGATCTATATGTATTTTTAAACAAGGACAATCATATCTTGTCCATAATTAGTGCAGCAATAACAAGTTAATATTTACATTTATGCTAAGTAATGATCTATATGTATTTTTAAACAAGGACAATTATATCTTGTCCATAATTAGCGCAGCAATAACAAGTTAATATTTACATTTATGCTAAGTAATGATCTATATGTATTTTTAAACAAGGACAATTATATCTTGTCCATAATTAGTGCAGCAATAACAAATTAATATTTACATTTATGCTAAGCAATGATCTATATGTATTTTTAAACAAGAACAAATGTGTTAGGTCCATAATTAGCTAAGCAATGATCTTTATGTAATTTTAAACAAGGACAATAATATCTTTCCATAATTAGCGCAGCAATAACAAGTTAATGTTTACATTTATGTTAAGCAATGATCTATATGTAATTTTAAACAAGGACAACTATGTCAAGTCCATAATTAGTGCAGCAATAACAAGCTTATATATGTTTAATCTGCTATCTATAATACAAAGTAGAACGATGTCTATCTGTCTGTCTGTTTGTTTGTCTGTTTGTTTGTTTGTAGCAAAGGATCTCGCTAACCGCTGAACCGATCATGGTTCTCCTTTACATGGTAGCTTTTCATAGGTCCCGGGAAGGTTTATAACTATTTTCTTGGGGGGTGGGACACCCCCAACCCCCCCAAAAAATAGGGGCGAAGCCGCTAATTAAACTAAAAAGACGTGCATTTACTCCATTTTGTTTTTCTTTCTCTCCAACACGCAATTGAATTACATTCGGGGAATTTGGATTTCAGCTGCCATAAAAGATAGCATACTTAAATTTCGTAATAAGATTTATCCGACAAATGTGCATTTTTTTATTTAACTTAATATTCCCGTTCAATACTTAAATGGTTTTTATACAAATCATTTTTTATTTGCTTCGCTAATTTTGGACATTTTTGCTTACTTCATTATCATTTAATTTAATCAGACCAACGCCTTTCTTGATGATGGTTCAAATTTCAATTGGTCTGTGCTATCAATACCACAAATTGTTATAGTCGTTCAATATTTATAAAACAAAGAGGGTCAAGTATCTTAAGTTATAAAACAATGGGTGTCAAATTCATGTACATCCCCAATTATAAAAATAGTTATTTATCGCATCGTATTATAGACAGCTTTCCTCTGATAATTAAATGAAAATGATTAAAGGGGGAGATAAAATCGACCTTATTCGACGTTCACTCAAAGCCCCAAAAATAATGGACTTAAAAGTGTATTAAACTGTATATAAGACATTTGCGAATATATTGATACCATTAATTTGCCTCTTAAATCAAAAAAAGTATGTTTTTTTAATATTTTTCTCTTGCTACAAATCAAATTTCAAATTTGAGTCACCAAAAATCCTAAACTAATTTTTGCTCTAGAAGAATCAATTTTTGGAGTTAGAAAGTGCTTAATACCTCATTTTAATCGCCTGGCATTGCTTTATAATATATAGGAAATAACTTGGTTGTTTATAGAACAGCTGACTAAAAAAGCGAGGTTTTGTGATAAACCCACTTTAGTTGTTGCTCCATAAATGATATTTTTTTCCCCAATTTTTTTGGCTGTAAAGAAGCTTTATATATTCATATAACATCCACCTAAATTTGACTTTTGGTATTTTATTTATAACATCACCAGAGGGAATTGAATTTTGGAAAAAAATATCAATTTATATTTTACACTGCTATGCATTGTTCTTGTTCTTGTTTCTAAAAAATATTTATATTATTAAAAAGAGAATTATTTAACGCTTCTATAGGTATGTTTATCATTTTTCTAGGCTAAATATAACTATAATTACACCATTTTAAAGTTAGACATCATAACATATTAACACAATTATTGAATCGGTCTGTATTATTAAGCTGGCAACCCTTAAAGGAAGCCTGCAAGAAATACCCCGCTCTAACTGCTGAAAGACTGCCACAAGTAGACCCAACACCCAAAATTTGAAGCCTCCAGCTTCAATAATAAAAAAGTTATAGACATTTTAAAATGACATTTTATAGTACATGAATATTTTGAAAGAATCCCAATGCTCATACGAAAATTTTCAAAATAAAAATGCAAAGCCTAGAAGCAAAATTAGAATCTCATCTTTGTCATAATTTTAGGTTGCCTGTAACTGATTTGATTTTTACAATAAAAACACCCTTCTTTTTTATCAAAATCTCTCAAAAAAATTAAGTTTCTTTGTACGTTGCATTAAATATAGAGAGGTTTTTACTCAAGCCCGAAATCCCAACTTTTAAGGACTCTATCTTTAGCTATTTTATCCCTTGATAAATTTTCCTCTAAAAATACTTGATTAATTGTCATGAATCTTTGCATATCTGGCCTAAAACATCTAAAATAAATTTAAAATGTTTTTCTACTTAAAGAAATTTTTTCTCCAAAATATTTATTTAGAAGATAAACAGCTAAAATAAATATCGAATTCGGGGGAGGAAAGTAGTTGAAAGAAAATGACCAAAATTAGTTGACATGAAACTCTGGCGGACGATTTCTGCAACCAAATGTAAACATTAGTCAGCTGCTACTTTCTTTAATTGGTTGTCGGGAATTAATTAAATTTTTTTGTAAGCAAAGTAAATCTATAATTCTAAAATAATTGACATGGTATTTTTGCCATAAATTGTTGCCCCTAAAAATCACAAAAAGCTAAAAAAAATTTCAAAAATTCATTCAGTTGTTAATTGGTTACAACAAAAATGTTTTTTTGTGTGTTTGCTATCTACTTATTGTGGCATTCTCGAGTGTTGGATAATTTTATTACATAAGATTTTTGATATTTAATTTTAGGTTATTGCCTGATAAAACAGAAAAAAATGCATTCCATTTTTATCCTTGCCCAAGACCCCCCCCCCAAAAAAAAAAAAAAAACATAGTGGAACCTCTATATACATTTACTAGAGGCTAAGCCCCTAGAGTCCTCTAATGGAACTTTAAATGTTTTTATTTAAATTTAAAATATGTCTGTGTTAGGTTGACGTTTATGTTGCGTTGGAATCTCTTTGTTAAATCGAGAAACGTAAAAACAATTTAGATTTTTTTTGTTTCTCCTGGGAGGGTGGTGGTACCCTCCCCCATAATAGTTATAAACCTTCCCGGAAGCTATGAGAAGCTACCCTGTTAAGGAGAACCCAATCGGTTCAGCGGTTAGCGAGATCCTTCGGTACAAACAAACACACAAAGAGACATCCTGTTACTTTAGTATAAGGATTCATAATATTTAGTCGTATCACAATGAATTACAACTATTTTTGTTTCAGGAATAATGACATAAATTTTATTTGATTTATAAAATCAGTAACACAGCCATCAGTATTAGTTAACAGCATACACATTATCATATAAGGTAATTGAATAAAGTTATAATCAAAAAAGATGTTCTTATTACTTCATTTTTCTTTGGGGGGGGGGGGGGGGAGGAGATGGGTTGGAGGCCGGGTGTTGTCTCTTATTTAATCAAATTTTCACCTCACACCTTTTATTGCTCAACCTGGAAGTCCTAACAGTTCACGGGAATGAGTGCTACTGTTTTGGGCCAAGGCATTCCCTATATGGGTATAGTCACTCATGGCAACACCCCTTAAGGGGCGATTTGTTGTATTTTTAAAATGGCTTTTAATTGGTTATTTATGGTTAGATTAGGTTATATTGGGTTAGATGATTGCCCTGCAGGGTTAAGCAATTGGCCCGCAGTGGCTAGAAATAGGATAAAGCTACTGTGAAAATACGAAGAATCGCCCCTTAAGGGGCTTTACCACGAAAGGGACTTTACCCTTTATTTTTTTTGGTGGGGGCGATTTCTCTTGGTAGGGTAGTGTTACCCTACCCCAATATAGTTATAAACCTTCCCAGGATCTATGAGAAGCTACCCTGAAAGGAGAACCATATAGGTTTAGCAGTTAGCGAGACCCTTCGGTACAAACAGAAAGACAGACAAACATTCTGTTACTTTATTCTGCTAGATTTTAGCTGTCACTCTTTCTTTATTATAGCACTTCCTACCGTCCCAATCAGTACTGCTGGTTGGACGTAATTGTTATTTGATTTATATTCTTAATTTACGAAAAATTTATAATTATTTTTATTTTCAGATTAATTTTCGAATGCAGATTGCAGACAACTTTATCTCTTGGACAGTGCTAAAAACATAAAACAAATTATTTGAATACATTTGAAGTGATAAATAATCTGAAGTGATAATAAGCTGATAAGCGATATTTTTGTTCAATGAATGTTTCTGCAATACTGTGACATTTTGCTGTCATTAAGAAATGATAAATAAAAGATAATAAATGAGAAAGTTAAATCTGTTTATAAATCTTGTTGATGTTTTTTTAAGAAAACTTGTTTGTTTATTTTATTATTTTGACTGAAAACTAATTAAAATGATCATAATTTGTTAACAAACACATAAATTAATCTTAAAGTGTCCTGGTTAGTTAGATTTTTATGATGCCTCTGTTTTTTAATATTGTATCAATATATGTATTGCCATTATGAAAATGTATTTTTCATTTTTCCCGAAAGCTAATAAAATAAAGTTAAAAACTTATTAAATATATTTTTACTTGTGCCATCATTAAATAAAAGTAAAGCAATGTTTGTCTGTGTGTACCTAAGAATTTTGCTAACTGCTGAATTGAGTAGTTCTTTTTTGAAATTAGCTTCTTATAGGTCCCGAAAATGTTAATAACTATTTTTGTGTATAATGCAACTCCCAGGAGATAGCCAATTGAAAAAAAGATCCCAATAAAAAAATTTTAATTTTGATTTCAAACTAAAATCAAAGTGGAGGGTCTACTTCATCATTCCCCTTTCATATGTCCCTTATATAAAAGTACCAGGATGTCTTGTCTGTGTATAGCGAAGGACCTCTAACCACTGGACTGGTCAAGGGAATTCTTTTTTAAATATTTAGGTAACGAGTTGAAATGCTTACAATGCACTCTTTTAATATTAATCATTAACTTAGCAACAGGGATAATTCTTTTTTTTAGCATGATAAATGATGTATAATAGGATATTTTTACTAGACTGGTATACATTTAAACTGGGTACTTAAATTGTTTGATGGACCGAAAAGCTTAACTGTAAGGAAATGATATTACTCAAACCTTGATTGAATTGAAATTAAAGATGCTTACATCACTGTTTCCGGAATTTGCCGATAATCACTTGATCTCATTCGTGCAAGGACCCCTTTCACATTACTTTTTAGTAGCGAAGCTTCTCTATAATTAGTAGGTTGTCAACATTCCCATTATCAATGAGCATAATAAACCATAAAAAACCAATGGCGGTCGGCCTGGTTTTCGGCTATTTGTATTTTTTTTTTACAATTCCCTCCCCCTCCCCCCCATTTCTAAGTGTGGTGTTTGTGATCTGATTTTCAAATTTTTTTAGATAAGGTTGTCAAGAATACATTTCCGGCCGTTCTAAGGGGTTTTTATGTTTGTAGTCGAAACTTTTAGAAGGTTTTTGGTTATTTTTAAATATTAGGCATTTCCCGGTGTTTAAACTAATGTTTAATTTTTTTTAGAATCATACCACGTTATTCAGAGCATCCCAAAAGTAATTCACTTTTAACAGTCAGTCTGTCGGTCATGATACAAAATATAAATTACTTAAGCATTAAGGGAGGTTTCATAATTTTTCATCAAATATCTATGATTGATTTCAACAAATGTTTTTAAAATCTCCTTTACTAATTTCTTATTCATGATTTGTTTGTGCTTCGCTACTTATGGATGTTGTGATCCTTGTTAATACCTAACTTTATTTCCGCCTGTTAAAATGCCGGGTTGTTTATGTCCTATAGAGGGGAAAATTCCTGAAGAAGGATATAAAATTGTGAGGTGTAACCAAGCAAAGAAACCTTACAAATAGTGAACAGTTAAGGGTCAACATTGCAATTATTTTGGAGCATAATTAACTATAAAACATTCATGATGGTCGGACTGCTTTTAGCAGGGTTTTCTTTTGACATTTTTTTTGCGTTTTGTCGACCAATTTAGACAAAATTTTATAATTATTTAAGACAAACTTAAAGTTCATCTTATATTTGCACTTAACGCTTACCTGATATCACAAGTTACTACTCTACCAAAAAAATCATGAAATCCGTCATAAGAATGTTAGTAAAAGATGATTACTTCCTCGGTAATTCCCTTTTTTTTAGAAAAACTAACTATTACATGGATGTGTTTAAATTTGCATGTCTGTTAAGCTGCCCTTTCCGACATTTTTAATTTAAGAGTAACCTCGCTTCTCATTAACAATCTGATAGTAGCTTGATATACTGGATACTGCACAAAAAAGTCAAGTAAGGTGCTACGACTACAATTAAAGAGATAGTTGCATGATGTGTATTTCAGAAAACTGATTTCTAACAAAAGTACCTAACAAGAATATTATGTAAAATATTATTTTTATTACAATAAATAGCAATCAAGGGGGGAGGAGTTCTGGCACATTTGCGTAAACCTGGTATATAGGCTTTATCTTTGGACTGAGAGGATAGGTTATTAAAGATAAAATCATTCTTATATGATGAATTTTCCTAAGTTTTAAGATTTTTTGGATAGGCCTCCAGGTCCCGGAGCTCCAGACCTCCAGGTGGTTTCTGGACAGGTAAAAACAAAAAATTTTTTTTTTTAAAGAGTTAGAGGTCAACTTATAACACAAAATATGCATCTTTTTGAATTTTATTCACATATTTGAAGATAAAACATGCATATTTTGTTTCATAAGTTGATCTCTAACTCTTTTTTTTCAGTTTTACCTGTACAGAGGCCACCTGGAGGCCTGGAGCTCCGGAACCTGGAGGCCTATCCAAAAAATCTTAAAACTTTGGAAAATTCATCATATAAGAATGATTTTATCTTTTTTAACCTATCATCTCAGTCCAAAGATAAAGCCTATATACCAGGTTTACGCAAATGTGCCAGAACTCCTCCCCCCCAACAAAATAATTATCATCATGCTGTTTTTGGGGTAACAGGGCAGATGTTTATGTTGAATATATACCAAAAATATAATTTTCAAGTCTAAGTTGATATTTTTAAATCTACCTGGTAGAAAATTTAAATTCTTTCAAACTTATGTTCTATAGATGTAGTTTAAACTATTGAACAGAAAAAAAAATCACTAAATTCAAGTTTAAATGCACTTTGTGCAACTACCCCTTTTAACATTCAGCTACCAATTATGAAGCTGAGTATTCTAGACCAACTGGCTATTTATTATCTAAAACTCCTCAGAAAAGGCAACAAAACCTTTTTGAAGTATTTGGTTACCAGGAGCTACGCACATAGCCTTTAGGGATGATGGGTTAGGTTGGGAAAATAGACTAAAGCCATCCCAAAACCTTTTTGAAGCTTCACTGACAAGTACATCAAATTAAGACAAAAAGTCTTCCGATACCTTGAGCATCAGACAAATAATCTTACTACTTTAAATAATGTATATTTGATCAGAGCTTTTTGTAAGACAGAACTAAGAGCTATATTCAATATTCATTGAAAAAATATTAACTTGTCCAAGTCAAATATCATATGCATATCCGAAAACATTAGTTAAAAGAGTAGCGCCATTCTTATGGATGACAACAACCATAAAAGCAAAGCACTGAAACGGTAGGACAAACGCACATTAACACTTGTCTAGTGTCAGAACTGAAAATCAGAATATAAATGTATAAGTCTAAAAAAATTGTATGTAAATTTGTTAATAAACTGCTTTGATACAGGATATAATTTAAGGACATAGGTACTTACTTTTTTAGTAATTTATTATAGAGATGGTTCAATTATAACATTGTACTTTGTTGTCTAAGGAATCAGTATTCCAAAATCAGATCAATTGGATAATTTTATCACATAGAAAAGGGGGGGGGGGTAAAATGTGGTGACTTATGCCATGACATACCAGCAATTTTATTTTGGGTGCAACTCCCTTAGTTTTGTAGATAATTGGGTAAAATCTTTTTAGTTGTATCACTAATTACCGCAAGTTTTGATATCTTTCTAAAAACGGCGGCGTTACCGTTTCAATATCCTTAAAAGCATAGGAGAAGCACTGAATTTAAGATATACCTTGATTAACAAGAATTTGAAAGTCCCCGCAGGGTTGCTTGTAAGAGGAAAAATAAAATAAAAATAACATGGTCTGAAATGATTCCAAATTGCCTAGTTCTGTGAGAAATGCAATACTTTTTTTTTATGCGGCAGAAAACGGCGGGAGCGGTGGTACCATCGCGGTTTTTTATTCAAAAATATTAAACTGACCGACCTAAAAAGATTTTGTTTCAATATCTTAAAAAGCACAGAAGAAGCACTGAATTTAAGATATACTTTAATAAACGAGAATTTGTAAGGGGAAATTAAAAAAAATTTAACATGGTCTCAAATGATTGACACAACCAAAAAGATTTTACCCCATCATCTCTGAAACTAAGGAAGTAGCACCCAAAATAAAATTGCTGGTATATCGTGGCTGGCACCACATTTTACCCCCCCCCCCCTTTGTTGTTAAAAAAGTTAAAAGTAACATGTTTAAAATGGTCTTACGGACATTCTAGTAATGATTACAGAGTTGCTACGCTTTCTAAATCGTATCTAATTACTACAGGAACCAACATGCAAAGTTTGAAATCAATAGGACAATTCTAACCTGTTTAAATTTACAGGAGGTAACTGTCCATTATGTACGGAAGATGTACTGACGGATGGACCAATTCAAATTATAAAAAAAGCTTCGCTTATAATAAATGATATCAAAAATTGCAAAATGCATAGGTACTAAACTATATTTTAGTTTTTAATTAATATTATACATTAGGTAATAAAAGTTGAAACTAAACATTTAAACAAAATCTTAATTATGCAATAAAAATCACGAAAAAAATTATAGCATTTCAACAGTTTTAGTTGTGGAAAATACTTTGAAAGTATTTTATAGGAAGTCTTCTTAAATTAATTAGTTACATGCGTGATTTGAATTAAACTTTGATAACAATACTAATGATAAACTAATCCAGTGGTGTGCATTAGGGGATGAAGAGGAATGTCAACAACCCCCTTAAAATAAGAATCAGGAAAACCTGCCTTACCATTTTTCATTCCCTTTTGGTTCAAACCCCCTCTTGTGAATGTATGTGCACGCCACTGAATTAATCATTTTGCTTAAATATTTATCTGTGGTTAATATAAGAAACATAAGTAGGTATATAAAAAGGTATTGCATCGTATTAAAAAAGCTTTCCGCGGATGTAAAAAAATTAGTTTTTAATCTTATGATTGTACATTTTTATATTCGTAGAAAACTGGATAGGATAATACGATGCTGTACATGATTTTTCAGTATGGGTGAGAACCGGTTCTAATCCACCGGATATTCATCAGTTTCGAAGCAAAACTTTAATAAAATAGATTGGTTTTTTTCTGGGCTTAAAACGTATGCCCTTGATTGATTTGGGTCTCTCATCATCGACATTCTTGGTCCACTTTAACCAGCCATTTCTTCACTACAACCTAAAATATTAATTCATTGAAGTAATCGTTGAATAGTGATACATAATTAATCTTGGATCTAAGGAAATAAGACAATGGACGATTAATTGACATATTCCTCTAATCATAGTAAACAAAATTACCCCTTTTGTAGATTAAAAGGGGGGAGGCGGATGTGCCACTTTTAGAAACCAAAAGTAAAACGTGCATGATCTCAGCCCATAAAAGAGTTACAGCTCTAAAATTCTGCACAGCAGTTGCTTTTGATTTGAATAATATGGAACTGTGAAGAAACGGCGGTGAAACCGCCGCTCCCGCCGAATTCTTTTGCCTTTTCTCGTCATAATAGACAATTAAAATAAATTCGGCAAAAAAAGGCAAAAAAAAATTCGGCGGTTTGCGGCGGGTCCGCTTCCGTTTCTTCACAGTTCCATATTGTTCTCCAAAAAAGCAACTGCTGTGCCGAATTTTAGAGTTATAACTCTTTTATGGGCTGAGATCATGCATGTTTACTTTTGGTTTCAAAAAGTGGCACATTTGCCTCCCCCCTTATTTATACTACTAGTTTCTACCAAATAAAGCAAATCTGTTGGCATTTTAATTAAAAACAAGAATGACTTTATCCATAAAAGCGAAGCTCTGAAATGGTAGGACAAACGGATAATCAGAATATAAAAGATGGGGGGGGGGGCAGATGTGCCACTTTTTGAAACCAAAAGTATAACGCGCATGATCTCTGCCCATAAAATATTTACAGCTTTAAAATTCAGCATAGCAGTTGCTTGATATAGAACTAGGAAGAAACGGCGCTCCCGCTGATTTTTTTGCCTTTTCTCGCTATAATAGACAATTTTCAATCATCTGAGATAAACTTTTTTTTCCTTATTTCCCTCATATTTTCACTTGACACTTTACATTTTTTTATACCTATTGACTGTAGACATGTATGAAATATTACAAGTGTCACGCGAATATATAAGAGAATTTTTATGAGAAAAAAAAGTTTATCTCAGATGATTGAGAACTGTTTAATTTAGCGAAAAAAGGCAAAAAAAATTTCGGCGGTTTTCGTCGTTCCATATTGTTATCCACAAAAGCAGCTGCTGTGCTGAATTTATAGCTGTAACTCTTTTGTGGGCTGAGATCATGTGCGTTTTACTTTTTGTTTCAAAAAGTGGCACATCCGCCCCCCCCCTCTCCTTTAAATTGTAAGTAAAGTTGAAAAACTGCTTGAGACAGGATAATGTTTATGGACATCCTTACATTTTTAGGACTTGATAATGCTTCGCTTGTAATATTGTACTATGTCGTCCCAGGAATCAGTATCCCAAAAATAAGAGCAATTGGATAACTAAATCACAAAGAAGTTGTTAAAAAAAGTAAAAAAATCAACAGACATTTTGGTTATGATTATAGAGTTGCTACGTTTTCTAAATCGTACCTAACTACTACAGAAATCACCATGCAAACTTTGAAATCAATAGGACAATTCTAACATGCCTAAATTAACGAAAAAGCTATCTGTTCTGGACGGACCGACCAACCCTAATTATAGAAAAGCTTTGCTTTCAAAAATATATGAACAGTAATATGTGTATCTGTGTCTGTCAAACAGAATGAGTCGAAACTGTTATTATGTCCAGCCACAAACTCAAAAAAGGACTATGCACGAACGAGATTTAATGATTCTAGACAGCTTCCAGCATTGATCCTTGTTATTTTTTAGTGAATATACTAGGTTTATGTCTAATATTTGGTTTATCGACCATAGTTTTATATGATTTTTTAAAATGTTAAGCATTTTTTGTTCAATATCATCAAATGCTTTGTTGAGTTTAAAGGACAAAATAAAATAACACAGCAAAAATCATCAAATGCTGTAAATTGCTAACGTACATTAATTAAACTGTTTACAATAATACAAGTTAAAAACCCATTTTTTAAATATACATTTCTTCTCTCGAAATACCTAATACTCGAAATACCTAATGTGTCAAAGCTTATGAAACAACAGTTTGAACTCAACAAAACATTTAATGAGATTTTATCATAAAATGTTTTTAATTTCAAAGTGACAAAGTTTTTTTTTATATAAAACCGTGGTGAAACCTAATTTTTAGTCAATAATCCAAATATTAAACATAAACCTAGTAAATTGACGGAAAAATACTTAGACTCATTGCTGGAAGGTGCTTGGAATCACTTGTTCTAATTCGTGCATAGTCCTCTTTAGGGGTAGCTGTGCTATTAAAAATGACTTACCTCGGAAGATGCTAATACCAACGCAACTGCAAGGCATGATAATTTGGCAACTATGCCTGCTGATTGAGTCACATCGCACATCCATGGCCGAATACTGGACCCTCTTTTTTTGTTACTAAAACAACACAATAATTTGAAAACCAATTGTGGGGAAATCAGTGACATGTAAGTAAAAAGCTTAATGATTAGGGTTGGCAATCCGAATCCGGGATCCGGAATCCGCCCAATTTTGGAATCCGAATCTGGAATCCGTTTTTATAGCGGATTAGGATTCTTAATTGGTAGGCTAAAATTAGCGTCTTGAGTTTTTTCTTTCAACTCCCCCTTTTTGAAGGCAAAGATTAACATCATTATATATAATATCTTTTAAAATCTGGTTTGATTCTCGGAAGTGAATTATAGAAAAAACTAAGAACATTAGTTTTAATTAAATGGACACACAGACATTCTGGATTGATTATAGTGTTGCTACGCTTTCTAAATCGTACCTAACTACTACAGGAATCATCATTCAAAGTTTGAAATCAATAGGACAGTTATAATATGCCTAAATTAACGAATAAAAGCTATCTATCTCGGACGTACGGACCGACCCCAATTATAGAAAAGCTTTGCTTTTAAAAACAGGAGTAGAACGATAAAAAATTATGTTAACTTTTTAAAAAACTTTTGTCTATGTCTATAGCTCTTTTCAATAGGTAATAAATACACATATTTAGTGAATTTTACTACTACTATTTTTAAGCCTTAAAACAAACATTTTTACGGATTTTACCTACCCCTCTCTTTGACGGATTGCCATCCTTAAATATTAATCCTCTCAAAATCTTATTGTAAATTTTGCTAAAATCATAGGAGGAAAAGTAAGAGTCACAAATACTAAGTAACCATAGAGTTATGTGATTCAAGATTTGAAAACAGGATAAGAACGCTGAAGTTAAGGTTTTTTTATTTGCTATGTCTCTATAAAATAGACAATTTTTATTCAGTTGGAACAAGCTAATTTTTTCCTTTTAAATATCGGGTTTGACGGCAGTGGCGGTTTCACCAAGTGGCGTACAAAGCAAATATTGTAAGTGGGAGGGGGGGGGGGGGCACTTTTAACATACTGCCAGGACTTTATACAGTTCTGTAACTCTTTTTAGGTTCCTATGACTTTTAGATCCTAATAGTGTCACACTCGCCCTCTCCCAAAGATACTGTAACTTATCCTAAACATCATTTGATATCCTATTATATAAGATAGTAAGTTATTTTGTTTATAGCTTAAGATTTCCATAGCTACTCAACTGATTGGGTTCTCCATTATCAAATGTTTTGAGTTTAGCCTGGGTGTTATGCTATTTCATTTTTAGATTTTAATCTTTTTGAACATACTCTGCGTTTGAATTGCAATCGAACGGACTCAATTGCACATGGTAATGCAACGTGCTTGCCAGGGTATTAAGTAAGGTAACACCCATTAAATAACCAACTCTTTGATTGCACGACCTTTGTCTATAAATCGTAACTGAGCATGGTATACTCTAACTATTTATGTTGCGCACCTGGCATAGCAGCTGTAGGAACCATTTTTAACATCATTAGTTATGAAGCGGTGTTTTGTTGCGATTTAAACCTATCACCTTCGTGTTACGTCACAGCCACAGCCACAGGTACAATAGTGATATATGTATTGTATATAGACAGACTTACAGTTTTGAAGAAAAAAAATAATGCCTAACCTTTTCGAAATGGACTTGTTATTGGACATACGAAGCGCACAATCTTAATCTTAATTAATCTGTTTTATCAATTTTATGATTTTTGCACAGTATTCTGTCTTATGGTGTGGTGAAGTGACAACAAACAGTTTCGATTAAGTTTTTCTCTGTCATAATGCATTCTTGAGCTTGAAAGAACATTAGGACATTTGCTTGGAGGGGGGCATTTTTGTTGATCGCGGGGGTTGGGGGAGAATGGAGGGGCAGAAAGAGGCATTTTTAAACATGCATTATAATATTACCTTAAGAAACATTCTGTTTTCTTCCTGTCTGCGCTTCCAGTTTCCTTCCGGGCCTTGGACTCTCTAAATGAAAAAAATACTTGAAAAGAAGTTCAAATAATCTTTTTTTATTCAATATAAACTAAATGACAATAGTTTTAAGAAATGACTGACAGACCAAGAAAGATACAGAGTAAATGCTGATCATAGATGTCCAGAGAAAAGCAGACATCTATCAGAAAAGATAGCATTCGAAAAAATATTTTTTTTCAATATTAAAAAAAAATGAACGGCCAAGAATTACTGATGGACTGCAAGACCAAGTAAGGGGGGGGGGGGGCATAATGACATAAGCTCTTAAACCGTGAGCAAAATGGTCTAAATATTGAGCTAGACCCTTCAAACTTGGTATATAAGCCTAGTCCTATAGGTATTACATCTAAATGGCAAAAAAATCCAAAAAATTTTATTTTTAGGTTAGGTTAGGTAAGAAAAACCCTGCGGAAATGGGGTTTTTAGGCTTTCTTGGTCTAATTTGATGTGGAAACTTGCCTTAAATTGTTTTTTCTAAGGGTTTTAACTTAAATACACTGTATCTATTCATATGGACATTATTTAAGATGATTCAGCAAGTCGGGGACCGACCCCAGGGGGCTATTTGGGTGGCCTGCAGGGGTTAAGTTCATTTTTCCCAATATATTTGTTGTGATACATCAAATTATAGGTCTTTTAGGTCAAGGAACTCAAATTCAGAGCTAAAATAAGCATTAGACTAATCTGAAGCTAGCCCCAGCGGGCTAGGTTGGTGGCCCGCAGGGGTTAAGTGCAATTTTTCTAATATATATCTTGTTATATATCAAACTATAGGTTTTCTAGGTCAAGAAACTCAAGTTCTGAGCGAAAATTAGCATTAGACTGACCTGAAGCTAACCCCCCCGGGCTAGGATGGTTTTCTGCAGGGCTTAAGAGCACTTACCTAACCTAACCAAGAAACTTACTTATATTTTTACAGGTTTTTTTCTTGAATAAACTGTGTCTATTAATAAAGACTTTATTTGAGATGATCCAGCAAGTCGGGGACCGACCCCAGCGGGCTAGGTGGGTGGCCCGCAGGGGTTAAGTGCATTTTCCCCAATATATATGATGTGATACATCAAATGATATGTTTTTAAGGTCAAAGAACTCAAATTCAGAGCTAAAATAAGCATTAGAATAATCTGAAGCTAACCCCAGCGGGCTAGCTGGGTTGCCCACAGGGCTTAAGTGCATTTTACCTAAGCTAACCTAGAAACTTACATTTCTTATTTTTTTTAGGTTTTTTTTCTAGAATAAACTGTCCATTCATGAGGACCTTATTTCAGATGATTCAGCAAGTCGAAGACCGACCCCAGCGGGCTAGGTGGGTGGCCTGCAGGGGTTAAGTGCATTTTCCCCAATATATATGTTGTGATAAATCCAATTATATGTTTTTTAGGTCAAAGAACTCAAATTCAGAGCTGAAATAAGCATTAGACTAATCTGAAGCTAACCCCAGCGGGCTAGATAGGTAGCCCACAAACCTTAAGTGCATTTTACCTAACCTAACCTAGAAACTTACATTTAATATTTTTTTTTTAGTTTTTTTTTCAAATATACTGTCGATTCATGAGGACCTTATTTCAGATGATCCAGCAAGTCGAAGACCGACCCCAGCGGGCTAGGTGGGTGTCCCTCAGGGGTTAAATGCATTTTTTTTAAAGTATGTGTTGTCATACATCCAACTATAGGTTTTTAAGGTCAAGAAACTCAAATTTACAGCTAATAAAAGCATCAGACTAATCTGAAGCTAGCCCCAGCGGGCTAGGTGGGTTGCCTGCAAGTCTTAAGTGCATTTTACCTAACCTAACCTAGAACTTTACTTGTTTTTTTTTATGGTTTTTTTCTGGAATAAACTGTGTCTATTTAAACTACATTTATATGGCATATATTTGAAAGAATTTCAATTTTGATAGTACAATGTTAGCGGTGGAAGAATTTAATATAAAAGGATACAATTTTTTAATTTAATGTATACCACATACCACGAAAAAACTAGCATCAGGTTGCTATTGTGTTTTTTTAGCTCCAAATTGACTTTAAAACCCTATAGTTTGATGTATAACAACACATAATTTGGAAAATTTACCCCTGCAGGCCACCCACCTAATCCGCGGGGATTAGCCTTAGGTCAGTCTAATGCTTAAAATAGCTCTGAATTTGAGTTTCTTGACATAAAAAACCTATAATTTGATGTATGACAACACATACTTTAGAAAAAATGCACTACACCCCTGTGGGCCACCCACCTAGCCCGCTGGGGTCGGTCCCCAACTTGCTGGATTATCTAAAATAATGTCCTCATTAATAGACACAGTTTATTCAAGGAAAAAAACAAAAAGAATAAGTAAGTTTCTAGGTTAGGTTAGGTAAAATGCACATAAGCCCTGTGAAAAATCTACCTAGCCCGCAGGGGTTAGCTTCAGGTAAGTCTTATGCCAATTTTAGCTCTGAATTTGAGTTTCTTGACCTTAAAAACCTCTATTTTGATATAACAAGATCTATATTGGAAATAATGCATTTAACTCCTGCGGGCCACCAACCTAGCCCCCTGGGGCTAGTTACAGATTAGTCTTATGCTAATTTTAGCTCTGAATTTGAGTTAACTGACCTAAAAAACTTATAATTTGATGTATCGCAACATATATATTGGGAAAAATGCACTTAACCCCTGCGGGCCACCCACCTAGCCCGCTGGGGTCGGTCCCCGACTTGCTGGATCATCTTAAATAAAGTCTTCATTAATAGACACAGTTTATTCAAGAAAAAAACCTGTGAAAATATAAGTAAGTTTCTAGGTTAGGTTAGGTAAATGCTCTTAAGCCCTGCAGAAAACCAACCTAACCCGGTGGGGTTAGCTTCAGGTCAGTCTAATGCTAATTTTCGCTCAGAATTTGAGAATCTTGACCTAAAAAACCTATAGTTTGATATATAACAAGATATATATTAGAAAAAATGCACTTAACCCCTGCGGGCCACCAACCTAGCCCGCTGGGGCTAGCTTCAGATTAGTCTAATGCTTATTTTAGCTCTGAATTTGAGTTCCTTGACCTAAAAAACCTATAATTTGATGTATCACAACAAATATATTGGGAAAAATGAACTTAACCCCTGCGGGCCACCCAACTAGCCCCCTGGGGTCGGTCCCCGACTTGCTGAATCATCTTAAATAATGTCCATATGAATAGATACAGTGTATTTAAGTTAAAACCCTAAGAAAAAACAATTTAAGGCAAGTTTCCACATCAAAATAGACCAAAAAAAGCCTAAAAACCCCATTTCCGCAATGTTTTTCTTACCTAACCTAACCTAAAAATAAAATTTTTTGGATTTTTTTGCCATTTAGATGTAATACCTATAGGACTAAGCTTATATACCAAGTTTGAAGGGTCTAGCTCAATATTTAGACCATTTTGCTCACGGTTTAAGAGCTTATGTCATTACGCCCCCCCCCCCTTAAGTATGAACTGAAAACTCACACATGTATTCACACATGTTCACGTCTATCTTAAAAAGGAGCTGATATTCACATTTTTCACTTTCACACACAGACGAATTGAGAAACATAAACTACAAATTAGCTTTGTTACTAAAAAGATGTTTAGTAAAAATCTCTACCTCTAAATACATTCGCTGAAGAAAAAAGCATTCATTGTTTTCATTCTGTAATCTGAAATATTTTAATATTAGTAGTGAAGCATTAAAATATATCATGTTAATTTAAAACATTTATAATGATTAAATGTCTCTTAACGATTCTCCAAAACCATATAAATTTTCCTTCTTTAAAGTAACAAATTTTCTTTATTAAGCTTTTATCGTAATGAATACAACCAGTTCCTTTTTATTAGAGTAACTTTATGTACACAAATTGTAAATAACTGAACAGTATCACTCCCCCACCCCCCTCTTCTATTTTTCTCTTTTAAGTTAATAATCATATGAAACAAAATTAGAGGAATACTCTATTTCTACTAAATGAATTTAAAAATTTCATAAAACTTTTCTAAAAATTAGAGAAAGATATTAATAATGTTAAGAATTTTTAACAACATATTGGCCGATTTTTAAATGAAACAAATTAAAATTCCAACGTATGGCCAATTAATCACAATAAAACAGTAATATAAAAGAACCAATAATATCTCTATATTATTTTTAATTGTATTAGGGAATGACCTAATATTTGTATAGGGACGGCCTATGTAGGCATAAATTATGTATGTACGTCACATGAGATAGATTGATAGTCCTCCCGAACACGAGAGATTAAAAAGTAAAAATAATTTAGCCAACATTCAACCAGGGATCTTAAGGGATAAGACAATAGACGATAATTATTCACTGATTATGTTTACATTAAATTAAAAGTATTTCAGAAGTATCTATAAATGCATGAGTTTATAAAACTATCCGTTTTTTACAGTTCATTATCTTTCCCTACCCAAATAAACTTCACAGTATACTACTCGATTAGAAATATTACATTAGCTTATTTATCTTTTACTTCAAATAAAACTACTTTATCACAATTTTTAAAAAGTTGAAAATATCTGTAATGTTTACGACGCCATATTGATATGAAACCTGTCTGCTGTTCTGTAAATATTGTCGTGTTTTTTTTAGAATACTCTTTGTATAATATTAAAGCCGACGAAATTAAATATAAAATAAGTCTTTTTATTAACAACTAACCACTGCAGTTTTTAAAAAATAATTTTATTTTTGTTTTTATTCGTCGACATATTTTTATTGGTCAAAAAAACTACAGCTTCAGCTACACATCACCACCTATCGGGGATGTAGGGATTTTAATTACCAAGTGGTGGGCTCTATTAAAATGATGTAAAAAATAGTTAATTTTTTCTCAGCTATCAGTGAAAATTTTAATTAAAATGCTAAACAAAATATGTATGGTTACTGGCAACCTAAAAATATGACAAAGATGGGATTTTAATTTTGCTTCTTGGCCACGTAGTTAATTTTAGAAAATTTTCATAGAAGCATTGAATTTCTTTCAAAAATTTCATGTAACACAAAATGCCGTTTTCGAAGGTCCATAACTTTTTTGTTATTGAAGCTTGAGGCTTCAAATTTTGTGTATGGGGTCTACTTGTGGCAGTCTTTTAGCAGTTAGAGCGCTGAATTTCTTGCAGGCTTCCTTTAAAACAGCTGCATTTCATTATCCTATTATATAAAGTAGTAAGCTTTCTTGTCTTCAGCTTAAGATTTTGGCAATTACAGTACCTATTGAGTTCTCTGTTTTATGGAAGCTTCTTATAGGTCCCTGGATAGTTTTGGAATTTTGAAAAAAATATCAATTTATATTTTACACTGCTATGCATTGTTCTCGTTCTTGTTTCTAAAAAATATTTTATAATTAAAAAGAGAATTATTTAACCCTTACAGATTGGGGGGGGGGGGCTCCAAGAGCCCCCCCCTCTAGCTTTTTCGATCTCATTTTTTTTGTAGGTAAGATGGAGTGCTGTGACTTCATGACTTTTTAAGTTTAGTAATTATACGTCAGCAAGAGTTGATTTTATTAGTATATCTGGTCTGTGTCGGTCGTGGTGTCCGGTCAAAGTCGGTTGGGTAGCACCAAAATTAGAAACAAATTCTAAAAAAATCTTAATTTCTACATTATGACTTTTGTGTATAAGGAGAAACCTAAAATTTTTTTGGTGAATACTTAGATATCAATGACCTTCTGAGAAAAAATGTGTTATGACCGTTTGACCGCTCCCTGACCGACTTTATGACCGATTTTTGTCCGGCTTTTACTACAGACATATATCATGAATATTGTGGCTTCTATTACAGCTAGAGTCCTATAAATTTTTTTGGTAAATCCTTGAGCAACATCAAACAGATAAAAATATTAATCGGCGCCGCCAACCGCCGTTTTACCGCTGTAACCGCGGAAAATGGCCGTTTCCATTATTTGCCGTTTTTTGGCGATGATTAGAAAAAATAATTTTTTTTATATGAAAAATAAAAGTTCGTCCTAAAATTTGGTCATCCTAGCTGCAAAATTGGCCGCTCTACAGCTGTTTTAAAATTTAGCGGCTGGCCGCTAAAAAGCGGCTAAGGAGTGGCTAAGGAGCGGCCTGGCTGCTATGACTAGAAAAAGTAATTTTCTCTAAAAATACACATGAACCACCAGAAAAATTTTTTACGTCTTTATCTGTAACAGGAGCCGAGATAGAGGGGGGGCTCTTGGAGCCCCCCCCCCCCCCCCAATCTATTAAGGTGGGAATTGGGGCCTGAGCTGTAAGGGTTAATGCTTCTATAGGTATGTTTATCATTTTCTAGTCTAAATATAACTATAATTTCAGTGAACTTCTCATAATTGAATGGGCTTCCTGAAACCAGAGACCATGAAGTTGGCCTAGTCACTACAAGGGGGAGTGCAGGAATATCCAGGGGGAGGTGCTTGCAAAAGGGTGATTTTTTTAGGGATGGGGGTAATCACCCCCTATAATATATTATGGGGGGTATAAACCCAGCCGAGCGCTGCAGCCATAGTCATTATTTTGTAGACAGAGGTATAAAAAATTTCAAAATTGTAATATTATTAAAATAGCAGTCACTCCTAGGTTTTATTTAGGCAATGTCCACTCCAATGTTTTTTACTCCGACGTTTGTCCACCTCAATGTTTGTCCACTCTGACGTTTGTCCCATTCCTACATTTGTCCACTCCGATGTTTGGGACTCCTGCATTTGTCCACTCCGATGTTTGTCCCACTCCTGCGTTTGTTCCACTCTGACGTTTGGGACTCATGCATTTGTCCCTCCAATGTTTTTCCACTCCTACATTTGGCATGGAACCGATTATTGGTTGGGGTGCTAGTTTGATTCCTAGATTTTTAAGTTTTCAGGATTTTTTACTTCTATTAAAAAAAATTTAAAAGGCTGGGTTTATACCCCCCATAATATATTATAGGGGGTGATTACCCCCATCCCTAAAAAAATTACCCTTTTACAAGCACCTCCCCCTGGATATTCCTGCACTCCCCCTTGTAGTGACTAGGCCAACTTCATGGTCTCTGGTTTCAGGAAGCCCATTCAATTATGAGAAGTTCACATTATAATAGCACTCTTATAGCATCCTCTCTATTAGCATTACATGTGTAATGCATTATAGACAGACAGATAGGTATTGTGAGGGATCCTACACTTTATAACACCTTGTTTTGCAAGGTAAAAATTGTTCCAATAGTTCTTGATATTGATATTTTATTTAAAATTACAATAACTTGAATATAATGATGTTTAAAAAATACTGAAATTATAGTTATATTTAGACTAGAAAAATGATAAACATACCTATAGAAGCATTAAATAATTCTCTTTTTAATTATAAAATATTTTTTAGAAACAAGAACGAGAACAATGCATAGCAGTGTAAAATATAAATTGATATTTTTTTCAAAATTCCAAAACTATCCAGGGACCTATAAGAAGCTTCCATAAAACAGAGAACTCAATAGGTACTGTAATTGTCAAAATCTTAAGCTGAAGACAAGAAAGCTTACTACTTTATATAATAGGATAATGAAATGCAGCTGTTTTAAGGGTTGCCAGCTTAATAATACAGAACGATTCAATAATTATGTTAATATGTTATGATGTCTAACTTTAAAATGGTGTAATTATAGTTATATTTAGCCTAGAAAAATGATAAACATACCTATAGAAGCGTTAAATAATTCTCTTTTTAATAATATAAATATTTTTTAGAAACAAGAACAAGAACAATGCATAGCAGTGTAAAATATAAATTGATATTTTTTTCCAAAATTCAATTCCCTCTGGTGATGTTATAAATAAAATACCAAAAGTCAAATTTAGGTTGATGTTATATGAATATATAAAGCTTCTTTACAGCCAAAAAAATTGGGAAAAAAAATATCATTTATGGAGCAACAACTAAAGTGGGTTTATCACAAAACCTCGATTTTTTAGTCAGCTGTTCTATAAACAACCAAGTTATTTCCTATATATTATAAAGCAATGCCAGGCGATTAAAATGAGGTATTAAGCACTTTCTAACTCCAAAAATTGATTCTTCTAGAGCAAAAATTAGTTTAGGATTTTTGGTGACTCAAATTTGAAATTTGATTTGTAGCAAGAGAAAAATATTAAAAAAACATACTTTTTTTGATTTAAGAGGCAAATTAATGGTATCAATATATTCGCAAATGTCTTATATACAGTTTAATACACTTTTAAGTCCATTATTTTTGGGGCTTTGAGTGAACGTCGAATAAGGTTGATTTTATCTCAGGGGGCGAAAAACTAACCAGTATTAATATTAAGATATTTTTGTAGAAAATTGTCTATAATACAAAACGATTTAAGATTTTTTTTTAGAAATGGCTATGAACCGGTTCTAATCCAGCGGATATTAATCGGTTTTATATTAGAAATAAAATTACTTTTTCTGTGAATGAAATTATTGTTAGTTTCAAAGCCAACGAATCAGAGAGAATAAAGCTCTTTGTGCATTTTTTTTGCGGTTTTGCTGATTTGATAATGTGGTGCAGTTGGTGGAAGGGAATTCACACCTTCTGATTGTTTACTTTACCAAGAAGAAACAATTTTTTGAGCAAAGATTTTCTAGAATTAAGATCTGTACTTCAAAAGGTTACTACATACATATTGTATTTTTAATTATTGTATGATTTAGAAGCGAGGCTTTTCTATAACTAGAGTCAGGAAAGGCTAGGTGTAATTCATAATTTAATTCATTTTTCCCATATTTTGCATCAAAACTTCTCTATAATTGAAAAAGGATTATTAAACCTTATTTATTTTTAGAAAGTTTAGGTCTTAAAAATATAAAAATAGTCAAAACGTAAAAGGCTAATTATTGAGTATGTACGTGCTAAAAACACTGGCCAATACTGACAAAAGATGATTTAAGTCCCTCAACAGATTATGACGTCATACGATAGAATAGCCAATGAGAGGGCAGTATACACTGTAATTGAACAATGGTAAAATTTATGCTTGCCTCCCATTGGTTATTTCATCGTATGACGTAATAATCTGTTGAGGGACTTACATACTTCATACTGACATATTATTGACATACTACATCCCCTAGAAGCCTCTAGGGGCAATTAATATGGGAGATACTGTCCCCTAAAATAGTTAAAAACCTTAATTGGACCTATAAGAAGCTTCACTGTAAAGGAGAACCATATCGGTTCAGCGGTTAGCGAGATTCTTCGCTACAGACAAAAAAAGCTTACTACTTTATATAAAAGGATTAATTTGCCAATGATACTACTATCACTACAGAATATTATAGAAATCTTTGAAAATGATTGTTCTAGTTTGGAAGATTTATTTAATTGCAGTTATTAATTTTTGCAATGTAAGATAAGTTAGGGATACAGGGATAGGTTAATGGATGATAAATTAACATTTCCCCCAATTCTTATGTGTATAATTCTGCTTTTGGTTTCCTTTACCTCTAGTGGGAGAAAGAGATGTAGATTATTAGTCCCCACCATCCCTGGAGATGAGTACAAACAATTAATGTTCTAAGATTAATCCAAAACGATATTAATTTCATCTAGAAAGGATGAGGACATCTATAGAAGCTAAGCTTATAAAGATACAATATTTATTTATTATTTGTTTATCTTTTAAGTAACATAAAAGTCTCAAAAGGAATTATTTTATCAAGTTTTTAAATTAATCATTTGATTTTGACCTATCACACTCATTTGAAATAACTAAAATTCTAAATTCAAATGGACGTACTTATGTTCTTCTAATGTGTTTTTTATCATGACTTATTGTTTTAGGAATCTTAATGCAAAGTATAATTGCAGAAAAACATTACTGTTAATAAATCGATTTAAAAAATGTTTTTGACAATAAATATTTGTCAGCTGTCAACAGAACTTATCTGATAGTTGAAGTAATTTATGGCAAGTTGGTAGTTTTTTTTATATATTACTAGTTTTTCTGTTTTTTTTTTAATGGATAAAAAAATAATTTGGTTCTTGTGGCCATGTTTCATTTGAAGGAGATGGATTGCCCCCCCCCCCCCCTCCAACCAAAGACAAAATTACTTCAAACCTGGATAGAAACTATTTAAATGGTTTTGTCATTTCTGGTTTCAAGCGAGGGCGAGGGAAAGGATGCTTAATCTTTCGGCCATTTTCCAATCCTTAATGCATGGTTATAGAGTTGCAGCTGCGCTACTTAAAACTTATGCAATAGTAACAGTGCCTTATTAGTTTTCAAGTTCTTACCATTTAATAATATTGTATAATATCAGGGACACAGGGATGTGGCAATTGCACTAAAATTAATCTACATCCCTTTTCTACTTAAAACCTATGCAATAGTAAAAGTGCCTTATTAATTTGTAACTTCTCACCATAATAATATTAAATAATATCAGGGATAGTACAATGACATTGAAATTATTCTACATCCCTGTCTGTCCTCAAAACTTCTAAAGATATAACTTTAAACATTATTATATTAAGTGGAAACTCTATCATTTATTGTTCATATGTCATATCCAAAATCCCTGGCAATACTCCAGATTTGTTAACTAATTCATTTAGAATTCATTATTGCAAGAAGTTTGGGAATATCCCTTAAAAAATTAGTGATCCTCCTACTTCCCCCCCTGAAATATACAAAATCTAAACAAAAACAACACGAATAGTTACTTTTATAAACTTAACAATCTAGCAGTTTGTAAAATCTTAATTAACTTATAATTAACATGAAACTAGCAAATACTATAAATAGATAAAAATAAACTGATTAAATAATCGGTGAGAAAAATTCATTTATTGATTAGTTTTCATTTATCACGAATTAAATATAAAACATATTCATGTCAGTGGTATTTTTAAAAACCTATTTTGTTTATAAGCTACTTGCGGCTTCGACCCTAGCCTCTAGGGGCTCTGCCCCAAAAGGTTTAATCAACCTATTTTTGTGTTATTTAGATTCAAAATTTTTTTTGGGGTGGGGTAGTTTTGAATTTAGTTTAAAATTTTTTTTTTCGTTGGGATTATTTTTCATTTTTTTTTTGGGGGGGGAGTTGGGGGTTTTCCACCCCCAAGTAAATAGCTTAAAACCATCCCAGGACCAGTATGTATATTCCCTACAGAGTAGAGCCCAATCGGTTCAGTGGTTACTGAGATCTTAAGCTTCAGACAGACAGACGGACAGACAGACGGACAGACAGACAGAGAGAGAGACAGACAGACATAGTAGTACGATGTATTAAAGATATGACTGCTTAAAGAGATATTGAATCGTTCAAAATGTGCATTAATTATATTAGCAATTCATAAGTAAGCCACCAGCCACCGACCAATGAATTAAAATATGGTCTAGCCAGACTGTAATTTTATGATAGGTAAATTTGGCAAAAAAATTATTGTTTGTATAATATGATTTTTTTAGGGGGCTGGTTATGTTTTATACCTACTAGTTTTATATGAATGATATTTAACCTTCTCAAGAGCTGTATAAGCAACATATCATATTTGATCATAAGGTTTTAAAAAGAATTTTTAGCACCAGCCATAAAATTTAAATTCGCAATCTTACATTCAGACTTGGTCAAAAAGTGCGTTTTACAATTGAAATTTATCAATTTTGACAAAAATCAATTAATCCTATTTCTTTTACCCTGATACGTAAAAGTAAGGCTTTTATATAATTAAGTCTGTACGTCCGTATGTATGCACGTCATAGTTACATCTTTTCGTTAATTTAGGCATGTTAGAATTGTCTAATTGATTCCAAACTTTCCCATTGCAGTCGTTCATTTTCGCACAGTTCGTACGTCGATTTCAAATGCAAATTTTTACTTTTGGACTACATTTTTGTGATATAATTACTCGTCTAATTTTCAAAATATTGATTCTTAGGTAACAAGGTACAATATTTTAAGCGAAGCATATCTAAAATCAAGTCCTAAAAATGTCCTGTATTTATGCAATTTTGCAGTAAGTTTTTTCTTCAATTTTGTTCATGTCTTTAAGCCTAATCTGATAGTTAAGTTTTTAAAGTCTACTAGTGTCCTTGTTCTACCGTTTTATTTCCGAGCCTCGCTTTAATGGATGTTGTCATCCTTGTTATCTATAAAAGCCTAGTGTATTAATAATCTGTAAATGGTCAGTAATGACTCAACGTAATGACTCACACATAACATGAATTAACAATAAAGGAATTAAAAGTAGACTCTTAATTGAATATTTCACGTGTATAATTCAAAGAAACTTTTTACTTTTTATAAATTTGTAGATTTATTTCAGCTAAGTGTTTCTAAGATTTATGTTTGAATTTCTATCCGACTTTTCAAATAATTTTGTTTTTAATAATTTTCTATACTTTTAGGTATGTTAAAAGTTACTTTTTATTAACCATTAAGAGTTAAGAGCCTCGTTTGGAAGAGAATATTTAGAGAATTCAAGCGCATCACCCGCTTTAAATAGCATGCCCACTATAGAATATTAGGTTAAGTAACATCCAAGAGACACCCAACCTTTTGATTGCATGATTTTAGTATAGAAGTTCTAACGGTGCGTTGTAATAATTTGCACCTGTTGACGGGCCAAAGCATTTTCTCTACTATAAGTAATACGCGCAGCCATAGCAGCACAAGGTATCATTTTCAACGTCTCTAGGTTGGTGCGTTAGTGTTCAGACTCGAACCCCACAGCATAAAAAGGCATGTATAATAAATTATCATTTAGCATCACTGGATATTTTATCATTTATTATGATTTCAACCAGTTGTTGTCCTACCCGAAGTGGCAGAGTTTTTATTGTAAGGTCTTTGCCTGAAAGCCCTAACCTTATATTTATAAGATAATCGATTTTGGCCAGAGCATTTTCTTCTAGTCAGTGGAGTCAATCTATCTTTTCTAATTCTAAAATCACAAAGAAATTAAGGTGGAATTTGGGCTGGGATTACTTTATCTTCTATTGTCTCATCCCTAAATCCATGGCAGTGAACACACCCAGCTAAAATTAATTTAGACCTAAACTTCTTATAATGATTATTAACTTTAAGAATTCATTAACGAATATCAATATAACCAGGGCGCGTCAGACGCGCGTCAGACGCACGTCAGCCGCGTGTAAGCCTTAATGCAAAATTTTCATATTTAAATTCAGCTGGATGTCTAAACCTGTTCCTGAACAGACAATCCATCTTTTCAGAATTTTTTTTATTTGCAAACAACTGGGTTTAACTTTAAAGCTTATGCGCGGCTGCCGAGCCTTGAATATAACAAAGAGGATTACCTCCATTTGGAGGGGAGCTTATTACAGAAATAATACAGAGCTGGATCTTTAAATCATTTCAATGGTGCGCAAAATCGGGGTGCGCCGAATTTCAGCCAATCACAGCGCGGCATTTCGTAAAATGCTGTGCTCTCATTGGTGGAAAGTTGGCTCACCCCGATCTGGCTCACCACTAAAATGATTGAAAGATCCAGCTTAGTATAATGGTAGAACCTATTCCTTTGATTATTAAAATACTTATCAATAGAAGAAGTTGAGTTTTATTTAATAAAGAAATTTTAACATTAGGTATTCCTATGTTGAGACGATTTTATCTTTTTAAAAGGAAAGCTTTTATATATTTAACGTTTCTATCCTGTATTTACGCAATTTTGCAACAAATTCATATACAAGTTTGTTTAGACTTTTATATCAAAATAATGATTAATAAATTTTGACTCTACAAGTGTTGATGTTCGTTTGTCCTATCGTCTGTTTATATATCTTCACTTTTATGGATGATGGCTTCTTTGTTTTATGCGTTATTCGTATGAATTATTTTTAGGATTATTTCAAATTATATTTAATTTTTCAATAATTTAACATATCCTGCAAAGAAGGTGATTAATAAAATTCAAATTCTTTACCACAATTTAAAATTGATAAGGGGTATATTCCTTTTTATAGCTTAGTGGATTAGTCAACTCCCCCCCCCCCCCTTTAACCCCTTTAATCTTTAAAGGGTTTTGTTTCTAACCACTTCTATTTAACCCTTCGGGTATCTACTTAATCTCACTTGAAGTAACCTAACTTAAACTAAGTATAAAGTTGGAAGTTGGGGAGTTTATTTTGGTCCACTTTTAATTTTGGGAAAATTTTCTGTAAAGCTAAAATTAACCCTAACTTAATCAATCTTAACAAGATTGTCTACTTTATATTGTAGCGAGGCTATTTAAACTACATTAAAAATTCATACTCTTTGCTTAGGTATCGCAAACAATTCACCAAATACGGATGGGTTAGGTAAGTAAGTTACTAAAGGCTTATTTAATGAAGTTAGGTTAGGTTAACCCTAAGGGCTAGGAGCATAGATGCAGTTCGTTGATACCAATATCCACATAATCATATTGTATGAACAGAATTAAATCGATATCATTAACATATGTATATCATAACAGACTGATAGCTTTACCACTTTCAAACTTTAATAAAAAAGTACTTAAATAACAAGGATGAAGGAATCCTGAACAAAAACTTCTTTACACATAAAAGATTATTTTTCAGGCAATTGCTTATCGTCATCCTTGAAATAACTCTACATAATCTAGCTGTTTTATTTACTTTAGTTTTGACATATTTTTGAAAAGCTAATGTGTTATCTTTGACTGTTAGACATTATGTCCAAGTCCATGTGTCATATAATTTAAAGTGCAGCAACTCTATAGCAGTAATGTTGTGTGTATGTACTAAATTTTAAAGTATCTAATTAACTAAATACAGGGATCTAAGGGATAAGACAATGAACAATAACATCCCCAATATTTTTTTCACAAAATTACCCCTTCAGTAGATTAAAATTAGAGGTTAAAAAGTGTGAACTAAAGTCCCCTAAGTTTAAGTCAACGAATAAGAAAACGTTATTATAAAACTATGGAGTGTAAAAAACAGCCCGTAGTCCTCTCTCTCTCTCTAAACTAAATATCAATGTTCTTTTTAATTTCGAAAATTGTTTGTCAGCGCTTCGCTAATTAAATATAAGTTTGTCCTTGTTGAAGTATTGTTTACCCACAATTCAATAATAATAAGTAATAAATAACAATTTAAGTTAAATGATAAAAGGGATATACTGATAGGAAAATACAATTAAATTGACCTTCCCTTAAATTTCTATTTGTATAGCTTTACTATGATTATTAATAAATATTTCAAATTCTCTAACATCTAAATTATATGAATTTTAAGTTCTCTTGAACGGAAGACTTAAACCCCCTTTGAAAACTCGGATAGGCATGAGATATTGGGTTAAAAAATTATTTATCGTTCATTGTCCTATCTGTATATCCTGGGTCTTTGCCTATCACTTATAGTCCACTCATAAAGGTGTCCAATCACGTTCAAGGTAATGTATAAGATTTGCTACTTATCTTTAGGTTAGGTTATGCTGTGTTATGTACAGAATCTCCCCATAGGGTATTGGCCCTTCAGGGTTAGATTTAAAGAAAGATTGTACCGTCCTTATTTGATTTTTTTATGGTTTATGTGCACTCACAGGGAAAGCTTTAGAAAATTATAGTTGACGTGATGGCCCACTCTCGTAAATACCTTTTAAAATTTGACAACCTAAATGGATAAATTACTATTATTCTTATAATCCTAGGGATTAGGGAAAAGTTGATTCTGCCTTCAACAAATCTAACTTTGGTAGCTTGTTGGTATATTGGTTAAGAGAGATATATTGGTTATTTTATAAAATTATTAGTTTTGGAATAACCTTTTTTTTTTTTGGGGGGGGGGGGGAGGAGGTGTCGTAACTTTTTTATGTTGAATGTCCTACTCATTAAATAGCTTAAAACCACCACAATATAAAATAAACTTTAAAGACAGCACCCTTTCAAAACCACATCATAAAAAAGTTAAAATTTTAAGGGCAGCAGGCGAAATAGAAAACTAACATTAAAGATAGTTTCACTCGTATAGAATAAAATCTTAACACAATTAGACAATTAAGTAGACCAAAATGGTGTCGCGAAAATTAATTGTCCATGATTTTAGTAGCACAGCTGCTCTGTATCTAAGCTCTGTCCGTCTGTCAAAAATTATCCCATCAAAGAAGGAATTTAGAATTTTATAGATCTTTCTAATAATTCTGATTAATTCTTTGATTAAATGAAAATACCGTCTTGAATTCTATTTAATCTGTATTATTTGTTGAATATTCAAGAACGGAAATTGCATAATAACTTATTTAACTATTGTAGAGCATTAAATTGTTTGCTTATTCTTAACCGTTTTTATATAATGAAAAATATTTTTAGATTGCCGTTGCTGCGCTACTGTAGAACGTAATTGTTATTGTTATTGTCTATGCACCTTTATTTTGGCCATCTGTTGAAATTGATTTATTTCTGTCTATGAAACTTTAACACCCTCCTGACCGAGTGGTTCTGGGATTCAATCAAAAAAGTAAAATATATCAATAGCATACACAATTTAAGGGCCAAGCGTTTCTACATTTAGACCGTTAGTAGATTTAAATCTGAGTGGGGGAGGGGGGATAGCCCAAACCCATCCAAAACATAAATCTAAAAATGTAATTGACTAATAACATCCCGGGACCTACATGAAGCTTCCCTAAAATATAGAGAACTTAATCGAACTAGTAATAATTAAAATCTTAAATTTCAGATCACAAATCTTACTACTTTAAATTGCAAATAATCATATTAATTGGCTAATAAATTTTTAAATCTGGCGGGTTTATTTTACCACCTACCACTTTCTTACAATCAAATTGATCGTTGTAATGAAATAAAAATGTTGTTTTCCAAGGTTGGCAAGCAATAAATAAACTTCACCCCTAATCAAGGACGTCCAAGCTTTTTTTTAGGGGTGGGGGGGGGGTTGATCACCCCTTTATGTGTAAAAATGTGACAGACCTATTATTTTTTTACTCCCTAACCCATAATTATTATATCCCTAAAAATAATATATAGCTTTAAAGAAATACCAATTAAATCTTTTTGGGTACAATTAAGATGTAATTAAACTTTTTTTCTCACTTCCTCATATTTGTATTACAAAAATTTCGTTATCGGCATCGCCTCCAGCTACGTTTAAAAATATGGATGTCGGAAACAGGGGCGTCCAAGCTTTTTTTTTTTTGGGGGGGGGGGGTAAAATGGCGCGCGAAGCGCGCCGCAAATTTTTTTTACCCCCCCCAAAATTTTTACCCCGGGGGTAAAATTTGCTTGGGGGGGGGGGTAATTACCCCCTTGAAATCTGTTGGCAGGGGTAAATTTAGATTACCCCCCCCCCAAAAATTTACCCCCGGGGTAAAATTTTAAATGGGGGGGGGGGGGTAAAATGAAAAAAATAGGCACCCCCAAAATCGTTTGGGGGGGTAATCGCCCCATTACCCCCCCCCCTTGGACGTCTATGGTCGGAAAACAAAATGTGAATTTCTGAATGTTTTGCATCAGACAGATAAACAGACATTCCAGTACTTTATATTATAGATAAATTTGAAGATTTTTTGTTTGTTATACAAGCAAGTTTTTAAGAATTAAATTTTCAGTTCCCTAACTGTATAGGAACTAATATAACGCTTAGATTGCACGATCTTTGTCGCAAAATCCTTTTCTAATTTGTGAATTGTTTCTGTTTAAAGACAACAAATTTTTCCTAAAGAATGAACAGATGGGCAAATTTTTAATGCTTTACAATTGACCCAATCCCCTTATAATCTATTACATGATAATATAATTAGTACATGATTATGACTAGTTTGCGAGATGATTAGTACCTATAAACTACTGTCAAACTTAGAAATAGAAACATCAACATTATATTTCTTTAATGTATGACCTCTTTATGACCTTAACAATAGTGCCAATTGTTAATACATTAAAAATATTCCAAAATGACTATGGTCTTATGTCGATATAATGATAGCATTAAAGTTTGACATGGAAGATGATGAAAGGTTAATTGCTGCTAAATAGATTTCTTATTGCTAACTAGATTTCATTCAATATTACAAAAATAAATTTTCTATACGATTTCATTTTACCCGCGACCGTGGCTCAACACGTAGCGCATCCGCTCGTCGTCGGGAAGGTGATAGGTTCGAATCTCGGTCCGACACTGCGTCATAACTAAAGACGTTAAAAATGGTTCCTACTGCTGCTATGTCAGGTGCGCGACATAAATAGTTAGAGTAGGGGGAATGCCTTGGCCAAAAACAGGCGCAACTCACTACCACGCACAGTTAGGACTTCTCAGACAAAGGTCGTGCAATCAAAGGGTTGGTTGTCTGATGGCAAATGGACGCTTTACACCGCAATCATAGGGCTTAGGGCTGACAACCCTATCCCATATCCATAAGCCACATTGTTACAGAAACACTGATGAATTGTCAGCGGCATATGCGCCCCCCTGTGGAGTGAAAAGGGCTTGTTACTGTTATACGATTTAATTTTAGGAGAGCTTCTTTTCTTTCGGTAAATATTGTATGTCCACAAGTTAATGTAAACATGAACCAAGCTTCTTTGGTTATAGGCGGATTAATAATATTTTCATCAAATTGAAATTGATCCTTAAAGTGTCAAAAATCATAATAATGATTTCGGAACTTTTGAGCAATAATTTTTAAGGATTATCTTCGATAACGTTTTTTTTGGTCTCGTTGACTAAACAATATATAGATACACAAGAAAATAGCCTAAAACCCCCACAGGACCAGTAGGTATATTCCCTGAAGAGTAGAATCCGATCGTATAGTGGTTACCGAGATCTTAAGGGACGGACAGACAGACGGACAGACAGACAGACGGACGGACGGACGGACAGACAACATTCTACTTTGTATTATAGATATCATAATGAAAATTTCAATGAAATGACGGAAAATAGCATGTTTTATTTTTACTGGTTTGTCTGACCAGACCAACCAAGCTTCCTTGACTTTTGTATAAACGTAATTTGAATCAGGGAGGAAGGGAACAATCATAATTAAAATGCTTCATTCTCTCTAATATTAATACCTTACACCCGCAATCGTGGCTCAACACGTAGCGCATCCGCTCGTCGTCGGGAAGGTGATAGGTTCGAATCTCGGTCCGACACCGAGTCATAACTGAAGACGTTAAAAATGGTTCCCACTGCTACTATGTCAGATGAGCGACGTAAATAGTTAGAGTGAGGGGAATGCCTTGGCCCAAAACAGGCGCAGCTCGTTACCATGCACAGTTTGGACTTCAGCGGAGTATGTTTCAAGGTGCGTGGAGAAGAGGTCTAGTACCCGTAGCGACACCTAGCCCCTTAAAGTCTTATCTCCTAATATTAATACCTTATAAGCATAGAGAGGAGGAAGGGGGGGTTGATTTATTAAGATTGATAGATTGTCTTATCCCTGTTTCCATGGAGATGAATGAAACAAGCCGTGCAAAACTAAACTATTTAGAGTTTCTACAATGGTGCGAGAATAGTTATTTCTCGCATCGTATTATGAACCGCTTTCCGCGTATATAGAATGTACAATTATAAGATTAAAACCAGTTTTTTCAGCCTAAAAAAACTGGTTTTAATCTTATGATCGTACATTTTTATATTCGTAAATAGCTGGTTATAATACGATGCTAGACATAGTTTTTCGTATGGATGAGAACCGGTTCCTATCCACCGGATTCGAATGAATACGAGAAACTCTTTTCGGCACCACGGGGCTAAAAAAACTAGTTTTAATCTCATAATTGTACATTCTATATCCGCGGAAAGCCGTTTATAATACGATGCGAGAAATAACTATTCTTTAACTTTTTTATTGATGATGAAAATGTCTGTAAGAATAGAAAAAGGCAATTTTTAAAATCTGGTTGATAAACAAGAAAATTACAGTATCTTCATAGAAATATGTATTAACTAGCGGCTTTGCCCCAGAGGCCTCTTTTTTTTTGGGGGGGGGGGGGCGGGATCCCCCCTCCCCCCTCATTTTTAATTTTAGTTAAAAAACTTAAAATTTTTTTAGGTGGTTGTTTTTTTTCAATTTTTTTGGGGGGGGAGGGGGTTGGGGGAGTCCTACCCCCCAAGAAAATAGTTAAAAACCTTCCCGGGACCTACGAGAAACTACCCTGTTAAGCGAATTTTATTATACCAATAAGAAATAATATTACATTCAAATATGAGACCATACTAATTGTTATTTTGTATGGATGTTAAATAATTTATTACTTAAGAAATCACCTTGTAATGGAACTAACACGATGTACTTAGTAGCATAGCAACTCTACAACCATTTACTTCCACAATATACATCCTGTTAAATAAAGCAGCAAATTATTTTGTTTGCCCGTTAAGATCTTACTAAAAACTGAAACGACAGCGAAGCCTTTATATAATTATTCTTTTTTTTTCAGGTGATGATGGCGTTGTAAGGCACGCCTCCTTCAACAGATATTATCTTAATACAGCACCTACCAACACGAAAATGAATAACAAGGTAAGATATATTAAACTAGTCCCCAAAGTTTATCATAAAGTTTTCTTATTCGTTGGCTTTACAACTTTGAGGACTTTAGGTAATTTTGATTGGTTGTTTCATTAAGGTGAGTGTTCAATCGTTTCAACCGCTAATTTGAATCTAAAGAAGGGATAATTTTATGTATCATAATTGGGGATGTACATAAATTTGTTGGCCATTGTCTTATCCCTTTAGATCCCTGTTTAAACTGAGTATGATGTTCGCCCCAGGAAGTTTCGAATAATTATCAAAAACTTACTAATTATGTCAATTTTTTTTCATTATTACTGTATCATATTCTGTTAAACTTTTTTTACAAAAAAATATGGCTTGTTACTTCTGCAATAATATTCTTTAAATTCAATTTAGTCCTAAAAACAATTTATTAACAATAATTAATTATAAATTATTATTCAGGGATATAGGATAGGACAAGTAATGACAAATTATAAAATGCTAAAAAATGTATACCTATATACTATCCGCTGCGCCCCTAGCATCTAGGGCTATATATTTAAAGGGAAGGTCTGAAAAAATAGCCTAAAACCATCTCACTACCTATAAGAAGCTTCACTGTAAAGGAGAACAATATCGGTACAGCGGTTAGCGAGATCCTTCACCATAGACAAAAAAGCTTACTACTTTATATATTAGTACTAGCGGCTACGCCCCTAGAGGCCTCTAGTGTCACTTTAAATGTTAGTGGCACATCCTGTTACTTTAGTATAAGGATATTAAGGGAATATTTGTAGTACTATGCATAGTAACTTATAGTTTGGGGAGGATAATTTATGGATTATTGTCCCCTGCCTCCCTGAGGTGAGTTAAGTAAAGTTATAATTCACTAATCTCAACAACTAATAATAAATCAATGGTGTAATAATTCATTGATTTAAAATATAAACCAGGGCTTGGCAGCTGTTTACTTTAATAGTTGCAGGCCGCGGTCCATTTCAGTCGCTACTTATTTTTCAAAAATCCGAAAAAAATCACCAGAGCTGCTAAACTTGTTGCTTTAGGAGATAGTTAGAACGATATTATAAACGACTGCAAAATGATTTTAAATATGACGGCTGTAGATTTTACTTATCGGGTGTCAGGATATTGACCTCTGCTAAGTTAATAACGGCTGAATACGACTACATTTGCGGTTGCTGAGCCTTGCTAGAAAACATTTTTAAAGATATTTTTCACTATAAATCAAGTGCAAATAGATTATTAAAAAGGGTGTTGTTATAAGAGTTTTTACAAAGCAGCCCAGGATCCGTTGAAATAAAACAAACAATTAGACAAAAACACAGCTTTTTTAATTACAAAACAAGGTTTTTAATGTTTTCATATGTTTTTACTAGCATCTAAACTTTATAATGCTTGTTTTATTAACAGATCTTTTGGAAGTGAAATTAATTATAGGGCACATTTTTATCTATTTTAATATGTATTTCTCTGATTTTTACTTTAAGCAAACAATTATTATTTTGCTCATATATTCCAACACCATGGGTGTAGTTAAAACAGGTCAGCTGAATCTTTGTTTCCGATTGTGTACATCCTATCTCAATATTTACTACTAGATAAAAAAGCTTCAAACTTAAAAATAAATCAAGATTTAAAAAAATTCAAATTTTTAATGTATAATGTATAAATCGTTAATACATTATATCGCTTATCGCTTTTCCCTTTGACCAGAGTAGCAGAAAAAAGCTTTTGCAATAGTTGGGTTATCTGTTGTACAACTTCGGAAATTAGGGAAGAAATGGGCAATCATTTTTTAGTTGATCTCAAAACAGGCATTTTGTTTGTCTCCTGTTGCTTTTTTATACTCTAGGACAGTATATTAAAGTTTTGGTATAATGCAGCAAAATAATTGGAAATATGTACTTTGTTTGTGTCCTGTTGCCTTTTTATACTTTGAGACAGTATATTAAAGCTTTGGTGTAATGCAGCAAAATAATTGGAAATATTTATTTTGTTTTTGGCCTGTTTCATAAACATTCATTTAGACACTATATTAAAGCTTTGGTGTAATGCAGCAAAATTATTAACATCATTTTAAGCTTACATTAAAAATATATTTACTCAGGTGCTAAGAAAGATAGGCCATTGATTGTTCTTATAACCATAAAACATTACATATTTTATCAATACACAATATTGGCAACCTAACAAATACAGTACTCAGTCATGTAAAGCCTAGAATGGTAAATGATTGTTCTTCACAGTTCTCCATAGTACAAAACTAAAAAAATAACTGCAATGCAAAATCTCAATACTGTAACAATTTTTTTGCTTCTTTCCTTTTGTGGTCCCCATAGGTTTCACTTACCATTTTCCTCGTTTATAATTATAATGGCTTTATTCTGTCTGGTGAAGATGAACCCCTATCTAACCAGGACAAAATCTACAAAATATATAAATCAAGTCTCGGATAGTTAATTAAACATTCACGGATAAAATAAATAAAGAGTAAAGAAAATTATTTGCTTTGCTTTTTATTCCAAACCTAATAAATAGGGTGTACGTCCAGTATGATCTAGTAAACGCCTTCAACGATCGCCCGATCATTTTGAGGAAAACTAATGTTGGTCCTCGGCTAGTGACATCCAAACAGACAACCAACCCTTTGAATGAGAGTCCTAACTGTGCATGGTAAGAAGTTGTGCCTGTTTATGGGTCAAGGCATTGCCCATACTCTCACGTGCCAGACATAGCAGCAGTAGGTACAATTTCAAAGTCCCTAATATGACGCGATGTGGAAGAGACTCGATTCCGACACCTCTCCAACAGCAAGCAGTCACGCTAAAATTTACGCTATTGCTGCGGGTTGGTATATAAATAAGAGGAAGGATGCCTGTCTGTCTGTTCCGTAAGAACTTTGATATAACATACCTTTATCCTTGAGACGGCGCTTGGTCACCAATTATTACATGTTAAACAAGACCAGGGAGAAAGGGATAGGACAATAAATGAATAATAAATCCATCTACCGATTCTTTTGTGTAGAATTCTGAGGTGGATTCTTTAAAAAAAAAATAGGATCGCTGCTTTACCAAAATTGTTTTTGTAAAAATCCTCCAAAATCACATAAAAATCTACAAATTAAAAAAATTAAATCGTATGTTAACAACCCTTCTATGATTTTAGAACACTTTTCTTTAAGTTTATAGATAAGTTTGTAAAAAATGATATTTTGTGATCTGGCTACCATAGCTGATTTAGCTATGCTAGAATTTTGAGAAGTCACCTCTTATTTAAAGTGTAATTTGGGGAAGCAGTTTTGGGGATTAAATATTAAGCAACATTGCTTTTCCCTCCCTGAACAAGATATAAACTTGGGTGGCACAGTACATTTATTATCAGGAGCAAACCTTTTCTATGATTAAATCTATAAGATACATAAAAATAGGAAGGACGGATTTATGGATGGACTGATGAACAGACAGACTTAACTTCGCAACGTATTTTATTTTATGTTTAAATTTTCAATCTAATATGTTCATAAAAAATTTAATAATATTATTATGGAAAGAAAACTAAGTAGCGAGTTTCATCGTTTTTTCACAGTAGCTTTTCTCCTATTTCTAGGGACCAATTTCCTAACCCTGTGGGGCAAACATTAACATTTACCTAAAATAATCTAACCTAAAGTAACTTATCAGAAGCTACTGTGAAAATACGACGAAAACCGCAACTTCGTATTCTTTCCATATTAATTTTATTAATTATAATGTTTATTTTATTATTCGTAGAAAATTTTCCATATTACGATAAGATAAATGTTTTTTTTGTGTGGCTTGGAACCAGTTATAATTCAGCGGACAATAATCGGTTTCAAAGCCATACTGGTAAAGATTTTAAATTAATTTTTGACAGTAAACTTTCTTCTAATAAAACTAATGATATTATGAATTAAAATATATTTTATAAACATGATAGGAAAAAAAATTGTAAATTAATCAATTATCTAAAATACAAAGTAGAATGATGTCTGTCCGTCCGTCCGTCTAAGATCTCGGTAACCACTGAATCAATCAGATTCTACTCTTCAAGGAATATACCTACTGGTCCTGGGGTGGTTTTAGGAGTTTTTTGTTTTTGGGGGGTGGGACACCCCCAACACCCCCAAAAACAAAAAAAACTCCTCACATTTTTTTTTTTTTTAGGAGGTATCCTTTTTTTTTTTGAAGATTTCCTTGGTCCTTCTTATTTTTTTTTTGATTTACGAATTTCACCTTAACTTTTTTTATCATCTCTTGGGGCACAGCCCCAAGAGGCTAGGGGCGAATCCGCTAATTCATTTAAAATTCAATAAAATTGTTAAGTGTGCCTAATAGCAGATTTCATAATGCAACTCGACCAAATAAAAAAAATCAGTGTGCTAACAAAACTACAAAAATTTGCTAAAACTTCCTAAACTTTAATATTTTAATTTCTACGCATGTCAATACTTCATGGACATACAATGAAAAGACAAATTTTACTGTAATATTGCTGCGCTACCTTTGTTCTTGATACTAGCTGCTTTGAAAAGGAAATAGGAGCGGGGTGTAGGTGTCAGAAAAATAGCATAAAACCACCCAAGATATTTCTAAAGCTTCCATGAAAAGCATGAGAAGACATGCAATGTTTTAGTTCCTATAGTTACTTACAAAAATACTGGAACTTTTTGTTACATATAAATATATAAGCTCATCAATTTTCCATGATTTGACTAAAAAGGCTGTTTATTACACTAGTCCCCAAAATCTTATGATAACATTTTCTTTTTTATTTTATTGACAAATTTGGGGACTATTATTATTTAATTTTGATTGGTCGTTGCTTTAAGTTGAGTGTTCAAACGTTGCCACCACTGATTTTAATCTACAGAAGTGGTAGTTTTGTGTATCATCATTAAGGATGTACGTCAATTTATCGACTATTGTCTTATCCCTTTAGATTCTTTATAAAACAAAAAGTTTAGATTATATTGGACGTAATCATTTTTATTTGTTTTTAAATGAACTCCTTTTTCTCAGTTCAAAAGGGCTATTAGCTTGACATTGATCTAGCAAATCGAATCATTTTAAAATTCTAGCCAATTCTATATGTTTTTTTTGTCCGTACGTCATAATTTCAGGCATGTTAGTTTGGTCCTATTGATTTTAAACCCTGATTAAAAGTTTTTACAAAATTTTAACATGAATCCATAAAAGCATATAGATTTTGTAGTTTCTTTAAAAATGGCTTTTTTATATGATAAAATTGTTTATAACTTCTATTTTTAAAAAAGTTAAAGACTACATAAAGCCTATTATTACATTTTCATCTGTTTCATAATTGTTTTATAATTTGTTGAGCTTTGAATTAATAGATGTTGTCATCCTTGTTAAACAGGTCCTAACCTTTATGGAATTCTCAACTATTTTTTCCCTTAAATGAATTATCAAATTTCCTTTGTCGATCTGGTTTATAAAGCGATTAATATAGAGGATTAATGAAGAATGGAATGAAAAGTAGGCTTAAACCATACTAAGACTTGAATCTGTAATTGAAATAGGCTAAATGGAAAACTAAATCTGTTAATCAATTATAAATATCTCAATATCAATACAGAAAAAAATGTACTACTTTAGCTAACAGGATTAATGTAAGCTACGTTTATGTCTTAAAATAAAATTGGCAACGGCTGACATATTTTCAACTTACCTGTAGTTTAATGATATACTAAAATCTTAAAAATAACTACATTCCAATCATTCCTTTATTCCCTATCTACTATGGCAGAATTTTACAGATTTATATTAGGGTAAGATTTAGTTATCCTCCATCATTTTAAGTCCGATATGTTTATTCTTTATTGCATAATTCAACAATCCCCCCCCCCCTCAAATTGTATAGGGCACATTTACTTTCCACCAGAGGTCAATCCTAGAAAAATTGCATAAAAAATTTAGATTTTGGCATCAATATTGCAGTGATTTAAACAAGCACAGCTTCTCTGTAACTTACTTTGTCTGCCAGGGTTTAGCGCTGTGATTGTAAATGGTATATTAAACCAGCGACTAAGCCCATAGCTTCTAGAGCCTGTTTTCTACGTCAAAATAGCCTAAAACCACTTTAAAATTTAAAAATGAAATTCGATTCAGTGGTTAGATAGATCTAAACGGACAACAAAAATCCCTATCTAACTATATATAAAGGAGAAGGTTGTTTTTTATGTCCTTTAAAATCTCGGAAAGCACTAAACTAAACAAGTTACCAAACTTGGGAAAGCTACGAAAAGGTCTCAGGATGGTTTTGGGCTATACAAAAAGATGGTTCAAGGCTATTTTTATGCCCTTTCTTTTGCTCGTATGCTAGGTCTTAGTTGTTACTTATAATACTGTAGATTATCAAATTTAGTAGCATAAGTTATAAGCAAGGGCTTGGCATCTGTCTACTGTTCATGGCTCGTCATTAGAATAGGGGAAAATAATACTGTTGCTTTGATAGTAAACTGTCATAAAATCATGGGCTTTAATTCAGACGTGAATATTTTTTACGGATTTGAAATTAAATGTAAGACCTCTGCCGAGCCTTGATATTTGGCGAAGATTAAAACATTTTTTTTTGTAATTGTAAAATTGAAATTATGCAAATGTTATAATATCTCAATGTTCTTTAGTGTATTATGTGTATTATTCGTTCCCACAAACTGTATACTTATTTTATTAGAAAAACGCAGCAAAAAATTAATGAAGTTTTCAATAAACAAGTACAATTAAATTCACAAAAAGTGTGTAAAAATATAATTAAAACAGTATTGCATTTGATAAATAAAAGAAGTGCTGATTAATATTTTACGTAGTTACTTAAACTGTGATTACATGCGATTTTTATTGATAAGCTGCTTCATAAAAGCATTCTTTTTTTGTCTGAAGTGTTGTTAATTTGTTATTGCTGTGCTATATAAGTAAAAATTCTCCTTTTTTTGACATTGTTCTGACACTCTAAAAGTTATGTTATCCATCATAAGTCAGGGAGGAAGGGGACCTTGAAGTTTAGGTTAATCTCATAGAAAAAAAATAAAAGAGAGGAAAAGAAGCAACTAGAAGTGCCCAGAGGCCTACTCAGCGCTGTTGCCGCGCTAAATTTTATTGCTTTTCCAACTCTTTTCAAATGGGAGGATTATAAAATTAATGTAAAGTTTTAATAATTAGAATAATTACATATAATTTTTTTTTCATTTTAAACAATTTGTGCATGAAAGATGAATCCTTCCATTTCTAAAAAGGGGGAACTCTTTTTCATAATAAACATTCAGCTGATTCTTACCACTCCCGGCTGTTTGCTGAATATCACTTTTTTTTTATTCACATTATTATTTATGATTGACATACAAAAAGCCCTGTGCGGTTTTTGCTTTTCGTCTGCTAAATTTTCTTTAAAAATGTAGGGATGGGGAAGTATTATGAAAAGGGGGTAAGTATTCATCCTCTTATCCTTTTTCCTTGTGGTTAATCTACAACCTCTTTATTATTCTAAAAGCTACAAAAGGCATAATTTCTCGAATTTGAAAAAATATTAATTTATCATCCATTTTAATATCCCTGTGTCCCTGATAGTAAGTGCATGAAGCTCACAGTCGGGCCATTTCTCAACTTATTTTTCAAGGATGTAGGGACAGAACATATATGTTAAATAGTTGAATATTTTTAAATTCCAATAAAGAGGCAATAAATGGACGTTGATTTTTTTTGGGGGGGGGATGGGGTAAAATCTTATTAGTCTTTTTTTATATATATAGAAGCTATTCTAAAACTAGTGCTTGTACTTTCACCCGTCTGTCTTTCTGTAAACTGTCCGTCTGTATCTGTTGATTGTACATCCAAAAATCTCAAAATATAATTAAAACTTTATTTAAAATCATCAAATTCAAATTTTAGAGGGTTTTCTTTCTTCTATATTGTTTACCTTGATTCCTGAGCATCTTATGGTCATGGTTTAATGATTTCCATACAATTATGTGTAACGGTGTGCTACATGGATGTTCTCTTGGGTCCAAGAAAAACACACAAGATTTTCTAAATAGAGCATTTACAATTAGATTGATCAATTTCATGTTTTATAAAGTTTACTATTTATGGAGCAATTAATTTTACATCACTAGTAGTTTTGTTGTGAGAGTTTTCAAAATCTTAATGGACTTGTACTTTTTTAGTTCAATCTTCATATAGTCTTTAGCGACTATTATTAGTAGCGAAGCTATAGTTCCAAAGCAGTTTAACACACATTTGGTCAAATCCATCAAATTTTTTTTGCATGTATGAGAATTGTATTGCCTTATGTGGTAAGTTTATCACTCGAAATAAAAGAAGAGCTAAAAAGATCCTTATATAAAAGTAACAGTATTTCTGTCTGACTGTTTGTATCACAGGAAATCGCTAACCACTGAACCGATATAATACTCCTTTACAGTTTAGCTTCTCATAGGTCTTAGGAAGGTTTATAACTACTTTCGGAGGGTACCACTAGAATAAAATACTCCCCCACCCCCCACTTTTTTTCTATTTAAAGAAACAAAAAATAAAAAAAGGTGGAGGGTCAACCACCTCACTTCTTCTAGAGGCCTCTAGGGGTGTAGCCGCTAGTATGTATATATTTTACTTCAGCTTATAATTAATAAAATATTTGTTTTTAAAAATTAAATGCATTTCACAAAGGGCAAATCTGGCATGTTTTAACATTTCACATTCAAATACATTTTTTTTCTTTACATTTATGAGAATCTTAGAATTAAGTTTGATTGTATATATGTTATGTAGTAAATTATGTAGGTTTGTTATATTCAAAATTCAAACAGTTGCTTCCTGATTACAAATCTTTTTATAATGCAAAATATTAGCAAAAATATAATGATTATCCACTTTGATTATGCTTGTCATATTAAGTAAGCTTTAATGATGAAAATATATTAAGACAGTACAACATTTTTAAGAGTTAAGCTTTTCTATAATTAGGGTTGGTCCGTCCGTCTGTAACGGTTAGATTTTTATCGTGGGACGGTTAGCTTTTTTCGTTAGTTTAGGCCTGTTAGAATTTTCCTATCGGTTTTAAACTTTGCATGGTGATTCCTGTAGTTGTTGGGCACGATTTAGAAAGTGTAGCAACTCTATAATCATTACCAGAATATCTGTACATCCATTTAAAACATTTTAAACACTTCTATAACCAATACCTAAAATTGTAAGTATGACCATAAACATTATTTTGTATTTAAACAGTTTTCAACAAATTTACTTACAATTTTGTTTCGACTTTTATACATTATTCAATTCTGACACTCCACAAGTGTTAATGTTCGTTTGTCCTACCGTTTCAGAGCTTTGCTTTTATGAATGTTGTCATCTTTTTTTTTGGTTTAATTTGATAACAAGTAACCAAAAAATGATTGTTTAGGTCAAACTAAAAACAATATAAAATAGTCTGAAATATTGTACTATTTTATTTTATTTAACCAAATTATGTTTTTGGTCAAAGAATTGTAATGAGCATTTCTGCTGTTTGACAATGATTAAACAATGCCTTTAAAGGCTGCAAACAATGTTTTTGTGGAAAGAACAACAAGACTGAGTAGTGCTATGGGAATTCTTTACTGTCATGAGAACTTTTAGTGTTTGGCATGCAAAGATAAACTTTACTTTTCTTAATGGTTGATTAAGTGTACCGTAAACTTACAACAGACTTAACATTCAGGGATTTAAAGGGATAAGACAATGGCCGATAAATAGATGTAATTCTCCAATGATGATGCACAAAATACCCCTTTGGTAGATAAAACTTAGTGGTTGAAACGTATGATCACCCAACTTAATGAACCAACCAATCAGAATGGAATAAAAGTCCTCAAAGTTGATAAGCCAACGAATAAGAAAACGTTATTGTAAAACTTTGGGGACTAGTGTAATAAACAGCTCATTGTCCATCCCTCCATATGCTTAACATTAGTGTAACTTGTTTTAAAATATTAAGAATATTCAAGATTATTGAAGGCAAAGCTTTTCTGTATTTAGAATGGGTCAGTAAATTGGACAATAAGTAATAATGTACAGATCTTATCATAAATTAAGGAACATTGGAATTGCCTTACTGATTTAAAATCTTAATGATTAATTCCTGTAACGATAAGGATTTCAAAGAAAATAACATGAAATAACTTAGTTGATTTTTTGAAGCAGCTTGTAGTGCCTATTAAAAAATAAAGTCATACAATACAAATAACCAATGATAGACCAGTGTACATTGTAATTGATCAATGGTAAAATGTATACTGGACTATTATAGGTCATTTTTATTGTATTACTTCATTTTTTATTTGGTACTATAAGCCCCTTCATATATTCTGTTGTGTAATTTTCCTCAATTAATAACATATAAATTCACTTTTTTCCTGGGTCATTTTTACCCCTTTAAACAAACTGTTAGTATTAAAAAGTAATTATGAATATGCATGTTGACTGTGCATTTTAAATCATGATAAATTCTGATCTTAAGATACATTTTGCAATTACAAATATTTGAATAACATTGTATCAAAATGATGTAACAAAATTGATGGATATTTAATGACCATTTCAAAAACATATTCATTTTTAAATGTGAAGCTTTTCTATACGGTCGTTTCGTTTTTGGATATGTCCAAGTAAGGTATTTAAACAATTCTTGTGACAATAAGATACATTTTAGAAAGTGAAGCAACTTCATGAACATAAGTAATTTTTTTTATAGATATTTATTTTGACACTAACTTTATTAATTACCTTACTCTCTTGATTTTTTAAATGGCGATTACTAAGACAATTAAGCACAATGTTATTGCAATTCAATTATTTTGTAACAGTTTTCAATTGCATTCCTTTGACTGTCTTTCTTATTTGATGAGCTTCGCCTTCATGGATGTTCAACCTTAATAAAATATGAGGCCTTTTCGACGCAAAATGCAAGTTTGTTTTAAATGTTTAAATTTTCTTAAATGTGACTAATTTAGCGCACATAAGTAAAGGTTTCATGTTTCATACATGAGCTGTAAGTCATCTTTTTAATTCCATTGTTTTGTTAACATGTAAACAAGGATGACAAGATTCATAATTAGGATATATTAAAATCAGTTCTTGGAAGTGTCATAATAGTTATTTATCATATTTTCGTAATATTGTGAATGCTAGAAAGGATATTAAAATTATTTCAACAATTTTGGTCATGTGATCAAAATTTGAATTTTCCTTCTACTATTGCCCCCTCTGGGGGCGAAGTAGGTGGAAATTTAAATTTTTGTCACTTGACCTTAATATTGGTGAAATAATTTTGAATGACCTTTCTTGTATAAGCAATATTAATAAAATATGATACTTGGTTTTGTCTCATTCTCTATCTTTTTCTTAAATTCAAAAAGTCTATCAAAAAATTTACATCATCTAAGGGTGAACAATAAATATCTCTGTCTATTTTTCTCTATATTTCTTCCCCCTCCCCCCTCCCTCACTTTTCTGTCTATTTCCTTCTCTCTCTCTTCCTCTTTTGTACGTTCATTTATACAATAGAGATAACCTAGAGACAGCACAAGGGAATTTTGTTTACATTATGTATTAGCTATAAATTGTTGAATATCTTAGGTTAAAGCTTTCCTTGGGTGAAATATTTGAAGAAAATATTTCTTCCATCATATAATGTGAAGCGTATGACACAACATATAATAAGTTAGTTATAAATAATTTAATTTCTTATAATAAAGTTATCTTTCTAAAAATTATATCATTGTAAAATTTAGTTGCAAATAATGTTGCCTATAGGGCTGCATTTCATATACAACAAAAAGTGAACAAAGGTTTCTTTTTAAGAAAAAAATGGGGTCAGATTGACCATCTATGTCTAATGTTTATACCCACATCAAATATTAAATTATAACAATGTACAGTAGAGTGGATCAATTTTGGACATTGAATTTGTAATCAACATCTACAGTTTAATAAACGTCATATAAGAAACCTAAATATAAAAAATTGATTTTGTCCTTGAGGGGAAATGGGGGGAAGGTGTTTCCATGCATTAAAAATTTTAGAAGTTTATTCTGGAGGTGCAACTTTTTTTCTTTCAAAGTATTGCTTTATGCATCTTTTTGAATTTGTCTTGTTGATTAATATAAGAATATCAAATTGGTTTTAAAAATATTCATCCAAGCATGAAAAATCTTAAACTAAATGTAAAATCTCTTTGTTTTTAAATTTATTTATGGATTTTTCTTGTTAGGATCAATAGTTTTAAAAGCAGATTTTTTATTCTTATTCTACTCTTCCAGACAAAATTGGGAAGGTGCATAAAGCTATACTTTGAAAGAAAAATAATTGCCCCCCCCCCAAAAAAAAAAAAAAAATTCTCCCCACAAGTGTCTTTCTAAAAGTTTACATGCATCAGCGAGACTCCCCATTATTCAAAATATTTTCTTTTCATTTTTTGGTCTCTTATATGATGTTCACACAGAAAGTGTATGTAGCACATTTAAAATTAGAAAATCATTGAAAATCAAGCCACTCTAATGAACAGCATTTATTTCTTCAATTCCACAGTACAAAATTATTCCTGTATTTAAATTTAACATATCATATAGGAAAAAATATTCTTGTATTTAAAATTAAAAATCATGTTGGAATTTTTTTTACAATTTTTAAATTTTTTAATAATGTACAGCAAATTATTTCCTTTTTATCTCATGTTTTGAAATTTATAAGATAGTTAGAATAAATTACAGAAATAATGAAAGATTTAAAGAAGAGAGCGTCAGGGGGGGGGGTCGAGGGGGGTTTCCCCCCTCAGGAGAGGGGGGGTTGAGGGGGGTCTCCCCCCTCAGAAAAAGCTTGGGCTTAAATCTTCAACAAATAAAGAAAACAAAATTATTTTAAAAATTTCTTTTTTATGTTAAATATTATTATTTTTGTGACACTTGATTTTGAATGACAAAAAATGTTGAAATAAATATTACCCACTGTATGAAATGTTAAATTAGAAATCAATAATGATGTTGGAAAATTTATTCTCATTTTATACTCTGAAAAAAGGAATTGACAAAAAATAATAATTTTTATTCCAAACTTTTAAAACAGCATGCCTATTTCTTATTGGTTGACACTCGAATTAAAATAAAATAATGAATATTATTTCAAGACCAGAAATAAATTTGAAATAAATAATTTTCTTTCCCCTATATTTTTTATTCCAAAATGCCAAGAATTAATTTTGAAATAAAATAATTTTCTTTCCAATATTTTTATTCCTTTTTCTTATTGGACGTCATTTTGTGTCCAATGAGGGACTAGTGTTTAAATATTTTAAAGCTTATTACAGCATTTATTTTGAATATGATAATATCAACATTCTCACATTAAATGTGATAAAGATATTTAGCTAACTAGATTTGAATTTCCCAATTTTTACAATACACAATCTGGCTCAAATAGTAGTAGAGAAACTATTGGTCTCATTAATGAATATACAGACCATAGAGAAAAAAATAAAAGAGAGGAATCGAAGCAACTAGAAGACGAAAATAGGCAGTGGGCCCAGAGGCCTACTCAGCGCTGTTGCCGCGCTAAAATTTATTGCTATTCCACTACTTTTCAAATGGGAGGATTAAAAATTATTAAAAATATATTTTTTTTACTTTTTACTATTTCCATATTTAGGGCAAGAATATTAGATTAGATATTTTCGTTTTAATGTTTTAATTAAAAATTACATAGAATTTTATTTTTATTTAAAAAAATTTGTTCATGAAAGATGAATCCTTCTATTTCTAAAAAGGGGGAAATTTTTTTCATAATGAACATTCAGCTGATTCTGACCGCCCACGGCTGTTTGCTAAATATCGCTTTTCTTTTTATTCACATTATTATTTATGATTGACTTACAAAAAGCCCTGGGCGGCTTTTGATTTTCGTCTGCTTCTAGATTTAGGGATGGGGAAGTAGTATTTTACCATGAAAAAGGGGTGAGTATTCATCCTCTTATCGTTTTTCCTTATGATACAGACAGAGATACAAAAAGAAAGACAGACATACGGACTGAAGTTTTAAAAAGCAACGCTTTAAAAAAAACAGGTCATTACTGGGCTTATAAAATAAATATATTTCTTCATTTAATTCTTGTTCTGTTCTGTAAAGATATTTCATTTAGATATTATTTTGCTTGCAACACTTCTATTGATAAAAAGTAATTTGATGCAATTAAATGTTGCACAGCTTTTCTATAGGTCATCGTTTGTTTAATAGTAGTTAGGTACGATTTAGAAAGCGTAGCAACTCTATAATCGTTACCAGAATGTCCGTATGTCCATTCTAAACATATTGATTTTTAACTTTTTTAACAACAAATTTGTATGTGATAAAATCATCCGATTGTTTTGATTTTTGAAATACTGATTCCTAGGACAACAATGTACAATGTTATAAGCAAAGCATCTCTAATCAAGTCCTAAAAACGTAAGTATGTCCTTAAACATTATCCTATATTTCTGCAGTTTTTCAACAAATTTAATTAAAATTTTGATTCGACATTTATACATTTATGTTCTGATTTTTCAGTTCTGACACACTGCAAGTATAAATGTTTGTTTGTCCTACTGTTTCAGAGCTTCGCTTTTATGGATGTTGGTCATCCTTGTTAGTGATAAAAGAAAAATACCTAAATTTGATGATTCTCCCCTTCCCCCACTTCTGTATTTATCATTGCATAACTCAGGTATCTTTGGGGATAAGACAGTGGACGATGTTTTGTTATAAACCCCAACAATGATAACCAAAATTACCTTTTCTGTAGAGTAAGATTATAGGTAGAAAAGTTTGGATACTACATATTTTTAACCAACCAATCCAAATTAAAAAATGTACCCTATTTTTTTGAGCCAACGAAAAAGATAATGTGATTCATGATACTTTGGGTACTTGTGTAGTTTACAGTCAATTGTTCTCTCCCTCACTGGCAAGAGGTCATCTTTATGACAAATCAAAGTTATTGAAAAAAATTGTTGTCCAAATGTCCAGACCATCCTTGTTTTAAATATACTTGTTCTTTCTGTACTTCAGAAAACATGATCTTTGTTGTAAGCTTAGCCATGAAATATGATCCGTTTTGGATTAAAAGCTATTTTGTGTGTGTGTGCGGGGTGTGTGAGTGTGTGTGTGTATTTGCAAATTGGCAAGATATCCCTGCAAATTGTGTACTCGGCTTAATTTATTGGAATTCATCTCTCATTCTTTCTGAGAAACAATCCTGTTAAACTATGCTGACTGACCAATAGAGTGGCGGCTAGTAGATTAATCGGCGCTTTTACACAAAGTTGAGAACTGATACCCCCTTATTTTTTTAAAATTATTTTGGGGTGGGGATATTTTTTTTATTACTTTGGTTATATTAAATTTGCTACTGGTTAGACCCATAGAGTTAGGTTACAGGTGGAGGCCCAACAAACAGGGTTAGGGAAAAATACCTCTCCCTATTTTTAAAAAAATTGGGGAGGAAGGGGGGTGGGGTGTTGCAGGTATGCAGTTACCTACCTTTATTGTAGCAAACTAAATAAAAGAACAAAGTTCAAAATTAATATTTTTAAAATATGTATATTTTTGGGTTCTAAAAATGCTTTTCATCCATTATTTAGCACAATTAATTAATTAATTCAGAAAAAATTAATTGTTAAGGTCTAAATTAACTCTAATATATATTTAGTATTAACTGGCCGGCCACACATATTAAACACATTCATATCTCTCAACAGATCATACATCTAACTGACCCTTGTTAGGAGCTCAGCTACTCTGTACCTTAGGTATAAACCAGCAGTTTGTCTGTCCATCACTTTATTATAAACATAACTGACTCTTGTTAGTTGTATAGCTACTTTATAGATAGCATAAAACCAGCTGTCTTTCTATCTATCATTCTATCAAAGCAATTTGCATGATCTTTGAAAAAATAACAGATCTATAGTATAGATGTATATACAGACAACTACCTCCCTTCATTTTTCAATGACCTCTTTCGTCTGCTTCTAAATTATTTTCTGCTACATGGCTGTGTTAATATACGCGACACCATTGGTTGATTTTCAATGACCCAATAGGAATGTTGCACAAGACGGTTGCGATGGAGAGATAGAGTTATTTAACCCTTCTCCCTATAGTGTTTTACTCTAATGAAAAAATTTACAAAAAATGCTTAAGATCAAATGAGACAGTTTCATATTCAGTGATTCACTGACTTTTTTTTTGTTAATAATTAGGTTTAATTATCACTATTACTGGCAACTGCTGGAAACTGTAAAATTAAATTATTCAATTAAAAATGTTTTGTTATTGCTGTGCGACTTAAGAACACAATTGTCCTAGTTGTAGTTAATATCCAGGTGTTTACTTTGCACCAATTTATTGGAATAAAAGTACACTACAAGAATTCAATAAAATATATGGTGTTTAAAAGTGTTTTATCCATATAAGATACTTTAATTTGTAGAAGAATTACTATTTTAGAAAAATATGAAAAAATATTAATAAAAAGATTTTAATTAAACACAATTCTCATATTCTGATTATTTCTTAATAATTAAACTGCGATATAAAATTAATTTTGCTCTTCCTAAATCTGACTTTATGTCTGTATACATATATGGCTGCTTATTTTATGCTTTCTTATCTAGATACTACGTCAAATTCATCTAAAAAAATAGATATATTGATTTTTAAAAATTAGAGCTTCCTTTTAACCTAAAACAATGTAGATCAAGGTAGTAAAACAATAAGGTTTATGTCCATTTATAGCGCAGCAATAACAAACTAATAATATTTTTCATAAAAATCAAACAGTGAGAAGAAAGAAAAAATTATAATAAAAGCTAAACCAAATGAATGAATGGATAGATGATATTTTCCCCTTTTGAAGAAATCATATTTAAAATACCTAAAGAAAAAAAAGACACTAGTTCGTTAGCTCATTTAACTTAATTATTTTTAAAGATAACCTAAAATCATGTAAATCTAATCTTGAAGATAGACAGAGCCTATTTATATAGTAGCCGCACCACTAAAAATACACAGAAAATATTTTTTGGCATAATTCTATTACTAGAATCATTCATAGAAATACCAACAAAGTGATTCTTTATAAAGCACAATCCTTTTTCTTCATGGTTCTGCAGCCGCTCATTGATTAAGGCTACGGTTTATTTAAATGTCCAGGCAGCCATGCTGCGAGATGTTGAAAAAGTTATGGATGTTAACAGTTAAAGACTGTTGAAAAAAAAACTTTATTATATTTTGAAATAAGTATCCATTGGCTGCTAATTGTGCGGCTGAAAAATGGACAGTCAGCAAAGCTTTTAAAAGCGAAGCTTTTCTATAATTAGGGTAGGTCCGTCCGTTCGTAACGGATAGTTTTTTTCGTTAGTTTAGGCATGTTAGAATTGTCTTATCGATTTCAAACTTTGCATGGTGATTCCTGTAGTAGGTAGGTACGATTTAGAAAGCATAGCAACTCTATAATCATTACCAGAATGTCCGTACGTCCATTTTGAACATATCGATTTTTTTACTTTTTTTAACAACAAATTTTCATGTGATATGATTATCCGATTGATCTGATTTTTGGTATATTAATTCCTGGGACAACAAAGTATAATGTTATAAGCGAATCAACTCTATAATTAAGTCCTAAAAGTGTAAGTATGTCCATAAAAATTATCCTTTATCAAGCAGTTTTTCAACAAATTAACTTACAATTTTGGTTCGACTCTTATATTCTGAATATTCAGTTCTGAGACTATACAAATGTTAATGTCTGTTTTTCCTACCGTTTCAGTGCTTTGCTTTTATGAATGTTGTCATCCTTGTTTAAAAGTCACATTAAAGAAAAAGATAATGCACAAATTAGAAAGGCTGAAAATTTCCCAAATTAATCTAATTTCTTTCTTTAAACCCAAGCAATTAGCTCGCGGTTGTGCAAGCCATATAATTAACTTATAAAACTAATCAAAATTCAAAACAAGTACATTTTTGTCAAAAATATTAGCTGATATCTTTAAAAAAAAATAACAATTGTAATTATACCTTTGAAAAACAATTTAATTTTATACAGTTAGAATATGAGTCTTATTATGAAAAGTTTAATTGATAAACAATGATATGATGAGTTGGATGAGTTTGCTCTTACCCAGATATAAGGTATAACCAACAAGCGAAATAAATGTAAAACAATATTTGGGGGGCAAATGGGGAGGTTGTCAATTTTACAATGTGTTGCCCCCCAACGACAGCTGAAAAACAGTTAATTTCGTGATTTTTTCCCGAATTAATTTCATTGTTGGTATAAGCTGGCTTGTACCGGCTTCTACGGGTTTGTGTTTTTAGGTTGTCTGTACGAAGTGATGTAGTGATGGACGTACGGACATATTAAAGAGCTAAAGAGTAGCTGCAATATTAAAAATGTTCCCATAGCAATTGTGCCTCCTTAATCACAATTAGTATTTTTTAGATGAATAGCATCTCTACTATTGGCAGATAAGTGTAAATCTAGGATCATATTAAAATTTTTGGTAACGCGATCAGTGGCGTGCGAACCGAAGGGGGCATTTGGGGCAATCGCCCCCCCCCTAGCGACCAAAACGCCTCCCCCTGCCCCCCCCTAGCCACCGCCCCCCCTGCCCCCCCCCTAAATGTTGAAAAATGCCCCATTTTGCCCCCCCCTGTTCAACAAAAATGCCCCTTTTTGCCCCCTACCCTACAAAAAGCAAAACTATCCCAGTTTCCAAAAAAAAGATCAAGAAATAGTAAAAAAAAAATTTTGGCGCTTCGCGCCAAGCAGACAGTTACTATTCATTTAACCTTACCAAATTTTTAAATTAGTGTAGAAATTAGGTTAAATTTTTTTTTCACTGAACATAACAAACCAGGTAATAGAGAGTATTTTATTTTGCATAATATAAACTTTTTACTAAAGAAATTTTGTACATCTCCAATGATGATACACAAAATTACCCCTTATATAGATTACAATTAGTGGATGAAATGTATGGAAACTCGACTTAATTAACCAACCAATCAAAATTCCATTAAAGTCCCCAAAGTTGTTGAACCAACGAATAAGAAAATTTTATATGAAATATTGGGGACTAGTGTATAGCCCAAAAACCCCTGTTCCCTGCATATTTGAAGAAAAAAATGGTTTCTGCTTTTTATCTTATTGTATATTTTGTTTTTATTTATAAACAACAAATATTTAATCAAAAAGTTATTTTATATAAAAAAGAAACAGCGTTGATATTTATCTAAGCCTTTTTCTCAACACTGTATGTCTGTCTAAATGAATAACTATATATGATGTCATATTATTTTCAGGATAAGTTTATCATTTTTTTTTGTGTACATACCCTTACAAAAAGACATGTTTTTTTTATGGCAATTTTCATTAAAAACCCTTAAAACTAACTACACTCTATATTCCTAACTTGATAAAATATGCCACTCTTGTTGTCTTTAATTGATTTTAGTTCAAAGGGGGAGTAAATATTTTTAGGTGCGCTTCACGCACCGCCCTTATAAATCCTTGGATTTGGAAACACCACTTAATCAAAAATTAACAGAGTTTTAAAGTGCCATTTAAAGAGGGTAGGATATGTTGAAATAACTTTTTAGCTCCTCTTTAATTCACTATGGCTGTCAGTACGTAATGCTATGGGGGAAATGTGATTTTTGAACTGTAATTAAAGATAGAAGGCTAAAACTTAATGTTAACATTCCCATCATTATGGAGTATAATTAACTATCAAAAATTCATGGAGGTCGGACTGCTTTTCAGGACGCTTTTGGCTATTTTTGTATCTTTTAAATTTCGGGTATAGTCCCTTTTGAGACATTGCCTCTTAAGGTGCATTTTGTTGTATTTTCACAGTAGCTTTTCACCTATTTATAGCTCCTGCGGGGCCAATTGCCTAACCCTGTGGGGAAATCACCTGACCTAACTTAACCTAGAATAACCTATCAAAAGCTAATATGAAAAAACGACGAAATGCCCCTTAAGAGGCGTTGCCACAAAAGAGACTATACCCCAAAGTTTTCCATATTTCTAAGAGATTTTTATATCTGTAGATGAAAGGACAAGTAATTTTTTTTTTTTTACATAGTTCTTTATATCTTTGGTTTTTAGGGTACGATAAATTTTTTTGTGGATTATAATATTAAAAAAAATAAAATTTCTCGCTGTTTTGAGCATCCAGTATGTAATTTACTTTTACTGTCATCACACAACATACAGGAAAAAGTATTTGTGACTTTTTCTACCTAAAATATATATTTATTTCAACAGATGCTCTTTAAATCTACTTGTCTGTATTCTTATTAATGATTTTTTGTGCTTTGCTACTTAAAGATGTTGACATCCTTGTTGTCATACAATAAAGAAATATTTAAAATCAGTTTTACATATTAGGTTAATTTTTGGTAAATTATTTCCAAAATATGTGTTTTTATCTCCCCCCCCCCAAAATTTTTTTTAATGGGGTTATTCATCCTTCCTGCTGAGATTTTATAACATCCCCTTCCACCCATAAAAAATGTTTTGTGGTGGGGGGGGGGGGGACTTCTGTATTTTTTTTCGAAGATGCTTTCTAGCTCCCTTCCCTTCGGTCATTGCAGGGTCGGGAGAAGGGATGGGGGAGAAGAGATGGGGGATATAAATGGGAAATAGGGATGGGGAAAAAGGGATAAGGACTAGAAGGTCCATAATCAAATAATCCCACCCCTTAAAACGCCCTTATTTAAAATTAGTATATATAATCAAAATGCCCCCCCCTAAAGCAAAGTGCCCCCCCGGGGCACTTTGATTTAGGGGGGGGGGGGCAAAATTTTACAAAATCTTCAAAATGCCCCCCCCTAGACAAAGTGCTTCGCACGCCACTGAACGCGATTCTTTTTCAATAGATTGTGTTGGAAATTTGTGTTTTTAAGTTTACTGGCTCTTCCTTAATAGATTTACTATACTGCAGTTTATTCTTCTATTTAATCTAAAATATTGTAGCTGTGTGCTACTCATGTACATTATGGTCCCTGTTGGTTGTACTCCACAAAGAGTTCATTATTTGCATAATGACCAATTATGGATGAGAAAGTAGATGAACTGAATTTTAGTTTCCGAAAGTGTACCTAGCGTCCGCGTCCTGTCTCAAAATTTACTACTAGCTAAAAAAGCTTCAAACTTAAAAAAATTAAAATTTTAAATGTATAATGTATAAATCGTTTATACATTATATCGCTTTTCCCTTTGACCGGGGTAGCTGAAAATAGCGTTCGCAATAATTGGGTTATCTGCTGTACACATTTGGAAATTAGATCAGAAATAGGCAATCCATTTTCAGCACATCAGAAAGTAGGATTTTAATCAGGGATACAGTGATAGGACAATAGAGCTTAAAATTATCTTATCCCGCCCCCGCACTCTCCACTCAGTCATAAAGCTCTTTATAGTGCCTATTAAAAAGGGGATGAATTTAAAAACTGTTGGTCAAAGTATCCCCTTTTTATGTGCACTATAAGGAGCTTCCTCAGTCATAGGTTAATACGGCAGAATTTTATTGAATCTTATTAAAATAAATTATTAATTATTAACCTACCCCTGTATCCTTGCTGTTTACAAGTGAGAAATTTTCTAGTCTTTATTGAAATTTTTGCACACTTTTATAATCTATCTAACACAAATAGTAGGGATATATTATGAGAAGATAAAAAGATAACAATTCACTCTTTGATAACATACCCTTTGTCTTAAAGTTTGCAAATTAAGCCTTTGTGTTTCCAATACTATTTAGTATTTATACTTCTTTAGTAATGACGCGGTTTGGGTCGGGACTCGAACCCATAACTAGCCTTTCTGTAAGCAAAAGCTTTTTTTGTCTATTTTGTATTCTACATAAAGGGGTAGTTTCACGAAATGCATTTGAACTTAATTTAGTGAACCACATATTTTATCCTGGTTAAATGGTTAAACTACATTTATATTGCATATATTTGAAAGAATTTCAATTTTCTATCACGTAGTTTTTAAAATACCAAGACTTGAAAATCCGGATACCGGATATTGAAACTACCTGAATACCGCATATCCGGCTGATTTTTAATGCCGGTTATCGAACGTTGGCCAGATATCCGGCACAACCCTAGAATCAACCTAAAAATATAAACCAATGGAAGTTGTTTCTAAGATCTTACTAAAAACACAACATAATTATCATAACCTTTTTATTTCAGATGCTGCGTCGTAGTGGAAGCACAGGGAACCTTGTTGTATCAGAATCTGGGCAGCACAACCCTCACCACCACCTCACCCTGCTGACCCTGCGGCTGGACACTGCCTCCTGCACTACAACCAACCATCATGAGCGTCACCACCACACAAACAAGGACGACCTCTCAGATTTGTCACTGGACAGTGGGGTCAACCTTTACTTTTCCCCCTCTTCCTCTCCAACATCACCTCCAGAAAATAACAACAATACCTTGAGCAAAGACGACTTTGTCCCCAAAATGGCGGGAAAACTTGCCGCCAGTAACGGAAGCGATGCCGCGTCCTCTTGCGAAGAGGATTATTCCGAGGTTGATGATGAACTGACCAATAGCAGTGAGGATTTAGACTTTTCCAATCTTGATGATGAAAATCTAAATAATTGTTTTATAAGCTATCAATTTGATGATTATCCGGACTCTGTATTCTTAGTGAGTGAGGACCAAGTTGACCTGGGCAGGTCGCGGCTACGCAGGTCCTCGGTTCTTAACCCTGACGAGGTTTATGTACTCAAGCAGTTTAATAATACAGAGGATGTTTGTGATAAGCAAGGCAATAATGTGAAACGTTCAAAATCTATCAAATCTAGGTTTTGATAGGTATGTTTCTCAATAATTTTTAGAACATTTTGTGATTTTGATGCCACCCAAAGCTTTATTTTCATTTGTAAATACATAGCCTTAAATATTTTTACCATTAATTGTTCATTACTATTTTTTCTTCCATAATAGTGTAGATTTTATAGTATTTTATTTTACCTTATATTGTAAATAAAGAAACAACTGATCATTTTATTTGTTTTACCAAATACTCATCTTATTTTACATAGTTGGCTTAAGCCATGATGATTTTTTTAGAAATAAAATGTACATATTTTACTATTAAAAAGTCTGTTATTAGCTTTAGACAACTGTCTCTATTGTTATGTAGGTTTTTTTTTATTAGTTACTCATTTGTGAATCACTTTACTCAAATAGTTTTTAAGGTCAAAAAATATAATTAATAATTATTTTTTTACTATGTTAGTATTTTTATTCAAATGCAAATTTAAGCTAAATTTTTTACACTATAATCTATAGAATAAAGTTTAACTTTAAAAACTTAAAGTTAATTATTGATCATTCAAATGCAACTTTAATCTTTTTTTTTATATAAAGTTTAATTTTATAATTAATTAATGAAGTGAATATCCAATTTTTATGTTGTTAATTTATTTTGTGATTAGGAATATTTTTTTTATACATATCATTGTTATCTAAATAAAGATTTTATAATCTTAATGTTTTAAATTAGAAACAAGAATGACAAGATCCTTAAGTAGCGAAGCTCAAAAAATTATGAATAGATATCAAGAAAAAATTTACTAAAGAGCAGTGTCATACAATAATCATTAAACTTGATAAAAGAGGGAAATTACGCAACCTTTAAATAACTAAAACTTACAAATCAATCTTGCACCGCAATTGATAGACAAATCTTAATTAAACTTTATGAAAATATGTAGAATATGAGCTCATTCAATCCCTATTAATTTCAGCCTTCTATCTTGAATAGGAATTGAGAAACTTGAAAATCTGGGAATCAATCAAGCACCCAAAATAAGAGACAGATGATCAAAACAATGTATAGATTAGATGGGCATGTCATAGAAATCTTCACTGAAAAATTTCAGCTGTCTATCTTGAATAGAAGCCGAGAAAATTACGTTTCCCCCATAGCGTTACGGACGGAGACAAAGTGAATTATAGAGTAGCTTCGCTACTAAAAAGAGTAGCTACATTAAAACTTGCGTATGTCCATCCATCTGAATGTACTGTACAATCACATCATGCTATAAGACTGTGAATGGCAACTTCTTTATTTATTGGATGATTTGTAAAATTTTTAAAAATTTGATATTAGCGATTTATTAAAAAAAGTGTGACTGAGCCTCTAGCATCTAATGGCTCTGTGTTCAGAAGTTAAGAAGGCAGGTAATAGCCTAAAACTATCCAAAGCTTTAATCTAAAAACAAAACATTCTAAAACCAACCGGGAATGTTTTGAAGGAGTTAGCAGTTATTGAAAGCTTATACTTAAAAACATAAAAACCTTACTACTAATGTTAGATTGATATTGCTGCACTACTTACAATAATTGTCCTTGTTTCATTATCTTAGATGAATTCTATTTGGCCTGTAGTAGATTGTATATTGTTTCAATTATTAATCTAGAATTCAATTAACCTTATTAACATTAATATAACCTTTTCAAATGAGCCCCCCTATCTATTTAAAGTATCTAAACAAGAATAACAACATCAAGAAAGGGAGTATAGGACTTTTAAATTATAAAAATGGTTGCTCAGGGCTCGGCAGCCGTGAATTGTCAACCAATTTAAACCTATTTCCGGGCTTTTACATACGACTGATGTTTCTGATATCTGAATTTTTAATTCCATTTCATAGTTGAATTGGTGACGTATAGACCATAATTTAGAGAAGTTTTGAGTTTAATAAATGCTATTGTACAATTTAAATTGCATTCAAGGAAGATCATATTCATTAAAGCGACGGTTTTTCTTGGGAAAAACATTTATATACATAAATAACAAGCAAAGAGCTTCCATAACATATAGTTAAACTATGTGCCCGTCTATCCATCCCTTTTTTAACCACTCAACCGATTTGATTACTTTTCCTGTTATGGTTTTAATCTATTATGAAACATCCCCCTAGCCCAGAAAATCAGAGTAAAATAATAAAATTTACAGAGAATATTGATGTATTCTTAAATTCTGAAAATAATCTACATATTTAAGATAATTAAGAGAGGTTCCGTGACTTTCAGGAAACATAAATCCAACAACACTAAGTTAAAATGTTAATAGTTATTTCTCGCATCGTATTATAAACGGCTTTCCGCGGATATAGAATGTACAATTATAAGATTAAAACTAGTTTTTTTAGCCCCGAGGTGCCAAAGGCACCTGCTAAAAAACTGGTTTTAATCTTATGATTGTACATTTTTATATTCGTAGAAAGCTGGATATAATACGATGCTAGACATAGTTTTTTTTCGTATGGATGAGAACCGGTTCCTATCCACCGGATTCGAATGAATACGAGAATAGTTATTTCTCGTATCGTATTATAAACGGCTTTCCGCGGATATAGAATGTACAATTATAAGATTAAAACTAGTTTTTTTAGCCCCGTGGTGCCGAAGGCACCGGCTAAAAAAACTAGTTTTAATCTTGTGATTGTACATTTCTATATTCGTAGAAAACTGGATATAATACGATGCTAGACATAGTTTTTTCGTATGGATGAGAACCGGTTCCTATCCACCGGATTCGAATGAATACGAGAAATAAACATAAACACTTCTCAAGGAAGGCCTTAAAATAAGAAGTTATTCATATACAAACAGGGGTGACAACATTCATAAAAGTGAAGCTCTAAAATCTGAAGGAAGGAAAAATGAACAATAACTATTGTAGAGTGTCAGTATTTAATAATCAGAACATTATTTTCTTAGTCTAATGTACATACATTTGTTGCAAAATTGATTAAATACAGAATTCAGTAAAAAGGACATACTCTAATTTTTAGGATTTGATTAAAGAGATGCCTCGCTTGTAATATTGTACCTTGTTTTCCTAAGAATTATTATTCCAAAAATCAGATGAAAAATTTTTAAATGGACGTTCTGGTAACGATTAAAGAGCTGCTACGCTTTAAAATATACCTTACTGCACAAATCATGCAAAGTTTGAAATTGATAGGACAATCCTAACATGTCTAAATTGACGAAAAGAGCTAACGGTTACGGACAGACGGCCCGACCCTAATCATAGAAAAGCTTTACTTTTAATAAGAACATTGTCATCCATAAATAGCGCAGCAACGATATGCTAAAAAAGAGTTTACAAGTAATAGAATATAGTAAGATATAAATATAGCTTTGGTATTCAAGAATCTGACTTATGATGGACGTACATATTGAAGTATCGAAAAATATCATCTATTGCTAAACAGTAATGTTAAATGAGCTTTTTATCCTCTCCTAAAATCTTTTCTGTTAATTTAAAGCACACATTAATGTTAGGGGGGGGGGGGGGGTATAAACCCACTCAATTCCGGTATGCAGACCTAAGAGACAGTGGACAAAAAATGCCATATCTCCCAGTCATACGCCGCCATGCGTCATGTTGTAGAAATTTCAGATCGCAGATTACGCGATTTGAGAAAAATTTATCTTATAGAGAAAAATAGTAAATCAAATAGCGAAAACTGAGATATGAAATTTGCGTCACCCTTCCAACTTGACGCATGACGGCGTATGACCGGGAGATATGGCATTATTTTGTCCACTATCGCCGTAAAAACCTAGGGTCACAGTTGCTATGAATACATGATTTATTAAATACAGTGCTGCTAATAATTAAATTTGCCACGATGCAAAGATTTAATTTTACGCCACTAGTATTTATGTCTATAGGGGTCAAATAAGAGATAAACAAGGATTACAACATCCACAAAAGCGAAACTCTGAAACGTTAGGTCAAACGAACATTAACACTTGTAGAGTGAAATAACTGAATAATCAGAATATAAATGTGTAAAAATCGAAACAAATTGAAAGTAAATTTGTTAAAGTTGGTGTTTAAAACGTTTGAACAGTCAAATTAATAAACTAATCAATCAAAATTCACCAAAGTCCCAAAAGTTGTTAAGCCAACGAATAAGAAAACGTTATTATAAAACTTTAGGGACTAGTGTAATAAACAACCCAATGTTCCATCCCTCCCTCCTTCTCATGTCTTCTTCTTGAACCCCTTTCACCTTTCTATATTGGTGTTCGATTCATTCTGTAAAAACCAGTTCATTATATGAAGCATAAATTTTTTCCTATAGACAAAAGCATCAGGATATCTGTTTATAGGTTAAGAAATATAAATAAGCTATAAGAAATAGCTTAAAACCTAATCAAGACTAATATTAAGATGTACAACTGTGATATTGTACTACCTTTTTTTTTACAGGCGTGCGATGATTGATTTATTATTACTTGGATTTTACACTAGATTATCATGTACTCTAATAAAGTAAAACTTGTAGCTGGCTAAAAAAACGATCCCCTCATACATCCCCAAAAAATTGAAGAAAAATTTTCCTCTGTACAAATATCCACGTATATTCTACATCCATTCTTGCGATTGATGAACATCTTCTAAGCCAGGGATAGAAGGATGAACAAATGACAAATAAATCTATCTTTCCCAAAAATTATATGTTGTAGCACATACATATTAGGGCGAAGAAAGGGTAGTAGAGTTATCTTATCGTCATTGTCCTCGCCCTCCCTGTTCTTAGTTGACTTTTTAACCTCTTGATGCAATACAACAATTTGACACTTTATTCTTAATCAATATTTTGTATATTTTATTTAAATTTGTATCTATGTAACAATGGATTTATTATTACTTGGATCGAACACCAGATTTTCATGTTATATGATAAAGCGAACTCTGCAGCGGGCTAAAATAACAATCTTCCCCACCCTCTTCCTGTGCCCTATCCCCTCCCCTCCTACTGGATAAACGCCCTGACCAATAAATTCGAGGGGATATTGCAACTTAAATTTACGACAATTATTCTCCTGTCATAATATCCAAGTATATTCTACTTCCATTTATGTAACTCTCATTTTCTTTGAAATGTATCTTTTGGGATGCTGTGAGTATTGGTGCAAAAAATATGACGTAACAAAAAAAATTAGCCAATGAGAGGCCGTTATTGACCAATGGTAAAATTTATAGTGGTTTCTCATTGGCTAATTTTTTTTGTTACGTCATATTTTTTGCATGAATACTCACAGCATCATCTTTTGGTCAACTTATCAACAAAAATAATGTAAACGATGACGTTAGAGGTTCAAAACCTAGCAAATATTGTTTTTTTTTTTAACAAAGAATTAGATAAAAATCACAGAAAGTATTCAAATCATTTTTAGGTCTGTACTATCTGATATCTATGTATTTTTTTCTCCAACAATATAACAAGCGTCTACAATTATAAGAACCTCATATATTCAACTAGTTATAGCAAGGATCTTAGATTAGATAATGGACGATAAATTTATGTACACCCCCAATTATCATTGGTGGAGCATATTGAACACTACTAGTTATTATCAACCATCAAGATTTTAAGTCCTCATAGTTTTTAGAATGTTTTTTAAACTTTGGGTACCAGTATAATTTACATTCCAACGACCCTAAGCTGTATGTATAATCAGTGTACAAAATACTGTTTAGCACAATGCCACCTAAAAGCATATCCCATATTACATATAATTTGATTGTGAAACTAAATTTCCTTCAAACATATATTAAAGTGTTGTTTCAAAAAAGCTAAATAATTTTGGGATCAGTAATATTTGACATAAAATCACTTCACATAAATTCATTTCACATAAAACATTTGACATAAAGTATCATTTCACATAAACTCCTTTGACATAAAGGTACATTTGACATAAAAACGTTTCACATAAACTCATTTGACATAAAGGTACATTTGGCATAAAGGTATACTTGACATAAAGGTACATTTCACATAAAGGTACATTTGACATAAAGGTACGTTTGACATAAAGGTACATTTGACATAAAGGTACATTTGACATAAAGGTACATTGCATGGCAACCGGTGAACAGAATCTCAGTTCTGTACCACAAGCCTCGCACGACTGAAGTCCTCATGTCTATACAGTCATATTTATATGAAAATATTTTTAGAACATTTTAGATTTTTTTTTGAAGATTTTCAAATTTTTTTGGAAGATTTTAGAAACTTTTATTTAATATTAAAAGAAACCAAAATTACCTCGGGGAAAATCTTCAAAAAAAAATTCAAAAATCTTCTAAAAATATTTTCATATAAATATGACTGTATAGACATGGGAACTTCAGTCGTGCGAGGCTTGTGGTGCAGAACTGAGATTCTGTTCACCAGTTGCCATGCTCGGGGAAAAAAATGACAACCTCAGGTACACTTTAAAATGTATCTTTATGTGAAACGTTTTATGCCAAGTGTACCTTTATGTCAAATGTACCTTTATGTCAAGTGTACCTTTATGTCAAACGTACCTTTATGTCAAATGTACCTTTATGTCAAATGTACCTTTATATCATATGTACCTTTATGTGAATTGTTTTTATGTGAAGTGTACCTTTATGGCAAATGTTTTTATGTCAAATGTACCTTTATGTGAAGTGATTTTATGTCAAATGTTTTATGTGAAATGAATTTATGTCAAATGATATTATGTCAAATATTACTGATCCATAATTTTGATGTTTTAAGAAATAATGATACTTTATAAATCACGTTTTCTCTCCTTAAAACTATTTTGGAAAATGATTATCTCAGCTGCTATATAAGATATTGAATACTGCTAACTTCTTGGATGAGGATACTCCATATTGTTATATTGGTTGTATTGAATAAGCATATATTGAACAGAAAACTTAAATTATGTGTCACAATTTTTCTTCAGAAAAAAAGTAATCTACAAAACTTTCTCCCCCCCCCCCCACTCAACAATATACCTGGTATGGTATCTTTATATAACAGGGGATCTGTATATCTGTGTGTACTGAATGATCTCGCTAACCACTGAACCGTTACGGTTTTCCTGTACAGTGCAGCTTATCATAGGTGCCGGGAAGGATTATAACTATTTGGGGGAGAGTTACACGAACCTCCCGGGAGAAATCGCCCCTAGAAATACCCCTCTTAGTTTTTGTACGTTTAAAAAAAATAATTTAAAGTGGAGGGGGAGACGAGGTCGACTGCCCCCTCCCCCCTCAAGTGCCTCTAGAGGCATCTACATAAATACAGGATTTGGGAATTGATAATTTTTGCCCATTGTCCTATCCATCTCTCCCTGACTCTTCTTGCATCAAGATTTCTTTGAGGTTATTAACTTTTGAAGTTTTAAGGTTATATGAGAATCTACTCAATGATTTTAGTTTGTTTGTTTGTCGCTTAGTAATCAAAGTTATAAAAACAACCCATTCGCTACTGCCAATATAATTAATGTTCAATCATTAGAATTTTTAAAATTTATTACTGAGTGTAAGCCCAAATTGTGTGAAAATTGTGTCAAAAATGATCCATGTGACGTCATAAAAATGAGGGAGATGAGAGGAGAAGTTGGAAAGAAAACCCCTAAAAAAGAGATGGATGATCCTTCATTTTTATGACGTCACATGGATGATTTTTGACACATTTTTTACACAATTTGGGATTTGTCTAAATTTACTGTTCTTTGTTCATGTAATTAGATAATTCTTGTTGCTGCGCTTCTTATGTTCATTGTAGTTCATGTTTTTCATTACACCTATAAAAATTTATCAATCAAATTATTTTTCTCAATACCAATTTGTAAAAGCTTAGCCTCTCTCACTTTGTAACTATGTACCTATGCATTAAGCACGAAAATAGGCATAGCAGCCCTCCCCTTATGTATTTTCCAAAAGTGCCCCCTCTTTTGTAATTTGCTTATTCTTGTTGCTGCGCTTGTTATGGTCATTGAAGTTCTTGTTTTTTATTACATTGTGATTGGTATAGGTTAAATTGATACCAAATTTCGTAATAAGTAATATCTAGATATCTATAATATATATAAAAATTTATCAATCAAATTATTTTTCTCAAACTCAATTTGTATGTTCTTTAAAGCTTAGCCTCTCTCACTCTGTAACAATGTACCCGTAAGCTTAGAGATAGCCTCCATGATATATTTGGAGATATCCTCACTTGTTAACTTGGAGATTTGCAAAACGGTTTTTGTCTGACATTTTTTAATAGTTATTTCTCGCATCGTATTATAAACGGCTTTCCGCGGATATAGAATGTACAATTATAAGATTAAAACTAGTTTTTTGAGCCCCGAGGTGCCAAAGGCACCGGCTAAAAAAACTGGTTTTAATCTTATGATTGTACATTTTTATATTCGTAGAAAGCTTGATATAATACGATGCTAGACATAGTTTTTTCGTATGGATGAGAACCGGTTCCTATCCACCAGATTCGAATGAATACGAGAAAACAAATTCTGTACTTCAAAACTTGAACTCTGTGTCAGTGTGTATTGAACATGTGAGGCACGTCTGCACAGTTCAAGTATTTTTAAGATTTTGCAAAAGTGCCCCCTCCTTTGTAATTTGCTTATTCTTGTTGCTGCGCTTCCTATGGTCATTGAAGTTCTTGTTTTTCATTACATTGTGATTGGTATATGTTAAATCGATACCAAATTTCGTAATAAGTAATATCTAGATATCTATAATATCTATAAAAATTTATTAATCAAATTATTTTTCTCAAACCTAATTTGTATGTTCATTAAAGCTTATCCTCTCTCACTCTGTAACTATGTACCTATGCATTAAGCACGGAAATAGGCATAGCCCTCCTCCCCCCTCCTAATGTATTTTCCAAAAGTGCCCCCTTCTTTGTAATTTGCTTATTCTTGTTGCTGCGCTTCTTATGGTTATTGAAGTTCTTGTTTTTCATAGGCATAGGTTAAATTGGTACTCAATGTCGTAATAAGTAATATCTAGATATCTATAATATATATAAAAATTTATCAATCAAATTATTTTTCTCAAACCCAATTTGTATGTTCTTTAAAGCTTATCCTCTCTCACTCTGTAACTTGTACCTATGCATTAAGCACGAAAATAGGCATAGCAGCCCCCCCCCCCTTATGTATTTTCCAAAAGTACCCCCTTCTTTTGCTTATTCTTGTTGCTGCGCTTCTTATGGTCATTGAAGTTCTTGTTTTTCATTACATTGTGATTGGTACAGGTTAAATTGGTACTGAATTTCGTAATAAGTAATATCTAGATATCTATAATATATATAAAAATTTATCAATCAAATTATTTTTCTCAAACCTAATTTGTATGTTCATTAAAGCTTAGCCTCTCTCACTCCGTAATTATACAAATATGTAATAATTATTGAGGCATGACCGTTGTATGTTCATTAAAGCTTAGCCTCTCTTACTCTGTAACTATTTACTTATGCATTAAGCACTGAAATAGGCATAGCTAGCTCCCCCCCCTCATGCATTTTCCAAAAGTGCCCTTTTCCTTTTCCTTTGTAATTTGCTCATTCTTGTTGCTGCGCATCTTATGGTTATTAAAGTTATTGTTTTTCATTACATTGTGATTGGCATAGGTTAAATTGGTACCAAATTTCGTAATAAGTATTATTTATAAAAAAAATTATTAATACTATTTTTTCACAAACCTTATTGAGGATGCTGTGAGTAATGGTGCAAAAAATATGACGTAACAAAAAAAAATTAGCCAATGAGAGTCCACTATAAATTTTACCATTGGTCAATAACGGCCTCTCATTGGCTAATTTTTTTTGTTACGTCATATTTTTTGCACCAATACTCACAGCATCCTTATTGAGTCTTTTGTATGTCTTTTCTCACTCCGTAACTTTGTATTAAGTACCGTAATATAACCCCCCCCCCTCCATGCACCCAAATGTATTTTCCAAAAGTGCCCCCTCCTACTTTAATACCCCAAATCCGACAGATAACTAACTATTGGATAGCACGATTTTTGTCTGAAAGTCCTAACTATGCATTGTAATGAATTGTGCCTGTTTGCGGGCTAAGACACTCCCATATTCATACTATCATACTAAGTATCAAGCGCCAGACATAACAGCAGCAGGTACCTTTTTTTATATGACACGTTGGTAACCAGGCTCAAACTTGACACCTTCCTGACAGCAAGCAGCTATACCATCATTTGTTGGAGCACTAATGACTACGAAAAGTATGTTTAAACATAAAAATATACTCTGCTGAAAAAATAAACTAGGGCAACGATGTTAAAAAAAATATATTGAAAACAAATGCATTTTAGGAAGGATAATTCTAGCACAGCTACTCTAGAGTTAATGTCTGTAACAAAAATTATAATTATTTAACACCTATGAAAAAATTTTGTATGCTTCTTTTATCGTGGAAACTTTTTAATTATGTGGAATGTTTTAGATTTCTAACATTTGTGGTCAGATCAATCCATCATGGACGTATAAGCTTTTTTATATTTTGTAGTGGGGTTAGGGGTTTGTTAAGTATGAAAATTTAATTGCTTTTTTTTGCTATTTAAGGCAAATAGTGCGAAATTTAGGTGAAAATTTTAAATGATTAGGGGTTTGGGTGACAATACCAACCCAATTTTTGAGAATTCTTACTAGGACGTCAATTTGTTAGTAGAGGGAGGAGGTATCTGAAACATTTGCTTCTTCTGTTTCTATCTATTTTATTCTGCTAATGGAGATATTTGTCCTTGTTAAAATGTATTTGAGTTGAAAGGACGTAAAGGCCTATCTTTCATCCGGAGCAAAAACAAAGTAGGAGCCTGTCCTTCCGTCCAATACGAGCTCGTTTACGAGTAGGTTTTGAATTTCAGGTATTATACCTTCTGTAATATGTAGCCATAACAACAAAAAAAAATTGTATAAAAACAAGGATGACAACATCCATTAAAGCGAAGCTCTAAAACGGTAGGACAAACGGACATTAATTCTTGTAGAGTGTCAGAACTGAATATACAAAATATGAATTGACAAAATTATTCGTAAATTTGTTGCAAAACTTCTTAAATACAGAATTCTGTTTAAGGACATACTGACATTTTTAAGCCTTGATTTTAGAGATGCTTCGCTCAAAATATTGTAACTTATTGTAATAGGAATCAGCAATCCAAAAATTAGATCAATCGGATGATTTTTCACATAAAAAATTGTTGTTAAGAAGTAAAAAAATGTTTAAAATGAACGTACGGACATTCTGATAACGTTTATAGAGTTGCTACACTTTCTAAATCGTACCCAACTACTTCAAGAATCATCATGGAAAGTTTGAAATCGATAGGACAATTCTAACATGCCTTTATTAACAAAAAAGCTTTCCGTCACGGATGGACGGACGGACGGACTGACCTACCCTAATTATAGAAAAGCTTCGCTTCTAAAAATGGCAAGAGGGTACGCTTATATCTTTAAAAAATTTATCATTAAAATTGTCAAGGTTTAGTGATTTTATATTTTAATTCTTTTATAGAAGTAAATGTATTATGTCTGTGTGTTTGTACCTGAAGATCTCGCTAACCCCTTAACATATTATGCTTCTCTTTTTAGTGAAACAGGTTCCAGAAATTTTTAAAATCTATCTTAGAAGAGGTGTATCCATTTTGCCAAGTTAAATCACCCATTCAACCCCCCTTCCCAACCTATTTTTAAAAGTTGTCCCCTTAGTCTAGGGGCTTGGTCATTAGTTTGAATTTAAGGTCATTTTTTACTGTTTTTCTTTGGACCATAACTTTGCTTGTTTAAGTTAAAAGGAAAGTAGTTTTAATCATATCTGTAAACATAACTATTGGATACACGTGGAGAGATAGGACAACGGCGTTTAAATTAATCTACAAACCTTTCTTCCCACTAAATATTACCACTATCAAAGTATTTGCAAATAGAAATTGTGGTAAGAATAAGGCCTCGTCTAATCTCCTATCCCTATACCTGTATCCCTGAGGCTAGAAAAAAATAATAGACATCTTTTCATAGTTTAGACATTACGAGTGGGTATTGATACAATAGAAGGAATAAAAAAATAATCAAACAAACTATTATTAACAATTAAAGAGTGTCATAGCTTTTGATATTAAGAAGAATAAAACAAAATTTATTCTCGCTAAAAATTGACAAAATGCAAAGCGATGATATGTAATATTGTGCCTTATTGTCCTTGTTATGTCCTTTTCAATAATGTATATTTATAACAAGATCTTCCTTCTTTCATCGCTAAAATAATCTTATAGCAATGTTTTGAGAAGATTTGACATCCTTGATTTGACATTAGAAATGTTCGGAAGATCGGCCTTAAATGTAGAAAAGCTTCGCCATTTGAAACATCAAAGATATTTAAATAAACATTTTGTCAATTGAACGTTTGTATGTACGCCTTTCTAAATCTTTATATAAGGCCAAGGAGAACATAAACTAACATAAAAATGTTAACCTCCATTTCCATAGCGAAGCTTTTCTATACGTTAGGCATGTCCGTCAATCCGTCGGGAAGCACACACACACACACACACACATACACACACACACAAACACAGACACACACACAAGTATTCTTATTCTTATTTAAGTCGACCCATTTTCGAGTTGTTGTTTTTTTTTTGGGGGGGGGGGGGGCGGGGGAGTGGATGAAATAAGTTTTCTTGTGACTATTTCTGTTCGGAGGGTGGTTGTACCTTCCCCCAAAAATAGTTAAAAAAAACATTCCAGGAGAACTATATCGGTTCAGCGGTTAGCGAGATCCTTCGGTGCAGACAGACTTTCTGTTGGTTTATATCAGGATTATTTTGTTGTTTCTGACCTGCACATGAATCTAATTGTTCTTGTTAGTCCTTTCAGTCAACTATGCGTCCCTTTCTCCGTCTGTTTGAAAGTCTGTCTATCAGTCAGTATGTTTTTCTGTCTGTCTGTCTGTCTGTCTGTTAAGTCCCTTAAAGTCCCTTCAGTTATATCTTTCTCGTGGCCTCTGTGTTTACGTCATTCTTTGAAGTTCATGTGCTGTTTTAAAATAATTTATATTTTGATAAGGAAGGAAAAAACTAAAGATAATAAAAAGAAATATTTTTTTTGAAGTCTTCGAACATCTCACTCTTCAATTATGATTCTTAAAAAAACGTTTCTAAATTTTGGATCATAGATTTTGATATTTTGTACTTATCTGATTATTTCTGCATTATAATAGTGATTTTAGGTAAGATTAGTAACAATATTCTAATAACTACTTCTGTATAACAAAGTCTCATTTTACAGCAGTGAATGCTCTCTGAATGGCATCAATCTTTTTTAGTAGCGAAGCTACTTTATAATTTGAAATGTCCGTCTGTATATATGTATGTCTGAAATGTTTTGAGGGAAACGTGATTTACACAGCTACTATTCAAGATAGACAGCTGAAATTTTTAGTAAATATTCTCATGAAATATGCCCATCTAATCTATACATTGTTTTGTCCATCTGTCTGTTATTTGGGGTGATAGATCGATTCCTAGATTTCAAGTTTTCGTGATTTTCTCAATTCCTTTTCAAGATACAGGGCTTAAATTTTCAAGGAATGATTAATTTTATATTTTACATATTTTCCCCAAGTTTTATTAAGATTTTTCTATTTATTGGGGTACTAGATCGATTCATAGATTTTTAGGTTTTCATGTTTTTCTCGGTTCTTATTCAGGATTGACGGCTGAAATTATCAGGGATTAAATATGCTCATGTTCTACGTATTTCCATTAAGTTTCATTAAGATTTGTCTCTTAATTGCGATGCTAAATCAATTCCTAGATTTTCAAGTTTTCATGATTATAAGGTTGCGTGTTTTTAAAGGTTTGATGATTTCCCTATTTTACCAAGATTAATGTTTATTGTTTTGTATGACATTGCTTTATAGTAATTTTTTCATGATATTCATTCATAATTTTTGAGCTTCGCTACTTATGGATGTTGTCATCCTTGTTTTTTTTAAAATGAAAGTAACAGCGTCTGTATGTACCGAAGGATATCGTTTACCAATGAATTGATACGTTTCTCCTTTACAATATAATTTCTCATAAATCCTAGAAACTTTTTTAAGGGAGGCTACAGCAAACCCTCCAAAGAGAAATATCCTTTAGAAAAAATTACCCCGCGCAGCCGCTTGGGCTAATTAAATATTTATCTGTTTTTTTGTGGTTCACTTTCTATGGATGTTGTCATTCTACTTTATTCTATAGAATATATAATATGAGTGGTCCGACATGGGCCAGAATGACCCCAGAACCTGCAGCACGTGATCCAAGAAACGGCCAGGAACTGATTCTTAATGTTTTATTGTTATTTTTAAGCAAACATTTTTGGCGGGAAAGGCTAAAGGTGCTAATAATGTAATATGGGAACAACCTTGATTTTAAAGGAAGCAATGTGAAGCTTACTAGAAAAGTAGAAACAAATGGGTACAGTGCAGTGGTTTGAACTATGTGACAGACTCAAAGTAACAAAGATGTACACCATACATTTATCAATTTATTCTAGTTTTTTATTTTACTTAGCAAAAATTATTAAGAGAAGCTAAAAAATCTCGAAAATCTGATAGGGGAGAATGGCCTGTAAAAGTAACTTAATTCCGTACTTTTAACATATTTATTATGGAAAAGATTATTTTCTCGTTTATCATAAGAATCCTGGGTCAGGTATATTCTGGTTCCTGCAGGTTTCCAATTCATAGACTGGAAAACAGTCCCACAATAGCTGCTAAAACAGGTTCGGTAATAGATAGATAGATATATCATAATTGGGAATGTCCAACAATAGTAGCTAAAACAGGTTCTGTAATATGTAGATAGATATATATTTATTAGACTGGAAAACAATCCCACAATAGCTGCTAAAACAGGTTCTGTAATATGTTGTAAATAAATATTCAAATTCATTGATTGGAAAATAGTTAAAAATAGCTACTATGACAGGTTCGTATATATTTATTAGACTGGAAAACAGTCCCACTATAGTTGCTAAAACAGGCTCTGTAATATGTAGATAGATAGATATCCATAGGCTGGAAAAAAAGTCCAGCAATATAAAATAGCTACTATGACAGGTTCGTATATATTTATTAGACTGGAAAACAGTCCCACAAAAGCTGCTAAAACAGGTTCTGTAATATGTAGATAAATATTCAAATTCATTGATTTGGAAATAGTCAAACATAGCTACTATGACAGGTTCGTATATATTTATTAGACTGGAAAACAGTCCCACTATAGTTGCTAAAACAGGCTCTGTAATATGTAGATAGATAGATATTCATAGGCTGGAAAAAAGTCCAGCAATAGCTGCTAAAACAGGTTCTGTAATAGATAGATAGATATTCCATAAGCTGGAAAATAGTCCCACTATAGCTGCTAAAACAGGTTCTGTAATATGTAGGTAGATAGATATTAATAGACTGGAAAATAGTCTCACAAAGCTGCTAAAACAGGTTCTGTAATGGATAGAAAGATACTTCATAGACTGAAAAATAGTCCCACAATAGCTGCTAAAACAGATTCTGTAATGGATAGATATATATTTATTAGACTGGAAAACAATCCCACAATAGCTGCTAAAACAGGTTCTGTAATTGATAGATAGATATTTTATAGACTCGAAAATAGTCCAACATAGCTGCTTAAACAGGTTCTGTAATGGATAGATATTTAATAGGCTGCAAAACAGTCCTACAATAACTGTTAAAAGCAAAACTTTTCTACATTTAAGGCAAGTCCATCCACATGTCCGTCTACCTAGTTAATTTAGGCATGTTAGAAATTTCCTGTCAATTTTAAACTTTGCATGATAATTCCTGTAAATATTAGATGCAAGTAAAAAGCGCAGAAATTCATCAGAATAATCATCACAAGAAAGTTTTTTATTTGATTAAAGTTACTACTTATTTTTTGTTGTTATATATTTCATATCTTTATACCTAGGTCAAAAGCTGATACCAAAAGAAATAAATTACAAAACTCAATACAGGTAAAAAATTTTACTTTTCTTGGGTTTCCAAATCGAAATACAAATTAATTTTTCACTTAGCTTGGCGCAATATGAATCCACTTTAGATGCATCTCAAAATTTGAGTATACACACAGATTGCCAGAAAATTCTTCAAAATTTATTTTTAGGAATATAAATAGTTTAATTCGTATTATTTAGAAATGGTGCCACACCTGCAAATACACCTGAAGACACCGTAGATTTTGTTCCACTGGTAATTTATTTAAAATACTGTCTGTCTGTCTGACTTTTCGTCCATCTGTCTTTCTGGCTATTAGCACAGTCCACCCGTCTCGCAGCAGCCAGAGATCTATATCTTGTCTTTCTGCGGTAGAAATTTTCCCTTGAAGAACACACAATTGGGTTTTGAGATATTTAGCTAAAACAAAAAACTTTTTTTTATATCTTTGTATCATGTTTCTATTAAGATCTTAAGTTTCACTTAAAAAGATACCTGTGGCTTCGCTGAAAAGCATAATATATCTGTTTAGCAGTTAAAGAAATTTCCGACAGACAGACAGAGAGACATCGTACTATTATAGATGATAGGATGATAGCTTATGTTTGAAAAAAATGATTGTGTTATTCGTGTAAGCTGTATTGACTGAAAACATAGAATTGCTTTGCTGCTAAAATTTGTATCAGAATTGAACTTATAAATAGATAAAAAAAAAGCTTAATTTAAATCTAAATATGCCAGTCAATGAGCTGAGAGGTAAATATAAACAAACTATATTTTTAACTAACTTTCTATAAATCATTTTCTTTCTCATTGGCAAGCTTCTTTATAATACGGGAATGTCCGGCTGACCAACAGTCATACAATTTTAATTATAATTAATTCTCAAACATAAATTGTATGAAATTCAGTTTAACAATGTTATAGAATTTTGATTGTATAATAATAGTTTGTTACGACGTAAAACCTATTCACTCCTTCTAGCATGCCAAGAGTTTTATTTTTCAAGACTTCAATAATTCAAAGTTATATTTTTTTCCTCTACTAATTTCCTTTTTAAAACCTATCTTCTCCTTCTTGCAAGAGTTTTTTTTTCAAAGCTTTAATAATTGAAAGTTTATCATTTTCCTCTACAAATTTGGTTTGCATAAATGCCATAAAAACGATCTACTAATGATTTCCAGAATTTTTTTTTCATGATGTTAGCAAAGCAGTTAATGGAAATGCACAGAATGAAAGTATCAGTTTTAATTTTTTTTGACTAAATTCTCTCGAAGAATTGTCGTGAACTGAACCTCCCCACGCTTTGTATTTTTGAAAGAAATTGTAGTTTTTTTCCTTTTAGATCAGGTTAGGTTTGGTTATAGTGAGTACTTGATATCCCCTCAGGCTTAGGGCAGGAATAGTCCACGCGGGGATTTGGCATCTAGACGAAAAAAATAGATTTACAAGGAATAAGTGGGTTGAGGGAGTTTAGTGATTGATAGGTATTTTGAGGTAAAGCATCGCTCATACTTAAAAAAGCAAATTTATTAAAACTGATATAAAGGATGAGGAAAACTAAGTTTTTAGAATACTCTTAACATTTTAAAATTAGTTGAAAAATGACTCAACAATGCAAGGAAAAATATTAAGTCAATATTATGAGTAAGATTCCTTACTTATGAGAAAGTCTGGCTATTTTCATACATGTCTATTTTCCGCTTTAACAAGATTATTTATGTCCATTAATAGCGAAGGAATATTAATATAGAACTACAATAAATACATACAAATAGATTATCTTTACTGCAAGGTATATACTATCTGTTTGTGATTGTATGTGACTGATAATACTAATTATCCTAATTTTTATTATCCTAAATATAGAGTAGCTGCGCTGCTGACAAAGATTACTTTACATGTTAATGTACACAAAAAAAACTAGGCTTTCATATATTCCAATTAGCCGCCACTCCTTAGAAGCCTCTTGAGGGAAGGGTTTAACGGTGAAGTCTACAATTCGCTATAAATTTTTGTTTAAAAGGAAAAGAAAACTTTTTTTTGGTTGGTTATTTTTTTGAAGGGAAGATTTAACTATTGGTACCTTCCCCAAAATTATTTAAACCCTTTCGATGGAACTTTACGTAGACAGACATCATGTTACTTTTATATAAAGAGAGATTGGTAACATACACATTATACCTTTATCTAAATCATCCTTATACTAAAGTAACAGGATGTTTGTCTGTGTGTCTGTACAGAAGGATCTCGCTAACCGCTAAACCGATCGGGTTCTCCTTAACAGGGTAGCTTCTCATATGTCCCGGGAAGGTTTATAACTATTTTGGGGGAGGGTACCACCACCCTCCCAAGAGAAATCACAATAAAATCGAAAAAATTGAAATATTTCCGCCGCATAGTGTCGCTAGCGTAGTCTCGCAGCGTAGAGATATAAATTTAACAGCTGATAACATAGACAAATTATTTCTCAAATTAGATATATTTAAAATAAAAAATAAAAAATTTAAATGCTACTAGAGGCCTCTACAGGCGTAGCTGCTAGTATTATATAAAGTAGAAATAGTTTTTGTCTAAAGCTTAAGATATCTATAACTAATGAACCAATTAGGTTCTTTATTTCAGGTAAGCTTCACATAGGTCCTATATAGTTACTATATGAATCTACCAACTATATATTTATATCTAATTGTAGACAACATCCAAGAAATTGGTAAATATGGATGTAGAGCCCCCATTGGACTTGAGTCCCGCCCCTCCCATGATCGAAGCTCCGGGACTTCATAACTTCCCAAGCAGTACTAAGGTACGTTTGAATCCAATTGGTCCGTTGGTTGTCAAAAGAGGTTGACTGCGTCATGATTGAAGATGTTAAAATGGGTAAGTAGCGGGTTTCGTCGTATTTTCATCTGTACCTTTCATCAATATCCTTACCCTGTAAGGCAATCATTAACATTTACCTAACCTAACCTAATTCAAAAGCTACAGTGAATATACGACGAAACCCGCTACTTCTTTTTCTTAATTAAAAGTAATAATAAAAAGTATAGGGAATACCTTGTTCCATTAGCTGGTGCAACCTTTTTACCAGGCACAGTTTCAGGGCAGGGCTTTTAAGAACGCAGCTTACACAATAAAGGTTTTAGCCTATATGTTAAAAAAACTTGTATCTGAGGTTTCGTGATGTTAATTTAAAAAATATTTGTATTCTTTAGATTAAAGCAGAAAATCAAACAAATTGGTACAGACAGTTTGCTAGGTATGCATTTCTAGAATTTTAGTTAGTATAAGTAAATCTTATGTTGTTACATTTAATGCCTATAATTCGTTCTTTAATTATAATTTAACTTTCTTTTATAAATTTGAACTTGATGTCTTTTAAATAAAAATTTAAATCAGCTAAAGAGAGGTTATGGGAATGGGGTCAATCTTGGTCTATGTACTAATGTAGTTATTACTGCGGCTATGTCAGGTGCGTGATACTAATTATATATTTAAAGGAAGAAAATGCACAGTTATAATTTTAAAATTAAATGATTACTTTCTCTTTTTTTTATAATTATTTATAAATTTATTTATCTAGAAATATGGGAGGAACAATGTCAGACAAGCCATACAAGAATATTCAGTGGCCCCCACAGTAAATAACACTGAAAAAAACAAGGATGACAACATCCATAAGTAGTGAAGTACAAAAAATAATAACTGGGTTAACAGACAATCTAAGTTATAGGGCACATTTTTAGGGATATCAGCAGTCTATCTCAAATAGCAGCCTGAGAAAATCCAATTTCTTCTATATTGTGGACTTTTGGACAGACATACAAATTGATTTATAGAGAAACTTCATTATTTAAAAGAGTAGCAGCCTCTAAATTATTGTCTAGCTACTTAATTGATTTTATTCAATTCTTGTATTGAGTAAGACTATTAGTAAATAATTATCATATTTTAACTATTTATGAAATTATGATCATGATTTAAATTAAACTAATGTTGTTTAAATATGCTTTGATATAAAATGTAATATTTAATAAAAGTTTCAATTATATTGAGTTTTTTTAATAAGCACTAAGTAACTTTCCTTTAAGTACAGCCAGGGGCGTCCGAGCTTTTTTATTTGACGGGGGGGGGGGGGGCCCGGGGGGGGGGTAAAATTTTGAAAATAAAAATTTTAGGGGTGCCCAAGCTCATTTTGGGGGAAGGGGGTAATCTTTATTTTATAGAGGCATTTTTTTTATTTGGGGGGGGGGTAAAAATTGAAAACCCATTTTTTTTTTGGGGGGGGGGGGTAATCACCCCTTTACCCCTCCCCCCCCCTTGGAGTCTATGAGTACAGTTAATTAGAACTGATAGTAATAGCTGTCTTTTTGATTTCAAATCAAGCAGAATGATTTCTGTGGTCTAATAACAGAAAATATTGATTCTTAAACCATTAATAAATATCTTTATTTCCTTGGATTCTTATATTTTCAACAACAAATTAATATAAAATAATTATTATCACTTGCATTCTTTTCCTCAGTTTGTTTCTTGGTTGGCTCTTAGGAGGTCAGCAACTTCTGTTTGACCTTCAGATTCTGCTATACATAAAGCTGTTTTACCTAAGCATTAAATAATTAAAAATTAATAATAGAAAGAAATATTTAAAATCATTACCTCACATTACAGAGTAACAAAATATTTTGGGGACTGTCTAAGAAGTAAAGATGATTCATTTAAAAAGATGAAAGTAAGGAGGCTTCCCGTGCCTAACTGTAAAAAGTGAAATCACCAATATGATTATGTAGCCTTTAACTGACCCTCCTTCTTCTGCATAATCAAATAAGACATTATAAATTATTTTTTTTAAATAAATAAACTTACCCGCAACATTCTGGAAATTCAAATCAGCTTCATGATCTATAAGAAGCTTAATAACCTCTGTAAATCCATTTCGAGCAGCATAAAACAATGGAGTCTCTCCTATGTATAATTACAATGTAAATTTTGGCATATTGCAGGATATTTGTCTAGGGGTTAATAGTTTTAAAAATAATTTCTTGGTGTCATCCTTTTACTCCCTGAGAAAAAACAGAGCCATATTGGTCTAGCACTTTAAAGATCCTAGGTTTCAGATGGACTATACATTATTTATCAATGATTTGTTATGAATTAATAAAGGAAAAGTCAACTCTTCAGAATGAAAAACTTACCTTCTTCATCCTTATTATTCACATTTGCTCCCTGAGCAATTAGGTATTCAACAATATCAGCATGACCATTGGAAGCAGCAAACATAATTGCAGTTTTTCCTATTTATACATTTAATATTTTAATATAATATTGCAAAATTTGATTTGGTGTCCAAAGTAACTTTGTAGATACAAATGTACAGATCCACAAAGATATTCAATATTTTATTTATCTATAATACAAAGTAGAATGATGTCTCTCTGTCTGTCTATCCGTCTGTCCCTTAAGATCTCGGTAACCACTGAACCAATCGGATTCTACTCTTCAGGGTGTATACCTATTGGTCCTGTGGTGGTTTTAAGCTATTTTCTTGGGGGGTGGGACACCCCGTCCCCCAACCCCCGAAAAAATGAAAATTTCCCCCACAAAAAAAAAAAAAAATCTGTGGAGACTATTGTGCGCAGCACTAGATTTTTTTTTAAATTAAAAAACCTCAATTAGATGCTAGGGGCGAAGCAGCTAGTGGTTGATATATTAAAAACACTGTGTACAATGATAAACGTGACTTGTCCTTCAGGACCCAGTAGTTCTTTTGAGCTATAAGGTAACAAACTTAACCTATTCAAACAGACTTAACTAATATTATGATTACTTTTATATTGACAGAAACCCATAATCTTTATTCCATCAAAAGTTGAACGTTTGAGCTTATTGCCAGTAGTGTTCTATTTAATTTAAGTTTGTGTATAAGCCACAGTCTGTTTAGTTATTATGAATTGAAATTATGCAAAATAGACTACCAAAATAAAACCTACCATAATTAGCCTCTTCATTTACGTTGGATCCATTTTCTACAAGGTATGTAACAACATCTTCATTTCCATAGTGAGCAGCTTCCATCAATGGAGAAATTCCTATATACAATATAATAAAACTAGCGGCTTCGCCCCTTGCCTCTAGGGGCTTTGCCCCAAGAGGTTTGATTAACCTAATTTTTCGTATTTTAAGTTTTTTTTTTTTTAGGGGGGGGGGAGTCGATCCCCTTTTCAAATTTTTGTTTAAAAGGATTTTTTTTTTTGGGGGGGGGGGCTCGGCTCCTCCCCTCCCCCTTAAAACCATCACAGGACCAGCAGGTAAATTCCCTAGAGTAAAGCCCAATAGGTTCAGTGGTTATTGAGATCTTAAGCTTCAAACAGACAATCAGACAGATGGACAGACAGACAGACATTGTACTGCTTTGTATTATAGATAATAATTAGAAATTATTATGCACTTTGGAAAAGAAAGTAAAGGCACATATTGTATAATTTTTTTTTTTTTGCATGTATTATGTAATGTTCTAAAAGTTATACATACAAAATTCGCGAGTCGGCTCCTATTTTTTTCTGGCTCCCAATATCGAATCTCATATGTATTACTAGTGAAACGGTGGTGCAGGCACCACCTAAAAAATTATATTCTACGTTATCTCACTTCTGAATATTAACCCTATTCTTCCATTGACCTATCCCCGACTATTAACCTTTTTTCTTCCATTGACCTATACCCGACTATTAACCTTTTTTTCTTCCTTTGAGCTGACCCCGACTATTAACCTTTTTTTCTATTGAGCTATCCCTGAATATTAACCTTTTTTTCTTCCAATGACCTATCCCCAACTATTAACCTTTTTTTCTTCCATTGACCTATCCCCAACTATTAAACTTTTTTCTTCCATTGGCCTATCCCCGACTATTAATTTTCTTTTCTTCCATTGAACTATCCCCGACTATTAATCTTATTTCTTCCATTGACATATCCCCGACTATTTACTCTTTTTCTTCCATTGACCTATCCCCGACTATTAATCTTTCTTCTTCCATTGACCTATCCCCGACTATTAATCTTATTTCTTCCATTGACCTATCCCCGACTATTAATCTTATTTCTTCCATTGACCTATCCCTGAATATTAACTTTTTTCTTCCATTAACCTATCCCCGACTATTAATCTTATTTCTTCCATTGACCTATCCCTGAATATTAACTTTTTTTCTTCCATTGAGCTATCCCCAACACTATTAATCTTATTTCTTCTATTGACCTATCCCCGACTATAAATCTTATTTCTTCCATTGACCTATCCCCGACTATTAATCTTTTTTCTTCCATTGACCTATCCCCGACTATTAATCTTATTTCTTCCATTGACCTATCTCCGACTATTAATCTTATTTCTTCCATTGACCTATCCCCGACTATTAACTTTTTTTCTTCCATTGAGCTATCCCCGACTATTATTCTTATTTCTTCCATTGACCTATCCCTCAATCTCTCTCTCTCCGAACCGTACTACAAATCAAGTTACTCAAGATTACTACGACTTTTATAGTTTCGTTTATTCATCATTTTTTAAAGATTTAATTTCCCTCTCTCTCACTTCCCTTTTCTTCCGTCTTTATTTTAATTTCATTATTTTTATTTAAAACCGTATTTATAATTTTGTCTCTCTTTCTTTAAAATATTTTAGGACCCTAATGTTTTTTGTTTAAAATTATCGTCCTGAAAGGGTTAAACTATTTAGCTAAATGTTAAATTTTAGTTTAATATCTGAACACATTCGGGCGCGTCGCTAGTATCATATTACATTAAAACTTAGTTTTCCTTGATTTACTACATTATAAACTTAAATTTTCTATTTTATGAATAGAAATTTAATACTTCAATATAATTTGAATAGCAACATGAAATAAAAAATTTAATTTATTCTTCAAAGAGTAAAATAATGGGTCTTATCATTCTGGTCATTGAGAGTTTATTATTGATTATTGAACCAGTAGGAGTTTTTAACATTTGACCTTTGGAAAACTTGAGCTCGTTTTTAGACATTTATTTCCTATATAGATCTGTCATGGATCTTGATGCAATACGGCAGGCCGTTTTGTAAATGTTAAAAATTGGAAGATTTCATTAAATAAAAGTAATCGCAAATATAAGTATTAAATAGTAAAGATTATAAGCAAATTTACATACAAAAATTTCAAGAGTTGAATAAGTCATATAAATATCACCTAAATTATCCTTTAATTTTGTCAAAGTTAAAAACATATATCTCCACAACATAATTAACTTACCCCAGTGTTGCTTTTTATTTACATTAGCTCCATGTGCAATTAGATTCTTGACAATCTCAACATTTCCATTCCAAGCTGCCTTGATCAATGCAGTGTAACCTTTGCATAAAGACATACTTGTTAAATTACAAAGCAATAATGAATGGTTTAAATTTTTTAATTGTTAATGCTCGCTCATACCAAAGGTGAAGCAACTATTGTTAGGAAATTTTTAAAACACTTTTGATCAGTTTTGTGTTTCAACAAATTAAGAAAACATAGCTCACAATTAAATTATGACCCTCCTTATAGTAATTAATCAAAAAAGCTCTTCAAGGAAATCTTAACCTAATTTTTCATACAATTGAGTTTTGTTAATTCTATGTAGTGTAGACCTCTTGGAAAAATGTTTTGTTTATCTATTTGGCCTATTTCCTTTAATTGAATATAGTTTTCATTATAAAAAACATTTAAGTTTTTTTCATGAAATTCTTTAATTCTTTTTATCACATTTAATGTAAGAATGTTGCTATTATCATATTCAAAATAAATGCTGTAATAAGCTTTAAATTATTTAAACACTAGTCTCTCATTGGACACAAAATGACGTCCAATAAGAAAAAGGAATAAAAATATTGGAAAGAAAATTATTTTATTTCAAAATTAATTCTTGGCATTTTGGAATTAAAAATATAGGGGAAAGAAAATTATTTATTTCAAATTTATTTCTGGTCTTGAAATAATATTCATTATTTTATTTTAATTAGAGTGTCAACCAATAAGAAATAGGCATGCTGTTTTAAAAGTTTGGAATAAAAATTATTATTTTTTGTCAGTTCCCTTTTTCAGAGTATAAAATGAGAATAAATTTTCCAACATCATTATTGATTTCTAATTTAACATTTCATACAGTGGGTAATATTTATTTCAACATTTTTTGTCATTCAAAATCAAGTGTCGCAAAAATAATAATATTTAACATAAAAAAGAAATTTTTAAAATAATTTTGTTTTCTTTATTTGTTGAAGATTTAAGCCCAAGCTTTTTCTGAGGGGGGAGACCCCCCTCAACCCCCCCTCTCCTGAGGGGGGAAACCCCCCTCGACCCCCCCTGACGCTCTCTTCTTTAAAACTTTCATTATTTCTGTAATTTATTCTAACTATCTTATAAATTTCAAAACATGAGATAAAAAGGAAATAATTTGCTGTACATTATTAAAAAATTTAAAAATTGTAAAAAAAATTCCAACATGATTTTTAATTTTAAATACAAGAATATTTTTTCCTATATGATATGTTAAATTTAAATACAGGAATAATTTTGTACTGTGGAATTGAAGAAATAAATGCTGTACATTAGAGTGGCTTGATTTTCAATGATTTTCTAATTCTAAATGTGCTACATACACTTTCTGTCTGAACATCATATAAGAGACCAAAAAATGAAAAGAAAATATTTTGGATAATGGGGAGGCTCGCTGATGCATGTAAACTTTTAGAAAGACACTTGTGGGGAGAATTTTTTTTTTTTTTTTTTGGGGGGGGGGGCAATTATTTTTCTTTCAAAGTATAGCTTTATGCACCTTCCCAATTTTGTCTTGAAGAGTAGAATAAGAATAAAAAATCTGTTTTTAAAACTATTGATCCTAGCAAGAAAAATCCATAAATAAATTTAAAAACCAAGAGATTTTACATTTAATTTAAGATTTTTCATGCTTGGATGAATATTTTTTAAAACCAATTTGATATTCTTATATTATTCAACAAGACAAATTCAAAAAGATGCATAAAGCAATACTTTGAAAGAAAAAAAGTTGCACCTCCAGAATAAACTTCTAAAATTTTTAATGCATGGAAACACCTTCCCCCCATTTCCCCTCAAGGACAAAATCAATTTTTTATATTTAGGTTTCTTATATGACGTTTAAACTGTAGATGTTGATTACAAATTCAATGTCCAAAATTGATCCACTCTAAAACGGCCTGCTTAATTGCTTCAAGATCCATGTCAGATCTATATAGGAAATAAATGTCTATAAACGAGCTCAAGTTTTCCAAGGAATATATGATTAAAACTCATAGTGCTCCATTAATCCATAATAAACTCTCATTGCCCAGAACGATAAGACCCATTATTTTACTTTATTAAAAATAAATTCATTTTTTTCATTTCATGTTGCTATTTACCTTATATTGATGTATTTAATTTCTAATCATAAAAAAGAAAATTTAAATTTATAATATGATGAATTTAAGAAAACTATGTTTTAAAAGAATTCGATTGTGGCGACATTTTGTGTGTTCAAATATTAAACTAAAATTGTAATCATCATCATTAACCCTTTGGTGATGGTAATGTAAAGAAAAAAATATAATTTAAAAAAATCTTTTAAAAATCATTTAAATTATTAAATATTTACTTTCTTTTAGTTAGTAATGCCGGGTGAGGAAAATAGATTTATTGAGAAATAGATATGCATATAGAAAACTAGCCAATAGGGAGATAATTATATCGAGCCAACTCTAGTAATTTAATATTTGATGTGGGTATAAACATTAGACATAGATGGTCAATCTGACCCCATTTTTTTCTTAAAAAGAAACCTTTGTTCACTTTTTGTTGTATATGAAATACAGCCCTATAGGCAACATTATTTGCAACTAAATTTTGCAATGATATAATTTTTAGAAAAATAACTTTATTATAAGAAATTAAATTATTTATAACTAACTTATTATATGTTGTGTCATACGCTTCACATTATATGATGGAAGAAATATTTTCTTCAAATATTTCACCCAAGGAAAGCTTTAACCTAAGATATTCAACAATTTATAGCCGATACATAATGTAAACAAAATTCCCTTGTGCTGTCTCTAGGTTATCTCTATTGTATAAATGAACGTACAAAAGAGGAGGAGAGAGAGAAGGAAATAGACAGAAAAGTGAGGGAGGGGGGAGGGGGAAGAAATATAGAGAAAAATAGACAGAGATATTGATGAACTGAATTTAGTTTCCGAAAGTGTGCGTAGCTTCCGCGTCCTATCTCAATATTTGCTACTAGCTAAAAAAGCTTCAAACTTAAAAAAAAATCAAAATTTGAAAAATTAAAATTTTTGAATGTATAATGTATAAATCGTTATTACATTAAATTGCTTTTCCATTTGACCGGAGTCGCTGAAAATAGGGTCTGCAATAATTGGGTTATCTGCTGTACACTTTAGGAAACTAGGGCTCGAATAGGAAATTTATTTCAGCTAATCGAGATATTTATTGTTCACCCTTAGATGATGTAAATTTTTTGATAGACTTTTTTGAATTTAAGAAAAAGATAGAGAATGAGACAAAAACAAGTATCATATTTTATCAATATTGCTTATACAAGAAAGGTCATTCAAAATTATTTCACCAATATTAAGGTCAAGTGACAAAAATTTAAATTTCCACCTACTTCGCCCCCAGAGGGGGCAATAGTAGAAGGAAAATTCAAATTTTGATCACATGACCAAAATTGTTAAAATAATTTTAATATCCTTTCTAGCATTCACAATATTACGAAAATATGATAAATAACTATTATTAGTACTTACCATATATATTCTCGTCATTTACATTTGCTCCGTGGTTAATCAGATACTTTACAATCTCTTCATAGCCAGACCAAGAAGCAAGAATCAGTGGGGAATAATCTGTAAATATAGAAATATCTTTGTATAGGCTTTAAAGTTCTTATTATACCTTTAGATTGTCGGGCAGAACAGATCTATATTATTATAGATGTAAATACAGAAAACTACCTCCCTCCCCTTTCCAATGGCCTTTTTTGTCTGCTAGCAAATTGTTTACAGCTACTTGGTTGTGTACATATTCACGACACCATTGATTGATTTTCATTGAGAGTCGGCCCAAGGTAATTGGGATGGGGAGGCATTTATTTAACCCTCTACCTCTCTAGTGTTTTACTCTAATATCAGGCAATGCAGAGAAGTCAGGAAAATAGCTTAAAACCTCCAAAGATATTTATAGAAATTAACTGCTCAAGTACATCAAATATGGCAGAGCAATTTTAAAAATCTTTAGCTTTATATTTAAATGCCTTGTTAGTATTAAAAAATGCCTTAGAAAATAAAACACGCAGTTAAATTTAGAACTTATATATTTTGAATCATTAACATGCAAGTCTTACCCTCCTCCACCCTTCTTTTGAATACATACCGTACCTTCATTATTCTTGTCATTCACATTGGCTTTATATTTTACCAGGGTTTTTACAATGTTAGTATGGCCACCATCAGCAGCTCGCATCAGTGGACTCCATCCTTGACATGAAAAAAATAAGAAATACATAAAGAACGTGTCCTAACTGTCTAACTGGAGATCGTCACAAATGGGTTTTAAAAAATCACAAAAGTTAGGACACGTTCTTTTCAATAAAGCCGTAAAAACCTTCCCTAAAAATCATAATTGCTGAAAACCTTTAAAATCATTTGGCTGCTACTCAATTCTTCTTTGCATCTGTGTCTGAAGTTGCAGTGCCTGTAATGTAGGCAGCTGAGAATTAGGGTAGCTAACGGCTGCAGCTGAATAAGGCTTTGTGTGGCCAAGAAAAGTGAGGATTCGGGCGGCTTAGAGGTGGCTGAAAAAGCCGCTGCTTAAATAATCCATAATACTAAGTAGCTTGATGTCTGTCCGTCCGTCCCTTAAGATTACAGTAATCACTGAACCGATCGGATTCAACTCTTCAGGGAATATATCTACTGGTCCAGTGGTTGTTTTAGGCTATTTTCTTAGGGGGTGAGACAACCCTTAACCCCCCCCCCCAATTTTTTAAAACTAATTTTTTACTTATTTTGCGAATTCGCTTTTTTTGTGAATTTGTGATGTAATTATACCTCTTGGGGCAAAGCCCCTATAGGCAAGGAGCGAAGCTGCTAGTTTAATATAAAGCAAAAAGGTAAGGGGTTAAGAGATATTTCTCACATCCTTCAAAAAAGTATAAAATTTATATTTATGAACTTAGGATAACCTGTATCCAATTTAACCTAATCTACTCTAAATAGATACAAATGATTGAGAATTTAAATTATGGCAATCTATAAGATATCCAATGTAAAAATTTACCAGATTCATCTTTAGCATTAAATTGGTTTAAGACTAAATTGTGAGAACCTAGTAAACGTGTCTGACTCTGATTATGACGTAAAAAAAATCATCCAATGAGAGGCCAGTATACAATGTAATTGAACAATGTTAAAATTCATAGTGGCCTCTCATTGGTTAATTTTTTTTAACGTCATAATCTGAGTCAGCAACTATTACTTGGTTCAAATTGTGAATGTATTAGTAATAATACATTGTACTAGCGGCTACGCCCCTGGAGGCCTATAGGGACACGTAAAATTGTTTCTTTTCAATCTATTTTAAAATCAGCTATTTACCAAAAATATTTTTTTTCGCCGCTATATGGTGTTAGTTATGGTTTTAGCTAATTGCAAAAATGACCGCAGAGCGGCGTTTTTTTATTTGTTTTTATTTTTATCAATTTCTCTGGGGACGATGATGGTACCCTCCCCTAAAATAGTTCCCCAAACCTTCCCAATGAAACGATCCTGTTAAGGAGAACCCGATCCGTTCAGCGGTTAGCGAGATACTTTGGTACAAATCCTGTTACTTTATTATAAGGATGTTATATTGCTTAGTAAGTACTGGTAACACAATCATCAGTTTATTTTAGGAGAAGGCTAATATAATAGGAATTTATCAAAAGTAATTTGAAAAGTCGGACAAATATGATGATAGACAAATACCAAAACTTGTGTTCGTATGTATATCTATAATACAATGTAGAATGATGTCTGTCCGTCCCTCCGTCCCTTTAGATCTTGGTAACCACTGAACCGATTGGATTCTACTCTTCAGCAAATATACCTAATGGTCCAGTGGTGGTTATTGTATATTTTCTTGGGGGATGGGACACCCCCCAACACCCCCCAAAAACATAAAATCTCCATTAATTTTAAAAAAATATTTTAAAAGTAGTGGTTGCATCTCCAATTTTTTAAAATTACCTATTGGAGCAAAGCCTCTAGAGGATAGAGGTGAAGCCGCTGGTCCTGATATAAAGTAACAGGATCTGTAAGTGTGGGTCTGTACTGAAGGATATAGCAAACCGAGGAACCGATATGGTTCTCCTTTAAAATGTAGCTTCTTATAGGTCCTGAGAAGATATATAGCTTTTTGGGGGAGATATTGCACCTAGAAAAAATTACCCCCTCCCCACAAAAATGATATTTTTTATAAAAACTAAAATTCCACTAAAAAGTACCTTCTAAAATTGGGGTAGCGAATTCAACTCTCCCACTCCTCAAGAGCCCCTAAAGGCCTCAAGGGGGGGGGGGGGGGCGTAGCCGCTAGTATATGCTATAACGACATTTTTATTTTATTTACATCTTTATAAATAAATAAAAACTTTTACAACCAAATTTATCTGTAGCATTTATATCTGAACCATGATCTATTAGCAGCTCAACTATTTCAGTTCTCCCCTCCAATACTGCATGTATAAGACTGGTCTGACCTACATATTCATATTAATATTTCTTTACTATATAACTTACTAGCGGCTTCGCTAATCACCAAGAGGTGATAAAATTTTTTTTTGGCGAAATACGGAAAAGGACCAATTAAGGAAATCTTCTACAAAAAAAAAATGGTTTTTGTTTTTTTTGTTTTTTGGGGGGTTGGGGGTGTCCCACCCCCCCAAAAAATAGCCTAAAACCACCACAGGACCAGTAGGTATATTCCCTGAAGAGTAGAATCCGATCGGTTCAGTGGGTATCGAGATCTTAATGGACGGACGGACGGACGGACGGACAGACAGACAGACAGACAGACGGACGGACAGACAGATAGACAGACAGACATCGTTCTACTTTGTATTATAGATATCAAAGTAATATTTATCTGTCTGTCTGAAAATCTCGCTAATCTTTGACCCTTCTGGGCTAACCAAACTGGAATTAAAGTTATTATTTTTAATTTACGTTCCGCGGAAACCTGTCTATAAAATGATGATAAATAATCATCACCTTTTTTATCAGTTCCTTCAATGTTGACTCCATGGGCTAATAATTGTTCAACTAATCCAGTGTAACCGAGCTTGGAAGCATCAATCAAATCTTTTAGAAAAACATTTAATTTCAATTTTATTTTATCATTTTATTACAAAAAAAATTCAAAATTATAGCTAGTTATATATTTTTTCTAAATCATTGTTTTGGGTTGTAAAAAACTTTTAAATGATTAAAATAAATGAAATTATTGAAAGTGTAAGGTTTTAAAAATTTAAATTAAATATAAATAATACCTTGTGATTGGGGATTTTTTAAGCAAGCAATGTCGCCTTAACATGAAATAATTTAGATTTTATAAATAAGCTTACTTTTTTTTTATCAAAAGCTTGTTCTATAAAACTTAGGACACCTCTGTAATGCGTTACACATAGAACACTATCATTAACCATTATAGGTCGGGTGAGGGGGGTTCTGGTAGGGTTATCCAGGTGCAAATATATTTTTTTGTTCGACTTAAACAAATCAATTTATATTACCAAAATGCTAAAATATCCTTTAGTAGTGTACAATAATATGAAATATGATTTCAAACGGTAAAATAAACGGACAAGAACACTTGTAGTCGTAGAGTGTTAACAATAAGAATATTAATTTAAAAGTATAAAAGTATGTTCATTCACCTGTTGCAAAATTGCATAATACAGGATTATGTTTAATGAAATACTAACATTTTTAGAACTTGATTTTAGAAATGCTTCGCTTAAAATATTGCACATTGTTGTCAATGTTTTAAAAATCATATGAATAGGCTAATCAATTATAATCATACAAAAAAATGTTGTCAAAAAGTTGAAAAACAGCAAGCATGTTCTATATAGACGTACAGACTTCCTTAAACGCCCAAGTAGTGTTTTAAATATTGAAATTTTATTTTTTATCTTTCAGTCAAGACTTTAAAAAAAATAATTGTAAATAATTTTCAATTTTATATTTTAGTAATATTTTTGTGATTTTATGTTTATAAACTGATTAAAAACCAATAAAATACGTAATAATAATAATGACTTTTGGAGCTCAACGTTACGTACACACGTACGGGCGGACGTACAGGCCGTAAGTATTGAAAGGCTTCACTTTTAAAACTGATTTTTGATAACTGTTATAGCAATCATCATGCAAGATTTGTTAGTCGACTGTGACATGTCTTAACTAACAATCAAGGCACATAGGCGCAGACAGACATACTATGTTTACTTGTAGAAAAGCTTCGCCTCCAAAAGTGTAAAGGTTGATTTTATCATGACATTTTTAGCCTGTGAATGCTCAAATTATACATCACTTGTTAGTGTATAAATCACAACTAACTTATTAGAAAACAATCATAATAATAATGTATTGTACACATCTTGTTAATATAATAATTAGAAATAAGATGTAATTATAAATAAAAACTGGAATCAATTTAACAAATTTTGATCAACAATAAGATTTTTTTAGTCATGTATTCTTACCAGCTGTAACTAACAGCTCATTTAATTCGAAAAAAAAAAATATTTGTAATTTGTAAAGGTTTAATGATTTTTGGGAGCAACACATCGACGACCTTTTTATCTGCCCCCCAAATTTTATTTTAGATTTATTTTGCTTTTTGGTCACCCCTTATTCCTGACAACTTCCAAATTTTAATAAGTTAGTCAGACAATTGATTTTTTTGGATCTACTGCAGTTCACGGTAAAATATTGCTGGTAACGAATATTGCCAAAAATCTATGAATTTTAAAGGCTGCTAGCTGCCAAACAACTGAACGTACAGATCATGCCCGCACACTGTTTTAAGCGGCATAAGAAGGCCTACCAATAATCTGGAATAGCCATAAATCAATAATGCATAATTATCTCGCAGTGCAGAGAAATACGCGAAAAAGGCCTATTTTACGCGTTTTTTCTTCAGTGAAGCTTTCCCTGTGCATCATTGAATCTTGGCTATTCCAGATTATTTGTAGGACTTCTTATACCACTTAAAATGGTGTGCGGGTATGATCTGTACATTCAGCCGTTTGGCAGCTAGCAGCCTTTAAAATTCATAGATTTTTGGCAATATTCGTTACCAGCAATATTTTACCGTGAACTGCAGTAGATCCGATTTTTTTAGTTTACTTTTTGAGTCAAGTTTAAATATCAAGTTTTGAAACATATGCATCTACTTTAACTTAAGACACACATACAAAAGAAATTTACCATATTTCGGGGGGGGGGGGGGGCTTTGAATTATTAATATTCTTATGCCCCCCCCCCCCCCCATCCTATATCGGAAACTATAAGAGATAATAAATTTTTCATTACTAAATCTAAATTACTGCCGTCCCGTGGCACCGTTCTTTTTCCGGTAAAAACGGCGATAACTGTTGAAAATCTGAAAAAAATGTATAATTTTATAATGCTTGGTTGAATCATCTTAATAAATCTGGTTAGTATTTAGTATTCAACAAAATATTAAAATGTCGTTTTCTTCAGCGTGGTTCTACAAAAAAAATACAATTAAATAAATAAATAAACTTTTCTCGTATTCATTCAAATCCGATGGATAGGAACCGGTTCTCATCCATACGAAAAAACGATGTCTAGCATCGTATTATATCCAGCTTTCTACGAATATAAAAGTGTATAATCATAAGATTAAAACCAGTTTTTTTAGCCGGTGCCTTCGGCACCTCGGGGCTAAAAAACTAGTTTTAATCTTATAATTGTACATTCTATATCCTCGGAAAGCCGTTTATAATACGATGCGAGAAAAACCTATTCTCCAATTAAGGATTACACAACGGACAAAACGCTTTTGTAAAATCACCACTTATGTATATGAAAACCATGGGTCGAAAAGTTTAGCCCCTATAATATAATAAAAATCACCCATCTTACTTCACTTAAAAAGATATTAATATAGAGATATTTTAATATGGTTCTTTTAAGTTTAGTTTTCCTAATGTACCTTTTTTTTACCATTTGTTATTATTGCGAGTACTCAATAATGTTTTCGCTATAATGCATTCTTTCCTATAAATAGACCACCGACATCCACCCAACGTTAAAATTTATGATCTACAAAGTGTTTTTAGCTCCCCACCAGAGAGTTTTTACCCACCGAGCCATATCCCCACTGGCACTATAACTGAGAAGCTTTCCTAGTACTTTATGAAGGTTTGTTGTTTACCTATCTATTGTTATGACCGTTCGCGGATTTGTTTTAAAAATACTTATCTGCGGCCGTGGTCTCAGCAGCAGCAAACCAGGGATCTTAAAGGATAAAACAATCGCCGATAAATTGATGTACATACCTAATGATGTCACACAAAATTACCCCTTCAGTAGATTATAATTATCATTTAAAACGTTTGGACACATAAATTAATAACCAACCAAAATTCAGTAAAAGCCACCAAAGTTGTTAAGCCAACGAATAAAAAAACGTCATTGTAAAACTTTGAGGACTAGTGTAATAAACAGCCCATTGTCCCCTCTCTCTGGCAGCAAACATAGAAAATTTCTGTTCAGTCGAATAAAACTTGATCCATTAAATATTCATTCTACACAAAACTTTTGACGGATTTTATGAATATCTTTTACACATTAATTACAACACTTTTACACGCTTTTAAAGGCAATTTTTATACTGTAACTTCAGAGAATTTGCCAATTCTTGAAATCAACTTTATTCAAAGAAGAAAAGAGAGTTGAAAAAGGGAAAGAACTGAGGTTTAAAATGGAAGGAAAAGAAAATTAGGATTAAAGCAACTATACAAGTCTACATAAGAAAACACAAATTGAAAAAATGAGGAAAAATTGGAGGAAAAAAAGTGGTTCCCCCGTTATTAATCTTAAGACATTAGAGTAAAACACTAGGGGGAGAAAGGGTTAAATAACTGTATCTCTCCATCGCAACCACCTTGTGCAATCTCAGTAACCGCTGAACCGATTGGGCTCTACTTTTCAGGGATTATACCTACTGGTCCTGTGAAGGTTTAAAGCTATTTTCTTGGGGGGGTGGGACACCCCAAACCCCCCCCCCCCGAAAAAAAAATCCAACCCCCATTTTTTTTTTTATTGCAGGAGATTTCCTGGGTCCTTTATTTTTTTTTGCAGAAGTTTTCCTTGGTCCTTTAACGAATTTCACCTTAATTTTTTTTAACACCTCTTGGGGCAAAGCCCCTAGAGGCTAGGGGCGAAGCCGCTAGTAAGTATATAAAGGTCTGAGTGTCCTATTTAAAACCATCCAATCAAACGCGTGAATCCATACTAGTTCCTTATACTAAAGTAACAGGATGTCTATTTGTCAGTGTGTTTGTACCGAAGGATCTCGGTAACCGCTGAACCGATCGGGTTCTCCTTAACAGGGTAGCTTCTCATAGGTCCAGTGAAAGTATACAACTATTTTGGAGCAGGGTACCACCACCCTCCCAAGAGAAATTACAAAAAATCGAAATTGTTTTTACGGTTCTCGATTTTACAAAGAGAGTTCAAAGCAAAATAAACGTCAACGCAACACAGACATATTTTAAATATAAAAAAAACATTTAAAGTGCCACTAGAGGCCTCTAGGGGCGTAGCCGCTAGTTGTAAATAAAGAATTGCGCATACATGGAATCATATATTTGTGTCCATAAATGTGTTTAGAATATTTTCCTGAAAGCACAAATATATATTTTTGGAAGAGTTGAAGTAATAAGATATGCACAAATGTTTTGTATTGTTCTTGTTAAGCCAGCAAAACTGAAACCAAGAGAAGCAAGGATTTTAATTTGGATTTATGGCCGGACAGATTTTTTCCTTTCAGTATATAAGGTACATGCACATTATTTTCATTTTGTAACAAGAAAATTTTGTTATATAAAAAAACAGGACACAGTGCGTTTAAAGGTACTTTGACTTTTGTGTCAGAACCTAAATTGGGACATAGTGCATTTCATTACCCTAGGTTAGGTAACTTCATTTCACTTTTCAACAAAATCTAAAATGCAGCCGTTTTTGAGAAAATTAGATTTGAAAATTTCAAGATCAATTTTCATCTACTAGGAGTTATAATCATGACAAGAAAAGCAGAGATTATTTATTCAAAATTTTGAACAAGTTTGCTTTTATAAAGTTCTTCATAAAACAACTCCTTAAAGGAAGCCTGCAAGAAATACCACACTTAAACTGCTGAAAGACTGCCATAAGTAGACCCAATTCCCCAAATTTGAAGCCTTCAGCTTCTATAACAAAAAAGTTCTAGGCATTTTAAAATGACATTTTATGTACAATGAAAATTTTGAAAGAATTACAGTGCTAATGTTAGATATTTTGAAATTAAACTACGTGGCCTAGAAACAAAATTATAAGCTTATTTTTGTCATGAATTTAAGCAACCAGTAACTAATTATATTTTTACAATAAAAATACCCATTTTTATAGTCAAAATCATTAAAAAAAATCAAGTTTAACTTGGTTTGTACAGAGTGTACTGTAGCCAATCAGAAGGCTGAATCAGCTAAGCAACCAATCACAGCTGAGCTTGTAATAGTTTCCCCCTTTGTTTCCGCTATGATTTTTGTTTAAAAATGCAATTTAATTCGAATTTTTTTCATGGATTTTGACTATGAGATGTGGTGTTTTTATTGTAAAAATGTAATCAGTTACCGGCAATCTAAGTTTCTGACAAAGATAAAGTCATAATTTTGTGTCTAGGCGACATAATTTAATATTGTTTTTTTCTTTTATAAGCATTGGAAATCTTTCAAAATATTCATTGTACATAAAATGCTATTTTGAAATGCCTAGAACTTTTTTGTTATTGAAACTGAAGGCTTTAAATTTGGGGTATTGGGTCTACTTGTGGCAGTCTTTCAGCAGTTAAAGCGCGGTATTTCTTGCAGGCGTCCTTTAAGTGAGTTGATTCATGGCCGTTTTTATCCGTTGCTTTGCTAAGGTCACGGAAATTTAGCCTTAAATAAATCATATATAGAGAGGTTTTATGACAGACTTTATAAAAGCAAAGTTGTTCACAATTTAAAAAAAATAATATTTCCTTTTCTTGTCATGATTATGCGATAACTCCTAGTGGATGACAATTGATCTTGAAATTTTCAAATCTAATTTTCTCAAAAACGGCTGCATTTTAAATTTTGTTGAAAAGTGAAATGAAGATACCTAACCTAGGGTAATGAAATGCACTATGTCCCAATTTAGGTTCTGACACAAAAGTCAAAGCACCTTCATGCGCACTGTGAGGATGTATGTCTTTGCGTGTAGTAGCGTAGGATCTCGCCAACCGCTAAGTCAATATGGTTCTCATTTAATTTTTCTGGAATGGTTTCTAAAAAGAAATCGCTCTTGAAACCCCTAAAAACCCCAATTTTGTTTGCTTAAAAAGAATCAGTGGATGGTCGACTCCCCAACCCTCAAGTACCCCACTAGAGGCCAAGCCATTAGTAATAAATTACTTTTTTTCTTTTTACCATTCTTTCAACAATTTTTAACCTTTAGACGATTTTTTTTCGATTTACTGACGGCTATATCTTGGCTGGCTGACAACTATTGTGCACTGAAAATAAGAATAAGGCTGTTATAGATTTGTAAATGATCATTATTACTTAAGGCCTATATAATATTATCAGTTTATAATTTATTAGAATCATAAGAGATAGAGTCTATCACATAAGAACAATATATTGCATATATCATTTTGGGATACGGGATTCTTTTTTCACAAACTAAGATTTGAGGATTTTTTTAGTGGTTTGCATTTTTGGAAGATTTTTTAAGGATAAAAATCATTTGAACAAACTAATTAATAAATAACATTAGAGATTGAAAGATAGAAGAAGTTTAAATTTGTTATCATGTACTCAAACTTAAATAAAATTTTTGAGATTTACTTGATTTGTTAAATTAGATAAATATATTTCACTTATTAAAAAAATTATTGGATTAGTCTGAGTTCAATTAACATAAATGAACAACTTCCCACTTTCAATCACATTAAATTACAAAAATTAAGACATAAAAATGACAAAAATACTATTTCTATAACAAAGAAGGGGTCATTTACAAATTATTATGATTTTTCAAGTTATGCTTCTTAATTATGAGAATTACATGTTAATTTGAGGTAGGTTAATATTTTTTTGTTGAAAATAATGAAATTGATAAAATAAATAAGAATATTGATACTTATGCTATTTGGCTATGCTTTTGATAACTTTTCAATCCCCTCTTAATTTCTTAAATATACCAAAAAAAAACAGAGACACTAAGCAGCGCAGCAATAAGCAACTATAAATATTCTAAATAAAAAATAAGAAGAGCTTTAGCATTGTTAATAAAGAAATTCTTGTGAAAGGTAAAAGTTGTATATATGCAGACCGTACTGTCAAGACTTTGTCATGTTTAATTTGTATTGGGTTGACATTAGACAGACAATCAGACATACTCCAGTTTAAGAGTTTCTGCGCACATAAAAATGTGTAAAATAATATAAGATTAGGTATGAAAGAATAATAATAAAAAGACATCTTCATGAATGAAATGTCAAATAATGTTATTAACTTTTCTGTTTCCCAGTCTTCCACATTTTTTATAAGGTTTAATCCAGGCGCGTACTTAGAATTTTGATAGGGTGGGGGGGGGGGGGCGCGAAGCGAAACGAATTTTTAAAAATTCTCCTCTTTATAGGCTTTTACTCTAGATCTTATGTCTTGGAGATTCAGTAAATGTAGCCAAAAATGAATCCTTTCAAGTTGGGAGGGAGTGTATATACTACACCACCCTTCTCTACGCCCATGGTTTAATCCCTTTGTGCTTTGCAGAATCTAAATGTAATGAAAAATGTACAAAATCAAAACATTAGGTTTTCCTTTGTTCTAAAAATGAAAAAAAAGTTAAATACTAAATATGAAGTTAAGTCTTAAAGCTAAAAGTATTTAAATGTTTTTAAAGCCATAAGAAAATTTAAGGGCAATTATCCTATTATAAAGTAGTAAGCGTTTTTTGTCTGTCCTGAAGGATCTCGCTAACCGATGAACCGATATTGTTTTCCTTTACATTGAAGCTTCTTATATGTCCTTGGAAGGTTTTAAACTATTTTTGGGGAGGGTGTCTACACCCCCCTCCCCCCAAAAAATACTTTTTAAAATCTTATGAAACTCAAATTAAAAATGGGATGAGGTCGATGAGCGTATCCGCTAGTAAAAAATAAAACAAAGATAATGATATGCAATAAGATGTTTTGGAGATGTTTTAATTATGCACTTGGAGCCTTATTCTGGAATTAATATTTTATTAAAAACTTAGAGGTCTTTTTTTTTGTTGAAATAATGATACAATTTTTCAGATTATCAATCTGGAATACAGTTAAAATGACAATGATAAAATGTAGCACTGCTCCCTGAACCCAAGTTTCAACTCTGTGAAAGAGCCTGTGTTGAGACAAAGCCATAAAAATCTAAACTATAAAAATTTTTGAAAATTATTTTTTGGCTCAACTTTTAGTAATAAAACTCAATATCTCAACAACAGATTCTTTTCCAGAGTTGAAATTCGTATTTCAGGGAAGAGTAGCAGTAAAATAACCACTATAATCAAATGTAATTATCATTTTTTCTAAGCTAATATATATATACTGTAGGAAATCTAGGATAATAATAAATTTTGTATCAGGTTCTTCATGGTATTTCTCAGTTTTCAAAAAAAATAACAATCTCGCATTTGTGGACAAAAAATAATGACTCTATAATTCCACAAATAACAAGGACAATGACGCGCCTAACAACCGTGTGTGCATAAAAAATGGTTGCTTTACATGAGTATGATATATTATGTATAAATGTTACAAGACGTAACATTTAAAGCTTTAGGGGAACAACAGAAAATTGTACAAATAGAGAAAAAGATTTATTCATAACATAATTTTTTTATATCATAAAAACTTCTGTATCTTTTTTGTTCATTAGCAATGCTGAAAGCATAAATTCAGGGGGGGGGGGTGAATAATTTTTACTTGACAACCCTCTAGGCTGTATTAGGGGGGTCTATCAGGGGGTGTGCCTAGGCTGTATTAGGGGGGTCTATCAAGGGGTGTGCCCTTTGACAAATGTGTATAGAGTTAACACCAACCCCTATCTTTGTGAAGGTATCCCAACTAAATAGAACAGCATCTAATATTCTAATATTAATATTTCTAATATTTTTTTTTTGGGGGGGGGGGGTTGGTTGGGGTGTCCCACCCCTCAAGAAAATAGTTATAAACCTTCCCGGGACTTATGAGAAGCTACCTTGTTAAGGAGAACCCGATCGGTTCGGCGGTTAGCGAGATCCTCGGTACAGACACACAAACACACAGACAAATAGACATCCTGTTACTTTAGTATAAAGAATTGAAATTCTGAGACTGTATTATAAAAATGAATAATCTTTATCTCTGAAATAAACACATTATTATAGTTCCCTAAAATTAATAATATCAAACTCACATAAAAAAAGAATGCACAGCACAAAAACACTGCATTTCTTGACAAACTTTTTATTCTGACTTGACATAATTAAACAATGTATTGGAAATTAAAGTTTTTTCTTCAAAATATATCATTTAAAATTTCTATATGTTGAACGAACAGTGTAATTTTATTGGAGGTAGAATCATTTTGTATTTCAAGATATTTTTTCCATTACATTATATTTAGAATTTTTATATTTTTAAAATAGCATTCTCTCTAATGTAAATACTTTTATCAAAGTCAGAAAAAATACTTTAGAATTTTTAATATACTTATAATTTTCATTTTATGTCATTTTTAAAATTTTAAACATGTTTCTTTTTATGTAAAATTTATTGCTTTTTTTCAATTATATGTACAACCAAAAAAAGTTTATTGCACTAATGATTTTATAGAAAATATTACTTGATATGCTTTCAACATTATTATAGAGAGTATATTATTACTATTTCACTTTTTAAATTTTAATTATTTTAATTTTGATATAAACTGTACATAGCTTGTTATATATAGTAAGATTAAAACATACTTTGAAATATTCTTGTATGTAATGTTTTAAGATGCTGAAGTTAAGAAAACGGTTTCCAATAAAAATTGTCCATTTTACTCGCAGATATTTCAACACAGTCCACTGAAACAAAGTATAGGTTTTGCATAGTACAAAATGAATAATTCATAAAAGTTAAAAATCAGATAATTTTAATATGATTTTATAAATAATTGCTAATTAAGTAGGTCTAATTCTCTTTGGCCATTACAATCCAACTCACGAATAAACAAAGATTTAGAATATATTCAGCTGGTTTCACCCAATTGTTTTTATAACCTCACAAAATCACTAATCTTCTTGGCTAAAAATTTGAAAAAATCTTAAATCTATGATTTTTCTGGCTTTAAATATATGTGATTTTCTCTCTCTCTCTACATTTGCTTTAATTGTTGAAGATTTGAAATTACTTTGATAAGTTTACAATTTAAAAGCTATTTCTTTTTAAATATCTTATTATTGGCATGTTTAATAAGAATCTACTGTAATTAACGGGTTTTGTGGGCCTCTTAAAAAATTTAAAAAAATATTGATGTTTTGAATTCTCCTTAAAAACCTGAACTTTGCTAAAGTAAGCTGTGTCAATGTTATTATTCTTTCAACATTACTTTTTAACTTTAACTCAAAACTTATGTAAATTTCTTATAAAGTTATTCAATGGTACTTTTAAGATATAACAAGCTATTCTATTTTTTTTTATAAATACAGAACATTTTTCCATGAAAAAATCTTAGAGTTTAAAAAAATAAAAATTGTAATTTTTGGGTAAAAAAATACAGGGATTGTAAAATTCATGATAAGTAATTTTACCCCAGTCCTACATGTTAATATATGGTGGGATAACAGGTTGTAGATTAATTGATCTGCCATTGTCCCCTTGACCATTAGCTGAAATGTTTTAAAATCCAGATCTAAGGAAAAAAATGTTCTGCATCAATAAAAATATTGATCGTCAAGTCAGAAAAAAAATTTATCATTGCAGCAATCTAGGGAAGAAAATATATCTTTTCAATAATAAATATATATACATACATTTAAAAATGTTCCATTTGTAGGAATATAATGATCATCACTACGGCTGCATCCATATTAAAAAGGAAAATATATATATAATAATCATATGTATATATAATGGAAATCAAGATTTTAAAAAAAATCATTATTCTGTACAAATATATTCTGAGGGATAAAATCTAGGCAATATTAATCTGGCAACCTTGTTTTATAATAATTTCTAAGCACTCTGACAACCCTGTTTTTTCCAGCCTTGGCCGTGGCAAATGAAAACGTATTTACCCGCTGCACCAGAAGCTGGATAACAGCTGTCCAAAAAATATGACTTCACAAAAACCGGTTACTTTACACGTTCCAACAATTAATATCAATATAATCTTTGCTAATACATACATTAGCTCTCTCTAAATAATTTCATAGAACATAATAATATTAATAATAATAAGATACTACTTATCTTTATATCAGGGCTTCATATATATATATATATATATATATACTGTATATATTTTTATATTTACAATTATATTTTCCAATTATCTGTATCAAAATAACAATTCATTAGAATGACCTCTTGCAAGATTGTTCGTATTATTTTGCTGAATGCTGGGCGCACTATTAGTTTCAGCTAAAGATTTATCCAAAGTCACGCCTTTATTATTTTCATTACTAACAACTAGAATGGGCGTGTCTGTGGGGGGAAGAACGCTACCTAGCGGCGGCGTTTGTTGTTGCATTGTTGTGGTGTTCCTCCGCCTTACCGTGGCAGGCGAGTCTGTGCAGCACTGAATGCCAATATCACGTACAAGAACTAGGCGTAAATTTTCCTCCTCGACAAAACTGCCGCCGCCGCCGCCACTAGAAGTATTTGCATCGCTTCCGCCGCCGCCTCCACCGTGAGCTTGCTTGTGATTTCCAGCACCGCCGCCACCCGGCGATTCTGTTATGGAAAGGCGGGAGTTTGTTGGCGAGGCGGGGCAAATGTCCTCTGTGTCAAGCCCTGAGTCTGTGTGCATTGTTTCCTAGGAAAATAAATATTTTTAGTTAAGATTTGCTTTTTGAAATATTAGGCCGCAGAACAATTTATGATGAATAAAGGTTTCTATTGTTTTGAAGAAGTGGTATTTTGGTGATTTACCTGATGTAAGAGATTAGTCTAGCACAGCCCCCCCCCCCCCCAGTCCCCCTATTTTGAAACATATTGAACATAATGATTTGGATGGCAAGGTTTATAACTATTTTCTTGGGGGGTGGAACACCCCCAACCCCCCAAAAATATAAAATTCCCCCCCCGCCCCAAAAAAAAATTCTTCTTAAAACTAAAATTAAAATAGTGGGGTCGACTAAACCACCCCCCATGAAAAAAAAATTTCTCCCCCCCCCCCAAAAAAGAATTTTTTTTTAAAGATTTATTTTTTAATTACGAAAAATTGGTTTGATCAAACCTCTAGAGGCAAAGCCCCTAGAGGCTAGGGGCGAAGCCGCTAGTAATCTATAATGTATATATCCTTTTATCTAGAGTAGCAAGGTTTTATTGTCTGAAGCTTAAGATCTTAATAACTACTGATCCGATTAGGTTCTCTATTTTAGGTAAGCTTAACTAGTACAACTACATGGTAGCATGATAAAAATACAGGATAAATACCCACACACTTCTTGGAGACTAAGATAAGCCTTTCCTAATTTCTAAGTAGCTGCACTACTAAAAGTCCTTTAGGGTAACGCGGGGTAAATGCGGTAGGGGGGTCTAATTCCGGTCACTCGACTAACTTTTTTAAAACCGTTTTTTAACGGTGTTCTAAACGTTTGCGAGAGATCTTCAGAAAAGCAAAGTTGTAGTTTATTGCCTATACTTTCATTTCTTACTTCAGCAAATTTTTGTCAGATCACTCCTTCTATGATTTTTTTGCCCTCAAAAAGTTGCAAAAAATTTGCAAAAAAAAAATTTCAAAATAGGCCATGTTCAACCTAAAATTGTGAAAAAATGGTAAGTCCTATTGACCCGCGGGTTTTTGTAAAATGAAAGATATGGCATTGATTTATCGTTTGCAATTGGAGGCGTTGTTCTAACTTGATTTTTTCATAATTTTTTTTTCGTCTCAAAAATATGGTCTATTCCGGTCACTTTTTTTACTTTTTTTTTATTACTGTATTTATAAATTTATAATACCCTAACTTTTTTTTCAGGTGATCTGGAAGCATGAACAACCTCAATGCATGACAAAGGCTTTAACCTTCCCTTGCCTGTTGTTAGATGTACATTATTAGTCATTTTACTGCTTGTATTATGTCATGTTTTGTTGCCTAAGCTTTTCAAATTGTAAAGACATTTAAAATTTTTCAGACACATTTTTATAGTAATAGGAAGAGTATATCACCCAAAGGAACGCCTTAAATATTTGCCTGAAGATGTATCAGCTGCATTGGCTCATGTAAGAAGGGGTATGTCTAATAGAAAGACCGCTAGAAGATTTTAAATTCCATATGAAACTCTTACATCTTTTTCGTATAAGAGGGTGTTCGCGATTTTTGCGCAGTTTGGATTTTTTATGTCAAATCGGCTAGGATTAAGCTAGAAAGGTGTTTAAGGTGTCTATAGAAAGCTCTTTGCATGTCCTAACAAAAACTCCCCAGGATATGGGTTCTATCTCCAAGATTTAGAGTACATATTCAAAATTTTGCATTTTCAAAATTCCTGTTGCATAAAATGTGTTGAAATATTAGAGTTAGACCCCATATCATTTCGAGTTAATTGTCAGGCATGTAATTTTGCATCTTTAGACACCTTAACCACCCTTGTAGGTCAATCCTAGCCAATTTGAGACAAGAAAAATTGTATCAAAAACTGCTGTCAAAACTGGCAGGATTTTTAAAATTAAAATTTTTTTGGAAAAAATCACTTTTTTCAAGAAATTCCAAGACCTGCGAATCAGAAATTGCCTCTAATTTATGTATAAAGCTTAAAAAAACCTAATCATATAATAAAAAGTATGATTTTTTTTTAAAAGTTTGCATGAAAAAAATTGATGTTTTTTTTTGCGATTTTACCGACTTTTTTAAAATGGGGAAAATGTTGTCAAAAAATTGTCTGATCTGCATGCGACTAGTACTGTTAGAAAGCTAATGACCTCAGCTTTCTACTCATAGTTTAAAATTAAAAAAAAAATACTTTAAGGGGGTGTTCCACCCCCCCAAAGTCAACTGACCGAAATAGCCCCACCGGTGGGGCTATTCCGGTATAGGCCAACCGCCGCCCTTTAAACCGATTTTTGACCGACTTCTAGTTGCGAGATCTTAATGGGACCAAGACAGGCTTCTTCGTTATTGCCATATCGTTCATTTGCACTCTTAAAAACCGGAAAAAGTTTTTGGGAAGTATGTTTTTTTTTAAGTTGAAGAAAAAAATTGACCGGAATTACCCCGCGTTACCCTACCTGATGTGAAAAACGTGGACGGCGGTGATCTCCCTGTAGAAGGAGGCCAACAATATCAGCAGAACCAGCCTCAAGATCCACACCGCCATACATACCACCAACAGAGAGATGGCTGTCGCTGGCGGGAGGATCATCGTTATGCGTCGGTGGAAGCCGGATTTCCGGCGGAGCCGGTTCAACGTACACCGGTACCGTTATCTGGTGTGAGGACAACGTGTGGTCGTTATCGCCGCCCGCCGAACTACTGATTGATATAGAACAGGAGGATGATATATAAACATCATCTTCTTCAAATGGAAGTTCATCGACAAGATCGAGACACGACCCGCCGCCGCTGTCGTTTTTACAGCAGCCGCCGCCGGTGTTTTCGTCGCCGACATGCATGCTGGCGTCGAATTCGTCGTTGTCATCATTGTATTCTATTGGGTTGGCACATTCTTTATTGCTGCAGATTTGCTGTTTTCCTGAAAAAAAAAGTTAAAATAGATATTATCAAAATGTTTGTTTCTGTTTATAGATACATTAATAATATGCTTCTATATGAAAGGTTAAAAGTAATTATTTTTGTCTTTAAATACATGTTTTTTTTCTAAATGATAAAGATCTAGATGAAGAATCCAGACAAATGTTTCTTTCTTCTTCAAACTCTCGCTGCTCCCCCCCCCCCCACAAAAAACAGGATATTATTAAGAGAAGATTATTTAATCATTTATTAATCATAATAATTAAGATAAGAACTTTTGACCAAGATCTTACAATTGAAGTAATTAATCTTCACCTTGCTTTGAAGGTTAGGACTTACGGACAAAGTTCTTGCAATTAAAGTTAATTACCTGATGAAATAACCGTTCTCCCACTGCCTGTCTCCTCGTCCTCTCCCGGAAGCCCCGCAGGGTCACTTCCTATTGTTAGGGATAAAGGTATTAGTTCAAACTTGACAGCAATACGAGGATACCAAGATTTGATGATAAAAAAATGTCAGCGTTTGCCCTCAATTCAGTTGTGCATGAAAAAAAACCTCTCCCTATTATTTTTTTCGTTTTATTTCTAAAATAGAGAATGGGGATCTATGCTCGCTAAGCACTTTAAGGAAAGCACCGGTTTGGTTTCAGGTCTATTTTATCCTATAAATTTATCCATGCCTGAGTTAGAGGGAAGAGTAGCAGAGGAAGAGGCCCCACCGCCCACAGGACCATCATACATAATCTCCTCCTTGTCTATGGACAAGGACAAGATGGAGCCATGCTCGGACAGCGTGCTCTGATGGCCCAGTCGACACATCCGCCGCGCAGAGAACAAATCAGAAATGGACGAATTTAAATCGCCTTCCAGGTCGTTGAATTCACTGTACTCGGATATCAGGGTGTCGGGCAGGCAGAAGCTGGTTTGGCGGTTCAGGCGGCCGCGTGATGGAATTACGCCCAGAGTTTCGGCGGAGGCGAATATGTCACCGTCGCCCTCTGATGCTATGGAGTAGTAGCTCTCTATACTCGCCTGGTTATATCAATATAATAGAGTTAAATAGATTATAGACATTTTTAAATTTTGTGCAATAGCAAAATAGAATTATTGATATACCTTAATAGCATAATCTTCTTTCTAAAGTTTCAAAATATTTTAATGAAAATGTAAGTAATATCAAAGATACTCTAGAAATTAATTTTGTCTTTTCGTCCAGCAGTAAAGAATGGGAAATATTATATTTTTTATGAAGATTTTGTCATTTTCTCTAATTCTTCTATTTTTACATCCTCCTTTCATTTTTTACTCTCTTTTTTACTGATCACTAAATATTTTTCTCTATTGATAATATTTTGCGTTTGTCCATCTATGACTTTTAGTGCTTCGCGACTCTTAAACGTTATATCATTTATTTTTCATGCAAAAAATAAGCAATGAATTATTATATTGATTCCTGTGGAGCAAGATTGCGCCGTCCTAACAACGGAGAGCCCAATTCACCGCCACTCCCGCCGAATCCGCCCCGCCCTCTGTTTGAACCGCCGGGCCCGCCGATACTATTGCTACTACCACCAGATCCATTGCTTATTGGCCGTCCGTTACGGTCGAGTCCAGGTATTCTGAAAAAATTTGCATATGATGATTGAATTAATGTTTAAGTGCAGTGGCGTGCGAAGCACTTTGTCTAGGGGGGGGGGGGGGGGCATTATGTAGATTTTGCTAAATTTTCCCTCCCCCTATATAAAATTTTTTTTTAAGAGTATTTTTTGATCTTTTTTTTGGAAACTGGGAATTTTTTGCTTTTTGTAGGGTAGGGGGCAAAAAGGGGCATTTTGGTCGCTAAGGGGGGGGGGGTGCGATTGCCCCCTTCGGTTCGCACGCCACTGTTTAAGTGTAGGATTAAATGAAATATTTTAATGTAAACCAATAATAACTTTTGGTCCCTCTTAGCATTAAAATTCATTAATCCACTTTTATGTTAGGTTAGGTGGACAATTCTAAGGGGGTTAGGCCTCTCAAACTTATAACTAACAAAATGATAAAAATAATTAAAACTATTTTGGGAGCAATTTACCTTAGTTGAGTTGGTCTTTCCTGTCCAGGGACCTGTAATAAATAGGGTTGTAAACTTATTAAATATTTTTCCTCTAAAGATTTGATGTTTTTAAAAGTAAACCATTGTATTTAGATTTTTTTATTAACAAAATAAAAAAATAATATTAGTTTACTTATTTTACTATTTTTGTTAAAAATAAAAAGTAATTAAAAAGTTGACATCCATGCCTGTAGGTAGGACATCTTGCTAAGGCTGGTTGGAAGAGTCAGCTGTTTTGACCCGCCAAATCTCCGCCTCCGCTGGGATGTTGGGGACTCACAGCTGCTCGCCTGAAAAGTAGGAATTTATAAATATTTGCTTTTCTAGTACAATTATATTCCGTTAAACTGTAGCAAATTCAACAACAAATAAGTGCTCCTAGAGGCCTCTAGGGGGCACTAAAGAAGGGGAGAGTAAAATTCGATAACCAACCCATTTATTTTTATTTTGGATTTAAAAAAATTTAATTAGGGGGGAGGGGAATTTGGGGTCGATCCCTCCTCTCAAACTACATTTTATCGTTTAGTTTAAAAAAATAAGTTTTTTTTTGAGGGGGGTTAATTTTTATCTAGGGGCTATTTCTCTTCGGAGGGTGGTGGTACCGTCCACCGAAATACTTATAAACCTTCCGTGGACCTATGTGAAGCTACCCTATAAATGAGAACAATAACAGTTCAGCGGTTAGCGAGATCCTTCTGTACTGACATCCTGTTACTTTATTACATGGATTTCTTATTTTTAGCATTAGCTTGTATATTAGAGTTACTTTTATAAGAAGTAAATTTTGATGAAGCTTGAGAAAATTTCATTTTAGCTCAAAAATTATTATTTTAATATATGTTAAAGAAGTGCACTATATACACTACTATGTCAACATTTGAATATTATATTATCAAAGTTAGTAACTGCAGGCCGGGTCCCATCTGAATTATCACTTAGTTATACCAATTTACAAACCATATGGAAAAAATGCATAGTTTTGGTGTTTGCAAATTTGAAATTGATGACACTTATAAAGTATTTTTCAACTAATTTTAATGTAAATGATTAGTTTGTTTGTAAGCTTTTTCAGAGACAGCGCAAAATGGCACCAAAAAAATGACGTCATACAATAAAATTGTCCAATAAGAAGCTAGTATATATTGTAATTGACAAAGGGTAAAATTTATACTCGCCTTTCATTGGTTCTTTTATCGTATGATGTCATTTTTTTGTGCAATTTCGCGCTGTCTCGCTTTTTCATAGATATGGTTTACAGATATTCTTTATTGGTCATATTGATGACTAAAAAACTTTGCCTAAAAGACAGCATTTTAAACAAGAAGTGTTTACAGAAAATGCTCTAATTGTAATTAAATTATTATAGTACTAGCGGCTTCGCCCCTAGCCTCCGGCCTCTAGGGGCTTTGCCCCAAGAGGTTTGATCAAACCAATTTTTTGTATTTTAGAAATAAAAGAAAAATATTTTTTAAAAATTTCTTTGGGGGGGGTAATTTTTTGTTTTTGTTTTAGGGGGGGGGGGGGTAGTCGACCCCACTATTTTAATTTTAGTTTTAAAAAGAAATTTTATTTTTTTTGAGGGGGGGGGATTTTCATTTTTGGGGGGGTTGGAGGTGTCTCACCCCCAAAGAAAATAGTTATAAACCTTCCCGGGAACTATGAGAAGCTACCCTGTTAAGGAGAACCCGATCGGTTCAGCGGTTAGCGAGATCCTTCGCTACAAACAAACAGACAAACAGACAAACAAACAGACAGACAGACAGACATCGTTCTACTTTGTATTATAGATTACAATTTATAATTTTTAAATATAAGGAAAATAAAACTTTGTGTTATTTTTTAGATTTTCAAATGTGATAATTCTTGTGAAGTACCCAGTAAAAATTTCTTTGTCTGTTGTTTGGATGTATTCTCTCTCTCTCTCTCTCTCTCTCTCTCTCTCTCTCTCTCTCTCTCTCTCTCTCTCTCTCTCTCTCTCTCTCTCTCTCCATCTTTGTTGAATATTAACAGGTTAAAAGCTATCTTTCTCACATTTCCATTTTATAATATTTCAAGAATATGTTAACGATGCCAGAGGCTGCACTGTAGAAAAATAATTGGGTAAAAAAATATAATATTTGTAAAACCTTATCTAAGACTAATTTTGCTTTCACAGTATATTCAAACATGGTATAATAGTCAAATGATTTATGAAGATTCCTGTAATATTAAGGTAAAAGTTTGAAAGCATAAATGCATATACTAAAAACGACAAAATGTATATTTTTGGAAATGGGGATTTTCATATAAATTGGGCATACTTTTTGTATCCATAGCATCTAAACGATTTTTTTATCAGGAATTTCTTACTTTTTTTGGAAGGGGTTGTGCTTCAGGTATTAATTCATGTGTGTGTAAAATGCATTACTTGTCATTTTATAATTATTCATATCAAAAATCTTTTTTACAGTGTGTGCTAGCTTTCCAATGAGACACATCTGCTACTTTGTACACCTTCCTTCCATCCACCATAATCAATTTATCTTTCCGTCTACAGCTAAACATGAATACAACATACAGTTAATAATCTACAAGGTCTAGAGCGGATTCCATCCCACTTTTCTCTTTTCATTTACAGTTAGATTTCTACCTGGAACCACCAGCTAGTTATATGTAACTGCAGTGAATCTGTGGGGCTCCATAACCCAACTCTTTTCTATACTACCACCTGCCTTTTCTTATTAAGTCATTTATATTGTAAATGTATATGACTGAATATTATTTAGTAGCTACTTTTTATTCTTATATCAGAAACTAAAATAACACTTCACTTTTTTACTGTACAGCAGATTTTAATATTACTGTATTTCTGAGAAACTTAAAATTGTATTTAATTCAGAGGGTTTTGATTATTGTATTTTTTGTACACAAATGCTCTTACAATATTCGGTATATAAATAGTTTTAAGTATTAGGAAAACTTTGAAGGTATATAATAGGCTACTAAATAATAGCTTTATTTTTTCTTTATTCCTCTCATATAAATTTCACCAAAACTTACAATAATTTTATATTGTGTAAAATTTGTAATTAATGAGATAGGAAATATTTAGTTTGGTGATTGAAATTTAAACAGTAAATACTTTCATCTTTTCCTTTCCAAACAAGTTAGTTAGAGTCCAGCTTAGTATTCCCAATAGATTTAAAAGATTAGATGTTTCATTAGATCAATAACAGAACAATAATTATAGTTGATAACTAAAGACAGTAATAGTAGTAAGGAAATCATATTTTAAATAAATTGTTTCATAAACAGGTTTTTTAAACATATGAAAGAAATTTAAAATTACTAAAAAAATTACTTTTTTTGTAGAACTGAGGGGCTGAAGGCCTTAAAAGTACAGATACATTGTAAATGAATTTTGTAAATGAATAATTAATTATTCTATGTCTCTCTGTTGTTTTATTCTATTGCAACATAATAATTCCTCCAATATTATATCAAAGGTTTTCCTTATTTTCATGTTTGGCCAAGTTGAATTTTGAAATATGTTTAGATTATGTTTTATTAACAAACAAAAGAGCATAAACAATTGCAAAATGAGCATTTTATTCAAATAATTATAATTACATAAAATATTATTCTATTGTGCATATGATGAAAAAAAAACAGAGAAAACAATAACCTATATATTGCTGTTAGAATATTATAAATATTGTTGATCAAAGTTAGATTTTTGGAAATAAATGAACTACTATCTAATAAGATAATAGTATTTACATCATTATAATATTACCAGAGCTGGATCTTTAAATCATTTTAGTGGTGAGCCAGATCGGGCTGGCTCACCTCGATCTGGCTCACCACTAGAATGATTTAAAGATCCAGCTCAGCTTTCCACTTTTACTATCAATTAAATTCTCTATAATATGATACCATACATGATATTTCAGTATGGTTCAGCTGCCAGTTCAAATACAGCATAAATCAACTGAATTCAAAGACCAATTAAAAAAAAGAAAACAATTATTAATAATAACCAACAAATATACAAATTATTAATGTTTCAGGCAAAACAGGGTTTTAACTTTTTAAGATTCTTTACAAGGAAAACTGATTGGTATAGGGCACTATAAGGAAATTTAAACAAATATTGGAAATAGATTCATGAATCACAATAGAGAAGAAAATGAAGGATACAGAGTAAACTTTATGTGAATCTTAATTGTACAAAATTTCACAGGAATAGCTAAAGGTCTTATGAAATATTTCCATGCATATCATCATGCTTAAAGTACATTTATGTATTTGGAGGAATCTTGAAAATATTTGCAAATTGCATTATGCACATGACGTCATCAATCTGCTTTGTTGTGTTTATGTAATAGGGATGAAGATATGTGAGGTAGAGTGCTTGACAGGTATGCTAACAGTCACAAGGATTGTGATTATCAAAAAAAAGATATATCCAAATTTTGTACATTTGGTGATGTTTTTTTCCATTATGAATTATAGTTTGTTATCACTGTTTTAAACAAGCCATCACTGCAAAACTTACCCATAGCCAAGTTGTAGATAGCTGAATCTACAATTATGTCAAAAAATTACATCCCCATCAAAACTTTTTGCCACACTATCTAGCATTTGCAAATGTAGTGATTAATAGATTTTAAATGCTATGAAAACTTAACTTCAACAATTAGTTAGCAATCTTTTGACTATCATAATGCAACTTTTACAACAATCAGCCAGAAAGCTGCATTAACAACTGTCAACTGCCAAGCCTTAAACTAGAACACAGTGTCCTATAATTTAGACTATTATATTCTAATTCCAGAAACCTTATTTCTGTCACAGGTATGCCTGAAGGTATGCACAATACTCATTGGAGTGGGAAATGCATCTCGAAAATTATTTGTTGAGGCTTAGAATTAGCTTTGTAGTAAATCTTATTGGTTTGCTAACAATTCACATTGTGTTGCTTTAATTGATTAAAGATCAGAAAAGTCTAAATTCATTAATTGTAAAAAATGTTTATAAATTTTTATTTATTAAGAATTATTTTAAGATAGGTTTCCTTGTTTGTTAAAAGATTTTGAAAACTAAAAAAATATAGGACCAGACAGTAAAATGTTCCTCCTAACAATTGTCTTAAAAAAATTATGAAATTCAAATGCTTTTAACGGCCAAACAGTGAAACTTATAGATTATGTTCGCAAAAAATTTTAACAGACAGAAGAAGGCCTACAAACAATCTGCTATAGTCATTGATCAATAATGCACACTTATTTCTCAGTGTACATAAATGCGCAAAAACACGACTTATTTTACAAGTTTTTTTTCAGTGAAGCTTTCCCTGTGCATCATTGGATCTTGACTGTTCCAGATGATTTGTGGAACTTCCTATGCCCCTTAAAACGGTGTGAGGGCATAAAATGTATATTAGCAATGTTAAAATTCATCGATTTTTGGAGATATTAGTTACCAGAAGCATTTTTCCGTGAACTGCACTAAATCCAAAACATGAGATTGCTATAATTCAAACTCTGACATTATTGTGATAATCTGCTATTTATTGATAATATGTATTTTAATATCTATTATTTTGTTGCATGATACCATAATATTGATTATTAACTAGATGATATGAAAGATTTTATACTATGATAATCTTGTTCTCCTGAACACTATATTTCTTATATCAAAATGTAATTTGAAGATATTCATAGCTTTGTCTAAAAGGGTTGAGAAAAAATATAAAGCTTTATGTAAAAAGGACAAATATGTTAAAAGTTAAGACAATAACAAGATATAAATCATAAATATTATTTTAATACAGAAAAAATGCATTTTAATTTTGATTGATTGATTGATTAGCCATAGTCTCTTAGGGTTTGGACCTAAGTAGTTATGGAGTAGGCTGAGACACTTTAGTATAGCCACTTGGGCTTTTAAGCTCAACGTTCAAGCACATTATGACTTGACCCGCTATCTCATGAGAGCTACTCATTATTACCTCACCCTCACAGAGTATGGCAGGACTTCCAAATTATGTCACCATAATGATTGATGCTCTTTGCAAAGGAGCTTGGGATAAGGGTAGTACTGATATTATGTACTTGACTATTAAGAATCTAGACTTACTCAATAATCCCCTTCTTACACAACCAGGGGAAGTTGCGTGAATGTATTCAACTGAGAAATTCGAGTTGCCACATGGGGACTAGAACTCGAACTCTCATCACCGTTAAGTCAGTGCATTTTAATTGAACAATTTTAATAATTTAAAAGGTACAGTTCAGTTGAAAGGTACATTTATTGATGTTTATTTCTTCAATTTAGACATGAATGTTTTAAACACCTAGATTATTTGAGCTTCACTCCTTGACAGAAAAAGGGATCAGGATGAAAAAAATTATGCAAATCTTAGCATTAACTTTTGGTTTACCATTTCTTTTTGCATTATATATTATTCAAATATTCTAACATTATAATCTAATCCTCTGTACTAAAGTAACAGGATGTATATCTTTCTTGCTGTATCAAAAGTAAGACATTACAAACAGCAAGATCAAACTTTCTACAATTTTTAGTCAAGTATTTGCCCAGCTCTATTATTATGCTACTTGGAGGTATATTTCTAAAACAAACCAAACATAATGTGGTACTAACCTCTTATTGAAGCTAGTATGATGCAAGAACAACATAATGATTAAAATTTTTTTTTTGATATTTCTTATTTTATAATCATTTGAACATTTAATGAATATTTCCTAAGATATTATTTATTATTACTGGAATACAGTTCTTGTTATACATTTCATTTTTTTAATCCCATCTGTTTGAAAAATCTTTTCTTCAGTTTATGGGTTTGAATGGAAGAGGTGAAAATATCTAGTAAAATCTCAACAACACTTTTCTACCCTTACAATTAACAAATTGGTATACATAGGCGAATTCAAAGAATCAAAATCCATAAAGACAGGTCAAATTGTTGTCCAATGTCCTATCTGTGTACCCATAGGGGATTTGACTTATTATAAAGGATCAACAGAACTGAAACTTTTTGGTGTTCAAACATTGATAATGCCCTTTTTTTTAGTTAGCACAATAGTATACACATACAAATTATATTAAGAACAATACAGATAATCTTATTCCATATTCAGTAAAGATCCTTTTCTTGCATATAATGTAAAATGATTGTCAGTATATCTAAAAATATCTAAAAGTTGCCAAAAAATCTATAAAAATCAAAAGGCTTTGTCAGAAATTTCTAATAATACAAAGCAGGAACACTAAAGTTGACTCATAACTCAATAAGCCAATACTTTCCTTTTCAAACAATTTCGACCAAAATTCTGAAAAATTCTGCTAGAGCCAAGAGAGATAGAGTGAGATAGGAGAGAGTTGAAAGAGAGAGAGATAAAAGTGGATTTTAGCAGATAATTTATTTAGCAACATATTTGCTGGATCTATTTAAAGAAAATAGATTGAGTAGAAAAGAGGGCTACTGTTCTAAAACTCAATGAAAGATCAGTGTTACCCTACTATGATATTTTAATATGAGGATGGTGATACCCAATAATGACATCCAATAATAAGGTTGGTATTTTCAACAGGAGTAAAATGATATATGTATTCTATTGAAAATTCATATTCCGCAGAAAAAAAATATGAAAAATAATTATTTATCCCATCAAATTATTAACAGCTTTTTGCAGATATAAAATTGTACAATTATCAGATTTTAACCAGTTTTGTTAAACTTGAGATGCCAAAGGCATAGGCTAACAAAACTAGTTTTAATATTATGATTGTACATTTTTATATTTGTAGAAAACTGGATATAATATGAAGCTAGACATAATTTATGGTATTGCTAAGAACAAGCTTTTTAATTTGGGGGGGATACAATTTTTTTAAAGTTGGGGGTAATTTGTTTTGGGGGGGTTAAAATGGCGCGCGAAGTGTGCCGCAAATTTTTTACCCCCCCCCAAAAAAAAAATTTTTACTCCAGGGGTAAAATTTGCTTGGGGTGAGGGGTAATTACCCCCCCTTGAAATCTGTTGGCAGAAGAAAAATATTTTTACCCCCCCCCCAAAAAAAAAAAAAATTACCCCCAGGGTAAAATTTTTGAGTACCTACTTTACCCCCCCTAATTGTTGGGGGGGGGGGGGGGGTGTTTGACACCCCCTCCCAAATGGTTGGGGTAATTTTAATAAGGGGGGGGGGAGTAAAATAAAAATATTTTGGAGCACCCCCAAATTCGTTTGGGGGGGGGGGGTAATCACCCCTTTACCCCCCCATTGGAGGTCCTTGGCTAAGAACCAGTTCTAATTCACTGGATATTCATCAGTTTCAAAGGAATTAGAAAATATTAGAAGCCACACTGGAAATTAATTTACACCTCTGCTACCATCTATAACTTTATAAATATTATGCCACCAAAAAATGATATTACTAATTACATTCATTTCAGATTTAAGAAAAATAAAATGGTATGTAAATATATTCTCCTATACATTCCTTTACATTTTTCTTAAGAAGATAGTAAAGTATATGATACTTAGATGATAATAAATCCTCCTTTGAATTTATTTTGCTAATTAGTATAATGGGTTAGTAACTACACAAATTGGTTTAAACAGAAAAGAGGTTAGTTTGTAAATTTTAAGTCCTTTTTAATTCTATGGTTTCCTTTTCAGAAAAATTAAAAAATAAGTTATTGGAAGGCTTTAAATTTAATTGGGAGAGATGTATAAAAAATATATAATTATCTTTACTCTTTATTTACAACTAGCGGCTTCGCCCCTTGCCTCTAGGGGCTTTGCTCCAAGAGGTGATAAAAAAAATTAAGGCAAAAATCGTAAAGGACAAAGGAAATCTCCTTCAAAAAAAAAGGACCAAGGAAATCTTCTACAAAAAAAATATTCTGTGGATAATATTTGTTAGAGCAATCGCTCTATATTAATTACATAAGGGGGTGGATTTTTTTGTTTTTGGGGGGGTTGGGGGTGTCCCACCCCCAAGAAAATAGCTTAAAACCACCACAGGACTGATAGATATATACTAAGGGATATAAGTTGGTGACTTCAAAGTTCTAGGTGAAAGAAAAGTAAACATTATATGATTTTAAGATTTTCTGTTAATATATTTTTTTGGTTTTTGCTTTTTTATATGAGAAAAATGCATTTAAAAACATAAAAAATGTAAATATAATTTTGACATAAAAGACGACATTTGAAATAGAATTGCTTTAATTTGCTAAACTAACCAATGAGAGAATTGTTTACAACCAATCACAAAGCTTGAAACTCGTTTGCAGACGAAATACAATAACAAATTATTATAAGGATACATCAATATTAGTTCAGATACTCTATAATAAAGATCTGTCTGTATATCAATAATTGCATCAAAATAAATAACAGCTTCTCTACAAATAGGTAATATATGTGTGTCTGTCTATCTAAATTTTCAAAATTAACCAACTTATATTCCTTAATCTATACATTCACACATGCGTCTGTAATCTGTAATTGCAGTGACTAGCAGTGCAGGAATACATGCTCTACAATAAGGGTCTTTCTGTACATCCGTTTGTCTGTATATCCATAAATGCATTCAATCAACAGCTACTCTACAACTACGGAATGGAGGTACCCAGGGATCTAAATGGACCAAACAATGGCCCAAGGATATCACACTAAATCACCCCTTCTGCAGATTCAATTGGTGGTTGAAACATTTGGACACATAATTTAAAGAACCAAACGATCAAAAAACATTAAAGTCCCCAACCTTGGTAGGTAAGCTAATGAATAAGAGAACCTTTTGGTACCAGTGTAATGAAGAGCCTAATGTTCCCTTCTTCCCTGGTATTTATTCCTGTCTGTATATTTAATATGATATATCCAAATTTTCAACTAATTGTAATGGTAGCGCAGCTTCTCTACAGTTATTGTATGTCTTTACATCTATATATCTTTCATTTCTAGTTGTCATGGTGCCCATAAATAGTAGCAAATATACTCTACAATTAAGGTATGTGTCTGTACATCCGTATATATGTAATTTGTAATTGCAGCCTATCTGTTCAGTAATACATTATTAGCAGCATCTTAAGTGTCTTTGTGTCGTTCTACATCTGCACTGTTGAAGGACAGTTAGTCTTGTTTTGTTTAAGCCTCAAGACAGGTATTTTAAAGGGGGGTGAAGGAAGATGGAATTGTAATATATTGGAAAGTTCATTATAATTGTTGGAAAAATAGTTTTTGTTAAAGCCTAATAAAAAGAAAAAGGATCTCTGTCTGTGTATCTGTGTACCAAATAATCTTGCTAACCAATGAACTGATATGGTTATCCTTTACAATATAGCGTTTGATATGTCCTGGGAAGGTTTATAAGTATGTTGTTGGAAGATGCCACCACCTTCCCGAGAGAAATCAACCCTAGAAAAAAATGACTTCCCTCCTCCCCCAAAAAGACAATATCTAAATTTTTTCTCCTTTAAACAACAATTGAAATTGAGGGGGGGAATCAACTTCCACCCCCCCCCCAAACTCCAAGGGCTCTTAGAGGTCTCTTGGGGTGTAGCCGATAGTAAAGTATCCTATAATTTAAAGTAGCAAGGTTTTTTCAACTGAAGCTAAAGATTACAAATATTGATGGTCTGAATTGGTTTCACTTATCAAGTAAGCTTTATAAATATATTTAGGTGGTTTTAAGCTATTTTCCTGACTTTCTTTGCCAGCCCCTAAAGGTTAGTGGCGAAGCAACTAAAAGAGTATACAGGGGAAGCCGTCAATATTAAGGGGTTAAAGCAACTCTGATGCAAAATTTTATTGTTATGTTGTACATTTTTAAGCAAAGTTTCTTTGTATTTTAGGTATGGTTAAAAAATGTTGCTCAATCGCACTCCCCCCCTCAATTATTTTTTAAAATTTTTTTGGGTGGGTAGAATGTTAGGGGGCAGGGAAAGAGTAGCTTGTAAGAGTGTAAGCAAGAGGTTAAGATGAATTAGGACAGGAGAAACATACTATTTTTGTATATATTTTTTTCGAAAATTTTCTTGTTTGAGCTTAAAAAAAAGATGAGTTATAGTCATAAAAATGGTTGACACTCTTAAAAATTCAATTATTATTATACTAAAATTTATTAAATTGTAAAATAGGACTTATCACTTGAATCTATTAATTGATAATGATAATTAAAAATGATTAAATCTAGTCTTAGTTAAATATAGTAACATTATGTAAAAATACATAAATTTGTTGATTTTGAGGTATTTTAAGGCATTTTTGCGTATTTTTTGGAGTGATTTCCGCCGGCCGCGAATTTTTTTTTATGGTTAAAAAAGCTTTAGCAGGTGTTGTTAATACATATTGATCATGTTTCCACAACCTAGAACTTTAAAATCTTAATACATAAAAAATCTTAGATCCCTTAATATATACCCTGAAGAGTAGAATCAATCGGTTCAGTGGTTACCAAGATCTTAAGCTTCAGACGGACGGACAGACATCAAGCTACTTTGTATTATAGATTATAAGATTTTATTGGAATTAGATTTTTGAATTAATGTGTCATTAGTGAGCATACTTTTCTTTCTTTAAAATATTGTCAGCTTGATACTATTGCATTTTTTATATGATAAAGATTTAAATATGAGAACAAAAAATAAAAATGCAATGTTTAATGCATCACATAAATGTATGTGTTTTTGATAAAGCTAACAAACTAAAATGGTAACACCCCTTGGATTGGATGTGGAGCATTCAGAATCTCCCTGTCTTTTTCATGTTTAAAAAAAAGAATCTTGTTTCTTTAAGGTGGGATTTATTAAGACAGAAAAAAGACCTACAGAGATAAAAAAAAGTTTTTCCTTAAAAAACACTTTTTTAGTTTTTTCTCTTTTTGGTGAGTGGTGGTTACTTACCAGCTTTTGAAAAATACTGGATGACTTCTTTGGTTCTGTTTACTCTTCTGACTTTTTTTTATCTTTATCTAGAAAGTTGAGAGAAGAAGTAATTTTTACACAGTATTCACAAACAACTTTCTTAACTCCTTCCACTTGCGGACAGATATAAGTTTTATGGAGAAAAAAAAACAAGGATGGCATAGGATACCATCAACAATGAATCATGAAAGTGAAAGTATATGAAAACAAATAAAATGGATCAAGTGGATGCTATTGTTCATTGGTCAAAGAATTAATCACAAGAAAAGTAATATCCTTATAATAAAGTAACAGGATGTGTGTGTTTGTCTGTATCAATGGATCTAGCTAACATCTGAGCCAATATGATTCTCCTTACATGGTAGCTTCTTATAATTCCTGGAAAGATTTATAACTATTTTGGTGTAGGGCACCACTACCCTCCCACTCCAAACAAATAAAAATTTCCCCCCCCTCCCACCCCTCAAATCTAATTTTAAAAAAATCTAAAATAAAATAATGGGTTATTGAATTCAACCCCATTCCTCAAGTGCCCCTAGAGGCCTCTAGGGGGCGAAGCCGTTAGTATCTCATATAGTAGGTAATAAATCACATTTTAGAAATACCTTAAATGTTTTGATATGTTTTTGTTTCAATACACAGATATATTAATTTAACATAATGAAAGTCTTTTTGAAGCGCAGAAGTCTCTAAAAAGTCCACAATCAAGTACATAATGATACTCCCACTTATATTTCAGATACTTTATACCGCTCAATGCATCTTCCATTCTTTTCTGGAAGTAGGGCCGAATAATTGTGAAGGAACAGTTTTAAAAAGAAGAAAGCACACTTAGGGGAATTAAAAACAAACATAGAAAAGAAAATTTCTTTCTGTGCATTTTTTTTTCTTTGTTACAGTCATTCTTTAATTAGAGACGAAGCCCAATCTGTCCTACTATTGATTCCTGTGACGTAATAAAAATAACGAAGGTGAGAGGAGAAGTAGGAAAGAAAACCCCTAAAATAGAGATGGAAAATCCCACATTTTTATGACGTCACAGGAATCAAAAGTAGGACAGATTGGGCTTCGTCTAATTGGACATTCTAACTATAATTTACATTCTTATCGTTACAGAAAATCTATATTTCTATGTTTTGCTGATATCCTTGTTTAATCTTCCAATGGTCTATCACTGATAACTAATTCAATAAACTGACTATAACCTCTTGTCTGAAGCAGTTTCTTTTAAGTAGCGAAGCACAAAACAATTGTTGATTAGGTTTTGGACAAAGAGATTTAAAGAGTATTTGTTAAAAACAAGATTAAAGTAATATATATAGAGTGATAAATAGCTATGAAACCATTTTCCCTATTCAAAGACCTATGGTGTTGCAGAAGGTTGTTTATCGATAACTTTATTAAAACAAGAATAGATTATTGGAGAAAAAATCACAAACCTTTCCAAAGTATTTTTTTAATATTTATATTTTGGAGCATGACTGACAGACCGACGGACAAAGTAAATTACATACTGGATGATCGTTGGTATAGTAACTCATTGCCCACATTTCCCACATTCTGTTACAATCTGACAGCTAAAAAAAAGTCTTTTTTGCAATTATTGTCGTGACAAAAATCATAAAATAGTCAATTAAAGGCCTTTTTTATAAATGATTTTTTTATTAAAAAGTCATTTAGCAAACAAATTTTAGGATATATTGGCCATATTATGGAGAAGCTCTATTCCAATAATGATTTAGAAAATTTTCAACTAAGATTCTTAAATGTAATGATACTGATTGATTACAAGTCTTTATAAAAAGAAAGGAAATTACGAAAACAAGAACAAACAGAGACGTCACCGAAACTGTCCCAATTTTGTATAACTTTTGCGGAACAAGTTCCAATTACGTCATATTTTTCTTTCCCGAAAAAGAGAAGGGAGAAAGAAAAAAAAGGGAAGGGGGGAAGAAAAAAGAGATGGGAGAAAAGGGGGTTTTCCCCATCTCTTTTGAAGAGATTTTCTTCCCCCCCCTCCCTTTTTCGGGAAAGAAAAATATGACGTAATTGGAACTTGTTCCGCAAAAGTTATACAAATTTGGGACAGTTTCGGTGACGTCCAAACAGACATTAACACTTGTATAGTGTCAGAACTGAATAATCATAATATAAATGTATAAGATTTAAAGCAAAATTGTAAGTAAATTTGTTGAAAAACTGCTTGATTCAGGATAAAGTTTATGGACATACTTACATTTTTAGGACTTGATTATAAAGTTGCTTCGCTTATTACATTATACTTTGTTGTTCCAGGAATCAATATACCAAAAATCAGATCAATCGGATGATAAAATCACATAAAAATTTGTTGTTAAAAAAGTAAAAAAATCAACATGTTTAAAATGGGCGTACGAACATTTTGGTGATGATTATAGAGTTGCTACGCTTTCTAAATTGTACCTAACTATTAAAGGAATCAACATGCAAATTTAAAATCGATAGGACAATTCTAACATGCCTAAATTAACGAAAAATTATCTTTTGTTACTCTAAAATGACATTATTTTTTTTATAGTAGTAACCTATCCCCGATCTTAATATATAGTTTTACATAAGTGATTTTGAGCGTTGGATATTTGAAAATTTTGCAAAAATCCAGAATAATTTTGTTGATTTTTAATATTTCATTATATTTTAGTAGTTCAGCAACTCTGTAGGTAGAGAATATCTGTACGTTTGTCTAATTGTATGACTCAAATTGCAACTCATTTTTAAAGAAAATTTAAACGAGTCTTACCTCATGTTAAGTTGTTCGAATATTTCCTTTTTAATTTCTTGTATATTGCTACAGATTGAAATACAGATTTTATCATAAGCTTATTACTATGCTGAATAAGAATAATTTTATCCAAAAATAGTTCAGCTACAATTTCAAAGAAAAAATGAGTATTAAAATGTAAAAAACTTTAATTTAGAAATGTTTTAGATCAAATTAGGCGATAAGCCGTGATTATGCAAATTCCCTGTAGAGAACTGGTAACCCCCTCCTTCTTAGTTTCTTAGTTTTTGGTTTGTTTATTACTTTAGGTTAAGTTATGATAGGTAACATAAGTACAGCTTAGCCCTGCAGTGTCAGAGATCTAGCTACAGATTAGAGGCACTAAATACAAAAACGTGTAGATTTCCTTGACTTTCTGAAAATAGATATTAATCATTTTAGGAAGTCTAGGCAGATTATAACAGCATCCCTGTGTCCTGTATTCAAAATAACATCACATTATAGTTACATATAGTTTTGGTGACATATTCTAAAGTAATTCTAGAGTATTCAATATCCCTAGAAACAGACTAATATTGTTGCTTCATAAGCATTTCTATTTCAAGATTATTTTTGGGAAAAAAGAGACAAAATGGACACAAACATGTAAATATGATTATTGTAAGTGTACATCAATGCCCTGTAAAACTGTCATGCTGTAATTTTATCAATATAGAAATATAGCAATTGTTATGATTATTAGAACAGAGTTATATGAAGAATAAGGGATTTCATTGGCAAAGTATACATTCTGTCGAGACAATCAAATTAGCCCTTAAAATATTATATCATTTGGGGGCATTTGAATTTGTTATTTTTGTAATTACAATTTGTTGCCCTGCTAAGTTTAAAAAATAGAATATTATTTTTTTCATTTATATACGAAAATGTTTTTAATATTTGTTCCTGAATTCTTTGTCTGCTATGCTAATCTAAGAACGCTTGTGTTGACATACAATTTGATATCAACTATACATAGTGCGAAAACAGTAACATAATCTGAAATTACTACAATAAGAGCTGAAAACCAAATATTTAGAACTATAGCAAGAAGTTCTTAATCAAAAAATTTTGTGTTGTCAATTTATCAACTTAGTCTTATGTTGATTTAATAGCAGCACCTAAGGTTAGCTGGAGTTGTAGCATAATTGGGTTAAGAAATGTCAGCCCTTGAGTGTTATTAAAGTCGAGAATACAGGGAAAGGCCCATAGAAAAATATTTTCGTATTAAATTTTCCATATCTGCATTTTTAGCTGGTACGTATGAAGTGGAAAAAGAAACTAATATTACTTCGGCTCTCATTGTCCTTTCCTTACCTATCTTAAATTAAAACATATCTCATGACATCATATAAGAGACGTATTTTGTAAGGCACTTTTGAAATATAATCAATATTTTATTTTTGTGGGCTATTATATAACTTCTGTTTTTAGATAAGCCTGAAGTTTTATAGTTACTATTTTGTTTTTATTATTTTGCCTTATCATCCTAAGAATCACCATTCAAAAATATTATGTAATATTGTTAATTAATTATGAAAATAAATAACATTATCTAAATGGTACTAAATACACAACAACGAAAGGAAAATTCCTGTAATACATATTTCTTTTGTAAACAACATTCTTTGGCAAATAACAAGGATGTCATTGTATATGTCCTAGGTAGCTTTTATACATAATTTTGTAAAAAAAATATACATATTAAAAAATCTTTTAAGATATAAGAAAAGTAGTAGTGTAGGTATTGGTTAAAAGGAGAAAGTTTTCAATCACTGCAATACTGATATGTTGACAGTGAAAGCCAGACAAACGAACAAAACCTAATTAATGAGTAGATTCACTTTCAAAAAAGTGATTGTCATATACTTATAGAGTAGCTACACTTTTAAACATTTACTACTACTCTAGTGATTCCCAATGTAAAAACCATGTAATTGGTTTTCTCAATTATTTCCAGAAATTACCCTCTCAAAATTTGGGACAGATAATCTAAAAAAAAGGAAATAAAAAGAATCTGGCAGCAACTGCAGCATATTAGAGACGTTAAAAATAGTATTTGCACCTGATAAGGCCAATACATAACACAAATAGAAATGATATACGGGTAACTGGATCTATTAATGGGCATAAATAATTACTGTTACAGTTGATGGAGCCTTTATAGGCTTCTTTTAATTTTGAAGTGTCTGCACAGATATTTGACAGTTTTTGTGAACCTTGAAAAAAAGAATTGAACCTTGAGCGTTTAAAGTTCAAAATGTAATATGATGTATAAGTGGTATCATGCAATGAGTGAGGAAATATTGGACTGTAAATTGGTCCCCAAAATTTCATAAACACATTTTCTCATACGTTGGCTTAAAAACTAGATTAGGTAATACAAACTAAGCAACACTCTTTACCACAAATAATTTGTTTCTCTCTTAGGAGTAAGTTTGTTTATCATAATTGGGGCTGTTTATAAATTTATTTTTCCATTTTTTGATTTTTGAAGATCCTTGTCGTTTATTTGTCCGTAATACTTTTCTATAGTTTTTCATGAAAAATGTTCCAATCTTAAATTATACCACTCCAAAATGGAGGAAGATAAAAAGCGGGGAAGAGTATCCTTTTCATATATAAACAGAAGTAATTACAAAAGAAGATTAATTATTATAAAAAATAACCGTATTTAAAAATAGCAAAATAATCTATGCATGGTAATTATACTTATGTTCAAAAAGTAACGTAGCATTAACAAGGTAGGTGAAAATTTTATTAATTATGTAAAAGCATTCATTATTGGGACACACAGAAAACTGTCCCGAATTTGTATTAATTTTGAGGAACAAGACTCTAGTGACGTCATATTTTTCTTTCCCGAAAAAGGGAAGGGGGGAAGAAAATCTCTCTTTAAAAGAGATGGGGAAACCCCCTTTTCTCCCATCTCTTTTTTCTTCCCCCCTTCCCTTTTTCGGGAAAGAAAAATATGACGTAACTGGAGTCTTGTTCCTCAAAATTAATACAAATTCGGGACAGTTTTCTGTGTGTCATTATTGGCATATATATTAATATAACTTGTAATGAATAACCCAATCAACATCTATTGTTCCTTAGGAGGGAAAGTACAATGACAAATAAATCTGCAACCATTTTTACCTCTAAAGAGAAAGGAAAGAAATGTGAATTTTAAAAAAAAATTATCATCAATTATCGTGTCCTTAAAACGTTTTGAACCTAATTGCAATTCTTAATCAAGGGGGGGGGGAGTTCTGACACTTTTGCGTAAACAGTGATTATAGGCTTTGTCTTTGGACTGAGAGGATAGGTTATTAGGGATAAAATCATTCTTATATGATGATTTTAAGATTTTTTGGATAGGCCTCCAGGTTCCGGAGCTCCAGGCCTCCAGGTGGTCTCTGTACAGGTAAAAATTAAAAATAAGATTTTTTTTTGAAGAGTTAGAAGTTAACTTATAAAACAAAATATACTTCTTTTTGATTGTTATTCACATATTTGAAGAAAAAACATACATATTTTGTCTCATAAGCTGACATCTAACTCTTAAAATTTTTTTTTTTTCATTTTTACCTGTAGAAATGGAAATAAATAAGTGCTCTATTGGTTCAATAATCAAACAACATGAGCATCTGCGGTGCACTATCTCTTCCAAATGAAGTATTCCTTTTATTTTAGTTAACAAGCCAAAAGTCCCGTATATCATTTTTACAGCACAAACTGTCCTTTGCCATTAATTTCACTAACATAATTCAGTATCTCCCTTTGTTTTAGCTATTGTGTTTTTTTCCTCTTATATGAAAAAAATTATTTCAAATATAAAAGATTTGAGGAAATTTGAGAAAATTATGGCACACAAGTTTTTCTTGATTGATAAATATCTTTACCTGCAAATATTTGTAAATATTTTGTTATAATAAACAATGGGTTAGGAGGGAGGGTGGGTGTTTTTGGACTATTGTATATTTCAATTTCAATTATTATTATATTTGACAACATTTTTGTAAGTGAATAATAGAATAAAATTTAATACAATTATTGATAATGCAAAAAACATATGATTATAAGCAAATAATCTAGTATTCTTTTAGTAATTTAGTAATATTTGAGTAATTTAATGATTTTTTTTGTAATTTAAGTCTTTGGTTTGTTAAAGAAGGCTGTTTTACTACCCCTCTTTCTAGAAGCTAGATGCGCAGCGGCTAGTTTTGGATTAAAACCTTTTTGCAAATTCGCATTCATTTAGTAGGTCCAATTATTTATCTGGTAAAAACTTAAGGCAAACAAAGTGAATTAGTTTTTCAATAAATGCGCCATTCTTTACAAAGCAAAGATTTGCTTCAGTTAGAGATTGTACGTATGTTAAATAGTTAGGTTAAATGCAGGTAGGAATGGAAACTTTTAAAATCAAATTCTCTCATTCGTCATTCAAACCAGCAGTGTTTAAACTTTTCAACCAATAATTGTAACATGAATTATAATTCTTTCAATTTGATTAAAGAAGGACACCTGTCATATCAAGTGCATGGATATTTGATAATGGTAAGCTTCGAATTTAAATTCCGATCTATTATGTTCCAATGAATCATTCATGGGACGGGGATAAAACTCTTACCAAAGAAAGTTTATTTTTTATCCCTCAACTAAACAATTAAAAGCCTAAATATTTGTGGAATTAATGTAAGAGACCCCTTGCAGATTCAAATTATACAATTATAGATCGGATTATTCATTTATCCTGGCGGTCACAGAAGATGTTTAAACCCAGGTAAAGTAAACCAAAAAAGACCTTTTCTATATCTATAAAAGGTATTATCCTCTTAGAATTTTTTTTTTCAATTTGGAAAATTTGAGTACCCCCCCCCCCCCCTCCCCGACAGCGAACTATGATCTCTGGCCGCAGCGCTCGGCTCCCTAGCCTGCCTAGCCGCAGCGCTCGGCCTCCTTGCCTGCCTAGCCGCAGCGCTCGGCCCCCTTGCCTGCCTAGCCGCAGCGCTCGGCTCCCTAGCCTAAAACCTAACCTAACCTAAAATAGTTGTTCGTCGTTGTCGGGGGGGGGGGGGGGGGGGGAGGGGGGTACTCAAATTTTAAAATTTGAAGAAAAAAAATTTCTAAGAGGATAACGCCTATAAAAAAAAGAAAAAACGAATTTAGCTATATTTAAAAGTGACCTGAAACAAAAAATATTAGATACCAGGAGCATAATGCTTAATTAATCAGCACTTTGTTTTTACTTATAAAATATTATGATGGTTACTATGGATAGTGTCATCATTGTTCATTTACATTTAGAGAGTTTCTAAGTTCATGCTAGCCCTTATGTCTAAAATTTTAAAGATAATAAACATTACAATATAATCTTTATCTTAAAGAAATTATGTTGTAACTACATGGTTGAAAATATTTCTAGAACCAGACCTTATTCTGCGGTTATTTCAGATAATTCTATCCTCCTAAAGGTTTAGAATATATTTCAGATAAGTATAATGAACAATGCTTGAAAAAACTTTAGAAAAACTATTTTTTAAAGAAGAGTATCTACTGTACAACTGCCTGTAAAACGGTCGCTCATTTTTAGGGTTAAATTTATCTTTCTTGTTTATCGACGGGTTATAAACATTAATAAATAAAAATTCGGCTCATGAATATCCACGTGGATACTCAGCTGGTATTGAGCCAAAAATTCTTATTGACGAAATTATCTATCTAACAAATGTTAGTTCATATATGAATTTTAAAGATGTACCTTAGGTTTAATCTCTACCATTGATTAAAAAAGGCCAAAACCTGCCTATATAACCTAAATATTACAGATATCACAGTCTAGTGGTTTCTGAAATCTGAATGGACATAAATTCAGCTACGAACCCAGTAATAGTGTCTGACTGATTATGACGTAAGAAAAAAAATTAGCCAATGAGAGGTCATTATTGACCAATGGTAAAATTTATAGTGGCTTCTCATTGGCTAATTTTTTTTCTTACGTCATAATCAGTCAGACACTATTACTAGGTTCTTCAGCTACTATTGTTGTTTATAATAATTTTATATATTGTTGTTATTTCTCTGCTTCTATAACCCAGGACTTCATGGTATAGGTAAATTAAATAAAAATTTGGCTTAAAAATATGTTCATAAAAGCAATGAGTTCGAGTCTCCGCAAATTCTACATCTTAGAAGGATTAGAATTTCCTTTTAAGTCAAGGCATATAGACACTACTCAATACTATGCAGAGTTAGGACTTTCAGACAAAGGTTTATTTGTCCATGGGTTGTCAGTTTCTTAATAAGGTTCCTGGGGGCAAACGCAGGAGTTCCAAACGTCAAAGTGGACAAACGTCTGAGTGGACACTCTAACCTAACCTATTTTAGACCATCTTTTGGGTTTTTTAAATGTCTAACCCCTGCGGGGGGCTTATTTGTATATTCATACCTTAACCTAACCTAATCTGTATATAAATACTTAATTAAATTAATATCTTAAAACTCCTGCGTTTGTCCACTCCTACGTTTGGGACTCCTGCGTTTGTCCTGGAACCTTAATAAGTGCTAACGGTTGCGCCCTTAGCCTCTAGGCAGGTAGCCCTGACCTTACAGTTCCATAAACAGCAACGGCCATAACAGGTACTTAGAATAGAGTTTTAAATTTATTATTTTATTTATTGTATTATGTAGCTTTATTTTTAATAATATAATTTTATTAGTGAAGATACTCTAATAATTTTTTTTGTCTGTTCTTCTATTCTTTTTTTGTATTTATACTTCCTGACATCAATTCTCACACAATTATCCTATCTCTCTTTCCCTGTCTGTCTTAGTTTAATATTTTACTATATATAGCTTTACTATTATTGTACGCATTCCTCCTTGTTCTTTACAGCCCATCTAATAATATCCCTACTTCCCTGGGTTCAACCTCATTAAACTTTTGGTCAAGTTTTTGTTAGAAGTCTCCTGTTGGAACATAAACAAGGTTGGAGCTTCTCCAAGAAGACATAGCTCATGTGCGAGAATGCATATAATAAGTAGCGCAGCTATTCTATAATTAGGGTCCATACTTCACTTTGCTAGAGTCTTAATAAAATGACCATATTTTCTCGTTTAAAAATCAAATATTTGTACACAGACTAGTACAAACTAGGGTTGGGCGGGGTATCCGGCCATTTTTAACATCCGGTCGAATACCGGATATTAAAACTACCCGGCCGGATATCCGGCAATATAATCTTTTATATCATACAGAAATTTCCTACTTTTTATATTTTAAATGCCGCCGCATCTGGCAGTCGGCAGCTAAACGACAGCCAATTTTTATAAAGAAAATTTGTTTTGCTACTTCAATATCCGGTTATCCGGCATTATAAATCAGCTGGATATCCGGTCAAATAAGTATCCGGCCCAACCCTAGTAAAAACCGACACATAGTTAAAGGTTAGCAAATCTAATGACTTCTATACACTTATTATTTTTTGTGTTACTTATAATTGTCCTTGTGTAGCAACAGTTTATTTTTATTATTAGATAGCTAAAAAAGGGAAAATCGCAGAAAAGATTTTTTGATATGTTCTTTTCAATGTTTTATCTGTCTGATATTTACATACTTATTTGAAAATATTTCTTCACTTTTTACATTTTATTGTGTGTACTTTTAGTTTTGTAGACACACATCCAGTCATTTGCGTTTCAGTGGACATGTTATAATTACTCTTAGGTTTTCAGCACAGCTTATAACCGGTTTCATTTAATTGGAAAATATATAAATCTTTGGTGGCGAAGAGTTAACTTAACTTACCAGAGATATTAAAAATATATTTCAATAAATAAATAAAATTTAAAGTAATAAGGCAAAATGTAAGCATATCCTCAAGCTTAAAGATATTGAAAATAAAAAAGTCATCCAGCAGCAAAGAACCTAATTAAAATCTTAAGTGGAGCCATCTAGCGTCTGAAATTTTGACTACTAACCTGTAACGAAGACTGTCGTTGGCACCTTGACCTCCGAAGGCCATGTTCGTCCAGCCTCGTGGCGTCCTCTGGACCAGAGGACTCGACCTCGGAGCCATCAGGTTCATAATCTTCACACGAGGAATAGTCGTGCTCAGAGAAGGATACTCGACGAACCTGAATTTTTTTAGATAAGTTAATGAATATACAATACGTGGATATTGTGATACCACATACCCTGATAAAATCTTTCTTCAGCTGGATAATATATTAGTAAACCCCACCATCACATTTATGACATTACCCAATCACCCACCATTCCTGATTACGGAGGAACGTATTGACCAATACCTGAGGACTATATTGGCATTTTCAATTGAAGATAAAAAATTATCCATAACACATAATCCATTGATATGTTATAAAGTGCTTAGATACTAATGACCTATGCACATATGTTACAGAGTAAATCAAATGGATAACATCGCACAACCTCTTACAACAACAACATGTTTTGATATGCCCACAAATATCTTGACAGATTGACAGACAATACCACAATAGGAGTCAGGTTCGACAAAATGGCCTCCAGTTTAAGGATAGGCATACATTCAAGTAACCACGCAACCTCTAAAACATGTTTAGGTTGAGAAGGGAAGACTCTATAGAGAAATCACACAACCTCTTAAAGATAAAACATGTTTTTTTTTATATGCATCACGCAACTCCTTACCTTGACAGGTGTGCTAGGTACGACAAGCAGAGGTATACCCGCAAAGGTCTCCTGTTCGTTTTCCATATCTTTGCTTTCACCCGATATGCTTCGACTGTGCATTGTTGTTTTGTTATGCTATATTTTAAATACATTATCATAGAGATGCTTAGCCCTTAACGCTCCGTTTAATCGTTCTAGGAATCGTCAATTCAAAACAGAATAATTGTAATAGGTAAAAAATCTTATCAATAAGGATGAAAACAAATTATTATGAAATTATTAATACGATACAAGTAACTTGTTGTTATTGTAAGGATGTCTTTCTGTCTGTGTACCGAAGCCTTTATAGTGTAGCTTTCAAAATTTTGTTTTATTTTTTCTTTTAACACTAATATTAAAATTTGCGGAGTGGTTTTGCTCCCCCCCCCCCCCCTATAGGGTCCCTGGAGCGTAGCCAGTAGTAGTTCATATTGCAATTTCTCGATTTAATCCTTTTTGCATAACAAAACTTTCCTCATACTGCATGTTGGCGAAATATTTGGCGTGGGTTGGATCACATTTATATCTATCTGAAGCGTGCTTTCCCGCCGTAGCGGCGGCCGAATCGCTGATTTGGCGGACATCGCCTTTTCTTTGACCGGATGATGTGTTGTTACAACAACAGAACCGCCGTTACTTCCGTTACTGCCGCCACCATTGATCTGATAATGGTTATGATCGCCGCCCGTCGTTATAGAACCAACAAAGCTACCGCCGTGACTGTTATTACTCCCGCCGTTAAACATATGCCCACTGCCGTACGAGAAAACGCCGGTGGTCGCGTTTCGAGCACTTAACAGCCCGTTTACGGCAACTATCAATGAATGTTTAACAGCGCTGGGGAAGTATATCTCAGGGTCGGACAGCGACCGTTTCAGCGCTATCGGCGTGTTGTACTCGTTGGCGTGGTCCAGAGGGATGTAGAGCATGGCGCCGGGCAGTGATTTCACGGTGTAGGCGGTGGACAGGGCGGATACAAGGCTGGGGCGTCGACTCTCTGCCTCGTACACACTGAAAATGACAAAAGGAATTTAATTTCAAATTTTATTTTGTAACAATGTCAATTTAATTTTTATTTTATTTTATTGGATATCCTATTGGTCTTAGGGGTTAGGTTCACATTTTAACCATTGGTCATTTATAAAAACTAATACAGCTCTTCTTGCTACCCTTCTTTTTATCCTTGTTTTTTTTATTATTATATAATTATCTAGTAGCAGTTAATTAATGCAGACACTAGAGTTCATTTAATTAATTTCGGGTTTTAGAGACCAAAAATCTACTCATAATTATAGAATGCTTTAAGGACATACAAGTATGAAAACGTCCAAATTAGCGAAGTCCAACAAATCAGAAAATTTTACAAACACTAGCAAATAAAGAAAGCCTGCACAACAAATAGGATTCTTAATATTGGTGGGCATGTATAAACCATTTAATAATTAAGAAAAAAAAACAACAAATATTTCATTCAAATAAAAATAACTTGAATAAAATGGACTTTCTTTTAATGATTGTAGAGTTGCCTCGATTTTGGAATGAAGTTGATTAAATTCCCCCAACAGATCATGACGTTATACGATATTATAGGCAATGAGAGACCAGTATACACTGTAATTGATCAATAGTAAAAATTATGCTGGCCTCTTATTGGTTATTTTATCGAATGGTGCCATAATCTGTTGAGGGGCTTTAATCATCTTCTTTTAGAATTATTTCTTATAATCATACAATCATGATAAAAAGTTTAAAAGCTAATGTACTATTTTAAATGGATAACTTTTCAATAATATCTATATGTTATAAACATACGAACGAACACATACTAAATGTAAAAAAGCTTTGCATTTACTAAGAGGAATATTTAGGTGTCATTAGATACACATACATGTTTTTAAAACTCTTTTAATGTGCTAGTTTGAGAATGACATATTTCAATTAAAAACACATTAGTGAATTCAATAAAAATGAATATAAATAAATAATACAGATACAAGGACAGAAACACACAAAGTTGAATGATGGAATTGAAAAACAGGCTAAAATATATTATATTTCTATGAATATATAGTTTCTATACCTGTGTGGACATGAACAGGTTCCTGGCTGGCTAGGTGATACTAGGAATATATAGTTTCTATACCTGTGTGGACATGAACAGGCTCCTGGCTGGCTAGGTGATACTAGGAATATATAGTGTCTATACCTGTGTGGACATGAACAGGTTCCTGGCTGGCTAGGTGATACTAGGAATATATAGTTTCTATACCTGTGTGGACATGAACAGGTTCCTGGCTGGCTAGGTTATACTAGGAATATATAGTTTCTATACCTGTGTGGACATGAACAGGTTCCTGGCTGGCTAGGTGATACTAGGAATATATAGTTTCTATACCTGTGTGGACATGAACAGGTTCCTGGCTGGCTAGGTGATACTAGGAATATATAGTTTCTATACCTGTGTGGACATGAACAGGTTCCTGGCTGGCTAGGTGATACTAGGAATATATAGTTTCTATACCTGTGTGGACATGAACAGGCTTCTGGCTGGCTAGGTGATACTAGGAATATGTATTTTCTATACCTGTGTGGACATGAACAGGTTCCTGGCTGGCTAGGTGATACTAGGAATATGTAGTTTCTATACCTGTGTGGACATGAACAGGTTCCTGGCTGGCTAGGTTATACTAGGAATATATAGTTTCTATACCTGTGTGGACATGAACAGGCTTCTGGCTGGCTAGGTGATACTAGCAATATATAGTTTCTATACCTGTGTGGACATGAACAGGTTCCTGGCTGGCTAGGTGATACTAGGAATATATAGTTTCTATACCTGTGTGGACATGAACAGGCTTCTGGCTGGCTAGGTGATACTAGGAATATGTAGTTTCTATACCTGTGTGGACATGAACAGGTTCCTGGCTGGCTAGGTGATACTAGGAATATATAGTTTCTATACCTGTGTGGACATGAACAGGTTCCTGGCTGGCTAGGTGATACTGGGAAGATGTAATTTCCATACTCGTCCATGTAAAATATATCATCATCCGAACATTCATCCTACAAAGAAAAAACTGTTAATAAAATAAACTTAGATAGCAACTAAAATAAAGAAGCCAATCTACAGACGTCTGTGTTACTTTTTTTGTGACAAAAAGTAAGAATTCAATTCATTCAACTATTCAAAATTCTTATTCAAAATGTAACAATTTTTTAGATGGGGACACATATCATGACCTACATAAAGTCCTGAAGGCGGATTTTTTTCAATTATTCTGCACCTTCTATGCTTCTAATTGGGATAACTAAGCAATACAAATAAAAAGTTTATGCATTACAATTATACTGCATTCAGTGTACAAAGTGTACAGATCAGAATGGACAAAGTGCAGGGTGACTGGACTATACTTTGAAAGTAAAATAAGAACTATTTCATTTTATTTTACATCAAATGCAAATTTTTCAAATTTTTAAGAAAAGGCACAGTCATAGTCTCTTGAAGGCCTCCTAAATTTAATTTACCAACCATTTCCAGATGCACCTTATTGCATATTTAATCAAAACCACAAAAAAAAATCTAGTTATTTTTTACTTTGAAATCTTTAACAAGAACATTCCTTGCACCCTGTATAATGCAGCTAAATTAATATTTCATTGACAATATTAATGCTTATTTGATCTGGTTACAGCTCCTCTACACTTTAGGGCTAAGGTCGCAGAAGGATTAGTAAATCAATACACATCCCTTTCTTTATATTAGAGAATGTTATGTAACAGCATAATTTGCTAAAATTATTGTCAAAGTTCTAAACTAATGATTTTCATTGCTGCCGAAATTTTCCCTTTCATGTATGCCTGCTGTTATTTTTTTTCATAAAACTATTTCCTTTCTTGAAAAATTATCAAGAAAGCTCATTTTTAGTGCCTATAAAAAATGACGTCATTTTTTAATAATCCATCATATGACGTAATTCGGGATTTTTCGGCCAAAAGTTTTTTAAATTAGTGCTTAAAAAAGGGGAATAAATTTTAAAATGTTTGGTCAAATAATCCCGAATTACCTCATATTAGAATAATAGTCTATTATAGTATGACGTCGTTTTTTATAAACACAATAAAGAGCTTCCAAAAAAAGACTCGTTCCCGTTGATAATATATTTTCAGTAGCGCAGCTACTCAATGTCCATACGTCCGCCTTTCCATCCCGAGTCACTATAAAAACTTTTTAACAGCTGTCATGCAAGTTAGAATCCTTTAACTGTGTAGATATATTAAATTAATATTATATAATTAGTGAGATGGTGTGTGTGTGTGTGTGTGTCTGTACGCCGCGCTAGTTATTAACATATTGTCCTTATTTAAAAGCGAAGCTTTTCTATAATTAGGGTCGGTCCGTCCGTACGTCTGAGACAGATAGCTTTTTTCGTTAATTTAGGCATGTTAGAATTGTCCTATCGATTTCAAACTTTGCATGGTGATTCCTGTAGTAGTTAGGTATGATTTAGAAAGCGTAGCAACTCTATAATCATTACCAGAATGTCCGTACGTCCATTTTAAATATGTAGATTTTTTACTTTTTTAACAAAAATTTTTTATGTGATCTTATTATCCGAATGTTTTGATTTTTGGTATACTGATTCATGAGACAACAAAGTACAATATTATAAGCAAAGCAACTCTATAATCAAGTCCTAAAAATGTAAGTATGTCCATAAACATTATCCTGTATCAAGAAGTTTTTCAACAAATTTACTCACAATTTTGCTTTTATTCATTTATATTCTGATTATTCAGTTCTGACACTATACAAGTGTTAATGTCCGTGTGTCCTATCGTTTCAGATCTTCGCTTTTATGGATGTTGTCATCCTTGTTTAATATAATTTTTGTTGAGAAATATCCATCCCTTGTTCCCTGGTTGTTGAGAAATATCTATCCCTTGTTCCCTGGTTGTTGAGAAATATCTATCCCTTGTTCCCTGGTTGTTGAGAAATATCTATCCCTTGTTCCCTGGTTGTTGAGAAATATCTATCCCTTGTTCCCTGGTTGTTGAGAAATATCTATCCCTTGTTCCCTGGTTGTTGAGAAATATCTATCCCTTGTTCCCTGGTTGTTGAGAAATATCTATCCCTTGTTCCCTGGTTGTTGAGAAATATCTATCCCTTGTTCCCTGGTTGTTGAGAAATATCTATCCCTTGGTCCCTGGTTGGCCTAATCTTTCAATTAAAAGATGAAAGAAAACTGGAAGCTGTAACATACATCAGATCCTCTGACAAGGACAGACATTCAACAATTATTAGAAAGGCTTTTCTCGTAATCATTCGAATCCGGTGGATGGGAACCGGTTCTCATCCATACAAAAAAAGCTATGTCTAGCATCGTATTATATCAGCTTTCTACGAATATAAAAATGTACAATCATAAGATAAAAACCAGTTTTTCAGCCGGTGCCTTCGGCACCTCGGGGCTAAAAAAACTAGTTTTAATCTCATAATTGTACTTTCTATATCCGCGGAAAGCCGTTTATAATACGATGCGAGAAATAACTATTAATGATAATTAATATCGGAATATCGATGAGATTTCAGAGATCATCATTTTATCTGAAATTCTTAAGTCGACATAAAACTTTGTGAAGTGTTGATAAATTTTTTTGGGTGGAAGTGTTGATGCATTTTTTAATTCATAGCTGCATCTATTAAAATTAAACCAACGCAATTGTTTATTCACGTTTTGTTCCTTTCTCATATTAATATATTTCTATCTGGAGTAAGAAACTTAAGAACCAATATTATTATAATATAATTTAGAGTACAAAAACCATCTCAAAATGAAAAAAGTACAAGGTTTTGCTGGGCTTCTAGACCCTCCTTCGATAGTTAAAACTAATACACGTACTAGTGAGCGGCTACACCCCTAAAGACCTCTAGGGGCACTTAGGGGGGAGGGGAAAAATTTGACCCCTTCCAAACTTTCAATTTTAGTTTTAAAAAGTTAGTGGGAGATTTCTCTAGGGAGGGTGATGGTGCCCTCCCCCAAAATAAATATAAACCTTCCCAGGACCTATGAGAAGCTACACTGTAATTTCCAAATCCGTTAACACATTTTCACCAAGTGTCATTAAGATTTGCTTATTGGTTGGGGTGCTAGATCGATTTCTAGATTTTCACGTTACTTTGAATTTTAAAAGGTTCTTAGTTCATTTTTTCATGTCATAAAGTCATACCTACTTTTCTATTTTAGGCTATATAACTTTATTTTACCCCTGAAAAGTTAGTATAGTTGTATGATAGAAATTATGTAAAATATTACAGATTTTCAGATCTAAAACTTCTTTAGACTTAGAAATTAAATCAAAAATATTTTTAGTCGAATAAACATTGAGAGAGCTTAGTATTCTAAAAACAAAATATAGATTTTTAAAGGAAATTAAGTTAGGTTTAAATAAAAAACAATAAAATGGCCAATAATTAGTGCTCATGGCTTTCAGTAAATTGTTTAAAAGTTATTAAGAAATCTGTAATTTTACTAAAAGCCATAGAATTTCATCCCTTTCTTTGAATAGAAACTGAGACAGAAATGATTTGAATTGATATTACACTTTTATAGTAATCCACCTTAATCTAAGGATTAGAGAAGAATTAGCGAGAATTCGCAAAAAAATCATCCAATTTGTTAGAGGGTTACTTACCCTCTCCGCCCCCCCCCCCTCCCAAATATATATCTAATTTATTTAGTTCGACTGTTATGAAAACAGATAAGGTTGATATACTATCGAGTTGTTGTTTCTTTATGGTAATATATCACCTCTATGGCATTGAAAAAAAGTATTTAAGGCTGGTATTGTTTTTTATATTTTATTGAAATTATAATTAAGTTGATTAATAAAATGTGGGAGGGGGGAGGGGGGAGGGGGGGTGAGTGGTTATCGGTGCAAAATGAAGGTTTTTGCAGGAATTCATTTCTCTTTTTATACTTCTCAAATTCTTAAAGAATTAAACTTTATACTAGTAGAAGGAATAAATGTATTATAAGCGGAGCTTTTATACATTCCGAGTGTGTTCAGATGTCCAGCTAAAATGGATAACATTCCTATGATTCTTAATATTTAAGAGCAGTTTGAATAAAACAAAATGTTTGATAGATTATTTGATATTACTGAATTATAATACAACTAGCAGCTGCACTCCTAGCATCTGTATTTAAAGGAGTAAGGAAATTAGTAAAATAGCCTAAAACCTAACTTAGATATAAAAATTAAATAGCCTAAAACTATTCAGGAACCTATAAGAAGCTTCCATAAAACAGAGAACTCAATAGGTACAGTAGTTATCGAAATCTTAAGCTGCAGACAAAAAAAGCTTACTACTTTATATAATAGGATTAAGCAAGACTCAAAAAAGTATAATACTCTATAAAACAACACGAAGAACTTTTTCCATTAATGGTGCAGCTTAAAATCTAACACTAAACTTTTTAAGTTAAAACTTTCAGTTTTACGTTCAGACATTCAAACCTACACTAGTTATAGAGTAGCTTTGCTATGAGAAATGCGTACCTGTCCTGCTTGCATCTTCTGAAGTTGTAAACATTCAAACTCCTGACAAATATCAACCAATATAAAAATCAAAATATTTATAGCAAAAGAGAGGTTTTTACTATTTTGGAAACTAGTACTAGTACTAGGTATAAGATAAGGTATATATATATGATATATTATTATTTTAAACACATTTTTACATCAGTTTTCTATATGAAACAATTCTTCTATAAAGTGGATTTCGGAGATTGTGATTCCTAGAACAATAAAGCACAAAAGGTCAAGATCTCAAAAGGTGTAAGGTAGAGTTTGAAAAATTGTATGATACTTCTTAAAAGAAAGGCTTACTTCTTATTTGTCGAAATTAAAAATCACAAAACCTATCCATTTTTTTTTTGTGGAAAATATTTATGTATGTACAATGATACTGCTAGGTTGGTATACATACATTAGAGGTCCACATAGAGAAACAGTATTAAAAATTCTTTGCTTCCAAAGTACACAGTAGAGAAATTCGAATATTCTTTTTTAGTATCGTCTCCGTTAGTCTGTATTTATTATCTTTTTTTTGCATTATTTATTGTCTCTTTTAACTTTCCTTTCTCCCTACGTTCGTTTAATTTATTTATTGTCTTAACTAGTAACTACTACATAAAGTATGTATAAGGATAAAAACAAAGTAAGAGTTTAGTTGTATAATCCAGACATTTAACTGCCGAAAGTGGCAGTGACCCTTTGTGTCTGCTAGCAAATTGCATTTTGTTCTTTAGTAGGAACTAGGCTGTGTTTATAATTCCGACGTTATTAACTGATTTCAAAAATAAAATCTGGATAGAGTCCCTACTCTAAGAGGAGAGTTTCATATATATATCATTCCCCCTCAATTCTTTTACTTCAATATCCGGATTCATTAAATGGTTATTCTAAATATTTTTTTTAAATCTATCAATTAATTTACTAATTATCATATTTTTTTATTTCAGTCAAATGAATTTAATCTCTTCATCAATCAATCAAGTATTGGTTGTTCCTTATTTATTTGATTAATACTGGTGGTGGCTTCTGATCTTGAGGCAGGAGTGTTGGTCAATTTTTTCTTTCTGTTCTTGTACCACGGCTTTAGTTTAGATTTGTACACAACTAAAGGTTGTATATTGTCGTCTTTGATTCTTTTTAATAAGGGGTATTCTACTGTAGCTTAAACTTATTGAAATCTCCATTCTAGGGAAACCTTACAAAGGCTCCATGGTGGTTTTAAGCTATATTTTTATATTTAAGTCTTTGAATGTTTTTAGACATATTTTTGGCCTTTCCCATTCTTTCGAATACAGAGTTATTTACTTTTGGCGCATTCTCTAATATGCATATTATATTCTTCTCCTAAAACAAATTCTCAAAATGCCCTTTTCTTGTCTAAACGCCTCTGAAAATAGTCTTAAACTATCTTATAACCAAATAAAAAGGATTAAATATAATTTTATAAATCTTGCTCTTATCGATGTACTAGTTTTTGATTGTTTTTTTCCCTTGCTTTTTGTTTTACTAGAGATATATAATATTGTGTGAAATGTTTTTCTTGTCTAAATAACATCTCATGACCCCATAAACATAAATATACATAAATAATGCGATACAGAAACGTTTGTTATCTAATAATAACAAATATTTATGACTGATTTTAGTATTTAAGAAAAAAATATTTTTTTTTATTTAAATCTTTTTTAAATACAAACAACCTTAACAAATAATTGATTTTTCATAAATATAATACAAATTTTCTCATTTCTTTATTTATTAAGTTTACTTTTATGCCTTTTTCACTGAGATTATTCTTTATATTACTGTTCTGGATTTATACATTTCTTATTTTGACTAGATATCTATTTTTATAGACCCTTTTCAGTGAAAAAATATCTACTATTTTTCTGTCAAAAGTTTTTACTTTGTTTTTGATACTTTGGCAAAGCTGTAAATGGTAATATATAGATAAATGCATTATTTTGTATATCTCTAACTCCCACTCACTCAATCTCTACTTATATATGGGATCATGGACAGGTAGTTTATTCTGAAAAAATGACATAACAAAATCAAAAGGACTTTTATATTAAAATCTGAGAAAAAATTACATTTCTTAGCAGCGTAGATATTTTAATTAGTAATGCATCATTAACATTTACAGATACCATTAAAATGTTTAAGTGTTAAACACATTCAATTAATTTCATTTTTTCTTTTAAACTTTTTATTTTTTCCATTTTTTTATGTTTTTTTAGAATACATATTTTGTTCCTGGACACTATGTTGATTCAGTAAGGAACTTGAGTTGGGAATGGTGCACATAATTTTGGTGATGGTGAGGGGTAGGGAGATGAAGATGAACAACAAAATAGTTTGGCATAGATTTTTAGCCCCCCCCCCTCCAGAAAAAAATATATGTAGGAGGGAGACAACATCCCAGATAATGTGAACAAATCATTTTTTCAATATACTTTAAGTACACCTCATTTTGCCTCCCAAAAATGTAGAATTCAAATATTCTTTTCCTTTAAAGCCACAATGGTTCTGATTCAAGTCCCTTACTGTGCTATATATTGTCAGGGGTCATAAGGGATAAAACAATGGAAATAAATTTATGTACAATGTACATCCCCAATGATGATGAAAAAAGTTATCTGCATTGTAGACTAGAATTTTTGGTTGAAAATTCTGGATGTTTCTAGTTTGAGCAAATCAATAAAATTAATAAAAGTATCCAAAATATTTGAGGCAATAAATAAGATAACGCTGTAATAATAGTTTGGGTTACCAGTGTACTTTACAGTCCAAAGTCACCTCCCTCCCTGATATATATTGTATAGTTTACCTCTCACCAATATTCATGCACTCTCACACCCAAACAATAATAATACTTGTATTGTAATACTCATCATACATATAGGAATGTATATTATTATCATATGTATATATATTATGTGAATATGCTATAATAGAGAAACTAAGCATAGAGGTGCACTTCATTTTGTAGAAATAAAACAAAATTAAGCTTGAATGTAAGATATTTCATAATTGTATAAGTAAAGCTGCTATAAAAGTGTCTGACTATAAAGAGAAATAGGCACTAACCTAACCCTTGCTACTGCTAGAAATTTTGATCCTGGTTGTTTTTCTTAATTCATGGGTTTACTGGTAATGAAATATGTATAATATGTTAAACATTATATAGTACAAACCAAGTAGGAAAGAATATGACAGTGAAACTTAAGTAAATCTTTAATTTACAATTAAAATGAAATATATGGATTCTTATACTTTTCAATGACAATTTGTTGAGAATCATCATTTGGAAACATGTTGAAAATGCTGAAATGGAAGTATCTAGCCAGGTGGGGTCTATTAAATATATACTTGTGTACATATTGTATTCTCATGGACCAATAAACAATAAAACCTCATCTATCTTATATCCTGAACTAGCTATTATTTACTCCCCCCATCTGGAATCCCCCCATCTCTATTATTTTTCTCTACAGGTACAATAATAGTTGCGCCTCCCTATATTCATGACTAGAGAATGGATCCCCCATAAAAATATTCATGTCTACAATATTTCCTCTCTTGCTGTGTGTGTAAGCATACCAATAATCATTGGCTTATTTAAAATAAGAATATAATTTTCATGATATTATAAACATATGTAATATGTATTTTTGTGTGGAAAGCAGGAGTTTATAAAATAAACAGGAATTATATCTGTCTCTCTTTACCTCCTTTACATTGAAGCTTAAAATATGTCCAGGGGAGGGTTGTCAACTTTTTTGAGTTAGAACCTCCACCCTTTCTATAAAAAATGAACCCACCAAAAATGTAATCCAAAATAAAAATATAGGGTCGATTTCCTCCCACCCTATTCTAACCTAAAAGCACTTGGAGGGAAATCGCACTCAAGTAGATGTCTTTAAGTCCAGATAAAGCTTAAGATCTCCAAAACTGTTTGAATGATTAGTCATGCCTACTGATTATAGAATGGTTGAAGTCCCAGAGACCAGTCTTAGGAAGGGGTTTGGGCTGTTTGTTTTTAATTGTTTTGGAATGCTAAAGGACCTAAACTACAATTTTAAGATCTTTTTGTTGTTAAGGTAAAAAGTTTATGAATATAAAACCTGAACCTGAAAGGTTTATCCAGGAATATTAACAATATGTCTAGGTCTATACTTGTGATAGAGTGTGTGTAATTTGTATGTATATCATATAATATTTATATAGGCCCAAGTAATGATTATTATCCTCTGCATATTAGTTTAACAATGTTAACAATATACCCTCATATACCCTCCATCCCTCAGGGAATAACAATTTACTCCTCTTTTCACACCTAACCCTTTTGCCTGCCCCAATCTTGCTTTGTTGGATGTTAATACATATACTTGTATATATTTGATGTATGGTGTATAATCAGTTATATTATTTTCTTGGTAAACTTTGCCTCCACTCTCTTCTCCATTCCTTACCACAACTTTTAAAAGGTTGCAGAGAATTTAGAATGGTCAGATTTTTCAAGTAAAAATCCTTTTAAACATAAAAGAAGCATAAATTTATATATATTTTTATATGTATACATTACATTATTCAACAAAATGTTTGGAATGAAAAATATTTTACATATTTTCTTGCTTTTTCTACATTTTAGACCTTAAATATATTCCATTAATATAAAATGATAATATAGGTTAGAAGAACCTTCTGAATTCTTTTAAGATAATGTAATGCATTTAAATTTCTTTTTTTTTTTGTGCATTTGATTCAGATTCAATTTGACTTTACATTTAATTTACTTAGAAAATTACATGAGTTAAAGCTTATTTTATAGACAATACCAATATTTTAAAAAAATTTTCTATAGACGTCATTATATAAAGTTTCACTCGGCTATCTTTTAAATCAATTTATGAATCATCAATTTTGAAAGTGGCTAGGTCATGCTTTTCAAGTGGTATTAGTTACAAAAGGGTATCAAGTTCAATTTTAGTAATAAAGCTATTCCACAATACATCCATTCCCTTACATTATGATCTTATATCTAATGTAAAGGAGCAAAAAAATTGATGTGTATTAGTGTAATGATGATGAAGCTTAAAAAAATATAAAATCAATTGATTATCTAACTATTTTTTTATGTTTAAGCTTTGACACTAATGAATGTTGTCAACCTTGTTATTATTTCAAATAGTACAAACTATATTGTTAATCTTGTTAACCTATGATTTAAATTTAAGAAGATCAAACATGAGAAATTTGCATTTCTTTACTTAACGCTCTATGCAAAAACCTGTAGCATTTTTTCAAATTTATTAAATTACTGATTGAAACTCTTTAGCAAATTGCTCAAAGAAGGGGCCTCGGTAAAACAAACAAACAATTGTTCATGGAAATTGAAGAGAAAGAGAAAGAAAGGGTTTATAAAGAGAGAAGAAAACGAAATGAGAGACAAAAAGTTTTTTTTGTTTAGATGTATATTTTAATATTTGCTATTACTTCAAAATTCTTTTGAAGAGTTCAAGTTGTTGATTTTTGTTTTTAAGCAAATTTTGTAATTAAATAATTTGTTTATTTACAGCATTAATTTTTTACTAGCTAAGCTAAGCTATAATTCGTCCATCCATCAACAGATCTATAGTAGATGCATATAAAGATAACTACCTGCCACCATTCCCAAGGGCCTTTTTCGTCTGCTAGCTAATTGTTTTTGCTACTTAACTGTGTTAATATTTCCAACAAAGACCCAATTGAGAGTCGGCACAAGGTCCTTGGGAAACGGAACATACAGTTATTTACCCCTTCCCTTTCAATTTTTTCATCAGTGAATTTCTCCGCCGCTTTTAAAGACGACTGGAATTTGAATTTGAAGATTCCTATAACAATAAACATTCATTACAGAATATACCTAGTCCGCCGGTCTGTCGGTCTTGTTTTTTTATTATTTTTTATGCCAATGAATATCTGCTCCTTTTACTATTTTTTGTGCTTCGCTACTTATGTATGTTGTCATCCTTGTGTACTGTAACTAAATACATTATGGTAAGAAATAAATCGAAGACGACATTCCTAGGACGCAGACAAAGATGAAGAATCCGCCCAGGACAGTTGCTGTTGTTACTCCCTCTATGGGATCATAGTTCTTGTAAAACTCCTCCTGAAAATATTTTAGTAAGTATTAGTAATAGGAGATATGTGTGTGTGTGTCTGTAGCAAAAGAACTATCTAACCACTGATCCGTTAGGGGTCTCCTTTATTATAAGCTTTTTATAGACCCAAGAAATGTGGAGATACCTCATCTTGCTAATAGAAATTAAAATGCCAACTACTCCCACCATCAAGAGTCTCTAGAGGCCTCTAGGGGCGTAGAGATTAGTTAACTATAGGAACAGTAGAAAAGCTTTTTTTTCTTTAATAATTGTAGATTATATGTGTGAGATTTGATCAATTTCCTGTTTGGTTAACCACAAAAACAGTTTAGATTTAAAAATTTAAGCATACAAAATAAAAATTATTTGTACACTTTCAAATTGTTCTTAATATTTTAAAATCATACTCAGGCCTTTGTTTCATAAAACTGTGTGAAAATTAAAATACAAACTTAATAATCTTAGTAGAAGTGTTAAATGATCAAAGACACAGTACAAGTTTGTCCATAAGTGGCACCTTTATAATAGTTTTTAGAATCAAAAAGAACATAAAACGGTCAGGAGGTTGAAACCATTTTTATTAAAGCATGAATATAATCTATCTATTATTGTTATTATGTTAATTTAAATAAGGAATCGATGTTTATAAATATGCTGATTTGTAATCATGAAAGTACCATTCTAGTTTCGTCTATATTGAAAGTGGAATGGTGCATTACAAAATTCGGTACTACGTCAAACCCTAGATACGCCAAACAGTAGATGCGACAAACGCTAGACAGACAAACAGTAGATGCGTCAAACGCTAGACAGACAAACGATAGATACGTCAAACACTAGACTACGACAAACAGTAGAATTTGCCATTTCGCGACAAACAGTAGAATTTGTAAAGTGCGACAAACACTAGAAGCGACATACGCTAGAATATAAACTTATAAAATATTTATAAATTTTTTCGTTCATTAATACTAAATTTATATTTCTATTATTGCAGGGATCTAACTGGATAAAATAATTGCCGTAAAAATCTATGTACATCCCCTATAACAAAAAATAAGTGGTTGAAACGTTTGAACACTCAACTTATTAAACCAACCAATCATAATTCATTTGTTTAGCCAACGATTAAGAAAACATTCTTATAAAACTTTGGGGACTAGTGTACTAAACAGCCCATTGTCCCATCTTGCTCTGCTATCATTGTCCCTTCCCTGCAGAAAATGTGATATAGCAATGAAAAGGTTATTTTGCAATACAGTTAAAACTAAACCAGCATGTGTTATTTTTTTGTATTTATAGTCATTAACAGTTACAAGATACATCAAAGAAGGTTTATTAAATTAAGTCTAATATAATTAAAGAGATAAAGAATTTTAGTAATTTAAATATAATTATTTTAAATGACATGTATGTATAAAGTTTTTTTTACAGTTGCTTTGTTTAAACATCAAAGGGATATATAAATGGGCGGAGTAATAAAGACTTAGGATGAGCATTATTTTATGAGCATTAATTATTTGACCATTTATGACTTCGCCTTACAAACAACACTTTTTCAACAGCGCAGCTATATAGTAGTAAGTGTATGTATGTATATCTATAATTCTGACAATCCGTTGCTTGACTGAAACGTTTTACAGAAATCTATTTTACCTAGGCCGTGGGTTAAATCAAATAAATCTAATGAATATAAAATAATTTCAATTGTAATGAAATTTTTCTTTTTAGATTCATACTAACAATACTTGTTTATTACAAGAGAAAAAACATCTTATTTTTTATAACATTGTCCTTGTCTTTGAATCAGTACAGCGATTCATCTGGGGACGGGGTCATTTTGGGGAAAAATAGGGGAATGCAGGCAATACTAATTCAAATTTAAATGGAGGTGTTGTCACCCCTCTACAAACCCCTACCACAGGCATTACTTTAAATAATAATCACCTTAAAATTTTAGTCAGTAATAGGCAATATAATTTAAATTCCACAAAATTAGTTAAAAACCTTCTGGACCTATATGAAGCTTCACTTTAAAGAAGAGCCATATCAATTTAGCGGATAGTGAGATCCTTTGCTACATACAAAAAAGATCATTTCATTTTCTTTTTAAGTTTTAAAAAGAAAAAAAATACTTTTTTTTGTGGGGGGGGGGGTAGATACCCTCCACAAAATTAGTTAAAAACCTTCCCTGGACACATATGAAGCTTCACTGTAAATGAGAACCATATCGGTTTAGCGGTTAGTGAGATCCATCGCTACAGACAAAAAAGCGTATTACTTTACATAATAGGATTAATTCTAGCGTTTGTCGTATCTATTGTTTGTCGCCTTTAGAAAAGATCTAGTGTTTGTCATATTCTAGCGTTTGTCGCATTCTAGTGTTTGTCGTATCTAGCGTATGTCGTGTCTAGGGTTTGTCTGTCTACTGTTTGTCTGTCTAGCGTTTGTCGCATCTAGTGTTTGACGTATCTAGGGTTTGACGTAGTACCCAAAATTCATATCTGTAAAGATGATATTATTATGAAGAGAGGGGCAAATGGAATCATACATTATGAAAAAAGGTCATTAAAAAGGGAGGGAGTTAGTTATCTTTATACACATCTATACAATAGAACAGATGTTGAAAGGTCCTTAGACAGAAGGACAATTACCTATTGTGGAGAATCTACACAACGAAAAATGAAAGTGTTTAAATTGTTACTTTACAGTATACTAGCGGCTTCGCCCCTAGCCTCTAGGGGCTTCGCCCTATATAGTTTTGGGAAGTCAACCCTCCTTAATAGAAATATTCAAAAAAATATTCTTTGTTTAATTACTCTGTGATAAAATTAAACCCAGGTTGTGCGCTTTATGCAGAAAAATTTTAATTTGTACAAATTAAACCCAGGTTGTTTGCCGTATACAAAAAAATTTCAATTCGTAAAAATTAGACCTAGGTTGTTCGCATACACAAAAATTAAAATTAAAAAAAATTTATTTTGATTTTTTTTTTGGGGGGGGGGATTCATGGGGGCTTTGCCCCATGTTGCAGTGGGGTTCCCCCACCCCAATTACTGGTTTTTGTTTAAAAAAATAAAAAAAAAATAAAAAAATTTGGAAGTGGGGATTTTTTTATTTTTGGGGGGGGTTGGAGTGTCCCACCTCCCAAGAAAATAGCTTAAAATCACCAGAGGACCAGTAGGTATATTCCCAGAAGGGTAGAGCCCAATTTGATCAGCAGTTACTGAGATTTTACAAAAAATGTAAAAAAAAAAAATTTTGGGGGTTGGATTTTTTTTATTTTTGGGGGGGTTGGGGTGTCCCACCCCTTAAGAAAATAGCCTAAAACCACCACAGGACCAGTAGGTATATTCCCTGAAGAGTAGAATCCGATCGGTTCAGTGGTTACTGAGATCTTAAGGGACAGACAGACAGACGGACAGACAGACGGACAGACGGTCAGACGGACAGACATCAAGCTACTTTGTATTATAGATATACTGTAAAAATATTAATGTTTTTATTTAATTTTCCTTATTATAAAGAAAAGTTATATAAAAGAAGTACAAAAAGTGTATTTAATCAGGTATTTAATACAAAAAAAATAAGTTAATCTTTCTGACTTGAAATCAGTGGCGTGGAAAGAGATTCACCAGGTGGGTGGGAAAGCACATTCGGAAGTGTAAAAAAGAAGAAGGCAGGCCTTCCCATTTTCAATTTTAAGGAGGTGTGTTGCCACCCTTGTACAACCCCATACCGCACGCCGTTTTGATTTTACTGTAGTAAAAGCCCTTGCAATTTTATATTTTTGTTTTGTTTTCAAGATATCCTTATATGAAAGGAGGGAACAGGGTGTGTGCCTGTTCATCTCTAAGTATGTCTATGCCGAAGGATTTTCATAACCATTGAAAATATGGTTCTCCTTTACAATCTAGCTTAGGTCATATGAAGGTTTGTAACTATTTTGGGAGAAGGTACCAACAACCTTTTAAGAAAAAATATCGCTAGAAAAAATACTCCAATCACCAAAAAAGTTATTACCTTTTGAAGCTAAAATTGAAAATGAGGGCTTGGGCGTGACTTTATACCCTTCCACCTCAAGTGCCCTTATCGGCCTCTAGGGGTGTAGCCACTAGTATTTGTTGTATATCTTATTTATCATTCTATTTTCATCAACAGTGTCTTGTTATTGCTGCGCTACTTATGAATGAGCATAATTGTCCTTGTCTTTATTTGCAAATATGGTTTCTGTTTGTTTAGAGTGAAAAAACTGAGCATGCTAGTAGTATTTGTCAGGGATACAGGATTAGGACAACGGGGGATTAATAAGTCTTTCTCCAAATTAATATAGATATTAGTTAGTGCCTGCTGTAATACCTAATACATTGTTGATAAAAAAAATATTTAATGACTATTGTCCTTCTTCCCTGGGTATTTATTGACCCCCTTTATCCGCCCCTCTCCCCAAATCTCTAAAATAGAAAAATCCTCGAAACCAAAGCAAAGCTCAGAGCTAAGAGAAAACAGGTATGAAACAAATAATAGTTTCGTTATTAGAAGTAAAAGAATGTTCAATATAGTGCCAATGGTTTTTTGTATTTTAACTAATAGATGATTGGATTTTTATTGTTCTTAGATGACTTTTTTGGTCGTGAACACAGTAATAGTGTCTGACTGTTTATGACGTAACAAAAAAAATTAGCCAATGAGAGGCCACTATAAATTTTACCATTGGTCAACAATGGCCTCTCATTGGCTAGTCTTTTTTGTTACGTCATAATCAGTGAGACACTATTACTGTGTTCTTTGGTCGTTCTGTTTTTTTTTCAGTTGGTAAATTCGACCTCCTCAAAGAAAATTCATCCTTTACTATGTTTTATTCTCATAGCATTGTAGCAATGGATATATTAATTCTTGGATCTTACACCAGATAATGGTCTCCAATAAAGTTAAACACATAGCAGGCTAAAATAACGATATCACCCTTCTACCCCTTTTACTCCATCCCCTCCCTTCCTACTGTATGAACGAACTGACCATTAAACAAATTGCATATTAGCAACCTAAATTGACGAAAATTTTACCCCTGCCATAATATCCACGTATATTCTACATCCATTGGGGTAAGTTAGAATAGTCCTATATATCTAAGAACTTGTTTGTAAAGATAAAGTTATATTCTTATAGCCCTTAAAGACAAGCATACCGTTCTAGAGTCAAAGACCAGCACCTGTGAATTGTAGAGTAGCATTGTTGCTAAATAAATCCCGCATAAACAACTGTATGTATATTGTATAATATTGTTGAGTGGAGATATAAGGATAAGGCAATTGGAGATAAACAGATCTTTCCCCCGAAAAGTTGTAGCAACATTAAGGTACACAGAAATAAGACAATGGACGATAAAAAATCTCCCCCCTTTCCTTAAATTATGATTCAATTTAGTTGGATGATTATCCCTATGTATTTATTGTCCTCTTTTAACTTAACCCCTACGCAGAAACTAACTTTTAAAATTTACAGAAAAGATTAATTATGGGCCATTATCCTATCCCTTTATCTCTGAAGGGAGTGTACCTGATCTTTAGTCAGCTGTTCAGGCTTGTGTGTCTGGCCCCAGAAATAACTATCATCAACCATCGTTTCCGCCGGTGATAACGAGACCGCCGTTGATTCAGTTGTGCTTGAACCTTTGATGGTTGTGGGGACCGCGGCTGTTGTTGGGCTGGTGGCGGTTCGAACATTGCGCGGCTGCCGACTCGTCGTTGTTAGCGGTTCGTCTGAAATAATTAATTATTTAAACAAGGATGACAATGTCAATAAGAGGCGAAGCTAATAAGTTTAAAGTTCAGCTGATGGAATAGAAATGATGAGTAGATGGTCTTTGATGATGTTCATGGATATCTTTACACGAAATTAGAAACATTGCATCCTCAACTTAGCATCTGACAACTTTCATATTTTCCTAAACTAAACGAATATCCATCTTAAATAGAGACAGTCAAACAAAATTATGCAGTAGCTTCGCTACTAAAAAAGAACAAATGAGTTCTGATGGTACTCTTCTAAAAATCTCAATGCAAACCCCCACCCCATTCCCCACAATTTTGATAGAGAGAGTTAGTTTTAACAAAATATTAAAATAAAAATTTAAAAAATTCTAAAATTTGAGTTTGCAGTGTACATTATCCAATTGATTAAATGCAAAAGTACGGATTTATTTTTAATTCTCTTTGATGCTAAACTAATATTTATAATTTTGTTTATATTTTTCTAAGCAAAATTGTTTACGGTAGAAATTTGCCTTTGAGCGTTTACTCTTTCTTCATAATTTAAGAAACCGAAGATTTTTTATACATTATTTGTCCGTCCGTCCGTAACTGATAACTCACATAGCGATTCTAGAGCAAGAAACTTTAACTTTCAGCAATCAACAAACGAAAACTTCAGTCCTATGTAATTTTGGGTCCAGAATCATAATCTGTTAAAACTAAAATCCTATGTCTTCCTATTTGCAATAAAATCGCATTAAAATTGCAACAAATATTTGCGATACCTTATTTTCATCCTATAAGAAACAATAATCCATTTTGCTAAAACAAAAATTAAAGTTAACCATTTATTAAATACTTACATATCTTTAAATTTGCAAAAAAAAATATTTTTTTTGCAGAATAATGCCATTTTTGTCAGCGATATAAAAAGTCTCCTAAAAAATAGATTGTTAGAAAAAAAAGTAAATGTAAGGATTATAATATGTTTTTCTGAAGTCATTTAATAAATTTATACAGTAAAAACCAGAATTGTGCAACTTATTTGAATGAAAAGCCAAAAAACGTAATTTGCAAAAAAATTGCAACCCCTAAATCACATAGAAAAATAAACTTTTAACCAATCTAAAGTAATATGTTTTAAAAAACATTAAAAAATATTAATCTTTTATTAAATGAAGTTTTTTTGAAAAGTTCTAATTAAATAGAACAGGGCAAAATAATTTTTTCAAAATGTAAACAAACACTTAACTTTGAATATTTCTATAGTTTTTCTAAAACTTAAAAATCAAATTGTACTCAAAATCAATATTTTGTTTGTTAAATCTTCTTGTGGCGAGATTTTTAAATGTTACTTTTTCATACGTATTGAATAATCATAAAAAAAGAAAAAAAATTGCATTAAGCCGATTCAAATATATTAAATATTTCCTTATTAAGGCAGCAAAACAAAAAAAGGTGTAAAATAAATATAATTTATTTTTATTTTTTAAGCTGTCTAACTTTTAAAAAAAATTTATAACACGATTTTTGCAAAAATAGATAATTTTTTATTAAAAGGAAGTTTTGTTTACTTAATCAGCTGTTATCATAGAATATACAGTTTTCTTATGTTGGGCTAAGAATAGTAATTTCAAGGGATCGACAGCCGCACACAAGCCTCAAATTCCGCAGGTGTGGAAAATAAAGATTTTAATAAGGAGAATGGCTGTTAAGAAACATGTTTAGATATCCAGCTTAATTCTAAAGTTATAATATGACGATTTCACTGAGGCTTACCCGCAGCTTCTAAACCCTGTTAATTTCAATTAAAAACTATATTTATATTAACAAGATTAAGTTTAAAAATTGCATTAACATACTAGGATCATTAATTTAGATCGCACTCTCATTTCAATTGTGTGAAAAATGAAGTTATGCCCCCTGTTTCCTCCAAACAGTAATTATTTGGACGCCCCAAAAATAGACATTAAAAAACAAGAATGACAACATCCATAAAATCGAAGCTCTGAAACAGTTTAAAAACGAAGTTTAACACCTGTAGATTGTCAGAACTCATTAATCAATTTATAAAAGACGAAAAAATTGTAAGTAAATTTGTTAAAAACTGCTGAAATACAGGATAATATTTAAGGACATACATACATTTTTAGTAGGTGATTATAGAGATGCTTCACTTATGGAATTGTACTTTGTTGTCCTAGGAATCAGTATTCCAAAAATCAGATCAATCGGATAATAACATCACATACAAATTTGTTGTTAAAAAAGTAAAAAACGACATGTTTAAAATGGACATACAGACATTCTGGTATTGAATATAGTGTTGCTACGCTTTCTGAATTGTACCTTACTATGAAAGGAATCAACATATTAAGTTTCAAATTGATAGGACAACTTTAACATGCCATAATTAACGAAATGAGCTATCCGTTCCGGACGAACAGACTGACCAACCCTAATTATAGAAAAACTTGCTTTTAATAATGATAAAAAAGCTTCGCGCTTTGATATATACAAGCAGCTGCGCCCCTAGCATCTAGAAGCTCTATTCTAAAGGATAAATAAGGGCAGAAAATAGCCTTACACCATACCCAGACTTTATCTATAAAATAGAATAGCCTAAAACCACCTCAGGACCTATAGGAAGCTTCAATGTAAAGAAGAACCATATCTGGTCAGCGATTAGCAAGATCCTTCGCTACAGACAAAAAAAGCTTACTACTTTAAATAATACTAGCGGTTACGCCCCTAGAAGCCTCTAGGAGCACTTAATTTAGGAGGGGGAAAAGTCTACCTCATCCCATATTAAATTTGAGTTTCAAAAGAATAAAAAAATATTTTTGGGGGGGGAGTGGGGTGAAGACACCCTCTTCAAAAATAGTTTAAAACCTTCCCAGAACCTATAAGAAGCTTCACTGTAAAGGAGAACAATATCGGTTCAGCGGTTCGCGAGATCCTTCGGGACAGACAAAAAACGCTTACTACTTTATATAATAGGAAGATAATCACATTTTAATTCAATAAATTATGGCCTTTCAATTAGTGTTAAGAGGGGGGGGGGGGAGTTCTGACACTTTTGCGTAAACAGTGATTATAAGCTTTATCTTTAGAGTGAGAGGAGAGATTATTTCACAAAAAAATTTCCTTTTGGGATGTAGTTTTCCTATTTAAAAAAAAAATAATTTATTTGGCCTCCAGGTTTAGATACTGCTAGCCTCCAGGTTGATTTTAGACAGGTAAAAAAAATTCAAATTAGAAAAAAAATTATTTAACTTACTTTATGGATAGTATGAACTGATTTGAAAAAAAAATTTAAACCAGTTTCAGGTACTGCAGGGCTCCAGGTGGATCCTGGACAGATAAAAACTGAAAATTTTTAATTTTGAAGTCTGAATAAAACTTATTTAACAAAAGTTGATACTTTATGGGCAGTATGAACTAATTTAAAGAAAGTTTTTTAAATCAGGCTCCATGTACAGGTACTGCAAAACTGAAAATTTTCACTATTTAAGTTAAAAAAAAACTTTTTTAACAAAAGTTGCTACTTTATAGATGGTATGAACTAACTTGAAGAAAATTTTGAAATTAGGCTTAATGTTCAGGTACCGCAGGCCTCCAGGTGGGCCTGGACAGTTAAAAACTAAAATTTCTACTATTTAATTTACTGGCGGCTTTGCCCCTAGCCTCTAGGGGCTTTGCCCCAAGAAGTAATTTAAAAAAATGTAGTACATGGGGTGGATCATTATCTTCATCATTTGCATCATCAAAAAAAAAATTGAGGCACTGGCTCTAAATTTCAAAAAAAATGAGGGGGAATTTTTTTTTATTTTTGGGGGGGTTGGGGGTGTCCCACGCCAAAAGAAAATAACCTAAAACCACCACAGGACCTATACAGGTGTATACCCTGAAGAGAAGAATACGATCGGTTCAGTGGTTACCGAGATCTTAAGCTTATTAGGTAAACTAGCTAAAAAGTAGCAGGTTTTAAAATAAGGTTTGTTCTAACTTAAATAGTAAAAATTTTCAGTTTTTTACTGTCCAGGATCTACCTGGAGGCCTGCAGTAACTGAACATGGATCCTGATTACAAGATTTTCTTCAAGTTAGTTCATACCATCCATAAAGTAGCAACTTTTGTTAAAAAAGTTTTTTTCTAACTTAAATAGTGAAAATTTTCAGTTTTTAACTGTCCAGGGTCCACCTGGAGGCTTGCAGTACCTGTACATGGAGCCTGATTTAAAACTTTCTTCAAATTAGTTCATGCTGCCCATAAAGTAGCAACTTTTGTTAAATAAGTTTTATTCTGACTTTAAAAGTAAAAATTTTCAGTTTTTACCTGTCCAGGATCCACCTAGAGGCCTGCAGTACCTGAACCTGGAGCATGATTTCAAAATTTTCTTCAAATAAGTTCAAACTGCCCATAAAGTAGCAACTTTTGTTAAATAAGTTTTGTTCTGACTTGAACTTTTTTTACCTGTCCAGAATCCCAAAAGGAAACTTTTTTGTAAAATAATTTATCCCCTCACTCCAAAGACAAAGCCTATAATCACTGTTTACGTAAAAGTGTTAGAACTCCCCCCCCCCCTTTATAAAAATTTTAACATTTAACCTAGATAATTTTAACTATTCTTTCTGACTACTGCATCTGGGCCTTTTTTTCATTTGCAAATTGAATACATGTTTGCGGGAGATAATTTTAATTTCGTCTTGGTTACCGCAAAATAATGCGGCACTGCTATGACTGTAATAAAAAAAACTCCAATGCTGATTGCCTAATAACACTTTTTTTTATAAATGATTATATCTTATAAAATCAAATACGAACGCTATTACATTAAAAATCTTTTATAAATTACAACAAATTAATATTATTTTTTTTACCACTGGGAGTTATTTATGTGAATGTTATGAACATATTAGCAGACAATTATTTATTTCAAATTAACAAAGGTAAAATTTTCAGGGATATAAAAAATAGGTTTAGAATTTTTTTCATTTCGAAAGATAATCTAATTAATTGTCAATAATCGTATTTCAATTTAATATATTTTTGATAGGCAATATATTAATCCTAAAAATTGAAAGTCGTCTTAGTGATTTTAATGATAAGGATTTTAATTTTTTTTAAAAATTAAATATCTCTGAAGAAGGGGAAAGAAGGATTTAACTGTAAATGAAAACATGAAATATAGGCCTTAATTTTATCGCCACACTTTGCGGATTCTTGCGGAAAGGTGTGGATAGTATAATTCGCCTCTGCATCTATGTGAACTTTAATCATTCTATATGTTGCATTAATATTCTCTCAACTATAAGGTATAACATATAATATTAAAAGAATTGCAACTTTAAAATAATATAAACATGGTATGTATATTTAACATTATTTAAAGAAAGCGTACTTATTCATTCAGTGTCGAAAGCCGCCATTTTTTGAGCGGCTTTATTCTGGATGGGCTGCGAAAAAAAATAGTAATACTTCAGCTATGGCTTAAATTTTATGTAAACGAAGCTAAGCCGCTGCCGCACTTTTTAGCAGCTAATCTCCGGCTCCAGCAACACAAGGGTCGGCTCCAGATTGGCTCCGGCTCCAGGATCCGTAGCTGAATTATAACAGCGTAATAAAATAGGGATCTAAAGGGATAAAACAATGGCCGATAAATTGACGTACATCCCCAATGATGATACACAAAATCACCCCTTCTTTAGATTACAATTAGCGGTTGAAATGTTTGAATACTGAACTTAATTAATAAACCAATCAAAATTAACAAGAAAATGATATTATAAAACTTTGGGGACTAGTGTAATAAACAGCCTATTGTCCCCTCTCTCGGTGGTAATAATATCTTTGTTAGTATCTATGGAGACCCTGGAAGATATGTCAAATTTAAATAAACAACAACAACGTAGTTAATACTTGTTTATTTCAGGGAGAGAAAGGTCATTGGACATTTAAACAACCAACACACCTTTCTTTCCCTTAAATATTATATACAAGCTACCAAAAAAACTAGAATTTAAAACATATTTAAAACATATATATCCAGCTTTCTACGAATATAAAAATGTACAATCATAAGATTAAAACCAGTTTTTTTAGCCCACCTCGGGGCTAAAAAAACTCATAATTGTACATTCTATATCCGCGGAAAGCCGTTTACAATACGATGCGAGAAATAACTATTTTCGGATAAAGATTAATCTATTGTATAATCCCCATTTCCCTGTGAGTAATCTAAGAATAGTTTTCAGTTTGAAAGTTGTTGTGACTCTATTTATTATAATTTTCTCTCTGGGTTTACGTTCATTTCAAGTCAGGGATAAGGGGATGGGAGTAAGGATGATAAAAATATCTCCCTTCCAATTCTTCTACTTCTACCTTAGAAATATTGCAAATACCGGTTCCGGATTAATTTTATCGTCAATGGACTCCCCTCCCTGTTTGAAATAATTAGAATATGCACCGAGAATCTAAATTTAGACTGCAAATAAATAAAATGTTTGCGTTTTAGCAGGCATGAAGGAATAGGGTAAAAGAAGACATGTTTGACTATTCAGATTTTAGAAAACTCTTGGACAAATTAGGCTAACTAGAACAGTTTAAGGATTTTTTTTAGTATGGGTTTGGATCATAGTATTTTCAAAATAATTTTGAATTTGGTTATATTTTCACTTTGGAATAATCCAGGGTTCGGCAGCCACTAATAAGACTTAAAAATGTAACTGAATTAGACTGATGGCCATACAAGAAAGAAATCCAAAGGATTAGACATCCAGCGATTTTTTTCAGTAAGGAAAGGACATTTGACTGTGAATTTTACTGACATCCAAAATTTATTAACACTCTTTATCATTCGTTGGCTAAAAAAAACTTTTGGGAACTTTTATTTAATCTTGATTGGTCGTCAAAACTTCCTTTTTGTCCATACTATGTCAGAAATGCTATATAAAGTCGTTGAAATCTACTTAATTTTTTTATTTATCTATTTTTTCCTGCATTTTTTGGTAAGTATTACAACCAAGTACAAGGCAAAAAAATGTGCAAAATAAATTATTAACTTTTTGCACGACTTTACACTGACGTTTGTAATCATGCAGCTTCTCGGTGACTATTAACTATAACTATCTTTATCATCTAAATTTCTAAAAGTAATTCAATATCCTGTACGTGCTATTTATTATAATTTTTGTAAGATAATAGATTAGTTCGAGTAATTTAATATGAAAGTAATACGATGTTTGTCTGTATGCGGGATCAGCTAAATTGATATGATTCTCCTTTACAATGGAGCTCCTCATAGGTCCAGGGAAATTCTATAAATATTTTTTGAGAAATCGCTTTTAAATTTTAAAACCCTTCAAAGTTTATTGACATTACCCTAAATTAGCAGCGCAACAAAAATTGGTGTAACTCATCCCCGCACGAAAAGTAATAGTTTAACTTAGATTTATGGACTAATTTCAATATTAAAGCAATATAAATCAAGTTAAACCTTCTGCAGACTTCTCAATCACAAAGCTTCAAATTTAACAAGAAAAGAATACAGAAGAATACAAAAAATTTAGATAGTTTTTGTGAAGAAAAGAATAATGATGTAATTGCAGTTTACTGCCGGTCAGTCGTTTGGACGGACGTACAGCCATATCCTTGTAGAGTAGCTCTGATACCAATTTTTTTATAGTGAACATAGTCTTTTATTAACTTTGTCTGTCTGTCCGGCAGTCATTCAGTCCGTAACGCCTTGTGGGAAATCTGAGTTTCTAAGCAGCAATTTAAGATAAACGGCTAAAGTTCTTTTGTGTAAAGATTCCCTTAAATATTGAGCATTCAGTAAGTCTGTCCGTAATTCACCAATGCTACAAAAATAAAATACATATATGAAAAATTTCGTGATTTTTGTCTATATGACTGTATTCTTAATTTATAACCACTGCTTGAATAACTTAGTTTGTAATTAAATCTTTGATTTTGTATGTGCTTCGCTACTTATGGATAAAGTTCCACTTTTAAAAATTTATTAATTATGATGGATACTAAGAGATCATTGAAATGATTATTTAAAGCTTGAAAAGTATTTATTGGCCTTAATTAAATCCTGTAATGTTTCATTTATAAAAACAATTCGTTAGTTTGCTATGCGTCACTACTTATGCACGTGATTGTACTTGTTATTTAAGTATTTATCTTTTTTTTTTGGTTAGTGTATGAAGGTTTATTTTGTAATTTAATCAAATGTACACATAACACAAATAGTTCCTATATTAATATATATTTGTTTCTCTTTACATAACATTTTATATCATTCTAGCAAGTGGCTTTGCCCGTAGACTTCTAGTCGATGGCTTCCTCATAAAAAGTCTAAAATATGTTTTTTTTAAACTAAAAATACGAACAAATATTTCCCACCTTTATTTATACTAATACACAATCTATGGGACTGTCCAATCTACATAAGACTTATAGAGAAGATTTGCCTCTAAAAAGTAATAATTAGAAGATTTAAAATTTGTATTAAAAGATTATTCGGTTTAATTATTCCAAGCGCTGTAAAGCAATTACAATGTTAGAAAGAGTTATAAAATTAGATTGAATGCTGTTAACTGCTTTGCCAAGGTCAAATTGTTGTTACATTTCACACAAAATGAATTGTTTAGTTTTTAAATACGGTTATTATTATTACAGTTTAGTAAAGGTTCGTATCAGGTTTCTGCTTAGGTTTCTTTTTTTTATCAAATACATCAGAAACTATAAAGCTTTAGTGCTTCAATAATCTATGTTAGGGGATTACTAGTTTACACTTACACATCTTAAAGCTGTCAAACATTTATATAAGCCTTTTTGGGCCACCCCTATCTTACACCAAAGACTTCATATTATTTAGTTAAGGGGCGCCGTGGCTCAGTGGTAACACACTGAGCTACGGTGGTGAGAGTTCCGTGTGTTGACTTGAATTTCTCATTCGCAATAATAATCACACAACTCCCCTGGTTGTGTTAGAAGGGGACTAATGAGTAAGTTTAGATACTCAACTGTTACGTACATAATATCAGTACACCCTTATTCCAAGCTCCTCTGCGGAGAGCGTCATTCATTACGGTGACTTATTTTGGGACACCTGCCATACTCAGCGAGGGTGAAGTAATAATGAGTAGCTCTCATGAGACAGCGGGTCAAGTCGTAATGTGCTTGAACGTAGAGCTTGATAGCCCTGATAGACAAAAGTGTCTCTGTCTACTCTATGACTACTTAGGCCCAAACCCTAAGAAACTATGGCTAATCAATCAATAAATATTATTTAGTTTTTACTAAACATTTAATTTTTCTAACATTTTATCATGAAAACTAGTTACTGCACCCCTAGCATTTACAGGCTCTGTATTAAAAGTTCTAAGAAGGGGCAGAAAACAGCCTAAAACCAAGTCTAAAAATAACAGCCTAAAAACATCCCGGGGCCTTCCCGAAGAAAAGGAGGACTCAATTATTTCACAAGTTATTGTAATCTTAAACTTTAGACGAAGATGATTTAAGTCCCTCCACAGGTTATGACGTCATACGATAAAATAACCTATGAGAGGCCAGCATAAATTTTACCATTGGTCAATTACAGTGTATACTGGCCTCTCATTGGCTATTCTATCGTATGACGTCATAATCTGTGGAGGGAATTTAATCATCTTCCTTTAGACAAAAAACAAATACCACTATACATAGTAAAATATTTCTAAACAAAAGTGTCCAAGTCGAGATTAATAAATGTACTTTTTTCCTTTAGTTTTATACATAAATGCATGTATGTAGTTTGACTAAATAAAAAAATAAATGAATGACATAAGATTACTCATAAAGTATACATAAGTAATGTGCTTTGGGTCACCTCTCATATAGGCCATGTTTGAGTACAGAAACTGGACCTCAAAATTATTATAGTTCTTGTATAGTTTAATGCTGGTTTTAATCAATTAACAACCTTTATTCTACCAAAAGTAGAGTTTGATGGATATGTAACCTTAAAAGGAAGTTTAAATATTGTCCCCAGTCCTATCTTTTAATCTAACATAAAATAAATAAAAAATTATCAAAAATTTAGTTCTAAAATTTAACATATAGCTCCATTATATTTACTGCACATTATCCAATGTCTCAATAAGATTAAAAAAATAATGTCAAGGTCTTTTAAGGGAAGCAACTCAAAGAAAAAATATTTATATATTTTTTCGGCGTTCTCCTCATAGAATTTTTTTTTTCAATTTTGAAAATTTGAGTAAGACCACCTCCCCCCCCCCCCCAAACAACGAACAACTATTTTAGTTTAGGTTAGGTTATAGGCTAGGGAGCCGAGCGCTGCAGCTAGGCAGACAGAGGGACGAGCGCTGCGGCTAGGCAGGCTAGGGAGCCGAGCGCTAAGTTGTTTGTTGTTGGGATGGGAGGGGGGGAGTACTCAAATTTTCAAAATTGAAAAAAAAATCTAAGAGGATATTACCATATTTTCAAAATATTTAAAAGTTTTTTGTACAACAATTATATTATTTATATTAAAGAATTTCTAATGCCTAACAATCAGATATCTTAAAATAAGTGTTTAAGTTTGTTAGCTTACTTAAAATTTTCATAGATACATAAGACCCATAAATTTTAATTTTTGAAAGATAATCTTTTTTTCAAGTAAAATCCTATGGGTTGGTTTTTGTTTTGTACTATGACCAAATTATGAGGTACTCTAATGTACATATATAAATCAGAACATTGATTTATGTACAAGATTTTATGTACACTTACATTTATAAATATAATATTAATAGTTTTCTATTGATTATAAGAAAATATTTCTGTCACTAAGAATTTAATTATAATATAACGTTCGAAAAATGACTATTTAAAATGTTAATTTCTTTATTATTTTTGTATAATAATTTCTTATTTTAAGGCTACTTACTAGCTTAAAGGCTTTGCCCTTGGGAAAGGTTGTTGCAAATCCCAATCCATTTAATTTGATTGTGAATAAGAAAATAGTTTTTTTAGGGTGAAGATAAAAGATTCTAAACTTTAAATTGACCTTCCACCAAGCACCTAAAACCTAGAAAAAAATTTAGCTTCTTGAAAAATTGTGAATTAATTCAGAAAGGCATAATAAAATCAAATCTGCCAATGACCTATATTTATATACCCCGAAGTCTATGTTTCAGTCGTTAGAGATATATTACAGGAAAGACAAAACTTTACTACTTTATGTTGGAAATAATATCTAAAAAAAACTGATTTGTATTCATAGGAAAAAAATCTAATTTGAATTCATGGCGAATATATTTTTTCTTATATTTTCTGTTAGTTTTAAGGAAAAATCATAGTTTAGTGTATGATTTAATCCATATAACATTTCTTTCTATTAAAAGTTTTCAACAATTTCCCTACAACTGACAGTGGACCGCAAAAAAAGACGTTAATTTGATGCGTTTTTTTAGGTTAGGCTGGGTGAAGTAACGGTTGAAGAGCCCTGCAAGGGCAAGAAATAAATTTTATAGATGAAAATAATTCGAGATGGGCGGGGGAGGGAGGTTGAGTTTTCGGCGGTCCACTCGTTGGTACCAGGGATTATACCAAGTTTGAAGTTATAAAAGACCCCTAGTCGTAGTTCCGCAACTCTATATTGTCAGGGATTGCAGGGATAAAGCACCTGATAAAAAAAACCTTTCTGTATGCCAATTGCAAATAACTATCACTTGAAAGGAAATTTACCAAAATTCCAACGCTTTAAATCGCCCATTCGACAAATATAAATAATATATCTTAATAATAAAATTATGAAAACAGTTTTTCTTGAATATCAACATCCCTGTTCCATCTTTATAGTGTCTGCCCTCTAACTCCCCCCCCCCCTCCACTTCAACACTTCGCCCTGCTGTTAGTCGCTAGTTTAGAGTTATAGAAAGTTATCTAACAAACAATAGAGGGATCACATAGCAGTTATACTTTTAAAACTTTTAAATTAAATAAATACGTTACAAATGTACGTTTTTTCTTTAAACATCTTGATAAGTTAATTACTCTCTTGGTCCGACGGAATGACCAAATTATAAAAATGATGACCTTTCTTTTAAGACTACAATTTTAATGTAGCTTATTTATTGATAAACTCATTTGTTTGTAGGTTAGGTTAACAGACAAACAAGTCTATGAAATGTTTGTCTCATAGTCTATACAGAAAATATGTGTGTGTGTGTCTGTGTGTGAGCTAAAGTTTGTAATAGTTGGGTGAGAACTAAACCAATTAGCAATAGATAATTGATCCAAGAACTTTTACATATTTCTACCATGTTCTATTTTCTACAGTCATACATTATATCAACTCATTTTTTTCAACATTTTTAAGATACCCTAAAAAGTTAAGTTTTAGCAGTTGAGCTCAATTGCTGCCATGTTATCTCTAAATTCTTTTTTGCTAGAATTGTCGCAACGACTTCAAAGTTTGCATGAAAAAAAGGTATAATTCGACAGTTTAGCATCTTCGTAATCAGTATCATACGAACAGTTTGTCTAATTGGTTTGTAGCTTTTTCAACCAATAATAATAAAATTATAGAATATTGATTCCATCGAGAATTAGGTATACAGATTTAAGTGTAACTTACCCTAAATCAAAGATTGCTAATTTGTTGCTTTACTTTTACTGATGCTTCGATACTTGTTACTATAATCAAATGTTTTGGTAATGTCAAACTGCTTTTAAATACATTTTAAGGATCTCGAAAAAAGCTGGAACAATTTGGTTTTCATTTACAGCCTTATAGCTCCAGGTAAGGTTTTTAACTATTTTATTTTGTGGGGAGAACTTGATAGTAGAAATATTAACATAATCCTTTTATATAAAGTAGTAAGCGTTTTTTGTCTGTACTGAAGGATCTCGCTAACTGCTGAACCGATTTTGTTCTCCTTTACAGTGAGCTTCTTATAGGTCCTGGGAAGGCTTTAAACTATTTTGGGGGAGGGTGTCTTCACCCCCCTAACCCCCAATTTTTTTCCCTCCTCCTAACTTAAGTAAAGTGCCCCTAGATGCTTCTAGGGGCGTAGCCGCTAGTGTTATGATAACTCTATTGTTTACTAAAGCTAAAGATCTCAGAAATTGATAATACAGATTGTTTGCACTTTATAATTACCTTTGGTTGCTTTAATCTATAATCTTAAACACCCTCTTCCTCCCCTATAGGCTAGAGGTGAAGTAACTAGAGTATATAAATATATTGTAACAGAAACTGCATTTCATCTTGTATTCAAGTGTCACCAACAAACAATTCAGTTTTACCACCAAAGTTTTTACATAAGTAATAATATACATATTTTTTGCTTCACAGATTAAGAATGATAATATTGCACCTAAACTAAAACTATTTTACATCAGATTTTCTGCAATGAAGCCTGTTTGTGTACTTAAAATAAGGCCTGACAATATCATCCTATATTTCATAGTCAAGGTGTTGTTTTTTTAGCTATATGATATAAATATTTTGGGTATACCCCTTTCGTGGCAACGCTCCTTAAGGGGTGATTCTTCATTTTTTTCTCAGTAGCTTTTCTACTTTTTCTAGCCCCTGCGGGGGGCTCTAACCCTGCGGGGCCCATTGCCTAACCCTGTGGGGCGATCACCTAACCTAATATAACCTAATCTAAAATAACCTAAATAATCAAAAGCCATTTTAAAAATGTATCGAATCGCCCCTTAATGGGCGTTGCCACGAAAGGGAATATTCCCAATATTTTTATTATAATGATTATCTTCTTAAATAATTTTAGAATTGTGATTCTTAAGACAATTAGAAACGGTAAAATGTTATTTAATATATTTTTAATACGTGACTGCTTGCTTGTAAAATAAGTGTGAAACCTGTATTATATATGTATATTGTGTATAAAGATTTTATTATGCTTACTATATTAGATGTCTCATATTTATTGTAGTATCATTATATAATACTTATTCTCAAATAAATTCTTTAACTCAGAGACCCCTCTTCTTCATACTTATTTTCAATTTTTAAAAATATGGGGAATGGGAGAATTTTATGGTCGCATTGAACTTTAAAGGAAACTGCATATTATGTAAATGTTTTCTAATACATACACTTTTTTCATTTATCATCTTTTTCTCTACCATACCTGTATTTTTTAACTATTGTTTTTTCTCCTACATAAAATTACTAGAGATATTCTTTAAAATCCGGGTCAAGTGAAGGCAACGAAGTTGCGGGTTTTGTCATATTTTCACAGTAGCTTTTTTCCTATTTCTAGCCCATGCGGGGTGCTCTAACCCTGAAAGGCCAATACCAATCACCAAACCTAACTTAACCTAAAATAACCTTTCAAAAGCTACTGAAAAAATACGGAGAAATCCACAACTTTGTTTCCTTCACTTGACCCAAAAATCCTTCTAATTTAAAAATTTAAACTTAAAATGTTTCAGTTATATGATTTTTTAAGTTGCACAGCTGAGGTGAATTCTTAAAAAAAAATTCCCCATTAATCGCTATGTGGGGCAAAATTGTTTTCGTGAAAAATCCACCAAAATCAAATTAAAAATCTAAAATAATAAACAAAATCATAGAAGGGTTATTAACATAAGATTTTATTTAATTTTTGTAGATTTTTTTATATGTGATTTTGGAGGATTTTTCACGAAAACAATATTGCCCTACTAAGCGATTAGTGGGGCAATTTTTTTTAAAGAATCCACCTCTGTTCTATAATCACTCCTCTCCATCTCTATGTTTGCCAATTACTAATATTGTCTGTATCTTTTCGTGGACAATTGACATATATAATATCTTAACTTTGAATTATAAGAAGTGTTTTAAGTGTTCATGTCTAGATTTATTTTGTCTATCAAAGTAACTTTCAATTTCTGTGCTGTGTGTAAGCAGAAATAGAGATAATTATTTAGGAAAACAAAAAGATTTTGGTGTCTAAGGATCTTAAAGGATCTGACTATGGACGATGGATTGATTTACATCCAAAATATGATTTTAATTATTGGTGAAAAAGTCTTGTTTAGATACTGTTTGTACAACGCAGGCATAATTTTTAAAAGTCATCAAAGTTTTTGGGCCAGTCTATGAGAGATTGTGTTTAATTTGGAACTTGTATAATTTATACTGCAATTTACCCTCCCTCCTAGGATAAATATAACACGTTTGTTAGTTGTTGGCTTTAGTACTAGTGATCTTTTTAAAGTCGTTGGAAATAATCAGCACAGCACAGCAAATTGATTTTAGTGAAATGTCTTGACGTAAAACAGGCTCAACTTGTAACCATGTAGCAAAAGTTTGGTTATCTGCTAAGGTATACATAGACAAAGAGACAAATCAAGGTTTGCAGGTAGTTTATTCAAATCTTGGATAGAAAACGAAGTAGAGAGTTTTGTAGAATTTTCACAGTAACTTTTGATGGGTTATTTTAGGTTAGGTTAGGTAAATGTTAGTAGTTGCCCCGCAGGGGCTAGAAATAGGAGAAAAGCTACTGTGAAGTTACGACGTAACTCGCTACTAGTGTTATCTGTGCACTGTACATATATAAAGTACACATAAAATCCACATACAAATTAACACATTTTCCATATTTTTTCTACATTTTACCTTTCTTATTATCTCAAAATCTAGTTTTTTATCTAGTTATGGACATAATTGTCCTGTGTTCTAAACAATATTTGTTCCTGTTTGTGTGTAAGTGTTAGTGTAATCAGTTTTTACACTTTTTATAGGCTCTTCGAACACAGAAAAATTTGGGATAGAAACCAATAGTGGTATTGATTTTTATGGGCTATTGACACAGAAAAATGTTTATGATAGAAAATTATGGTGGTATCTAAATTGTATAGGCCCTTTTTATAGAGATAAGATTAACCCTTAACGGTCGGGGGGGGGGCGTTGAACGCCCCCCCATCCGGTTTTTTCTATCTTATTTTCTGTGTGTGAAAGATAAAGAGCCCAAACTGCGTGACTTTTTAAGTTTGGGTATGACACATAACCGAGAGTTGGAATTTTTTGAATATCTCCATCCTGGCGGGCACAGGATGCCAGCAAACCTGGCAGGGTCATCCAGGTAAAGAGCAAAAATATTTTTTTGACTTAAAAAAAGCATTTTATCTTACCAAAATACTAAAATATCCTCTAGTAGTACATCCTCATACTAAATACAGGTGTTCAAGTCAATTTCAGGTTCCAGGTATGATCCTGCAGGTCCTGATCCTCCAGGTCTCCAGAAATCTTTAAATGGCTCCTGTAGCCGCAATTTTTGACTTAGAGACTTCAAATTTTAAACTTAAGCTTTTCTTACATGTCTACATAAATCATAAAGATAAAATCATAAAGATCCGCCGCCGTTTGGAATTTTTAAGTAAAAAAGGACCTAAAAACAAAGGTTGATAAATAAAAGGGTGAAGGAAGCAAAAATTGACCTTGACTTACTTAAGGTCGGAAAATTATCATAACGCAGGGGACTTACACAAAAAATTTTAGTCCTCTACCTCTAATAGGAACTGAGATAACATGGGGGGGCGTTGAACGCCCCCCCCCCCCCGACTGTTTAAGTTGCGGCAAGGGGCCCGACTGTAAGGGGTTAAGATAGAACTTAATTGATTCAGACCCTTTTTAAAGTTTTTCAAACACAGAATACTGATGGATAGAAAACATGCAGTTTTTCAAAGAAATGAAGATTTATAGACATAAAAATTAATTTAAAAGACTTGTCTCACTCAGAAAATGCTTAGAAAATAAAGCATACATTTTTATTTAAATTTTAAGAAATATGAATATAATTAACACACTGAAAAGTAAAGAACTCAAAACATTACAGGGATGAAATGATTTTTTATACAACGCTTTTTAAAAGTAGTGCACTTAAACTGGCTTTTTTAAGGGCTAAATTCTGAAGAAGAATACATCTCCAAGAACAGTGTTTTAATTGTATTTTGTAGAGTATCCTAACAGAGACAGAAGAAAAAGGTGGACAGACAGGCAAACATTAATGCTTAAGAAGCAGCTTTTCTACTAAAAAGCTGCATATTTATATTGTTATTGTAAGTATAATGATATAAAATATTAATATTGATTATGCCTGTGTGTTTCAATCAATTATATTATCTGCATTATATCATACCATACAGTATACACTGCTATTCTTAGTAGGGTAGCTACTTTAGAATTCAAAATGTCTTCCAACTATATTTATATCATAAATTTTTAGGGACAAGATGGAATTAATGGTTAGAATGAGTGCTCCTGATGTACGAGTATCCATTCTTCAATTTACTTTGTATGTCTGTCAATAGATAACTGCATTTATGTTGTAGTTAAATAGGTGTAGATTAAGGATTGATGAATGATAATGTTTGTAAAGAATACTCTAACCAGTAAGCATTCTTAATAGTCTATGGTTGGCAATCCGAATCCGATATCCACCCAATTTTTTAATCAGAATTCGAATCCGGAATCCGCTTTTTTATAGTGAATTTGGATTCTTAATTAGTAGGCTAAAATTAACATCTTGAGTTTTTTCTTTCAACTCCCCCTTTTTGAAGGCAAATATTATCATCATTATATATAATATCTTTTAAAATCTGGTTTGATTCTATGAAGTGAATTATAGAGAACACCAAGAACATGATTTTTAAGGACATATGTAGCACCTAAATTTTTTAATTTCTTAAAAAAGCCTTTTAAAATATTGCCAGAATCCGAAATCCGAATCTGGAATCCTTGGAGAATCCGCCATTTTTTTAGATGGATTCTTGTAAGAATCCGAATCCGGTCCAAAAATTTGACAGATTGCCATCCCTACTTTATACCCCTAATTTTGTCTGTCTCTCTGTCAATAACTCTAATTTGAATAGGTTATAACACCCAAATTTTAGGCATAGTAGATATTTTATTTATAAAAAGACAATCTTGACCACTTTTGTCATAAATCAAAATTAAAAATTATGTCTCAATAATTGATTGTTGGTTTAGTAGAGTTTGATTATATTTTTGACCAAATAGATTGTTTTTACAGCATTACAAATAACAATAATATGATGTTATTGTTCTCAACTAAGAAATAATGATATTAATAGTAAGTTTGACTATTTAGAAAATTTTAGGCTATTTTGTTTGTAGATTATGTGCAATGTTCGATCTTACATGTTCTATGTTTCAAATTACACTCTAAATACCATTTTCTTTGCCCCTTGCTCTATCTATCTAGTAGCAAAGCTACTCTGAAATTCTCTTTAGTTATATCAGATATAAAAGAGGTTATGTTATTTAAGGCGGGTTGTATAAATTGGATTTACTTAGCTGCTATGATATATAACTTTTTAGAATTTGCTGTGAAGTTTATTTTCGATAATTAATCTTGTCCGTTCGCTTGCGTGGCATTTTCTGATGTTTTGAAAATGCTTTCTTAAAAATCTATGCTCTGCTACTTTGGGTTTTTGTCATCCTTATTTCCCCCCTTCAATTGTTTGTTTTTAGTGTCCTAATCCTTCATGTTCAATTTTTTATACTTTATCTTTATTTGACCGCAAATATATCTAAAAAGATCACAAGACTTAAATATAAAAGTAACAATTATGTCTTAAACTGTAATAGGTGTATTAATAGTAAATAATAAACCTATAACCAAATTTGATTTAAAGAAATACTTAAACTATTTATAAAGTCTAACTAACATAATCAATCTTTAGATAAAAGAAATTCAAGAATAAGCTATGAATAAAATATGAGAAATCAAAATAAGGCAATTATTTTATTTAAACGTTTTTATGTAGTTTGTATGGTAAATGTAATGAAAGCAGGCTTACAACGAATTGAATACACTAACGCGATAGAATTGAATTTATTCTACAATTCTTTCATAAACTTCAATAATGCACAAATAAATTGAAAATTTTAAATCATTTATGTAAGTATAAAGTATAAATACAAAATTTTAGTTTTTGAAAAAAAACATTCCAGAAGATACATTTGATATAATCTTGATTATATCAAGGGAGGGTGTGTAATTAATACACACCCTCCCTTAATATAAATGTAATTAATACACACCCTCCCTTGATATAATCTTGATTAAATCAAGGGAGGGTGTGTATTAAATGTAAATAAATAAAAGTGAGCTTGCAGTAGATTAGAAGATCCAAAATTGCAGTTTTAATACTTTTTTTTACAGATTGAAATAATAACAATATAATTGCATTCATTTAATTTCATTAACTCCATAACCGCAGCATATTCGTCTGTTTATCTGACTTCATAGGAAGTCTTCTAAAAGGATTTTTATACTTCATTCTTACAGAAGTCGAGAAAATTAGGACTATTTGACAAAAAATAAGTTGTAGACTGTATATTCATTGATCAGAACAGTTTCAATTTAAAAATCCGATAAATATCAAATATGAAAGCCGAAATGTCATTACCATTACTTCGTAAGGGCGGGATTCTCCTTCGATTTAAGTGATCATCTAGAGAATCCAGAGCCTCATCCGCGTGTAATTGGATGCGATACTCTAACACCCAAGGATATTAGGTTAAGTAACATCCTTCAGACAACTAACCATTTGATTGAACTTTGTCTGAGAAGTCCTAACTGTGCATGGTAATGAGTTGCACCTGTTTATGGGCCAAGACATTCAGGAACCATTTTTAACGTCTTTAGTTATGGCGCGGTGTCGCCCCGAGATTAGAACCTATCACCTCCCCAGCGATGAGTGGATGCACTACGTGTTGAGCTACGATCGCGGGAAAGCTTAAAATAAGTTTATTTAAATAACAAGAGTAGCCTCGCAACTAAAAACGTACACTAGGCTATGTAGAAAGAATTTGTAAGAACAACTTTATTAAAATTCATTCCTCACAACAAAAACAAACACACACATACTCACACACCCACACTGCCTTTATACCTTTATAGATGGGATGCTTCTCTATAATGATATTATGTCTGTTTGTCCACAGGAAAGTTTTGATAGAAAAACGTTTTTTTTTGTGATGATTCACCAAACAAGAAATCGAAGATGCTTCAGAAATTTCTAGTGAAATTTCTGTATATCTCACTATGCTTAGAATGTTGATACTTATGGGTGTTGTCATCCTTTTTTTTATCTTATTTCATTGTCTACCTTTCAGACTTAACATTTCATTTTTGTTTCATTTTATTTTAACACTTTATTTGTGTTTATTTTTTGTTTCAAATGAACAAGAAATATCATGTTCATCAGTACTCAGTAGGGTAAACATAAAGAAATAACAATATTAAGGCAACAAATAACTTCTTTAAAGTTAGATAGAACAAACAATATCAAAGTTTAATGGAATGTTAATTTTGAAAAGTGTGAGTAGATGGATTGCCTTGGCCTTAACTTATCATGATTTACAGAAAATTATATTGCAATCAAAAGATGGGTTGTATAATGTATTGTAAGTCCCTAAAACAATAATTGAATTTAGCAAGACGTTTGTTTAAATTCATTGTGGTGGTGGGGCGGGGGGCTGGCGGTTAGTTTTTCGATTGTGTTATACTTTAGGTCAGTTAGATAGGATAGGTTATTTCTAACAAGGCAGGGGGTATGCATATGAACCCCCCTCCCCCCATTTTTAATTAATTTCAAGAGTAAGGAAAGCACCAATTCATAAACTAAAATTGAAAGAAAATTTAAGGCAAAAATGTAAGAAAAGAAATAAGAGGGAAAATAGTTGAGAGTGTTTGTGGACTATAATTTAAATGATTAAATTCTTAGGCATCTTTCTAGGATACAGGTATAGGACAATAGAAGAAATAATTATCTCCTGTCTTAACAAGATGTGAGACAAAGATGATTATTCAAATGGGGGGGGGGGGGGATAAAATTACAGCAACAAATTTTACTCCCCAGTAAAGTTTTTTTCCTCGGGGAAAGAATTAACTAAGTGGGGTAAATAACCCTCCTAAATTATTATGGAATGTAAAACCCACTTTTTGGGTGTGAAATGTTAAAAAATTGAAGGAAAAAAACCAAGGACTTTAAACTATAAAACAAAACAAATGCTTTAGTGAAGAATCTCCAAAAATTGGGTCAAATATTTTAAGGGGAGGCAGGGAGGGGGGGGGGGATTAACCCTTTAGCCAAACCTTAGACGCCCCTGTGTTTCATATTTACTAAAATTTGACATGGCGGACAACATCGTTTGTTTGCCATTATCCTATCCCTCTGTATTCTAACACAGCTTGTAGAAAGGCTTGTGGTTACCAAAAAAAGTGGTTGGGTTTCTTAAGAACTAGCATAATTATTTTCATAAGTAGCGCAGTAATAACAATCTAACGTCAGTTAATTTTTAAAAAGAAGATTACCGTTTTTTTATACAATTTGTATGTGAATATTACAGTTCTAAAATTAGGAGCGATTAATAAATTTAATTCTTTTTTATACTAGCGTCTGGGGGGTGGGGGGATTGAATTCAAAAACCCATTTTTTAAAAGATTTTTTTGGGGAAGAGAAGTACCCCCCCCCCCTTAACCCCATTTTTTTAATTGAGGGGGGTTTTTTTCTAGGGGCGATTTTTCTTGAATGGATGGTGGTACCCTCTTACAAAATAGTTATAAACATATCAGAAGCTACCATGTTAAGGAGAACTCGATCGGTTCAGCGGTTAGCATAGATAAATTAAAAAGGCACTTGTATTTAAATCTTTTAAAGGAATAAAATGAAAACATTTAAAGTACTTTCAAAATAATAAAAAGAAAAGTGTACAGTACATGTGTTAGTAGATTTATAATTTTAGAAATATGGAAATACAGTTAGATATTATTTATATGTAAAAATAACAGTATATCTGCGTGTCTGTGTGCTGCTAAGGATTGCAAACCGGTAAACCGATATGGTTCTCCTTTACTAAGAAGCTTCTTGTAGATCCAGTTAGGGTTTAAACTGTTTTAGGAGAGGTTTACCTACAACCTGGTAAGAAAAATCGCTTCCATTACCTCAAGTGCCCCTATATGCCATGATGGGAGTACTGCACCCGCTATAATGTTTATTTAAAAATTATTTATTATTTTTTTCATTATAAAATATTGTTAGCTTGTAATTGCTGCACTACCTTTAGACATGATTTTTCTTGTTCAAAGGTAGTATTCTCGTCATGTCCAAGATATAAAAATGTTGCTGACTGAGTTTGTACAATTTACTTCCGCCGTCTCCCAATACATACATATATATAGTACAACATTTTACTTTTCATTTTTATTCAGGTTTAATCAGGAAGGGAGGGGACATTATACTGAAGATACACTGGTGCACAAAGATTTGTAAACCCGTTTTTTTATTAGTTAGCTTCAAAAACTTTTCAAATTGTTGATTTATTCATACTCTTCCAAATGGTAACCAAATAATTTTAATATAAAAAGTATGGTAATTTTGTTTATCATTATTAGAAATGTAAATAAATTTATTGTTCATAGTATATATTATCCCTATAGATCACTGGGAATATTCTTAAAGTAGCTACTCCACATGTCCTATAATACTTTTGTAACCGTATGTATATAATATATATATGGGAAGCATTTGGTGAGTTGAATCTTTTTCCGAAATTTACTGATCCATTTATTTGGGTAAGTAGGACATCTGCCACGTAAAGGGGGAGATGATACTGGCGATATAATTTAACTACAATCCTTTCTCCTTCAAATAAAAGATTTTATTTGTGAAAATCTTACATTGTCTCATCCCTGTTATACAGCATACAAAAGATATTTTATCTATAATACAAAGTAGAATGATGTCTGTCCGTCCGTCCGTCTGTCTGTCTGTCTGTCCGTCTGTCTGTCCGTCTGTCCGTCCCTTAAGATCTTGGTAACCACTGAACCGATCGGATTCTACATTTCAGGGTCCTGTGGTGGTTTTAGGCTATTTGGATCGACTGCAGTTCATGGTAAAATATTGCTGGTAACGAATGCTTCCTGGTTCCTGGCAATATTACAAGATTCCTGGATCCAGCAGCACGCATATTCCCCTAAATCCTAGGTTCCTGTTAGCTGGCAATCTGCAAATTTTCCAGGTTACCAGCAATGAGAGAAGAATACTGGCTTACAGGAGTTTTTACCCCATACCCCTTATCACATTTTCCTAGGGGGTAACAGCAATGATTAATAAGGGACAGTTGAGTCAATTATTTTATTAATAGAGGTGGGGGAAGGATATAGGAGAGTTGGATCTTTATCTATAAATTTAACTGTTTCTATCTCAATATCCACTTTCGCGCCAAAATTTAGGCGCGACTTTTTATTTTTATAATATATTGAAAAGTGGGGGAGTTATTCGTAATTTTAATCGTATTAATAAATTAATTTATTTCTAGGTGAGGCTCTGAAATCAAACAGAAAAACTAACGAACTTGAACGCCTATAGAATGCCAAAACTTAATTCTAGCCTCTGTAACCTAAACTAACCTAATTATAAAAAAAGTGCCGCGGCCAGGTTTCATTGTTTTTTTTTTTGGGGGGGGGGGGGAGGAGGAATCAAAATTGAATAAAAAAGAAGAGGATAACGCCAACAATTATAGCCTAAATCAACAAAAAGAGTGGCGTAACTGTGACGTACAGACCATGAAACCATGTAAGTAATTAGATTATGGCGGGAGATTTTTATTTCAAATTATTCTAAATATTCCCTCCCTTTTTTAGACTTTCAAATCAATAAACCTTTACACGCATATGTCTAAATTGGCGCCAAAATTTCGTAACTATACCTTACAACCCATCCCACTCAATACTGTACAGACAGCGAGAGAGTTTTTAAATTCAATTAACGCCACCCCCTCCTCATTTGAGGCTGTATAAACTTTAGGGGAAAGTTTAACACTTTCGCGCCAAAATTTGAATGGCATCTTTTTTTCGTCTTATAAAATACGGGGTTTTAATTGGTGGGTATTCGAGTTAAGATAAAGTAACCTCTTGACAAAAAAGCTAATTGGTTAATCATTTTTAAATTTGAAACGCACAATTATGTTCTGAATCTCTGATACTTTTGGCGGGTGTTTTAAATTTAAATTATCTTCCTTCCTTTTGGTGCTTTGTAAACTCAAGCAAGCGAGGTTGACAATATAGCAATATTTGTTTGTTTCTCAATTAAGATCTCACTAACCACTGATTCTATTGAGTTCTTCATTTTAGAGAAGTTTCACAAGGTCATATCAATTTAAAAACGGAGCCTCATGATGCTATGGGCGCAACCGCTATAATCTACAATATAAAGTAGTGAAGGATTTTAATTTAAAATAAAATATTTAGGAAAAGTAAGTTACAATTACATAATGAGTTTTATACTTATTAATAAGTAACAGGGTGTCTGTTTGTGTGTGTGTTTGACGGTCTTTGTACACAGAGGGATCTTGCAAACCGATAAACCAAAAAGTTTTAATATTCCCAGGACCTATTAACCTTTTTTCCTGACTACTTTTATATTGTTACTTTACACCTTCGTAAACGTTGTATTAATAACTGTTGATAAAAAATAGAAATAAGAAATTTTTATAATATCTGTCTCTCCCCCCCCCCCCCCCTCTATCTCTAATTCATTATTTACATTTGATCAGTTTAAGGTTTTTAATCTAATGTGATTTGTTGCAGAGCGAAGCAATATTTATAGCTTTTCCTAACTCCCTCAATTAATACAGAGAAACACCACTACCCCCCCCCCCCCCCACATCAGACAAACATGCCAAAATAGCCATTTTTGAGTTGTGTGAATCTTATAAACCTCTAATTGTGGGGTAAGTGTAATAAAAGGGAAATGTGAATTAAAAAGGGAAATATTGCTTTTTAACAGGAATATTTCAAACATGCTAGTGGCCAGAAATATGCATAAATTGCTGGTAAACAGGAAAGATAAACATTGGTAGCTCCAGAAATATTTCTTGTTATGCTAGATCCAGGAATCTTCTAACATTGCCAGGAAACAGGAAGCATTCGTTACCAGCAATATTTTACCATGAACTGCAGCAGATCCGGCTATTTTCTTGGGGGGTGGGTGGGACACCCCCAACCCCCCGAAAAATAAAAATCCCCCCATTTTTTTTGCTGAAGATCTCCTTGGTCCTTTTACGAATTTTTTTTCGATCACCTCTTGGGGCAAAGCCCCTAGAGGCTAGGGGCGAAGCCGCTAGTTAGATATATATTACACCCCATTTTCTGTGTATAAATCATACTTGAGACCTCATTTCAAAATACTTACATACTACACCAAGGACTTTGGGATGTGACAATAGACGATAATTTATCTTCAATAAAATCGACATCGGATTGTGTGTAAAACTGGTACCCAAAGTTTTACCAAACTTAAAAACATTGGGTACTTTTGTTAAATCTTGATCAGTTGGGTCAACCTATCGGTGTTTACACTTTTCAAGTGATAATTTTTATTTCAGAATAGTTATTTCTCGCATCGTATTATAAACAGCTTTCCGCGGATATAGAATGTACAATTATAAGATTAAAACCAGTTTTTTTAGCCCCGAGGTGCCGAAGGCACGGGCTAAAAAAATAGTTTTAATTTTATGATTGTACATATTTATATTCGTAGAAAGCTGGATGCTAGACATAGTTTTTCGTATGGATGAGAACCGGTTCCTATCCACCGGATTCGAATGAATACGAGAAAGTGATTGTGTCACATTTAAAGATGTGCATTTTTAACTTTTATTGTCTAAACCATGTCTTTAGTCGACATAAAAATTTAAAAATAATTTCAATTTTTGGTGATATATATACAATACATACTAGCGGCTACGCCCCTTGAGGAGGGGGGAGTCGAATTTGATATCCCAATTTCTTATTTTAGATTTTAAAAGAAAAAGTAGAAAAAATATTTTAGGGGGTTGAAATATTTTTTCTTTGGGGGGGGGGGGGGGGGGTGCCCTGCCATCATTTTTAATATTAGTTAAAAAATGAAATTTTTTTTTGGGGGGGGGTTTTCATTTTTAAGGGGGTTGGAGGTGTCCAACCCCCCAAGAAAATAGTTATAAACCTTCCCGGGAACCCGATCGGTTCAGCGGTTAGCGAGATCCTTCGGTACAGACACACAATTACACAAACAGACAAACATCCTGTTACTTTAGTATAAGGATATCATTTATTATTTTTAAAATAATGAAATCTAATATTGTAACTTCAGCAATATTAAATGAAAAATATAAAAATAATTCAATAGTTCAATAACCTTATAGAAAATAACATAATATAATCATCTGAAGAAAAAAAATGATAATTTTTTTTTATTTACCATTGCTAGTTTCAATCAACCAATCAATATTCAATAAAAAGACTAAAAGTTTAAAAGCCAACGAATCAAAGAAAGTTATTATAAAACTTTTTTTTATTAATAATATTTCAAGGTACACAGGCAAAAACGCTACTTTCCCTCAAAATCCCTAGCGAGCAAGCACAGTAACCATAAGTTTGGTGGTGGGTGTAGTTTTTTTTTCTGTATTCCCATCTACTGTAGGGAACCTAACCCTGCAAGGATACCCTGCGTCAAAAAAAACCTCACCTAACCAAACCAAAGGGAACAATTACCACCAGAAAAAAACTCACCCTGATCCCCCCCCCCCCTTTTTTCCATTTATTTTTAAATAATGGCGAGGGGATCAGAGGGTTTCTTGACTAAAAGCTTTGAGGAAAACCACCACCAAATCTTCTACCTGGATTCTTATCTATACTTTTTTTTATCTTGGAGTAAAAATATATTAGATGACTATAAGTTAATGGTCAGCATATTTTACAATTCTTATCAAAATCGAGGAAAGGTAAACGTGTTTTTTAAAAGAAATAAGTAGTTGGATGTCTTTGTATGAGAGATAGTGGGTGTTTACAATACAATCAAATTAGTCATGGAACCGACGATAAGGAATAAAGAATACATATCATGTCGACCCCCTAGTAGAAAATGTTGGAGCAATTTAAAAGTACCTAGGTGCCTTTACCAGAGAGAGAGAGAGGACAATGGGATGTTTATTACACTTGTCCCCAAAATTGTATTATAACGATTTCTTATTTGGGGACTTTGGTGAATTTTGTTTGGTTGGTTAAATAAGTTGAGGTTTCAAATATTTCAACCACTAATTTTAATCTACAGAAGGAGTTATTTTTGTGTATCACCATTGGTGATGTACATTTAATAATCATCCATTGTTTTATCCCTTTAGATCTCTGTGCTTTTAACCCAGCCCCCCCCCCCCCCTACAACCTCCCCCCTCCACACTTCCACCCTTTTTACTCTTGCTCTTCTAAGTACCAACAAGGATGACAACATCCATAAAAGCGAAGCACTGAAACGGTAGAACAAACGGACATTAACACTTACATAGTGTCAGAACTGAATAATCAGAATATGAATGTGTAAGAGTCGATGCAAAATTTTAAGTAAATTTGTTGAAAAACTCCTTTATACAGGATAATGTTTATGGACATACTTACATTTTTAGGACTTTATTATAGAGTTGCTTCGCTTATAACATTATACTTTGTTGTCCAAGGAATCAATATACCAAAAATCAGATCAATCTGATGATTAGATCAAATAAAAATTTGATGTTAAAAAAGTAAAAAAATCAACATGTTTAAAATGGACGTACGGACATTTCGGTAATGATTATAGAGTTGCTACGCTTACTAAATTGTACCTAACTACTAAAGGAATCACCATGCAAAATTTGAAATCGATAGGACAACTCTAACCTGCCTAAATTAACGAAAAAAGCTTTCCGTTACCGACGGACGTACGGACGTACGGACGGACCGACCCCAATTATAGAAAAGCTTCGCTTTTAAAAATACTTTGGTGTATTGTTTTCCAAATACTTTTCCTGTAAATGTAATTCAGAAGAATCAGCAAATAAAAAACAAGTACAACATTTTTCATAAATCTAATTTTCGAGCCAAACTTTTTCCTTTTCTATATTTTAATTCTAAAACCTACCTTCGTTGTTGGTTCTCTTTTTTCGTTGAACATAATGGGGGCCATGGAGTAGTGGCGGCGAATAATCAGCCCGCCCCCCGCCTCCGTTTGCACCGCCGCCAGACCCGTGGCGAATTTTATTGCCATTACCGCCTGCAGTTTGTACGGTTCCCTGAAATTTCAACAACATATTATAATATTAGCGGTTTAGAAAGTTATCCTTATATGAAAGAATAACAGGATGTTTGTTTGTCTTCTGTCTGTTTATCAAAAGATCTCGCATAAAGCTAGACCGATATGACTTATTTTTAGTCTGATAGGTTTTAGGAAGGTTTAGGGTCACTATTTTACAAGAAAAATCGTTCTTCTAGTATGTGCTAAAGAACTAAATTGTACGTGTGCCCTATAATATCTCGCAAACGCTGAATAATTCAGTTTACAAAAGAAATTAAAGCTCAGTATTATTACTAGTCATATTTTAGTTTATTTGCAGGAGTTATATGTATGTTTCTGAGATCTTACTGGAAATTACTTACATACATACTAACATCCAGTTACGTTCAGGGAGGGAGGTTACATAGGTCTGTTTATTACGCTAGTCCCCAAAGTTTTATAATAATGATTGTTTGACAACTTTGGGGACTTTTTCTGAATTTTGATTGGTTCGGTAATTAATTTGAGTGTCCAAACGTTTCAACCAATAATCTAAATCTACAAAAAGGGTACTTTTGTGCATCATTATTGGGGATGTACATCAATTTATCGACCATTGTCTTATCCCTTTAGATCCCTGAGATACTTTATATATATAGAATTTAATAATTGTAGAATGATATTATGCACTGCACTGAAAGTAAATCTGTCATACATGATTGTCATGTTTATAAATATTACTCTCAACTAGTTTTTATAATCATAATCACATCAAGTTAGGCGCGCAGCTACCCTGTAACTATAATCTGTCCGTTTCATTTAATTGCTGTACGCCCCACCCGTAAATATACAAACATTTACATACTGGTACACATACTAATATGCCTACATTTATTGTGAAACTGCTTGACTTTTTGTTATGTTTTCATGACATGATATTTTTTCTGTATTACAGTTGTCTGTTGTTTTATTTTATCTGTTTTACGGTTTGTCCTCAAAATTTAAAACACTTATGGACTTTTTTAACCTTGTGTTTATGCATATCTTACGGTGTCTTTTACGTTATTTAATAAATACAATATGGCTTGACATGGTGACTAATCTAATTTGCTCGATTTCTATATGACTAGATCATGTAAAGCTTTCCCTTAAATTGTATGTCGAGCAAGAAACCTCCTTCCCCCCCACTTTATTTAAAAATGAGTTTAAAGTAATTTAGGGGAGGGGGTAGTTATTTTTTCTTTTTTTTTCTTCCTAGGCCTTAGCAACGAGGGGGAGGCACTGTAACCCTGCGAAGCCTATAACTGCGGTGCTCTAACAATTAACCTGACCTATAACTATAAACAAAAACTACCCTATCCCTCTTATTTTAATCTAAGTGGGAGGTTAGAGGGGGGGGGGGGTTCTGTGCTCCACAAGGCACTTTGATGGTAAAGCCAATCATGTCCGTTGTATTTTTTTAAACTAAGCTTTTCTATAATTAGGGTCGGTCTGTCGGGAACGGATAGCCTTTGTCGTTAATTTAGACATGTTAGAATTGTCCTATCGATTTCAAACTTTGCATGGTGATTCCTGTAGTAGTTGTGTACGATTTAGAAAGCGTAGCAACTCTACAATCGTTACCAGAATGTCCGTACGTCCATTTTGAACATGTTGATATTTTTACTTTTTTATTATCCGATTGGTCTGATTTTTGGTATACTCATTCCTGGGACAACAAAGTAAAATATTATAAGCAAGGCAACTCTATAATCAAGTCCTATAAATTGTAAGCATGTCCAAAAACATAATCCTTTATCAAGCTTTAACTTTGAATTTAAACATATGGACGGACGGAAATAAAGAAAAATCTAGTGACTGCGCGCAAAAAATGTAAAAATTGTGAGATATTTTTGCAAGTATAGTTGTTAGACTTGAAATAAAACTATTTGAGAAAAATCCCTCTAGCTGTAATTGGACCAAACCCTTAACAATCTTAACATACTTACAAAATAAAATTAATATTAACATTAAATTAACATAAGTTATAAATGCTAGCTTTAAAATAGCCCTAATTCCAACATATATTTGAAGGAAAAATTAATCTGATAAAGTGAAGAGTGATTACGGTGCTCCACTTGTTGCTTGGAGGTGTGTTTCCACTATTTCTTATGCCATAAAACATTAAACTAGGCTGTAAACTAAAATCTTATGGATAGCAAAATAGATATTTTAAATTGTAAACCATTTGATTTTTAAATTCTAGCAAAAGTTTTAGATTTGCAAGGAAAATTATGGAAAATATTAATTTCTCTATTTTAAGACATACATAAGGACGGAATATGACATGCCCTAATTAAATCATTGCTGGATAAAATATCAAAATTTAAAAGCATACAAACAAATTCTAAATATAAAATTCAATAATTCAAAACTCCGAAGGAACATTTATTATTTGGTAAATTTATAATTTAAAGCCGAACTACTTTCGATCAACTGTTTGCCGTCCAACAAACACAGCCAAGCCGATCAAATCCAAAACTTAAAAAATTGCATAATAAAATGTTCTGCTGCCGGGCCCTGATAAAATGCACCAGAGAAACCTTTCATATTTTGTCTACAAAGCAACATTTTCTGCCTTTTCATGGCAAAATTCATGAATGAAATTTGCAGTTCCAAAGTTTATTGACAATTTTTTAATTTTTCCATAGTACTATTTTAGAATTTAACTGAGGTCAGTACTCTAAACGGGGCGAATATCCATCACCTCCCCACCCTCATCAAAATAGTATAAAACCTGCTATCGACTTATATAAATTTCCCGGAAAATTGTGAAATAACAGGTGCAGAAGTTTAAGGGACCTCATTGGATATACATAAACAAGAATCCTAATGCTTTACAATATAGAATATTTAATTTATCTTTATTCTTATCTAATTGTTATCAAACAAGGATGACAACATCCATAAAAGCGAAGCACTGAAACGGTAGGACAAACGGACATGAACACTTATATAGTGTCAGAACTGAATAATCAGAATATAAATGTATAAGAGTCGAAGCAAAATTGTAAGTAAATTTGTTGAAAAACTGCTTTATACAGGATAATGTTACTTACATACTTACATATTTAGGACTTGATTATAGAGTTGCTTCGTTCATAACATTATACTTTGTTGTCCCAGGAATCAATATACCAAAAATCAGATCAATCGGATGATTAGATCACATAAAAATTAGTTGTTAAAAAAGTTTTTAAAAATTAACATGTTTAAAATGGACGTACAGAAATTTTGGTAATGATTAAAGAGTTGCTACGCTTTCTAAATCGTACCTAACTACTAAAGGAATCACCATGCGAAATTTGAAATCGATAGGACAATTCTAACATGCCTAAATTAACGAAAAAAGCTATCCGTGACGGACGGATGGATGGACGGACGGACGGACGGGCCGACCCTAATTATAGAAAAGCTTCGCTTTTGAAAAGAAAAAAAATACACTTTTTGACAAGTGGATAAGAATGATTAAAGTTTATTTTCAGTATATTATATTTAAAAAGTCCAGTTTAAGATAAAAATTCTGTCATTCATATTAATTTTATAAAACTTTTCTTTAATTGCTCACCAAGAGGGCTATGCAAACTAAAACCTTGTGCCATTCCATTCTAAACAGTTTGCATCAAATCAAAATTGAGTGCTTTAAAGTTGACAGTTCCCAAGCAACTTAAAAGCACCCACTTATGTTCAGTACAATGAATTATAAACAAAAACCTTTTGAAAGATTATCAATATAACATTATCTATTTCTAAGCTATAATTTTTTTTTATTATACTTTTATTTACTTTTTTATAGCCTCAAACATGCCCTGTAATATAACACAAACCTACAGCTATTTTTTACATGGGATATCTAATTATATTAGACTTTTGTTTTTGGATTTGATCAAAGCTTTTGATTGTGTTTGACATAAAAATCCTTTAAAAAGTTTTAAATCTATACTTTTATGAAATGTAAACAAATTTTAATATAGCCTGGAAGGTTATATAACCCATCCAAGGGGTTTCTTTGAAAACTGTACTTAACTATGTATAAGATATTTTTTTTCCTATAAAACTCTAAAAGAGGGGTTTGTTGAGTTAAAATCTTATTTTCATTGGAAATTTTATTTAAAATTGGAACTGACAGAATTTTCAGTTTGTACAGTCACATAAATACATAAATGTCAATATGTGGTAACATCGACCCACACAAAACTTTTAGAAAACTTCATTTTTATCTCTTTCATAAAAGGGACACTTTAAAATTCTAATGCGATGTTCTATTTATTGGCATATTTGTACAGAATTTTTAATTATTAAAACTGATTGATAATACAATTTTTTTATATATAAATAATGGTTATTTTTTTCCTAGAGGCAATTTTTCTTAGGAGTGTTAATGTACCCTCCCTAAAAATAAAGAACCTTCCTGAACCTGTACAAAGCCTCTCTGTAAAGAAAGACCAAATCGGTTCATGAACAAGAACTTAAGAATTGAAAAAAAAACTTTACCTGTTTAGGTTGCATAAGATCAGGTTGATTAGAGGATTCCTGCAACCGCTGCTGCTGCGGTCTCGACTGCAGCTGTTCGTCAACAATATCTTGAGGTACAGTTATATCAGCATCATATTCATTCACAGCTTTGCTGTCAGCCGTAGAGACATCACTTATACTATCAGCAAGAGTTGCTGCGTCTAATGTAATCTCACCGTTGGAATCATCATTACCATCATTATTTATTATTGATGATATGATTTTATTTGTATCACTGTTATCACTTCTATAACTTTTTGCATTATTAACATTATTATCACTAATTTCAGGGACTTTGTTATTATCATAATTATCGGCTAGAGTAATGTCATCACTAAAACTTGCCATAGATTCTTGTGCATTCTTATTATTATTTTCATGTATATCACTGCTTGCCGTGTTTATATGAATATGAATATCACTGCTGGAACTACTCCAACTACTCGAGGATACATAGGAGGATCTACCAATAATAATATCGGGATTGGGATCATTATTATTATTATTATTATCAATATTATCATCATCATTAACATACTCATACTCATGTTGTATTGATCTAGTAGGATGAATATCAGAATGAAAGGTATAGGGTTGTGCAGCTGCTATCATATTTATGTCATCTTCCTCACTAAAGTCATTTTCGTCAACAATTTTGGCGCCAAAATGAATTTCATCACTTTTGGCGCCATTTTCATCTTTGTTGTTGTAGTGATGTTGTAGTGGATGGAAGGTGTGATGCAGCTGTTGTTGGTTGTTTAATTTGGCACTGGAGCATTCTCTACAGGATGTTGATGCATCACCTAAAAATAATTTAATAATTAGGAAAAAAAGTTCAGTCAATCTGTTATTAAAATCTTTATTGTCTAAAAATGTATTACTTATTAATTTTATGCAAATCAAGCGGAGATTTTTTTAATTAACAATTATGCCTAACTAATTAATCATTGCAATCAGACAGCAATATTAATTTAAACAATTTATGAACTGACAATATAAAAGGATATTTTTCATAGATATAATAGTTATTTCTCGTATCGTATTATAAACGGCTTTCCGCGGATATAGAATGTACAATTATAAGATTAAAACTAGTTTTTTTAGCCCCGTGGTGCCGAAGGCACCGGCTAAAAAAACTAGTTTTAATCTTATGATTGTACATTTCTATATTCGTAGAAAACTGGATATGATACGATGCTAGACATAGTTTTTTCGTATGGATGAGAACCGGTTCCTATCCACCGGATTCGAATGAATACGAGAAAAATAAGGATAGCGGTTTCTTTTTATTTCAATAATTTTTTACTTATTCATCTGTGTTTATTATGTTAAGATACATAATTATAAGTCTTGCTTTCTTTTTAATTACTATATTGAAACACTAGCGGCTTCGCCCTTAGCCTCTAGGGGCTTTGCCCCAAGAGGTATTTTTCAAAAAAAATCAATTATTTCTGGTGCAGGGATTTATTTTACAATAACTGCCTAATAAAATGGTGGGGGGTTGTGGGTCCCATCCCGCAAGAAAATAGCCTACAACCAGCACAGGAACAGTAGGTATATTCCCTGAAGAGTAGAACGGACGGACGGACAGACATGATTCTACTTTGTATTATAGATTATTTTACAATAACTGCCTAAAAAAATAGTGGGGGGTTGTGGGTCCCATCCCGCAAGAAAATAGCCTAAAACCAGCACAGGAACAGTAGGTATATTCCCTGAAGAGTAGAACGGACGGACGGACAGACATAATTCTACTTTGTATTATAGATAAATACAATGTTTGAGTTCATATTTACAACTCAACATTTAAACTAAATTAGTTTTGTTAAAACTTTGTAAACTTAAACTTGTTACAATTATAATAATTATTATGTTTGTCTTATAAAACTAAATTATGCATTATATTTAAAAATGGTAAAATTTTGTGGATTTTTTCTTATTTGAAACAAATAGCTGAAAATCTTTGTGAAGATTTCTCTGACCCAAAAGCTTCCATTATTTGATTTTTATTTTCCGTCATTCTGTCATTCTTGTTAGTAGCGAATGGGCTGAAATTTTTAGGGATTGCTTAAATTTACATTCTACATATTTTTCTTAAGTTTTATTACGATTTTTCTATTAATTGGGGTGCTAGATTTTTAGGTTTTCTTTGGTTTTCTCGAATTCTATTCAGGATTTGCGGCTGAAATTATCAGGGATTGTATGCTCATATTCTAAATATTTTTATCAAGTTTCATTAAGAGTTGTCTATAAATTGCGGTGCTCTAGATCGATTCCTACATTTTAAAATTTTCGTGATTTTTAAGGTTTCCTAATTTCCCTAATTTATCAAGATTAATATTTATTGTATGGCACTGGTTTATAGTAATTTTTCCCCGATATCCATGATTTTTTATCTTCGCTACTTATGAATGTTGTCATCCTTGTTTTAATATTGAAGATAATTGCAAACATTGTTTAAAGATGTCATAAACAGAAAATGGTGGCTGATTCAATAATTATTTCCTATAATATAATTACACTTCGATTTCAACATAGATTTTTATACTAATGTAATGTAATTCTATGAGAATTAATGGATTTAAGGAACGCGTCTAGTGTTCTATAATTTTCTCCATAAAGATTTCCAACGAGAATATGTATAAAGAATATTAAAAGTATTTAGTTTTTAACAAAATACTAAATCTATTAAAAAATGATTACACAGTCCAAATTATTTTTAAAATATATCATATCATTTAACTATAAAGGTGTAAGATCTAAATTGGGTAGGTCAACCTTCCCCAAATTTTCACCCCCGCAGCCAAAACCCTATGTACCCAACATATTTCATCTGAACATGTGGATTCCTGCATTGATTAGGTAAAACTCTTTCTTTAAATCCAATTGTATAACAAATCGACATTGTATTCAAATAAAAGCAAATACATTCACATTCTCTTAATTTCTTCGGCTTTGCTTGAACAAATGTTGTCATCCTTGTTTCCAATCTTAAAACAATACAAAGTAACTCTAATTTAACAATTACTAATTACTGATAATAATTTGGCAATTATAATTAAAATTTGTTGAGGCCTGTTGCCTTGTGCCAAGCCCGTGCATATATAAACAATTAAAACAGTGTTGAATAGTGCCCAGGAAAACTTGGATAGAGAAAATAAAAAATAAAAACATTACATTTTGATATTTAAGCTAATAAAAATGATCAAAAAGAAAAAGTTTTGATATAAAAAGGTACAATAAAGGGTTGGTTGTAGAGATCTAAATGGATAAGACAATGACCAATAAGTTGATATAAACCCCCAATGATGATACAAAAAACTTACCCCTTCTGTAGTTTAAAATTAGTGGTTGAAACATTAAAACTCACAACCTAATGAACTAACCAATCAAAATTTTCTAAAGTCTCCAAAGTTGATAAGTCAACAAATAAGAAAACATTATTATGAAACTTTGGGGACTAGTGTAATAGACAAACTCTCTATAGGTCGGTTGAACACAAAATCAAGACTGGTTACCAGTTCATTTTTTCCGTGGGTGTTTATGGCTATTTGTTTTTTATGAATATCAAATACGACCAAGCTTATGTTGCTTGATTCTCATCTACTAGCTAATACTTAAGATGGTTTAAATAACTGAAATACATTTATTTAAGCTGAATATTAGAACAATAATCCAATTCATTCTTTAAAAATACCATCCTTGTTTTTTTTCCCTGCATCCCTGGAACTTGCCATTATTATTTGATCTACAATTTACTGTCCTTTGTATTTTCCCTGCATCCCTGACTTGTGGAAAGGGTTGATTGGTTTGAAATTTGCACAATTACTTTACATTCATAGTTTATTCATTTAGCACAACTTAAGATTGTACACACAAACACACACACACTCACAATCACACACACAAAAACACATAAACACACACACATACACACACACAAATGCACACATACAAACACAGACACATACACACACACACACAAACACAACTTAAGATTGTACATACAAACAAACACACCCACACACACAAACACACAAAAACAAACACAAACACACACACAAAAACACATACACATAAATGTACACACACACACAAATACACAAACATCCACACCCACAAACACACACAAACACAAACACACAAACACAAACACATACACACACACACACACACATACACAAATGCATACACACACAAACACACACTCACAAACACACACAAACACACACAAACAAACACAGACACACACACACATACACAAATGCATACACACACAAACACACTCACAAACACACACACACAAACATACAAACACAACACACACACACACACACACACACAAACACACACAAATGCACACAAACACATTCCAATATTCACAAACTCACACACAAACACAAACACATACACACCCACAAACACACACAAACACACTCACACAAACACACACATACAAACAAAAACACACACACACACAAACTTACACACAAACACACAAACAAACACACACACACAAACGTAGACCCCCATAGAAAATTAAAACGAAGCGCCTGCACAGACATTCATCCCCTTAGTTCTATCCCGTCGACTCTGTCTAAAAAATTGGCAAGCTAATCAAGTTAACGAAAAGCTGTACCTATATCATTTCTGGTATAATGTAGAGTAAATATGCCAATATCAGTCTGATAATAAATCTTTTTTTATTGCATAACCTTAGTGTATGGGTCTCAGCTGTTAAAGGTAACGTAAACTGCAATTTGATATTCATATATAAAGTGCCTAACATAGTAGCAGTAGAAACAATTTTGATTATGAGGGTTGTTTTTAGATTATTTTTGAAAGATTAATTTAAAATATGTAAAAAAAATAAGGTTTCTAAAAAACTTTAAGAAGCAAATTTTTAATGTTTTGCCTTGATCATTTTTAAATTTTTGTGTACATTCTAGAGCTACTTGATATCAGTCACTAGAGTTTACATGAAATGTACTTAAATTGATAGCTGAAACAATATGTACTTGAAAGTACAATCGCATGAATTAATGTACTGGTAAGTCAATTTGTATAATACCAACATTAATTCAATTTTGATCAAATATCCACGATATATTTTTATTTACATATATCTACCTTCTTTAAAATTTTATGTTTAGGGATTAGATCAAACCCACTACCCTTCCTAAATTAGTGAAAAAATAAATAATAATATTTGGGTAAGGCCTTAAATGATGGGGCGTGTTGCAAATATATTTGCATCATTGCAAAAATGTACAACCAGCTCCACGTATAGTGAAGCGCACATTGGCATTCCAGGCTTTGCTTTAAGGCAGTCAGTATGTAGTTATCATGTATTAAACATCATGCAGTAAGTTAAGAAAATAAATGTATAATAATGAGTTATCTTTTTATATATAGTAAAATGTATTTTGGTTAAACAATATGTTTAATAGTTTAAACAGGCGAAGCCACAAAATCATTTTTGATAATTGATAATTAAAATTTATTGAATGGCATATTTTTGTTAACTGCATAATTTCTTTGTAAAAACAATTTTTTCAAATAATATTGGTATGCTTCGTATTGATTTAGTTGTCCTTGTTATAGTACTAAGAGCTATGGGGGGGGGGGGAGATATTAAATCCTTTGGCTGCAAAAGCTGAATATAAATTTTACAAAAATATTTGTGGAACAAAAAATTTAGATAACATCCCTCTTTCCTACGAGTGGACCATAGAAACCCTCCCACCCTTATTGTTTAACTTTTGAAATACATTTCCATAGCTAATGCTGTGTGCTCTACTTCTACGGGTTACCAGCCTTGTAGGGCTCTTGCAATTTTACTTAACCCAACCTAACCTAACCAAGCCTAAATTGTTTCTGGTCCACTTTAAGTTGGAGGGAAATTGACAGAAATTCATTTTCATCTTTTGTCTCAAATTCAGGTGGAGTGATATGGCGTCTGAAGAATATGTTTGCCACCACCAATTTTTTTGCAACAAACTATTATCAGTTATTTTCTTATTATATTGTTTCATAATGAATTTGGATTTTTAAAATTGTTAATTTACTGTTAAGGTTAAAGTTAATTTTTTTCTCTTTGTGTATTTCTCTCTCTCTCTCTCTCTCTCTCTCTCTCTCTCTCTCTCTCTCTCTCTCTCTCTCTCTCTCTCTCTCTCTCTCTCTCTCTCTCTCTCTCTCTCTCTCTCTCTCTCTCTCTCTCTCTCTCTCTCTCTCTCTCTCTCTCTCTCTCTCTTCTTCTCTCTCTCTCTCTCTCTCTCCTTTACTCACGTGAAATATTTTGTGTTGGTTTTTACTGAATATATTTTGTGTAAAATAGAATTAGTGTAATCAAAATTCAGGGCAACCTTCATCTTTTATCATTGCTGGTCAGTTGGGACCATAAAACATACATATATTGTTCAGTTGGGACAATGAAACAAATGTATGTTGGTCAGTTTGGACCATGAAACATTACTTGTCGGTCAGTTTAGACTACGAAACAAATATAAATTAGTCAGTTGGAACTATGAAATTAATGTATGTTGTATGTAATGTATTTAGTAAGTTAGGACCATAAATATAATTTTTATTAATTGTAATAATACTCTTATTTAAAAGTAGCAAGATCTGTGTCTGCATGTACCGCAGGATCTCTGTAACCGCGTAACCGATATGGTTCTCCTTTAATGTAGCTTTTGTAGTTCCTTTGAAGTTTAAAACTATTACGCGGAGGATACTGCCACCTTCCATGAGAAAAAAAAACCCTAGAAAAAAAGACTTTAAAGCAAATTGTTTACATTTTTTTCTTTTTAAAACTAAAATTAAAAATTGGGCGAAGGTCGACACCTCTACCCCCCCCCCCCTCTTTAGTGCCCCCAGAGACCCCTAGGGGACGTAGCCGCTAGTAACAGTTGAAACAATAGGAGAGGAGACTGGAAATATAAAAATATATAATAAATACAGACAACATAAGGTCTACCTTCTCTCACAGTATATGTATTATAGGACCTATGAAATGGATTATGTTCGAGTACAAGACCTGACCACAAATATTGAGAAAAAATAATACCATCATGACTTTTATTGAACATTTTCATGAGCTTTAATCAAAAGAAATGTCAATAGAAAAAAACAGACCCTTTAAAATTTGTATTATGGTTTCTAGATTACGATAAATGCTCTATATAAAAAATCCTTTATTCCTCAAGTTAAATGTTTTTTTTTCAACAATTTATATTGTCAGAAATCATATTTAGTGGTCCTGTTTATGTGCTCTGATAAGGTCAAATTCCGAGGTACTCTGGTGTATTGAATAGCTAATCATCTTGGGAATTGTAAAATGTTACTTATAATGAAGCAGCGCATACTATCACTAATTACCACATTTATATATTCTTTATATTCATAACATGGATGACAACATCCATAAAGGCGAAGCACTGAGTAGGTATTAACAAACGGACATTAACACTTGTATAGTGTCAGAACTGAATAATCAGAATATACATGTATAAGAGTCAAAGCAAAATTGTGAGTAAATTTGTTGAAAAACTGCTTGATACAGGATTATGTTTATGGACATTGGAAAATTATGTTCAAATGTATCGCAGTAATAACAAGATATTATTCTAAAAAAATAATATTTTACTATGATACAGTGAAAGTATTGTTAAGATTGATTTATACCACAATTTTAGCAGACACTGTCAATCAAACACTGATTATTTTCTTTCATTTTAAACATTTTATGTTTCATAATTATGCAATAACCGTCAAAACTCCGAACGGACGTACGGACAGACCTAAGATATTTTGTAGCCTCGCAACTAATATATTTATCTACACTTATCTTACGTAAATCTATTATTTATGTATGCAGCATTATTAAATATTTATATTGTATTGATCTTAAAGACAACATGATGTGCTGGATAAATAAAAAAGAAATTTTCCTTTTTATGTTTTGCCTTTTAAATACAGCATATCCTATCAATATTTAGGTTGTGTTCTACAGTTTAACACAAAAAAAATATATTCTTGTTTTCTGTATTTAACTGTTTAGTCTTAACTGGATTTATTTATACACCTGGGTAAAATTTGACTTTAATATATTATTGCTAAAAAGTATCTTACCCTGTAAAGGTTTATGGCTAGAATGAGTACTTCTATCTCCCACTTCTGCAGCAGAGTCAGACAAATCATCTGTTACAACTACTGCAGGATCATTGTCATCAGTAATGTCAAAATGCGCCGTCAGGCGTCGTGATTTAAATGATGGCGACGGTGGTGGGGACTCATAAATGCGCGAAGACATTTTCCAACTTGTGTCAAGTTTTGGCGCCAAAAGCTGGGGATTACTGTGATGTGATTGGTCAGATTGGTGTTCAGACAGCTGGTTGGTTGTAGCATCTTGGTGGTTTCTTTTGATGGAAGACCTATGTATAAAATATTGGTCATAAATGTCTGGTTGTTACTAAAAAATAAACGTTTTATGTGAAGATTAGCTTAAACTTGTGTTTAAAATACAGTTTTACATTTAACAATGTCCTGTGGTGAATTCTTGAAAAAAATTTGGCTCACTAAAATCAGTTTGCCCCACTAAAATTTTATTGAGGCAAATTTATCCCCTCTAAATTTTTAGCGAGCCTCACTGATTTTAGTGGTGCAAATTGATTTTATTGAGGCAATTTTTTTTCAAGAATTCACCTCTGACTTGATATTACTTATTATATGACCAACATTCCTTTGTGTAGAGGATACATGTCTGCTTCCTCCCCCTGTATCTTCCCCAGGTTGAATATAAGAGGCTGCAAAAGTTCCAGACCAATTTGACCTCTCATTTTCTTTAACATCCATTGTGCTTGACCTTAAAAAAAGATGTTTTGATTAAGTTTTTCGGAAAATAAAGCTTTTAATGTAATAATAGCAATGCTCTGGATAAAAATGTCTGACATTTACATTGTCATTAAAAATGTCTTACCTTGATTTGTCCTCAATGGTCTCTTCCCCGTTGTTGTCACCATCACTAGACAACCTTCGGGTAATCTCTTCCAACAATAAGGCTTCAGCATTGCCTCTAGACTTTTCCTCCTCCGAGTTCTCCTCCTGTTGTTCCTCGTCACATGATACAAATTCATCAGCTGATTCACCTGAGGAAGGAAGACTGCCTCTTCTGTTGTTTGTTCGTGCTGCCCGTCTGCTGCTACCTTTGCCACAAATTTTCCTTGGTCTAAGCTGCGATGATTCTTGCTTTGTCCTCTGCAATGTTTTGGCGGGAATCTCAGAAAAGTGAATTTTCGCGGGTAAATTGAATGATTCAGATGTCGTCCTGGTAAATTTGGATGAATCTGATGGTGGGAGATTTGGGATCTGTTGCTCTTTGGACTGCAACAGCTGTGGTTCATCAGGACCGTTGTCTTCTTGTGGAGGAGGTTGGGTGGGTTGTTCATGGTGGTTGTGATATGACATACTGTTGTTGTAGTTTTCTCCTCTACTACTTGGTGTGAGCAGATGCCATCTGGTTGAGTCCACTGTACGGTCATGGAAAGTTTTGTCAGAGATTCTTGACCTTAACAGAAACTGATTGAAACATTGATAATATCTTTCACAAAGCATTTATTAATAAAAAAATTTAGTATTAAAATAATATAATGACCATTAGTCAAAGGGAATTTTACAAAAATCTTATCTCAGATAGGAGCATGAATCTAATTTTAACCAAATTGATGAACAACAGACAAAAAAAGGCTCATCATTGATAATGAAGAAAATCCAACCTTGCCAGACGAATAGAAATTTTAGGTAGCTGGACAAAATGTCACAAAAGTCAGCCATGTGATGTCATAATATTGGTGGAGATGAGAGGAACAGTGGAAAAGATAACCCCTAAAAAGAGATGGATAATCTCTCATTTTTATGACGTCACAAGGCTGATTTTTTAGACACTTTGTCAAGCTACAATTTTAGTTACAAAAATTGTACCTGTACACAGTTTGAATTCTTTGTTTAATTTCATTTGTAACTAGACTCTGAGATCTGTATCTGCTCTTTTCATTCGATTCAGAATTTGGGAGATTCTCATTGGTCAACAACTGAAGATCTTGCCTGCTATTGACTACCGCCTTTGCTTCGTATGTCTTGTCATTGGTTAACGCTTGATTGTAAGCTTGATTCTCATTGGTTGATGATTGGTTAGCATCACTTGTACTGTCTAGTTTTGATGCTGCTATAGACAGGTCAGTTGAATCCTTAAAAAATTTAAAACATTCTAAAGTAAGACTTCTACATAAAGATATGTTAGATAAATGTATTAAATTACTTTGTCCTATCCTGTTATACCTGGTTGAAAGTATGCAAAAGATTGTTACTGTAAATAATATAAGATGAACAGTGAAGAACCTTTGAATTAATTAAGTGCCAGAAAATGGTAATGGGCCAACCTTAGGTTAAATTATACAGATAGTTTGTATTGTTTAAAAGGTTTTTATATTCCGAACAAGGTCAATTATTTCCATAAGTATCATAGTTTTCAACATTTTATAACCGTGTTTTGTTTCGACTAATAATTTTACCTGCATTACGTGTCCCGCGCTCCGGGCAAGGTATTGCGGGGCCCGCCAGATATCACCGCAACTTTCAAACTAAGGGACCCGCAACACAGCATCCCTGAAAAGATAAACGTTTATTTTAATTGGGAACAGTCATTTGAATGTTGGCTATTGAGAAAAAAATTACTAGCCGAAGATTAAAATGTTAGAAAATGAAGTAAATTTGTGTTGTCAATTAATGTTTTCTGATTGTTTGGATTGATGAACAACTAAAGAAAACTAAAGACGAATTAAAATCAATGAGAAAACAAGAAAAATACAGCCAATTATAGTAATTTACTCGAGATAAGTGACATATCTTGGTTATAGAGCTGCAACGCCACTAAAAAAAATTTCACATGCCACGTAAAAATCCGTGCAACCACATTTTTGCCAAAAAGCGGATGAGTAAAATGCAGATAAATCTAGTTTTAGAGTAGCCACACCACAAAAAAAGGCAAACTGTTGCAAGTGTACATATGTATATATAAAAATCTGTGCAAAATTATTTTGCACAGTATAAAATTGAATTTAACTTCAGTTTAATTTTTCAAAACACTACATACACAGATGTGTTCTTCTTCATTCTTTATACTTGGATAAAGAAAAAGTAAAAAAAATAATAAAGACCATAAATAGTGGAGCATATAAGAGTTGGAAGATAGTGAACTATTCTAATATGACGTCATTCGGGATACTTTGGCCAAACATTTTTAAATTTATCCCCCTTTTTATAGGCACTATAGAAAGTTAAGAGACAATAGATTGATATGTAGAGAAGATAAATAGATTGATAGATAGAGAAGATAAATAGATTGATAGATAGAGAAGATAAATAGATTGATAGATAGAGAAGATAAATAGATTGATAGATAGAGAAGATAAATAGATTGATAGATAGAGAAGATAAATAGATTGATAGATAGAGAAGATAAATAGATTGATAGATAGAGAAGATAAATAGATTGATAGATAGAGAAGATAAATAGATTGATAGACAGAGAAGATAAATAGATTGATAGATAGAGAAGATAAATAGATTGATAGATAGAGAAGATAAATAGATTGATAGATAGAGAAGATAAATAGATTGATAGATAGAGAAGATAAATAGATTGATAGATAGAGAAGATAAATAGATTGATAGATAGAGAAGATAAATAGATTGATAGATAGAGAAGATAAATAGATTGCTAGATAGAGAAGATAAATAGATTGATAGATAGAGAAGATAAATAGATTGATAGATAGAGAAGATAAATAGATTGATAGATAGAGAAGATAAATAGATTGATAGATAGAGAAGATAGATAGATTGGAAAAGTTAGTGAGCAAAATAATATCAGTTAATGCCTTTTTAAAATTTTATTTTCGATGCTGAGAGTATTGGTGCAAAAAATATGACGTAACAAAAAAAATTAGCCAATGAGAGGCCGTTATTGACCAATGGTAAAATTTATAGTGGACTCTCATTGGCTAATTTTTTTTGTTACGTCATATTTTTGCACCAATACTCACAGCATCTTTATTTTCGTTTTAAGCAATTTAAAAAAAAATTCTTCTTAAACAAGAAAGTTATATTTTTTCTAATGAATTCTTATTTGAATGTCAGTTCCATTTTTGCATAGTTTTAATAAATCTACAACCCGTTCTTTCCCTTAAATATTCTCTAGCTACCTAACTTTATGTATAATTGAGAATTTGAGGAAAAGTTTGATTTTCTATTGTCCAATCCATCAACTCCTGTGTTTTTGCATCATTTTAATAAATTGTGTGTGCTAAGAATTGAATTCTTGTCACGACTATAAACACTCACAGAACTAGAGACAAGCTTACCGAAAAAGGACAAAGCGGAAAAAAAATAACAATAAGTAACGCAGTTACAATTATTATGAAAAATAAAAGTGCTATACAAATGGCCAATTTGTGGTTCTTATCCTATGATTTAAAGTAGTAAGCTTAAGATCTCAGAAATTACTGGACCGAAGTAGTTGTACTTTTCTAGGAAGCCATATGAAGTTATTTTTTGCTATTTTATTGACCTCCTTTCCTACCCTCACTTAAAGGCAAGGGGCGGCAAAGCTTATTCTTTCTTTATGAAACTGAAAGGTACTGATGGGCACACATATAGACTGACTGATTCTAGATATAGAGTAGCTTTGCTAGAAAAAAAAAATAGAATATTATATGCATACAATTATAAAGGCTGTTTTTTTTAATTGGATCATAGAAAACACATTATTTATAGCCCTTGCGGGGCCAATTTCCTAACCTTACAGGGCAATCCTAAACAATTACCTAACCTAACCTAAAATAAAACTAAAATAAAACAAAAAGCTGCTGTGAAAATACGACGAAACCCGCTACATCGTTTTCTTTCTATGATCCAAAAATTGCTTGTTTATTGTTCCTTGAAAATGTCTCTCTCCATGAAGACTGATGCTTTGCATTATTAGGTTAGGGTAGTTCTGCATCATATACTAGGCATACAGTTCTAGGACAACAGACGATAAATTGTCTTTTTTTTAATTCTGACTTTAGTTATACCTATGTATTTTGATTTCTTTAGAGGTATGGCAGTCAGGGATCTTAAGGGATAAGACAATGAATGAAATGTGTAAGACAATTCTAACATGAACTAATTAACGATAAGAGTTATCCGTCACGGACGGACCGACCCTAATGATAAAATAGCTTCGCTTTAAAAAAAAGTAAAGACATGCATTGAAATAAATAAAACTCAAATACACATTTCTTGCTTGTGGTTGTCAAATCTAAATTTAAAACAAGAATGAAAACTTCCTAAAAGTGAATGAGTCCCATAAAATTAAGCAACAAACATAAAAAAAAACATTTTAACTCTAGAAGTTTGACTTTTGACTCTAGACTTATTTAAAAAGTTATAACTGTGCATGGTAATGAGTTGCTCCTGTTTTTGGGCAAGGCATTCCCCCAACTCTAACTATTTATGTCGCACATCTGACATAGCAGCAGTAGGAACCATTTTCAAAGTCTTTAGTTATTACGCGGTGTCGGACCGAGATTCGAACCTCTAACCTTCCCGACGATGAGCAGATGCGCTACGTGTTGAGCCACGGTCGCGGGTAAGTCTAGAAGTTTAAAGTCTAAACAAAAAATTCCTTCTAAATTCAGCACAATACAAAATGTGATTATAGTTTTATTCTATTAGTTATATGGCTAAATCCTTTAAAACACATTGTATAATCAATCATGCGTCTATTACACACGGATTTATTTAGAGACTGCAATTCCTAGTATAGAGAAGCATTGCTTTTGAAAGATGCTCATAATTTAGATGTTTAAAAATACAAAATAAACAAGATATGTTAGCTCTGTATTAGGGCTAGTGTAAACACTCTGTCAATCATATTTTAGAAATTTATTACGGAATAAATTTCAAATTTCTCTTTAAATGCTGATGATAAGTTGTTTTATCAAATATTACAGACTATTATTAAGTTTTCAAACGTTTTGTTAAATTCAAACTGCTTATAAGATAACAAAATACATACGAAAGACAGAAATTCAAACTAAAAGATGCAAACGAACACAGTAAAAGTGTTGGACTGATTATGACGTAACAAAAAAAATTAGCCAATGAGAGGCCATTATTGACCAATGGTAAAATTTATAGTGGCCTCTCATTGGCTAATTTTTTTTGTTACGTCATAATCAGTCCGACACTTTTACTGTGTTCATGCAAACTTTTTAAATAAAATGTATATTAAGCCTAATCATCAGAAGAATCGTCATTTGATAATTTGAAGTTCATAGGATATTTCAACCAGGTTAAAAAATGGTTTTTAGATATAAAGAAATTAACTTGTTTATAATAAATTAAAAGATTTAAAATAAAGTTACAATGATTTTAAGATTAATTCTATAGATATTAATTTGATGGGGCGACTCTGACATGCTTAACTCGCAGTCATAGCTACATACGAACTGACTAATTGGTAAACAGTTTTAGTGGCACAAAATGCCTTATGAGGATTGATAACCAGCCCTATGTGCCTTGTTTTTTTTTTTTTATTTAGACAAGTTAGTTTAGGTTATATTGGGTAATTAAAAATCCTGCAGGGTTAGGACAACGCTGCTATAGGGTAATGGCCCCCAACAGGAATTTGGCCTAGGAAAAAAACTACCCTAAAAAAAGGTAGGGTTGAATATTGCTCAACAAAGTATTTTGTTTAAAAGCACCTTAATTTATCTACCTGTAAAATTAAAACTTCTGGATATATTTCACATTGTTTGTTTGAGAATATGATGATAATTTAACTTGGATTAGGTTGCTCCGGAAAATCACCTGAAAAAAATATTTACACTTAAAAAAACAAGGAAAATAATGTCTACATATTGCGCAGCAATAACAAGCAACCCAAATTTTAATTTAATATTTAAAAGATGTTTTTTTCTTTACTTTTTGGGTAAAAGTAGCAACCTGTTAATAAGTCATTTAAAATTTAAAAAAAAACAAGTTCAATGAGCTATCTAAAAAATAGCATATGCAATATTCCTACCAATACTTAGGTTTGATATTTGATTTTTTTTTATTAAACATTTCTTCTATATTTTCACTATTTTAGTAGCAAAACTACAATTTAATTTTCTTTGTCTCTCCGACCGTCCGTGTGTCTTAGCATCAGTTCTTTAAACCATTTTGTCCATATTTCCATAAATTATTCCATTTGTGCATCGCTACTTTTGGACAGTTTTATCCTTGTTTACTAAATAATACTTTAAAATTATTCATCTAATGTTGTTTAGTTTAGTTTTTTTGCAAAAGAATTAAACTTCCGAATGTCCTATTCCTGTATTATACCTTGGTCTTCTAGAGGCATAGTTCCTGTAGGCTAGGATGAAACCGTTAGTGAAATTTATATTCAAGTCAAAGATCAAAATTAGGAGAAGAAAAACGATGTTATCTGAGCTGTAAAGCAAGCTAAACTTTTGTGGAAGATTTCATAGTTCTAGAAAATTATTTTGTTACAGTTTAATAACACTCTAGGCTGGACTTTTACTGTAATGTAATTAACTGTAACCGAATGGCTCTAGAAACTAAATTTGTTCTATCCTTTTCTATTCATTTTATACAAGTTTTTACTAACAAAACTTTGTCTGTGAGTGTGTGTGTGTGTGTGTGTGTGTGCGGCTCTGGGTAAATTAAGTGTGTATGTGTAATTAATATGTGTTTGTGTGTGTATGTTGTTTTTATAGAATTAGTTTTCTCTGTTTTAAAGGGAAAAATGTAATAGTCAAATATACCATCTTTTCAAAATTACATTTTGGGTTGGTGCTTACAACGGTACCGGATTAGTTAGAAACGTCCTCTTGATTTCAAACTTTGCATGGTGGTTCTTGTAAAAATAAGGTAAAATTAAAAAAATTGAAGCATCTTTGAATTCATTACTAGAAAGTAATTTTGCAATTTTGACACTGATTTTTACTTGTTAAACCCATTGCTTTATCTTGATTTTTGGAATGATGAGACCTAAGACAATAAGACACAATGTTAAGAGCAAAGAATCTAAATAATCAAGTCATAGAAATTAAAGTACGTTGTTGTAAAGCATCGTTTATCCAAGTTAAATTTTAAAGGATTTACACTGATTTTTCCTATAAACTTTAAAATAATATTCTGCTTCTTCAAGTGCTGCCACTCTTTAATTATATTGGTAATGATCGTTTGTATAATTTGTTGATCTTTGCTTTCATGGATATTGTTATTTAAGCAACTATATATATAGGGTATATATAGTTTGACCTACCATATGCGTCTGACATAGATTATCCCAATAACTTTTTAAAAGCAGAAAAATGATAAATTTTCCTTCCAAATCTATATCTATGTATATATAAAAGATACATTTGTATAAACCCAGGAAAAAGCAATAATAGATTTTATTGGTTAGCTTTAAATCTACTCTACATGGGTTTAGATCTTTAGATTTGAACACATCATTATATGGCTACAGCTTTCATATACATAACTGAGTAATTTTTAAATATAAGTTTAAGTATAAGTATGTTATCTTTTTGTCAATTAAGGCATGTTAGAAACGTACTATCGCTTTCAAACCTTGTATAAAGGTTACTGCAACAGTTATGCACTATTTAGATAGCGTTGTAACTCAATAATTAATAAAAAGAAAGTCAGTTGCTCTTTTTAAAAGCGATGCTTTTCTATAATTAGGGTCGGTCCATCCGTACGTGCGTAACGGATAGCTTTTTTCGTTAATTTAGGCATGTTAGAATTGTCCTATTGATTTCAAACTTTGCATGATGATTCCTGTAGTAGTTAAGTAAGATTTAGAAAGCGTAGCAACTCTATAGTCATTACCAGAATGTCCATACGTCCATTTTAAAAATGTTGATTTTTTACTTTTTTAACAACAAATTTTTATGTGATCTAATAATCCGATTGATCTGATTTTTGGTATACTGATTCCTGGGACAACAAAGTACAATATTATAAGCGAAACAACCCTATAATCAAGTCATAAAAATGTAAGTATGTCCATAAACATTATTCTGTATCAATCAGTTTTTCAACAAATTTTCTTACAATTTTGCTTCGACTCTTATATATTTATATTCTGATTATTCAGTTCTGACACTATACAAGTTTTAATGTCCGTTTGTCCCACCGTTTCAGTGCTTCGCTTTGATGGATGTTGTCATTCTTGTTTAATTGGCAAGCAACTATATATCTAGGGTATATATAGTTTGACCTACCATATGCGTCTGACATCGATTATCCCAATAACTTTTTAAAAGCAGAAAAATGATAAATTTTCCTTCCAAATCTATATCTATGTATATATAAAAGATATATTTGTATAAACCCAGGAAAAAGCAATAATAGATTTTATTGGTTAGCTTTAAATCTACTCTACATGGGTTTAGATCTTTAGATTTGAACACATCATTATATGGCTACAGCTTTCATATACATAACTGAGTAATTTTTAAATATAAGTTTAAGTATAAGTATGTTATCTTTTTGTCAATTAAGGCATGTTAGAAACGTTCTATCAACCTCAAACCTTGTATAAAGGTTACTGCAACAGTTAGGCACTATTTAGATAGCGTTGTAACTCAATAATTAACAAGGATGACAACATCCATAAAAGCGAAGCTCTGAAACGATAGGACAAACGGACATTAACACTTGTATAATGTCAGAACTGAATAATCAGAATGCGAATTTATAAGAATTAAAGCAAAATTGTAAGTAAATTTGTTGAAAAACTGCTTGATTCAGGATAATGATTATGGACATACTTACATTTTTAGGACTTGATTATAGAGTTGCTTCGCTTATGATATTGTACTAACGGTGGGACAAACGGACATTAACACTTGTATTGTGTCAGAACTGAATAATCAGAATATAAATGTATAAGAGTCGAAGCAAAATTGTAAGTAAATTTGTTGAAAAACAGCTTGATACAGGATAATGTTTATGGACATACTTACATTTTTTAGACTTGATTATAGAGTTGCTTCGCTTATAATATTGTACTTTGTTGTCCCAGGAATCAGTATACCAAAAATCAGACCAATCGGATAATTAGGTCACATATAATTTTGTTGTTAAAAATGTAAAAAAATCAACATGTTTAAAATGGACGTACGGACATTCTGGTAATGATTATAGAGTTGCTACGCTTTCTAACTCGTACCTAACTATTACAGGAATCACCATGCAAAATTTGAAATCGATAGGACAATTCTAACATGCCTCAATTAACGGAAAAAGCTATTTAAAAAAGTAAAACATCAACATGTTTAAAATGGACGTACGGACATTTTGGTAATGATAATAGAGTTGCTACGCTTTCTAAATCGTACCTAACTACTAAAGGAATCACCATGCAAAATTTGAAATCGATAGGACAATTCTAACATGTCTAAATTAACGAAAAAAGCTATCCGTGACGGACGGACGGACGTACGGACGGACCGACCCTAATTATAGAAAAGCTTCGCATTTAATAAAAAGAAAGTCAGTTGCTTATTTTAAAAGCGATGCTTTTCTATAGTTAGGGTCGGTCCATCCGTACGTGCGTAACGGATAGCTTTTTTGGTTAATTTAGGCATGTTAGAATTGTCCTATTGATTTCAAACTTTGCATTGTAATTCCTATGGTAGTAAGGTACGATTTAGAAAGCGTAGCAACTCCATAATCATTATCAGAATGTCCGTTCGTCCATTTAAAACATGTTGATTTTTTACTTTTTTAACAACAATTTTTTATGTGATATAATAATCCGATTTATCTGATTTTTGGTATACTGATTCCTGGTACAACAAAGTACAATATTATAAGCGAAGCAACTCTATAATCAAGTCTAAAAAATGTAAGTATGTCCATAAACATTATCCTGTATCAAGCTGTTTTTCAACAAATTTACTTACAATTTTGCTTCGACTCTTATACATTTATATTCTGATTATTCAGTTCTGACACAATACAAGTGTTAATGTCCGTTTGTCCCACCGTTTCAGTGCTTTTATGGATGTTGTAATCCTTGTTTACATATTGATTATTTAGACTTTCTAAAAATGTTGATTTTTTACTTTTTAACAACAAATTTTCATTTGATCTAATAATCCGATTGATTTTATTTCTGGTATATTGATTCCTGGGACATCAAAGTGTAATGTTATAAGCAAAGCAACTATATAATCAAGTCCTAAAAATGTAAGTATGTCCATAAACATAATCCTGTATCAAGCAGTTTTTCAACAAATTTACTCACAATTTTGCTTCGACTATTATACATTTATATTCTGATTATTCAGTTCTGGCACAATACAAGTGTTAATGTCCGTTTGTACTACCGTTTCAGTGCTTCGCTTTTATGAATGCTGTCATCCTTGTTTACATATTGATTACTTAGACTTATATAAGAAAGATCAATTTTAAGCAAATTTAAAGCAAATTTTCAGCAGATGAACATTGAATTTATTTTTAACAGCAATTTTAATAGAAATACGTACATACATATATGTTTTATGTATACATATAATCAGGAGTACTGTAAAGCCAACAAGCGAAATAAATCTAAAATGATATTTTTTTTTTTTTGGGGGGGGGGGGGGCAGATAAAAAGGTTGCCCCTTAACGACAGCTGAAAATCACTTTTTCGTGATTTGATTCCCAACTAATGTCGCTATTGGTATGACACATAATGTTGAAATTGACAAAAACACAACCATTTATTGTTAAAAACGCAGTAATGGTATTTTTGCTTTTGTAAAATGAACAACGCCCGATGTAAACATGCAATAAACAAATTAAATATATTTAAGGATCAATTAATTACATTTTGTCATTTGAATTATTTCTAGAGAATATTGTATTTTTAGCGTACCTTTGTCTTCTATTTCTGTTTTAAAATCACGACAAAAACGAAATGAAAAAGTTGTATTTATTAAATTGATATAACCCATTTAGTCTACCCTTTACCAAATATTACCTACCTGCACAAACCTAGGTAAAATTTAACACAACAATACAACCCCTTTCCTTTTACTTAAAAAGTCAATAAAAAAGTGGGGTTCTTTGTCCTCGAATAGGCACTTTGAAGAAAAACGCAAAATTGTTTAATACTTATGATTTATCCCTTCTAAATTATACTAAACTACAGGAATCTCAAGGGGTAAGACAATAGCGAAGAATATATGCATGACCAGTTCACAAAACTTTGAGTACCAGTGTAATTTTCAACCCAATATCCCCTCCCTCCCTGAATAAACTAACCTACTTTAAAGTTGGCCATAAAAAATATTTTCACCCTTAGTAACTTTAGTATTTTATAGAAACTTTTGCTATTACTTATAAACCTACCCTCTGTTCAAAGTTAAACGTAGCGAAGCTTTTAAACTTTAAAAGCTGGTCTGTATGTCTTTCTCTCATTTGTTATTTATTACCAGACATTCCTGCAAATTCGGGTCAAACGTAAAGCTATAGATTAGCTAAGCTACTCATATATCTAAGGTCTAATTCTAAATAATACTTAAAATAGGATATTATATACGGTAATGACATTGAAAAAGTTGGCTCTACCTTCAAAACTTAGTACAATTCCTGTGACCTCTATCTAATATGTAATAATAATACATGAATATATTTTTATTAGTACCGCAGCTGCTCAATAACCAGGGTGTGTCAGTTCTTATGTTTGTCCGTATGACCGTTCACTAAAACTTTCAAAGCTAAGTTTATTTTGTATGGGGATAAAGTGTCTCAAAAAATCAGCCATGTGACGTCATAAAAATGAGTAATTATCATCTCTTTTTAGGTGTTTTTTTTTCACTTCTCCTCTCATCTCCCTGAAGACGTCACATGACTGATTTGTCACTTTGTCCCCCAACCTTATTTTTATCCAATAATATAGCTAAGTTTTAACTTAATTTTATCAAATAAAATAGCTAAGTTTTAACTTATTTTTATCAAATAAAATAGCTAAGTTTTAACTTATTTTTATCAAATAAAATAGCTAAGTTTTAACTTATTTTTATCAAATAAAATAGCTAAGTTCTAACTTATTTTTATCAAATAAAATAGCTAAGTTTTAACTTATTTTTACCAAATAAAATAGCTAAGTTTTAACTTATTTATATCATATAAAATAACTAAGTTTTAACTTATTTTTATCAAATAAAATAGCTAAGTTTTAACTTATTTTTACCAAATAAAATAGCTAAGTTTTAACTTATTTTTATCAAATAAAATAGCTAAGTTTTAACTTATTTTTATCAAATAAAATAGCTAAGTTTTAACTTATTTTTATCAAATAAAATAGCTAAGTTTTAACTTATTTTTATCAAATAAAATAGTTAAGTTTTAACTTATTTTTATCAAATTAAAATAACAACGCTTGTTTTGCTTAAGTCAAAACAAGTGCATAGTATACATTTACTTATTTATTGACAACTTGCTGCACCCAGTAGAAACATAAACGTCCTTGTTCAAAAGTATAAGTCAAAATCAACTTTTTTAATAACTTGCTTAATTCCTCTGTACATTATACAATTATAATATTGTTGTCAGTATTTATGTTTGTCCATTAAGATTTCGCTATCCACTGAAACGATTGAATTCTTAATTTCAAAGAAACCTCAAAAGTTTCAGGGATGGTTTTAGGCTATCTACAGCCACCTTCCTTACTCGTAAAATATATAATTACTATGCGTTAAGGGCAAAGCCACAAGTAAACAAGGATGACAACATCCATAAAAGCGAAGCACTGAAACGGTAGGACAAACGGACATTAACACTTCAGAACTGAATAATCAGAATAAAATGTATAAGAGTCAAAGCAAAATTGTAAGTAAATTTGTTGAAAAACTGATTGATACAGGATAATGTTTATGGACATAGTTACATTTTTAAGAGTTGATTATAGAGTTGCTTCGCTTATAACATTATACTTTGTTCCCTAGGAATCAACATATCAAATATTAGATTACTCGGATGATTAGATGACATAGAAATTTGTCGTTAAAAAAAGAAAAAAAAAACATTTTGAAAATGGACGTACAGACTTTCTTGTAATGATTATAGAGTTGCTTTCTAAATCGTACCTAACTACTAAAGGAATCGCCATGCAAAGTTTGAAATCGATAGGACAATTCTAACATGCCTAAATTAACGAAAAAGCTATCCGTGTTTGACGGACGGACGGACGTACAAACCGACCCTAATTATAGAGAAGCTTCGCTTTAAAAAAATAGATGGACAATAATAAATGTACATTTTACTTCTAAACTATTATTTTGTTGTATTCATACTAGTCACCAAAGTTTTAAATAACGTTTTCTTTTTTGTTGGATTAACGACTTTGAGGACTTTTAGTGAATAATCGACTGTTAGTTCATTAAGTTTAGTGTCTGACAGTTTGAGTTTCAACCACAGAGATTGTAATTCATCATTGGGGATGTACATCAATTTATCGGCCATTATCTTATCCCTTTAGATCCCTGATATGTAACAAATGAATAATTGTTGTTGGTAATTCTTATTGCTTCGCTACATGTGACATTGTGTATGTGGTAGACCGACAGACTGTCATTTCCCAGATAAGCTTTGCTGCAAGCCAGATTTAGATATGATATCAGGTGTTCTATCTCCTAACAGAGATCCCTCAGACAAAAGCCCATTGTTTATCATCGGCGGATTAAAACGGTCAACTTGCCGGCAGATAAGGGGGTAGGGGTTCCCCCTCCCCCCTTCCAGCAGAGGTACCTACCCTTTCTCTGGTGACACCAGTCCTACTCCCTCAGATGACCTACCCTTCTCTCCCTCACCTGGATAGAGCTTCCCCATCATCTCCATTCCTTTTGATTGCCTATCCAATTATCTATAATTCTGTGTATATAAACTGCATCTTTGTAATATATGATTAGTTCTGAATAAATCTTCAATCTGTAAACACTTGAAGTATCTTGTTGGATAGAATCACTAGGATAGAGGCTCTGTCGCCGGACTTCGCCATTTAGGGGTTGAAACGCTTCACCCCTATTATATGTACATACAATATGCAAAGATGGCATCTGAAAAATATATATTCTACCAATAACTTTAGTTCAAAGTCAAACACATAAAAAACTGAACAAAAAAGTTTGGATGCATTCCTACAGGTTTCAAAGACTCTTTTTTATTGTTGTATAATATAATTTTTGTTAACTACTTCAGGGAAGAACTATGCTGTGATCTTATGGTCCATATTACCCCAGGAATCATTTTAAATCTGATAAATCAGTTTTGTTGAAAGTTAGAATTTGTGTTTGCTTTGCTTTATATTCTTTATATTATTGAAAGAACCTCCGAATATTAGAACTAATATATCAATGGAAAATGATATATTTCAAAAGGCTTTTTGATAAAAAAAATGGATGATATGATTGATTTTTAACCAGTTGCTACACTTAATAAATAGTAACTAACTGTTACAGTAATTGTTATTTTAAGTTTGAAATCAATATGACTATTCTAACATGCGTTAATTTATGATAAGTCCTATCCGTTACTGATGGACGGGCAGACGGACCGACCCTAAATGCATTATCCATTTTAAAATGTTTCTTTTGCATAAAGAATTGAATTTGGTGGAGTTTTTGAACGGTCCCAGATTTATGCATAAAAGAATAACATACTACATATATATGTACATGTATGTATATATTATTTATATCTTAGATGGATAAAAACAGAATAAATGAATGAGGGCAGGAGTTTATTTTACTAGAAATAGATTTTTTTCAAAGAGATATGAAATTTTTCCCATAGTATTTTGTCATTAAAGATCTAGCCAACCACTGACCCAAATAAGATCTCTATTTTGAGAAGCTTGACACATCTTCCTAGACGGTTTCATGCTATCTTTTTTCCCGATCAAAGTCTGATGGAGGCGAAGCCTCTAGTCATATTATAGAGGTGAATAGTTAATAGTGTAGAAAATCATACTAAAAAGTTTGGGGGTTTATTGTACAACCCCCAAACCCCACTCTCCTTAGAAACTCAAAGTTTTAAAAACCATTTCTTCTTTCATTCGCTTGTTTAAAAACATTGTAGACTTGTTCATCAATAATTTAAATCAACAAAACGGGTAACTTATTTGAACATAATTAGGGGTGAACATCAATTTATCATGCATTATCTTATCCCTGACCCTGACCATTACATAAATTTTAATATAAAAAGCAAATAAAAATCTAGAATAAAAATGCTGAAAGATAAGAAAAAAGAAAAAATGAAATTACAAGAATGATAAACATAGGATGGGAGAATGGATAATTAATTTAATTAGCTCAACATGAAAGAAGTTAGGCTGTTTTAATAATCCTTATTTATAATAATAATTACAGTAGAAAATTAGCCTTTTCTAAGCTGTGATTATGTTGTAATATTATTGCTTCCCTGTCTGTTGAACTCATCAATTGTTGGCTGGAAGGAATATGTTAATGGCCAACTTTGCCCGCTGTTCTTTCAATCTAATCAAAATATTAGAAAGCAACTCTACTATGAATATTTGGAGAGGTTTAAAACTGTTTTATTTAATCGTAATAATATACACTGATATACAGTATAAATTTATAAATGTTTAGGGTTAAAAGATTTTTGTTTTCTATTAATACTTTCATACTATAGTATAAGACTATCTACCTAATGTTTCAAATATTTTTGTGGCAATGCACACTGGTCCGAAGGGGTCAACAATTCAATTTTTCCTACCCATCAATTTAGACAAAAGTTGACCTGCCAGCCTTCAAAGACATCCTGGGCCACCTATATTTTAAATATCAACCCATGTTGATAATATGTTTTTTGAAATAATTTGGGGCCAAAGCTGCAGAACTCTAAAATCTAAGAACGTATTATTGACATTGTTAAATTGGCTATACTTGCTTAAATCTGATAAAATCAAATATCCGCATGTTGGAAATTGTCCAACTAAAATAAGTCCTATATAAGTTCAAAAATTATTTATAACACAAAAAATGGTACAAAATGCAAAAATGTGTTTTTTTTTCTCAGTTTTTAGGATAAGGGTCAGTTTGGCAAAATTTTCTTATTGAGTACTCTCTGAGCTTTTCGCATGTTTATTAAAGAGAATTTGTTGATATTGTAATTAACTTCATATTTCACGATATATATGGCATCCGGTTTTGTTCGTTTTGTGCAATATCTTAAAAACTATTAGATCGATTAAATTTCATCGATGTTGTAATTTAAAATTATTCTGAACGTGTAGAGGGGGGAAGGATCTATTTTTGCGGAGTAATATCTGAGAAACAAAATGAAAACATACGAAATAGCTAAATAGTATAAAAATCTGTTATATTTCATGTAGATTAGTTAAAAAAATTTCTAAATGTCAATTTTATTGTTTTATATTCATATAATTGATATTATTCTTTCAGCCTACTCTTTATGTCTTCGTGTGTGTGTGTGTGTGTGTGTGCCTCTGATTGGTCGAAACAAAGGTCCTTGTCTCCTATTAGTCGAAGCCAAAATACTGAGTTCTCATTGGACAATTAAGAAAAATCTCTTGCCTCTGATTGGTCGAAACTATGTGTTCGTGTGTCTGCGTTCGTGTGTGTGCGTTCGTGTGTGTGTTCGTCTTCTTCTATTTAAACATAAACACATTTTTTGGGCTTTAATAATTTTAAATATTTCATTAATTAAAAATTACAATTTGCAAGACTTTAAAGTATCAAATAAATTCTTTTTAAAAGTATGTCTTAATAATATAATATATATATATTTATATATATTTATATAAATGGGTTAAAACTATAAATAAAGGCAAAATTTGAAATTCAGCTGGTGCAAAACCAGTTTATTTTACAAAAATATTTACTTCACATGAAATTTAGCTAATGCAATCCCCTATAAAAACGTATTTTAGTGTCGCCTTGATTGGACACCTCCTTCCCCCCCTAAATGTCCAATAAAACCACGAGAACGGCAAAAACAGACTTTAAAGGTCATTTTAAAGGTCTTTGACCTTCGAGGTCATATATTTTTTTTCTCATAAATGGACTCCCTGACCCCTAAAACCCCCAATTTGCCGTATTGGGCATCGAAATCGGCCAAAAAACGGCTAAAAACGAATTGTTGACCCAAATCTCCGTTTTCGGACCAGTGTGCAATGGATAAAAAAAAATAACCTCATAATTCATAATCATGAAATAATTTATCAAAAATTGAAGTTTTGTATTCTAACCACTTTGCCCAATGTTGAGTAGGGAAAGGAATTAAACACTGTCTAGTTCTTGCCCTTCAAATTAACTATGCAATGTTGGCGGACTTTAATAAAAATAATGGTTTAAACCTTTAACCCTATTCTCCTAGGGCTTCCAAAATTTATTATGCGGGGGTTGGAACGGGGCAGGGGAGGGGGTAGAAAAGAACAAAACACTGTCTAAAAATGCACAAAAAATTTAATAATAACTCTATTGTACTTTTTATTAGGGAAGCTACTCTATATGTTCAGTTCGTCATTCTGTCAGACTGTCAAGCTTTTTGTGAAGATAACGTTCACCAAAGAGAATACAGTTAAGTGCCGGTTGTCCTAATATATATTTACTAGCAGCTACGCCCCTAGAGGTCTCTAATGGCACTATAAATGTTTGGGTTTTTTTTTGGGTCAAGTCTCTACGGTACCTCTTTATGTTGCGTTGAAGTCTCTATGCTAATTTTTTTTTCGATTTTTTTATGATTACTCTTGGGAGGTTGGTAGTACCTTCCCCAAAAATAGGTATAAACCTTCCTAAGACCTATGAGAACTACCCTGTAAAGGAAAGCCCGATCGGTTCAGCGGATAGCGAGATCCTTTGGTACACACAAACAGACAAAAAGACATCCTGTTACTTTATTATAAGGATTATACATGATTAATTTTTTATTTGTTGTCCTATCCCAGTAGCTAGAGGTTACAATTAGTTTTGTTGTGTGTATATAAATTATATAACTATTTAAAGGATTTTACAACAGATTAAAAGAAGACAGGGATGACAACATCCATAAAAGCGAAGCACTGAAACGGTAGGACAAACAGACATTAACACTTGTATAGTGTCAGAACTGAATAATCATAATATAAATGTATAAGAGTCAAAGCAAAATTGTAAGTAAATTTGTTGAAAAACTGCTTGATTCAGGATAATGTTTATGGACATACTTACATTTTTAGGACTTGATTATACAGTTGCTTCGCATATTACATTATACTTTGTTGTCCCAGGAATCAGTATACCAAAAATCAGACCAATCGGATGATTAGATCACATAAAAATTTGTTGTTAAAAAAGAAGAAAAATCAACATGTTTAAAATGGACGTACGGACATTTTGGTGACGATTATAGAGTTGCTACGCTTTCTAAATCGTACCTAACTATTAAAGAAATCACCATGCAAAATTTGAAATCGATAGGACAATTCTAACATGCCTAAATTAACGAAAAAAGCTATCCGTTACGAACGGACAGACGGACCGACCCTAATTATATAAAAGCTTCGCTTTAAAAAAAAACTAATTTCTGGGATTATTTAAGTTTAAACACACTCCTAGTAGACAAGTTCAATGATATACAATTTTAAGAACAGTTATTTATCGTGTCGTATTATAGAAAGCTTTCCGCAGATATTAAAATGAAAAATTTCAAGAATAAAACCAGAATGGCCAAAAAAATTGTTTTTATTTAATTTTTTTAAAATTTTTGTATTTATGAAAATTGTTTGTAAAACGATGCTATATGATATTTCAGTATTGCTGAGAACTTGTTCTAATTCAGCGGATATTTACAACCAAAAGCAAAATTTTATCCCTCTATCCAATAAAATTTAATTCGCACATTTCTTAGAAATGTATGTATAATGTTTATCACTAAAACATATTTGACAAATATTTTCACAGAAACTTTTTTAACATAGAAGAGAGATTCCAAAAATTATTTTCAAAATTTTGTATCTAAAAACTGAAAAGCTATTTATTAGATATATTTTTATCTTTTCTAGATTTGGGGATTATGTAATGGATATAAATAAATAATATTTAAATAATAATGTTAAAAGAGCTCTATCAATTAAAAACATTTGGACTACAATGCATTCAATACAGGCAGTAGCTATCAGCATCCAGTTTAGTTCATTTGACGACTGATATAGAAAAACTTATTCTCGTATGCATTCGAAAGCGATTAATATCCGGTGGATTAAAACCGGTTCTCATCCATAAGAAAAAACTATGTCTAGCATCGTATTGTATCCAGTTTTCTACGAATATAAAAATGTACAATCATAAGATTAAAACCATTTTTTTAACCTGTGCCTTAGGCCTCTAAGGTCTAAAAAACTTTTAATCTTATAATTGTATATTTTATATTCGCGGAAAGCTGTTTATAATATGATGCGAGAAATAACTATTACTCTGTAGCATGAATAAATTAAATATTCAGTACAGATTTTTTAAATTCTAGGATAATTTTGTTTGTTTCCAAATGCATGAACATTTAGAGCAAGTGAAAATAATATTCTGAATAATTCTCTAAAGCTTTTCTACAGAAAGTTGTTTTAAGTCTGTTAAAATCATCCTATCATTTTCAATTTAACATGAAGTTTCCAGTAACAATTAGGTAAAATGTAAATAATAATCTGTAATACAACGTAGAATGATGTCTGTCCGTCCGTCCGTCTCTGTCCGTCCGTCCGTCCGTCCGTCCGTCTGTCTGTCTGTCCGTCCGTCCGTCCATCCATTCGTCCGTCCGTCTGTCTTTTTTTGCATATATTTTGCGAATTCACCATTTTCCGCGAAAATTGGCGACTCATTTGCAATTTTTTCAGCTGGGATTGGCGATTTATTCGCAATTTTTTCAGCTGGGTAAGTAATAAAAGATGTAATGATTCCCATACTCACGTCATTTTTAAAAATTTCCTCTTGGAGGAAAAAACCCAGAGGCTAGGGGCGAAGCCGCTAGTAAAAGCTTTATATGTCAGCATTAATTAATAACTTTTTTATCCGAAAATTATAATTCTTTATTTTACAAAATACAAAGCATTAATACGTTTTTTTTATATACAGGGTGGGCCAGATAAATCCGGACTTTTTCTTATTTTTAAACAAATGAACATAAAATCGTCAATTTTAAAGATTTTATTGAATTTTAAAAACTGGGAAGTAAACTAGGTATATGACTATTAAATTATTCAATAAAATCGCCGCCAGTCTCCATCACCGCCTTTACCCGCCCCCTAAACCGCCCCCCGACCCTGGTCACCATGTCCCTGTCCAAGATGGCGAAGTTCTGCTTGATAGTGGCAATGCGGGAGGTCTTTGTGGTATAGGCGCGTCTATTGGTTCGTGCTTTAATGGCGCTCCAGGCCCATAAGTCAATTGTATGAAGATCGGGGCTGCTGGGAGGCCACATCTCCTTAGGGACGTGAGTAACCGCAGGATCCAGATATACCCATCTTTCAAGCTACCATTCGACACGGCGGCTCTCATTTTGGCCACAATTAAGCTAGAACAACGTGTTATACCTTTTTGGAAATGGCATGAAGATTAAGCTATGGTTATCATCGTAACACATAGTCTAATACGATTTTTAAGGTTCCAAATGGGCCCATGTAGTCGAGAACCGAGAAATTTTCAAGATTTTTTACATTTTTGACACCCTAAAATCTGCCACGTTTCACTTTGCCGGAGTACTACGGCCAAACCAGATGGGATAGAGCGCTCTAGTCTTTTCTAGTGTCTTCTTTAAGTATCTAACAGTATATCCAGCTAGTTTCATAAGTCTATCTCAGCTACAGATGGTCTGAGATTAGATTTAGTGGGCCCATATTGAGAATCTAGGGTAAACTAGCGCTCATTTCGAATCTGCCATGTTGAACACAAGCGCTGCCAGCTCGGAGTACACGTCCTCCATCCTCCAAAAATTTTTATGGGCAAAAAGGTAATGACCTAAGCTTTTTATAGTGTGGTCAAACGTCCTGATTGGTCAAGTAGTTTTGGAGCTATGGCCGTGTGAAAAAAGTCCGGATTTATGTGGCCCACCCTGTACATACGGTAAGATCCAGCTATAGCATGAATAATCTTCTTTATAAGTAGTATTATAGCAATTATCCATTAATAATAAAATAGAGGCTAGGGACGCATTCACCACAAGTATTCAGTTGTAATAATGGATATATTATTACTTGGATCGTACACCAGATTTTCATGTTCTTTAGAAAAGTAAACTCTGTAGCGGGCTAAATAACGATCTCCCCCATCTCCCCCATCTCCTCCTTTACCCCATCCCATCCCCTCCAACTGTATAAACGGCCCGACCATTAAATGCGAGGGGATATTTCAACCTAAAATGACAACAATTTTTCTCCTGTCATAATGTCCATGTATATTCTACATCCATTGTTGTAATAATCTTTGTCTCCACTGTTCAAATGAGAACATTTTTCTTTTCTCAAATGTGAAAGTGTGTCAGAATAATATGAATGCAATCTTCTTAATATCAGGGATCTAAAGGGATAAGACAACGGACAATAATTGATGTTTATGCCCTATTATTTTATATAAACTTAAACCTTCCGTAGATTAAATTAATTAATGGATAAGTTAGGTATAATCTATAATACAAAGTAGAATGATGTCTGTCCGTCCGTCCGTATGAACCTTAAGATCTCGGTAACCACTGAACCGATCGGATTCTACTCTTCAGGGAATATCCCTATTGGTCCTGTGGTGGTTTTAGGCTATTTTCTTGGGGGGGGTGGGACCCCCCCCCAAAAAAAAACAAAAATCCCCCCCCATTTTTTTTCTTCTGAATATTTCCTAGGTCCTTTTTTTTGCTGAAGATTTCCTTGGTCCTTTTACGAATTTCGCCTTAATTTTTTTGATCACCTCTTAGGGCAAAGCCCCTAGAGGCTAGGGGCGAAGCCACAAGTTAACCATAAAGGAAAGGGACATTGACCTGTAAATACAAATGGTACCCAAAGTTTTATCACTTTAAACATATTATTTATGGCAAAATGTTTTTGGATACTTGCTGAATTTAAATTGACAGGTACATCAATTTATCATTCATTGTCTTATCTCTTATGATCCCTGTTAATTTGTTATTAAAATTTTCCCTTCCTTCCTGACTTAATATATGTACTTATCTTTGTCTGTCAGGTCATGATAAGCATAATTGCTGCATTATTCAGAGCGTAGCAACCCTTGTATTTTAATATGTAAATACGTCACAATTATGTTAACGTGAGTAAAACAAGGACAAGAAGAGTAGGAGAAGGGGATGAAAACCTCAACAAAATAATTTGATCTTAAAGGACACACACACACAAAATGTCACTACTTCAGCCTATAGTATTCTTTCATTTTGTCCCTCTTAATCTATTTGAAGTAGTTTTATGAAAAAGAAATGTTTATTTTCTATAAACACGGCAACAAAATAACTTCGTGGGCGTAGGAAAATGCGACAATCATTGTCAAAAACAATCTTTAAGGCATTGTTAAAGGGATAAGACAATGGACGATCAATTGATGTAGACTACAAAGTAGATTAAAACCATTGACGAAATATTATTTTTAGACTTCTAAAGGGTGTTAAAAAACCAATCCCTTACAATTTGAACCACCATAAGTACTTCAAATCTTGGAGATAGACCCTATAATGTTTTTTTTTATGGGGCATGTAAAAACCTTTCTATAGACACCCTAACCAGATTTCTAACTCGATCCCTCCCAATTTGGCATAAAAAAGACATACCCATTCAATTTTGAGGCATGGCGGCTCTGTCTGTCAAATTGGCTAAGATTGTGTTAGAACCTTGTTAAGATGTCTATAGAAAGGTTTTTACATGCCACATAAGAAGTTTTTATCAGTTTTGGACCAAAACTGTAAGGTTTATTACAATTTGGGTCCAAGCATAATTTACAGTCCAATGTCCCCAGGCAATTGTTATATGGCTGAAAAATTTATATTTCCTATGTTTTTTTCCGAAAGTTTTTCTCTAGTCCTGCATGGACGTAGTTAAGTGAGGCATTTCATGAGAAAATCTATTTGTCTTGTTTGGATACACCATAGACTAATAATATATAGATTAGTATTTTTATGTACACCATAGAGTAATGATATATAGATTATTATTGTATGTACACTATAGAGTAATAATATATAGAATAGTATTTGTATGTACACCATAGAGTAATAATAAATAGATTAGTATTTTATGTACACCATAGAGTAATAATATATAGATTATTATTGTATGTACACCATAGAGTAATAATATATAGAATATTATTGTATGTACACCATAGATGAATAATATATAGATTGGTATTTGTATGTAATCCATACAGTAATAATACATAGAATAGCATTTGTATGTACACCATAGAGTAATAACATATAGATTAGTATTTGTATGTACACAATAGAGTAATAATATTTAGATTAGTATTTGTATGTACACAATAGAGTAATAATATATAGATTAGTATTTGTATATACATCATAGAGTAATAATATATAGATTTGTATTGGTATGTACACCAAAGAGTAATAGTATATAGATTAGTATTTGTATGTACACCATAGAGTAATAATATATAGATTATTATTGTATGTACACCATAGAGTAATAATATATAGATTATTATTGTATGTACACCATAGAGTAATAATATAGAATAGTATTTGTATGTACACCATAGAGTAATAAAATATAGATTATTATTGTATGTACACCATAGAGTAATAATATATAGATTATTATTGTATGTACACCATAGAGTAATAATATATAGAATAGTATTTGTATGTACACCAAAGAGTAATAATAAATAGATTAGTATTGTATGTACACCATAGAGTAATAATATGTAGATTAGTATTATATGTACACCATAGAAGAATTATATATAGATTAGTATTTTTATGTACACCAAAGAGTAATAAAAATAGATTAGCATTCATCCTATCTCAATATTTACTACTAGCTAAAAAAGCTTTAAACTTTAAAAAAAAATCAAAATTTGAAAAATCAAAATTTTGAATGTATAATAAGTTGTCTTAATATTTATTTTTAAATTAATGATGATGTAGCTGAAAATAGCTTTTGCAATAGTTGGGTTATCTGTCGTACAACTTTGGAAATTAGGGAACAAATGGGAAATCAATTTTCAAATGTAATTTGAAAACAAGATAATTTTTAGAACCTGCCTAATTAATTAAATCTGAGTTTCAAAATAATTTATTCATTGAGTTAGGGAATGGAACAAATAAAGAGAAGCTATGAAAAAAAAACTATTTTCGGGAGCAGTTTTATAAATGTACGCCTTTTCATTATCTCATGGATAAAGGTTTAAGCCAAAAGGGAAAAAGGTATGTCCTAAAATACAAAGAAGTAAGGTTTTTATGTTTGTTTACTATGAACTCGGTAATCACTGAACCGATTGAGTTCTGTATTTATAATTTTAGAGAAGCTTCAACTAGGTTCAAAAAGGGGTTTTAGGAAATTTTATTTTAGTCTAAGACTTAAGATGGTTTTAGACCAGTATACTGTCCACTCTCAAGCTTCTTTTGTCCCAACCAACAATGTCATATTAAAGATTAAAAAGAGATGGAAAAAAGGAAAATATAAAAAGCAATGAAAGAAAAATAAGGAATTAGAAATAAATATAGGGATAAAATACTTTACATAAACACAATGTTTTTTTTGTTACATCATTTACAAACCCTTTTTTCCCTGGTTAATTTATTGAATACCCTGATTTATTTTTCGCATATGCTAGATTCTCAGTTTATCTATCAACTAAACATAAACTTTTTTAAATAATTTTTTTTAGAGCAAACCTTTTATATAGTTAGATTTTTTCCGTCAATACATCAGGATGGTTAGAAATGTCCTATCTATTTAAAACATTAAGTTATCCCGTAAAAACAAGGTATGATTTGAACAGCATAGCAACTTATAAAACCATTACCCACGTCACTACATCGTTTGTAACATATTAATTACCTTCTAACGAATAAGAACATAAGATGTTTCTGATATATTAAAAGTGTTATCTATAACACAAAGTAGAATAATGTCTGTCCGTCCGTTTGTCCGTATGTCTGTCCGTCTGTCTGTTCGTCTGTCTGTCCGTCCGTCTGTCTGTCTGTCTGTCTGTCCGTCTGTCTGTCTGTCTGTCCGTCTGTCTGTCCGTCTGTCTGTCTGTCCGTCTGTCTGTCCGTCTGTCTGTCCGTCTGTCTGTCCGTCTGGCTGTCTGTCTTTTTATCTGTCCGTCCGTCCGTCCCTTAAGATCTTGGTAACCACTGAACCGATCGGATTCTACTCTTCAGGGAATATACCTACTGGTCCTGTGGTGGTTTTAGGCTATTTTCTTGGGAGTAGGGACACCACCAATCCCCCAAAAAACAAAAAAAATCCATCAAATTTTTTTTTGCTGAAGATTTCATTGGTCCTTTTACAAATTTCACCTTTTTTTAAAATACCTCTTGGGACAAAGCCTCTAGAGGCTAGGGGCGAAGCCGCTAGTAAAATATAATTTGTTATGTCGTTTGCCTTTGTATATTGGGTCATAAGCTTCGCTTTCATGGAACTAATCAACTTGAATATAATATTTTTTACACAAAATCTTTCATAAGCAAGGTCTTCGTAAAAATACAAAGAAAATCTCATGATTTTTAAATCTAAAAAGATAACAGAAGCCAGCTTTCAAACAATATCAAAGCATTCAAAGTAAACATTTTTTCAACATTAAAAGTATTCTATTTGCGATTTAGTTAAAATAAAGATAAATTAATTTGCTTTTCTTAACTTCGCGTCGTAGGTACTGGCGGACTGAAATATTCCCTAATTAAAATCAAATGTTAGAAACGTTTTCGTCAACTACTGTATTCTATGATCTTTTTAACACTACGTACAGCAATATGTCTAAAAGTGTTGTATTTAGTAAATATATATGTATAACAGTGGGAAGCTCAAAATATTTTTCTTTTCTTATTAACATTTAGATGTTTTAAGATGAAGTGACAAGGTTCGTCTTGTTTACCCTTGAAACGATTAGGTTCTTCATTTTAGGGAATTTTATATAGATACTTGGATAATTTTAGGTCTTTTTGCCATTTGAATTTATCAAAAGGCAGCTATAGGTCAAATAAAGTTTATACTGGCTGTTTCTTGTTCTAACTTGCTCAATCATTCAAGATTTACAAATTTTGTATGGTTTCTATAGTTACGTTTTTAGTCGCTTGGGATAGGTTCAAATAATCGGTAAATATACCTTTGACGCCATTCACCTATAAGTTTTATTTTTGTTGATATAAATATTTTAACTTTCCAACTGTATGTATATAATTATATCATATATAAAATGCGCATTCTTCTACGGACATAGTCTACAGGTGAATCATATTGATATAACAGTAAAATTTCAACCAAAAATTTGGCTGTCACAGTAATGTTATTATCTAAAATGTGTGTCTTTTGAACCAGCCTTACTGCAATATACCTATATAGATATAATATATATGTTTACTATAGGTCTGTATAAGCAATAACACAAACATAGGTCAGGTAAAAGGGCTTAAAAGTGTATTTGAAGATGAATGCATTCGTTTTAGTACAGGAATTTGGCTATTTTTATTACAGGTAAAAATACTAAGCATAGAAGTTATACCTTTTAAATACCAAGAGGTATAATTACATCTTTTATTACCTGGAGAGCCCTCACTCCACCACTATTTTAAATAATTTTAAAAAAATGATGGGGGGATTTTTTGTTTTTTGGGGGGTTGGGGGTGTCCCACCCCTCAAGAAAATGGCCTAAAACCACCACAGGACAGGTATATTCCCTGAAGAGTAGAATCCGATCGGTTCAGTGGTTACCGAGATCTTAAGGGACGGACAAACAGACAGACATCATTCTATTTTTTTTAACTACGTTATTGTGCTATTTATGGATTTAACCTCCGTTGCTAAATGTGTAAAATGTCTTAAAATTGGTGAATCAATTCCAATTATTACAGACAACCAACCTTTTAATTCCTAAAGCCCTGCAACTACATGGTATCATATTACTATGTAGCATTTACCTTATTACAATAAACAGTTCATATTAGGCTTATACATACACGTTTAATAGCTTTTTATTGAATATGTCAAGATAAATAGGTATTTTCAATTTTAAACAAGTTTACATTTATAACGTAGTTTCTAAAATAACTCAAAATAAGTTTTAGTTAAGTTTTTTTTTTCTCGTATTCATTCGAATCCGGTGGATAGGAACCGGTTCTCATCCATACGAAAAAACTATGTCTAGCATCGTATTATATCCAGTTTTCTACGAATTTAGAAATGTACAATCACAAGATTAAAACTAGTTTTATTAGCCGGTGCCTTCGGCACCACGGGGCTAAAAAACTAGTTTTAATCTTATAATTGTACATTCTATATCCGCGGAAAGCCGTTTATAATACGATACGAGAAATAACTATACCTAACTTTTTGGTTTGTTCATGAAATCCTATTAGGAATACATAAATCCTATTTAAAATCTGCGCATATCTGATCATTTGTGTTCTTGTTAAAAAACATACCTGAAATTTAAAAAATATATATTAATCTAATTTAATAGATGGTAGTCAAAACTAATTCCAAGACCTATCCACAGCTTTTCTCGACTTTAAGATCTCCACAGAAATTAGCTACAGACAAAAATAAAGTTACCCATCAATTTTTTTTTATTTTATATTGTATTTTTATTTTTAGCACAACCTAAATAATATCCATTTGATAACAACAAGGAAAACAAGGACGCTTACTTACAATCGTTGAAAGGTTTCACGTATTACAATTGTCAACAAGAGAGGCAGTTTAAATCTAATCCTAAAATAACCAATAGAAGGATAAAAAGACTTGTTTACAAGCTTTGCTACAATAATTTTAATTCTTTTGATTTATTATGCGATTATTGTAAAAAAAAGAATCATTGAATAGGACATTTACTACGGTTTTAAAATAACATAGGACTGACCTAGAGGCTGTTGATGCAGAACATATCATGTACAACTTTTAAAACAAGCATATATATTACTTTATGTATATGACTAGCGGCTACGCCCCCTAGAGGCCTCTAGGGGCACTTGAGGAGGAGAGAGTCGAATTTAATAATTAAATTTCTTATTTTAGATTTTAAAAGAAAAAAAAAATTGGGGGGGGGGGGGCGAAAGAAATTTTTTTTGTGGGGGGGGTTGCCCCCCCCCCCGTGATTTTTAATTTAAGTTAAAAAAAATTTAAATTTTTTTTTTTTTGGGAGGGGGATTTTTAATTTTTTTTGGGGGGTTGGGTTGGGGGTGTCCTACCCCACAAGAAAATAGTTATAAACCTTCCCGGGACCTATGAGAAGCTACCCTGTTTAGGAGAACCCGAGCTGGATCTTTAAATTCAATTTCTTATTTTAGATTTTAAAAGAAAAAAAAAATTGGGGGGGGGGGAAAGAAAAGTTTTTTTTGTGGGGGGGTGCCCCCCCCCCCGTCATTTTTAATTTAAGTTAAAAAAAATTTTAAAAAATTTTTTCTGGGGGGGGATTTTTCATTTTTTAGGGGGGTTGGGGGTGTCCCACCCCCCAAGAAAATAGTTATAAACCTTCCTGGGACCTATGAGAAGCTACCCTGTTAAGGAGAACCCGAGCTGGATCTTTAAATGTGTAGCCGTTGCCAGAGGTACAGCCACTAACCTATTACCGATCTTTAAATCAAATTGGCTACATGTGGCCACGGCTATATGCGATCTTTTCACAACCATTTTTTGAATTTACAGTAAAAAAATGAAGAAAAGAAGTAATAATACGTAAAAAAAACATTTTAAAATCCATGTTTTATTGGCAGCACTGGCAGTGGCGACGTCTACGACTACGGCTTCCGCTACGGCAACGGCTACACATTTAAAGATCCAGCTCCGATCGGTTCAGCGGTAAGCGAGATCCTTCGGTACAGACACACAGACAGACACACAGACAAACATCCTGTTACTTTAGTATAAGGATATATATTTGTGTGTATCTACAAAGTAAATAGAATGATGTCTTTCTGTCTATCCCTAAAGATATCGGTAACCACTGAACCGATTGGATTCTACTCTTCAGAGAATATACCTACTGGTCCTGTGGTGGCTTTAGGCTATTTTCTTGGTGGACGGGACATCCCCCCCAAAAAAATCCCCCTTCCAATTTTTTTATAGAAATTTTACGAATTTGCGAATTCGCCATTTATTCGCGAAAATTTCGGCTGGGTAGGTAATAGAATTTGCAATTATACCTCTAGGGGCAAAGCCCTTGGAGGCTAGGGGCGAAACCGCTCGTATATTATATGTAAGTGTGTTTATGTAAATTAGATTTGTAATCCTATTTTGAATCCCAATCATTTTATCAATATACACTAGAGTGTCCCAAAAATTATTGCTTTTTAAATTATATTGAAGTTGATTAAAGTCCCTCCACAGAATATGACGGCATACGATAAAATAACCAATAAGAGGCCAGTATAAATTTTACCATTGGTCAATGGCAGTCTATACTGGCCACTCATTGGCTATTTCATCGTATGACGTCATAATCGGTGGAGGGACTTTAATCAGCTTCATTATATTCCTATCTAGATAAGAATTTTAATTTTAGGAATCTTATTGTAACCTCACATATGGTGGTTTCCCTCATTTAGCATGTAGACCATAAACGAACTTTTTAAAGAAAAAAAACGTATTTGCGATGTGTAATTTAGGTTAGGTTAGTTTAAGTAAACATTTTTAGAAGAGCCCCTATGGGTTAACCCCCGTTGGCATATAGCTCTCCGCAGAAGCTAGAAGTATATTTTGCAAATATTTCCAATACAGGGTTAGGGGTGTGTTGATAGCTAAAAATAGGTTTTAGTAAAAGCACCGTTAATCATTTTTAGAAGTTATTGCATAATTATTATTTTATATATAACTTTTTACTTATTGGAAATATTTATTTTATGACACACCTAACAAATAATAATAATAATAGTATTATAATACAGGTATTAAATATTCATATACAAACAATAAAATTGAATATGAATAAAAATTAAGGACAGATCAATCAAATAATAATTATGTACACTGTACGTGTACAGTGTCAAAGGACTAAACAAAATCGTGAGAGGTAATATGGATAGGTTTCAAAAGTTTAAATTAAAAAACTGTATCAATATAAGGTCAAAATTCTATGGTACCAGTAAAAAAAGCACTTTATGGATATTTTTGAAACCCGCTTATACACTCATACCACACACACACACACACACTCACTCACAATTATTTATTATTTGTATTCTATCAATTCTTTACACGATTTACAATGTCAATATTATGTCAAATATCAGTACTTAAAGAAATTTATGTATCGTAGTTGCTCTTCTAAATGTCCGCCTGTACGTTTCGGTAAAATTACTTTTCTTACTAGTCGCTGCGCCTCTGGTATCTAGAAGCTCCTAATCGAAGAAGTATAAAAAGCAGCTGAATAGTCTAAACTATAAAAAGACTTCAGAAAAAAAATGAAATAGCCTAAATCATTAAAACCTAAAATACTGGGCTAAATCCTAATATAATTTTCTAGGCTAGTTAGAGTGTTCTTAGTCTTATAGGGATATGCAAGTTCTAGGAAACCATAACTGTCCCATAAATTGTTTAGAATTAGTAGAGCAAATTCATCAAAATATCTTTTCCTCTTTTGTATATTAATGTAATAGGGGTGAAGCAGTTCAACCCTATTTGGTGAGTCCGGCAAAAGAGCCCCTAGCCTTAATGATTCTATCAATAAAATACTCCAAGTAGATTACAGTTTGAAGATTTATTTAGAACTGATTATACATAACAAATTAATGGCTTTATATACAACAGATTATAGATATTGAGTTAGGTAGTAAATGGGTTTGGAGAGAATGGGGAACTGCAGGCCAGGTGAAAGGCCGAAGGGCAGGCCCCTGTGGGGGTAAGGCTGGCGTCCCCCAGAAAAGGGTAGGTTATCTGGAACATGAGGGGGGAGGGGAAACCCCTTCACCCCGTCGGCGGCTGGTAGAATTGACCGCATTATCTGGCGGTCCAACAAAAGAAAAGGGTTTGTTGAAAAATGTGCTAAGTGGAGCTTTAACACCTGCGTGTTTATCGGGAGTCTCGGAGCGTAGTATGCTCTAGGAAGTGACAGTCTGTCAGTCCGACTACCACATTAACATAAATAATATATTTTTTAAACAGCGCTACTTATGAACCTACCTATCCTCATTATCTTATAGAAAATAAATAAAACAATGACAAACTTGTCTTCAAGTATTATTAAGTTACAACTATAGAATTGACATAAAATGAAAACGTATGCCATATAAAAAAAAATAAAATGATGTCTTTCGTCCTTAGAAGATATTTTCTGATACTTTCAGCAAAAAAAACATAGTAAATCATAAAGAATAGTATAGAAATGCAATATTAAATTTATACAGACATACTACTAATTTGTCAGATAAACATCCAAATACTGCATAGAACGACTAATAATCATTTTATGAAGCCTTTAGCGAAAAAAAATAAAATTTTAAGAAAATTGGTTAAGATTTGCAATTTTCTAAATATGGTAATGACAGACAGACAAACAAACTTTATGGGGCCCAAGGTAAAGATCCTCAGGAGAAACCAATCAGTCTGACCGTCATAGTTGTTTTCTTTAAACGAAAGTAAATTTAATTTTGATATCTATAACTGAAAAAAAAAATTTAAAATCGGATCATAAACACCAAAATATGGAGAAAAATGTGAAAAATACAAAAATAGCCTAAAAAGCAGTCCGATTGATGCCATTGATGTTTTAGAGTTAATTGTGCTCCTTAATAATGGGGATGTTGTCAAAATAAATTCAGCCTTTTATCTTTTATAGGAGCCGAGAAAATTACGTTTCCCTCAAACTAAGACATATGGACTATGGACAGACGGACAGACGGACATTTCAAATTATAGAGTTGCCCAAGGTAAAGATTCTTTGGAGAAACAATTTTTAAATCAATCAGTAAAAAAGGTAAAAATTCCTTTTTCCCCAAAAAAGCCCTGAAAAAATAATATTAATTTGAATGGAAGGGAAAACATGAGAAAAAAGGAAAAAATGGTGTATAATTATGCAACGAATATATAGTATCGGATTCCTTATATAATGCTTATTATACCTAATTATCAGGGAAAAAGAATTTTCTATTCTCAGAAATTTTACTTTTTTTTACTAGTTTTGGTAGTTCTGCCACTCTAAAAAAAACACCTTTTTTCCTCACCACTCGCTCACACTTTGTGTCCGAATGTCGCACACGCAAAGACACACTTGTAGTGACTGGTACACAAGCAAACACAGTCACGCTAAACCACATACATATGTAAATTAGTTGTCACAATTGGGTGGTAAATAGTTTGATATTTAACAAGGACGATAACATTCATTAAATTGATGCTCAGACGGACATATAAACATAAAAAACCACAAAGTAGCAGAGATTTGTGTTAATTTTTAACTTTGAACAAAAATCCAATATAGCATTAGATAAGTCGAAAAAAGCTTGAATAAACATACATGCATATTTAGTTGCAATTGTAGAGAATCTTTGCTTGTTACATGGTGCTTAATCGTCAAAGAAAACATCATTTCAAAATTTATTATAGAGTTGTAAGGACAGTCAATCACCAAATTCAGAAAAGCTTTGATTGTAAGAAGGATGATTATTTAAATAAAAGTTGGACAAAACAAAACTATTCCTAACAGCCCTGTCATATTATAGCTAATTATTGGTATAAGAAGGGGAATTATCTCCAATTAATACCCCAAGATAAACACGGTCATATATCAATTCCATAAAGATCCTTTTGATAAAATCGCCAAAATAGGAGTAGCACTGCTTCATTATTGCCATATTAACAGTAACAAGCTCTTTTCACTCCACAGGGGGAGCATAGGCCGCTGACAATTTGTCAGTGTTTCTGTAACAATGTGGCTTTTTTTATGGATATGGGATAGGGTTGTCAGCCCTAAGCTTTATGATTGCGGTGTAAAGCGTCCATTTGCCCATCAGACAACCAACCCTTTGATTGCACGACCTTTGTCTGAGAGGTCCCAACTGTGCATGGTAGTGAGTTGCGTCTGTTTTGGGCCAAGGAATTCCCCCTACTCTAACTATTTATGTCACGCATCTGACATAGCAGAAGTAGGGACCATTTTTAACGTCTTTAGTTATGTCGCAGTGTCGGACGAGATTCGAACCTATCACATTTCCAACGACGAGCAGATGCACTACGTGTTGAGTCACAGTGCTATATAATTAAAGTAGAAATTATGAAACACTGTTTTAGGTTGTATAATAGTTACAAGTAATTAGCTTTTTTTGCTATGCCAAAAGCAAAAAAACAATATAAAAATTAATGAAGATTTTTCTTCCTGAACTGCTAGGTACAATTGTATATATAAAATTGTTACTATCGTCCTATTTGTTTTAAACATTGCTTTAAGATTCATCTATAATGCAAAGTAGCATAATGTCTGTCCGTCTGTCTGTCCGTCTGTCTGTCCGTCTGTTTGTCTGTCCGTCTGTCTGTCCGTCTGTCTGTCCGTCTGTATGTCCGTCTGTCCGTCTGTCTGTCTGTCTCTGAGGTGATACATTATCAGGAAATATACATCCCTGACACCGTCCGTCTGTCTGAAGCTTAAGATCTCGGTAACCACTGAACCGATTGGATTATACTCTTCAGGGAATATATCCTGGTCCTGTGCTGTTTTTAGGCTATTTTCTTGGGGGTTGGCATTGCAGGGTAAGAGCCCTGAAGGGGCAAGAAATAGGTGTATAGGTACTTTGAAAATACGACGAAAAGCCCATAAAGAGGCGATGTCACAATGTTTCTTTTTAATACTTTGCTTTAATCTTTGATAGTTTTTTTCCCAACATGAAAGAAGTATGTGTAATTTTTGTTATGTTATATATATCTTATTGTATTTCCTCTTTAACCAGAAATTTACGTCAATCCAACAATATCCCATTATTTTAAGATGTAGAAATATGTCCAGGAACTGTAGGTCACGTCCCTGAAAAGTAATGGCTAGTGATAGATCATGGAACACACAAACAGACTGATAGACGTACAACCTACCCCTTTCTGGTTACTATAGGAATAATTTAGGGAAAGTGTACAGAGCGATCTTTATAAACTATCCAAGAGGTAGATTGTAAAACTAAAACTAAATGGCGATTCAATGACGTTCAAGCTTTTTTTTGACGAGGGTAAAATGAGGGTTTTCAAGGTTTGATGGGGTACTTTAATGCAATTTTAAAGTTTTGGGGGGGTTTGCTAATGCTAAGCATTTGGGGGGGTTTAAAAAAGATTTTAAAGTTTGAGTGGGGTTAAAAACCCTTTACACCCCCCCCCCCCAATTGGATATCTAAATAGTGGTTCTTTATACCACCATGAGGAAATTTATTTTTTCTTCTTTTCTTATAATAGAATGTTGGTATATTTTTGTACGTACTCAATATTTATGTTTAAAATATACTTTGGTAGAAGATTTTATGATCGTTTTATGATTTAGGGCAATTTTAATACAAATATGACAAATATCAACTAATTCATTTTTAAAGAATTATTATACAAGAAATAATTTGAATGTATCCCTAACCAAACAAATAAAATCCAGCTCGTTTAAGGTTATTGATGTAAATAAAACAAAAATTTCATATTTAGAATCAGTTTGATTTTAACAAAACATTCGATTAAATATCAAATATTTAGTTTTCAGAGGTGAAGCTACTATATATAATACTAGCGGCTTCGCCCCTAGCCTCTAGGGGCTTTGCCCAAAGAGATAATAAAAAAAGTACCCCTGGGGCTTGGTCTAATGTGTTCCCAAGAAAATTATTTTATTTTTTTTTGGGGGGGGGATTTTCATTTTTTTGGGGGGTTGGGGGTGTCCCACCCCCCAAAAAATAGCTTAAAACCAACACAGGACCTATAGGTATATTCCCTGAAGAGTAGAATCCGATCGATTCAGTGGTTACCGAGATCTTAAGGGACGGACGGACAAACAGACAGACAGACATACAGACGGACGGACAGACAGACAGACGGACAGACAAACATCATTCTACTTTGTATTAAAGAAATGTAATATGTATAGATGTATATATACCTAGACCCAGTCTTGGGGATCTTTTTCGTCTGCTTGCAAATAGTTTTCTGCTCCTTTGTAGCGACATGGCTGTGTTATTAATTACGATGCTAGAGGCTAATATTAAGAGACCCAATCAAAAGTCGGCACAGGGTCCACAGGGCGGGGACATACAGTCATTTAACCCTTCCCTTGGATTGTCTTACTCTTATTTATACACAATAATGAGATTTATTCAGCCAATATTTATACCAAGTGTCTGATGTTTTAGATTCCCAAAACTATATGGCATAAATCATTGAGGTTTTATCATACTGTTTTAAGTCGCTTTTTTATTCTATACTTCATCATCAAATGTGAAGGAAAGCTAAAACACTTCCAAGGCCCAAGATGGGGCTTCCTTAAAATTGAGAACTCAATTGGTTTAGTGGTTTGAGAGATCTCAACGGACATACAAAAGTACCCTATAACATTATATTATACTGTATATTGAAAATACAATAGTATAGTTACTTTTTTAAAAATTGAGATATTTGAAGTATGTGTGTATTATTTTGCTGCGCTACAGTTAAACAAAATTAACCTTGTTAGTTTTTAGACCACTAGAGTTTAGTTTTATACAAAATATTGTTTAGCAAATTCCTAATTTGGATATTTTAGTTTTCCAGGTAAAGCCAGGGACAGGGGAGGTGTATTCTGACATAGAGTCGACAAACAATTATGTTTGTAAATCGACAAAATGACATAAAATAGTAGTGGTCATGGTTAACTTGTTATGACCTTATGATTACACTAGCGGCTACGCCCCTAGAGGCCTCTAGGAGCACTTGAGGAGGGAGGGTTGGATTTATTTTTAATTTAAGTTTAAAAAACATTTAATTTTTTTGAGGTTAGTAATTTTTTTATGCGATTTCTCTTGGGAGGGTGGTTGTACCCTCCCTCAAAATAGTCATGAACCTTCCCAGGACCTATAAGAAGCTATACTGTAAAGGAGATCAATATCGGTTCAGGACTTAGCGAAATTACACATTAGCATTACACACAAACAGATAGACATCCAGTTACTTTATTATAAGGATAATAATGTTGATTTAATGAGAATAGGGTCAAACCTGCGGCTACATTTTAATTGACTATGTCGACTTACGACACTGGCTAATATAGCTGATATGCTATGATGTGTTATACATCGATAAAAAATTAACAATACCAATTATCATCAGGGATAAGGGATGGGAAACGTAGGAAAATATTATTTCAGGCCTATTTCAAGCCTAGGCCTATTTCTAGCCTAATAAACCAGTTTTGGGATAGCGCAGTGGTTCGTATAAAATGCTAATGAAAAAGCTGTGTGTGTGTGTGTAGATAAAGTATAGAATCAAATTCAGGTAGCTAGTTTAAAGTAAAAAACATAACTTTTTATAAACCTATATATTAATGGCTTTTGTTAAAAAGAAGTTTTTTCTCTCCCAAAATTTTTTATCTTTTACTTTGGTAATTTGAACTGTCAGAAAGCTATCGTTGGGTTTCCCTCAGACAGATTTTAGTTTGTATTATTTGCATTTTTATTAATGAGTAAAAATTTTATTTGAAAATTTCATTGCTAATTAAAATTCAAAATAAATAAATAAATATGCACTTGGGTAACATTCTATCAAGTTCTTTGGATACTATACTGGATATAATGTAATGATATATCTGTACTGTGTTGTATTGTACAAAAATTAGGGTGAAGGTGTTGTATCAACTCCGTACTAAATTTTTAAAATTCAAAATACAACATCTAATTTATAAACTACCAAATGAAAATTCGTAGCTACCTTCTTTCCAAAAAAATAATCCCGTTATTTTTGTTTTTTCTATGTGGCCCTTTTTTAATGTTTAACTCTAAGCAGATTTAATAATTAAACTAATGTGATCTAACACCATTTATATTTATTTTTTCGTAGCAGACGAAATCATTATTTTTTCCAACATTGTCTGCTTCTAAAATTTCCGCCATCTGTGATTTGGGCTTGTTTTGTATCAACCAATCACAGAACACTATTGGTTTAGAGCGGTAGCCAATATGAGCCGTCCGCCAGTAAGGTCATTAAATTAGGCAAATGGTAAAAGTTGCATGATCCCTTTCAAAACCAGGCCGAGACCTAATTTATGGCCAGGTTTCCTATCCCTTATCCCTGTATTTCTATAATGAGTCTCAAATATGAATAATTCTTTAATACAAGAGAAGCCCAATCTGTACCACTTTTGCACCACTTTTGATTCCTGTGACGTCATATAATGAGGGAGATGAGAGAAAAAGTGGGGAAAAAACACTAAAAGAGAGATGGAGAATCCCCCATTTTTATTACGTCACAGGGATCAAAAGTGGTACAGATTTAAACAATATAATCATTTCTAATTTTATCGAGTTAAAAAAAAACATTTCTATGATTTCAGCGGGTAATATTTTTTTGGGGTATAGTCCTTTCCATGACATCGCTCCATATGGGGCGATGATTTTAATTGATCGCCTCTTATGACAAGGGGCGATGTATTGGCTCCTTGAAAGGAGCGATTTAATAGCCCCTTATAACAAGAGGCGATGTTATGACTCCTTGAAAGGAGCGATTTGATAGCCCCTTGCCCTAAGAGGCGATTAAATGATCCTTTATCGCTCCTTTATCGCCCCTTCTAAAGAGGAGATGATATGTCCTCTTATCCCAAGGGGCTATTTAATTAAATATCGCCTCTTCATGGCCCCTTCACTATTATATATATCTTAGTCCCTTGATGGCCCCTACATCGCTCCTACATCGCCCCTTCATCGCTCCTCCATCGCTCCTTCTCCAAATTTATATTACATTGTACTTTGATGGCCCCTACATCGCCCCTCCATCGCTCCTACATCACCCCTTCATCGCTCCTTCTTCAAATTTATATTACATTGTACTTTGATGGCCCCTACATCGCCCCTCCATCGCTCCTACATCGCCCCTTCATCGCTCCTTCTTCAAATTTATATTACATTGTACTGTGATGGCCCCTACATCGCTCCTACATCGCTCCTTCATCGCTCCTACATCGCCCCTTCATCGCTCCTTCTCCAAATTTATATTACATTGCAACTTGATGGCCCCTACATCGCTCCTACATCGCTCCTCCATCGCCCCTTCATCGCTCCTTCTCCAAATTTATATAACATTGCAACTTGATGGCCCCTACATCGCTGCTACATCGCACCTCAATCGCTCCTCCATCGCTCCTACATCGCCCCTTCATCGCTCCTTCCACAAATTTATATTACATTGTACTTTGATGGCCCCTACATCTCTCCTCCATCGCTCCTCCATCGCCCCATCGCCCCTTAATAGCCCCTTACCTTAATTTATATAAAAAAGCCCCTACATAGCCTCTCCATCGCCCCTTAATAGCTCCTTACCTTAATTTTTATAACATAGCCCCTACATAGCCTCTCCATCGCCCCTTAATAGCCCCTTATCTTAATTTATATAACAAAGCCCCTACATAGCCTCTCCATCGCCCCTAATAGCCCCTTACCTTTATTTATATAACAAAGCTCCTACATAGCCTCTCCATTGCCCCTTAATAGTCCCTTACCTTAATTTATATAACATAGCTCCTACATAGCCTCTCCATCGCCCCTTAAAAGCCCATTACCTTAATTTATATAACATAGCCCCTACATAGCCTCTCCATCGCCCCTTACCTTAATTTATATAACATAGCCCCTACATAGCCTCTCCATCGCCCCTTAATAGCTCCTTACCTTAATTTATATAACATAGCCCCTACATAGCCTCTCCATCGCCCCTTAATAGCCCCTTACCTTAATTTATATAACATAGCCTCTACATAGCCTCTCCATCGCCCCTTAATAGCCCCTTACCTTAATTTATATAACATAGCCCTACATAGCCTCTCCATCGCCCCTTAATAGCCCCTTACCTTAATTTATATAGCATAACCCCTACATAGCCTCTCCATCGCCCCTTAATAGCCTCTTACCTTAATTTATATAATCCTTACCTTAATATATATAACATAGCCCCTACATAGCCTCTCCATCGCCCCTAAATAGCCCCTTACCCTAATTTATATAACATAGCCCCTACATAGCCTCTCCATCGCCCCTTAATAGCTCCTTACCTTAATTTATATAACATAGCCCCTACATAGCCTCTCCATCGCCCCTTAATAGCCCCTTACCTTAATATATATAACATAGCCCTACATAGCCTCTCCATCGCCCCTTAATAGCCCCTTACCTTAATTTATATAGCATAGCCCCTACATAGCCTCTCCATCGCCCCTTAATAGCCTCTTACCTTAATTTATATAATCCTTACCTTAATATATATAACATAGCCCCTACATAGCCTCTCCATCGCCCCTAAATAGCCCCTTACCCTAATTTATATAACATAGCCCCTACATAGCCTCTCCATCGCCCCTTAATAGCCCCTTACCTTAATTTATATAACATAGCCTCTACATAGCCTCTACATAGCCTCTCCATCGCCCCTTAATAGCCCCTTACCTTAATTTATATAACATAGCCCTACATAGCCTCTCCATCGCCCCTTAATAGCCCCTTACCTTAATTTATATAGCATAGCCCCTACATAGCCTCTCCATCGCCCCTTAATAGCCTCTTACCTTAATTTATATAATCCTTACCTTAATATATATAACATAGCCCCTACATAGCCTCTCCATCGCCCCTGAATAGCCCCTTACCCTAATTTATATAACATAGCCCCTACATAGCCTCTCCATCGCCCCTTAATAGCTCCTTACCTTAATTTATATAACATAGCCCCTACATAGCCTCTCCATCGCCCCTTAATAGCCCCTTACCTTAATTTATATAACATAGCCTCTACATAGCCTCTCCATCGCCCCTTAATAGCCCCTTACCTTAATTTATATAACATAGCCCTACATAGCCTCTCCATCGCCCCTTAATAGCCCCTTACCTTAATTTATATAGCATAGCCCCTACATAGCCTCTCCATCGCCCCTTAATAGCCTCTTACCTTAATTTATATAATCCTTACCTTAATATATATAACATAGCCCCTACATAGCCTCTCCATCGCCCCTAAATAGCCCCTTACCCTAATTTATATAACATAGCCCCTACATAGCCTCTCCATCGCCCCTTAATAGCTCCTTACCTTAATTTATATAACATAGCCCCTACATAGCCTCTCCATCGCCCCTTAATAGCCCCTTACCTTAATTTATATAACATAGCCCTACATAGCCTCTCCATCGCCCCTTAATAGCCCCTTACCTTAATTTATATAGCATAGCCCCTACATAGCCTCTCCATCGCCCCTTAATAGCCTCTTACCTTAATTTATATAATCCTTACCTTAATATATATAACATAGCCCCTACATAGCCTCTCCATCGCCCCTAAATAGCCCCTTACCCTAATTTATATAACATAGCCCCTACATAGCCTCTCCATCGCCCCTTAATAGCCCCTTACCTTAATTTATATAACATAGCCTCTACATAGCCTCTCCATCGCCCCTTAATAGCCCCTTACCTTAATTTATATAACATAGCCCTACATAGCCTCTCCATCGCCCCTAAATAGCCCCTTACCCTAATTTATATAACATAGCCCCTACATAGCCTCTCCATCGCCCCTTAATAGCTCCTTACCTTAATTTATATAATCCTTACCTTAATATATATAACATAGCCCCTACATAGCCTCTCCATCGCCCCTAAATAGCCCCTTACCCTAATTTATATAACATAGCCCCTACATAGCCTCTCCATCGCCCCTTAATAGCTCCTTACCTTAATTTATATAACATAGCCCCTACATAGCCTCTCCATCGCCCCTTAATAGCCCCTTACCTTAATTTATATAACATAGCCCTACATAGCCTCTCCATCGCCCCTTAATAGCCCCTTACCTTAATTTATATAGCATAGCCCCTACATAGCCTCTCCATCGCCCCTTAATAGCCTCTTACCTTAATTTATATAATCCTTACCTTAATATATATAACATAGCCCCTACATAGCCTCTCCATCGCCCCTAAATAGCCCCTTACCCTAATTTATATAACATAGCCCCTACATAGCCTCTCCATCGCCCCTTAATAGCCCCTTACCTTAATTTATATAACATAGCCTCTACATAGCCTCTCCATCGCCCCTTAATAGCCCCTTACCTTAATTTATATAACATAGCCCTACATAGCCTCTCCATCGCCCCTAAATAGCCCCTTACCCTAATTTATATAACATAGCCCCTACATAGCCTCTCCATCGCCCCTTAATAGCTCCTTACCTTAATTTATATAACATAGCCCCTACATAGCCTCTCCATCGCCCCTTAATAGCCTCTTACCTTAATTTATATAATCCTTACCTTAATTTATATAACATAGCCCCTACATAGCCTCTCCATCGCCCCTTAATAGCCCCTTACCTTAATTTATATAACATAGCCTCTACATAGCCTCTCCATCGCCCCTTAATAGCCCCTTACCTTAATTTATATAACATAGCCCTACATAGCCTCTCCATCGCCCCTTCATAGCCCCTTACCTTAATTTATATAGCATAGCCCCTACATAGCCTCTCCATCGCCCCTTAATAGCCTCTTACCTTAATTTATATAATCCTTACCTTAATATATATAACATAGCCCCTACATAGCCTCTCCATCGCCCCTAAATAGCCCCTTACCCTAATTTATATAACATAGCCCCTACATAGCCTCTCCATCGCCCCTTAATAGCTCCTTACCTTAATTTATATAACATAGCCCCTACATAGCCTCTCCATCGCCCCTTAATAGCCCCTTACCTTAATTTATATAACATAGCCCTACATAGCCTCTCCATCGCCCCTTAATAGCCCCTTACCTTAATTTATATAGCATAGCCCCTACATAGCCTCTCCATCGCCCCTTAATAGCCTCTTACCTTAATTTATATAATCCTTACCTTAATATATATAACATAGCCCCTACATAGCCTCTCCATCGCCCCTAAATAGCCCCTTACCCTAATTTATATAACATAGCCCCTACATAGCCTCTCCATCGCCCCTTAATAGCCCCTTACCTTAATTTATATAACATAGCCTCTACATAGCCTCTCCATCGCCCCTTAATAGCCCCTTACCTTAATTTATATAACATAGCCCTACATAGCCTCTCCATCGCCCCTAAATAGCCCCTTACCCTAATTTATATAACATAGCCCCTACATAGCCTCTCCATCGCCCCTTAATAGCTCCTTACCTTAATTTATATAATCCTTACCTTAATATATATAACATAGCCCCTACATAGCCTCTCCATCGCCCCTAAATAGCCCCTTACCCTAATTTATATAACATAGCCCCTACATAGCCTCTCCATCGCCCCTTAATAGCTCCTTACCTTAATTTATATAACATAGCCCCTACATAGCCTCTCCATCGCCCCTTAATAGCCCCTTACCTTAATTTATATAACATAGCCCTACATAGCCTCTCCATCGCCCCTTAATAGCCCCTTACCTTAATTTATATAGCATAGCCCCTACATAGCCTCTCCATCGCCCCTTAATAGCCTCTTACCTTAATTTATATAATCCTTACCTTAATATATATAACATAGCCCCTACATAGCCTCTCCATCGCCCCTAAATAGCCCCTTACCCTAATTTATATAACATAGCCCCTACATAGCCTCTCCATCGCCCCTTAATAGCCCCTTACCTTAATTTATATAACATAGCCTCTACATAGCCTCTCCATCGCCCCTTAATAGCCCCTTACCTTAATTTATATAACATAGCCCTACATAGCCTCTCCATCGCCCCTAAATAGCCCCTTACCCTAATTTATATAACATAGCCCCTACATAGCCTCTCCATCGCCCCTTAATAGCTCCTTACCTTAATTTTTATAACATAGCCCCTACATAGCCTCTCCATCGCCCCTTAATAGCCTCTTACCTTAATTTATATAATCCTTACCTTAATATATATAACATAGCCCCTACATAGCCTCTCCATCGCCCCTAAATAGCCCCTTACCCTAATTTATATAACATAGCCCCTACATAGCCTCTCCATCGCCCCTTAATAGCCCCTTACCTTAATTTATATAACATAGCCTCTACATAGCCTCTCCATCGCCCCTTAATAGCCCCTTACCTTAATTTATATAACATAGCCCTACATAGCCTCTCCATCGCCCCTTAATAGCCCCTTACCTTAATTTATATAGCATAGCCCCTACATAGCCTCTCCATCGCCCCTTAATAGCCTCTTACCTTAATTTATATAATCCTTACCTTAATATATATAACATAGCCCCTACATAGCCTCTCCATCGCCCCTGAATAGCCCCTTACCCTAATTTATATAACATAGCCCCTACATAGCCTCTCCATCGCCCCTTAATAGCTCCTTACCTTAATTTATATAACATAGCCCCTACATAGCCTCTCCATCGCCCCTTAATAGCCCCTTACCTTAATTTATATAACATAGCCTCTACATAGCCTCTCCATCGCCCCTTAATAGCCCCTTACCTTAATTTATATAACATAGCCCTACATAGCCTCTCCATCGCCCCTTAATAGCCCCTTACCTTAATTTATATAGCATAGCCCCTACATAGCCTCTCCATCGCCCCTTAATAGCCTCTTACCTTAATTATGTAACATAGCCCCTACATAGCCTCTCCATCGCCCCTTAATAGCCCCTTACCTTAATTTATATAACATAGCCCCTACATAGCCTCTCCATCGCCCCTTAATAGCCTCTTACCTTAATTTATATAACATAGGCCCTACAAAGCATCTCCATCGCCCCTTAATAGCCCCTTACCTTAATTATATAACATAGCCCCTACATAGCCTCTCCATCGCCCCTTAATAGCCTCTTACCTTAATTTATATAACATAGCCCCTTCATAGCCTCTTCATCGCCCCTTACCTTAATTTATATAACATAGGCCCTTTATGGCTCCTGTACAGCCTCTGTAATTGTATTGCCCCTTCATTATAGAAGGTAGGGCATTAAGGTAAGGAAGGAATGTGACCCTCTACAGTTTTAAATTTAAGTTTTAAAAGGATGACAAGGATGACAACATTTATAAAAGCAAAGCTCTGAAACGGTAGAAAAAAGTTTAAAGGAAGCCTGCAAGAAATACCACGCTTTAACTGCTGAAAGACTGCCACAAGTAGACCAAATACCCCAAATTTGAAGCCTTCAGCTTCTATAACAAAAAAGTTCTAGGCATTTTAAAATGACATTTTATGTACAATGGAAATTTTGAAAGAATTGCAATGCTCATGTTGAAAACTTTAAAATTAAACTACGTGGCCTAGAAACAAAATTATAAGCTTATTTTTTTTGTCATAAATTTAGGTTTCCAGTAACTAATTATATTTTTACAATAAAAATACCCATTTTTATAGTCAAAATCATTAAAAAAAAATAAGTTTTACTTGCGTTGTACCGAATGTACTGTAGCCAATCAGAAGGCTGAATCAGCTTAACAACCAATCACAGCTAAGCTTGTATTAGTTTACCCCTTTGTTTCCGCTATGATTTTTGTTTAAAAATGCAATTTAAATCGATTTTTTTTCATAGATTTTGACTATGAAATGTGGTGTTTTTATTGTAAAAATGTAATCAGTTACAGGCAATCTAAGTTTCTGACAAAGATAAGGTTATAATTTTATGTCTAGGCAACGTAATTTAATATTGTTTTTTCTTTTATGAGCATTGGAAATCTTTCAAAAATTCCATTGTACATAAAATGCTATTTTGAAATGCCTAGAACTTTTTTGTTATTGAAGCTGAAGGCTTATAATTTGGGGTATTGGGTCTTCTTGTGGCAGTCTTTTAGCAGTTAAAGCGTGTTATTTCTTGCAGGCGTCCTTTAATGAACATTAATAATGTAGAGTGTCAGAACTGAATAGTCAGAACATAAATTTAAAATTCGAAACAAAATTGTAAGTAAATTTATTGAGAAATTGCTTACATGCAGGAAAATGCTTAAGGACATACTCACATTTTTTGGACTTGATTATAGATATGATTCGCTTATAACATTCTATTTTGTTGTCCTAGGAATCAGTATCCCAGAAATCAGATTAATCGGATAATTTTGATACATAAAAATTTGTTGTAAGTTAATAATTAGTATGCTTAAAATGGACGTATGGATATTCTGATAATGATTATAGACTTTCTAAATCGTACCTTTCTACTACAGGAATCACATGCCTAAATTAACGAAAATAGCTAACCGTTACGGACGTACGGACTGATCCTTAATATAGAAAAGCTTTGCTTTTAAAAAGTTAAAAAGATTTTTTGTGGGGATGGGGTAATATTTTTCTTGGGGTGAATTTTCTGGGAGGGTGGAGATACCCTCCCTCGAAATAATTATAAACCCTCTATGAACTTAAAAGAAGCTTCACTGTAAAGGAGAACCATATAGGTTCAGCGGTTAGCTTTTCTACAGACAAAAAAAAGATTACTACTTTATATAATAGGTTATGAAAAAGGAAAAAAAAGCAAGATAACAAGGATAACAACATTCACAAAAGCAAAGCTCTAAAATCAGGAGGTCAAACATAAATTTTGTTAAAATTAGCGTAAATCTATAATACAAAGTAGAATGATGTCTGTCCATCCGTCTGTCTGTCTGTCCGTCTGTCTGTCCGTCTGTCTGTCCGTCTGTCTGTCCGTCTGTCAGTCCCTTAAGATCTCGGTAACCACTGGACCGATTATATTCTACTATTCAGGGAATATACCCACTGGTCCTGTGGTGGTTTTAGGCTATTTTCTTGGGGGGTGGGATACCCCCAACCCCCCCAAAAACAAAAAAATCCCCCCCCCATTTGATATGATATGATGTATGTCTGTCTGTCTATACAGTAGGATCTTGCTAACCGCTGAGTACTGAGATGATTTTAAGATAGTTTATTTTTTTTCCTTATAATAAAATAACAGGATATTTGTCCATAAAAAGCGAAGCAATATCTTAATTTTTGTTGTTGGAACTGTTATTCAGTTGATTATACCAAGGATCTAAAGGAATAAGACAATGGCCGATAAATTTTTATCCATCCCTAATAACGATACACAAAATTGCAACACTACAACCAAAATATGACAAAAGTCCCCAAAGTTTTGAGCCAACGAATAAGAAAACTTCATTATAAAACTTTGGAGACTATTGTAAAAATTGCCTAATGTTTCCTTTATCCCTGAGATTATACAGACTATCCTTAAACTAATATTTACATTAAAGTAACAGGATGTTTATCAGTATCAACTGAACCGATATGCTTCTCCTTTACATTGAAGCTTATTTTACTCGCAGGAAAAGTTTTCATTTTGGGGAGGGGACTAACACTTTCAGCCCCCGGAAGGTATCACTTCCCTTAAATTCTTAACCTTCCCCCTCCCCCCCCCTCTCCACCACATCTATTCATTAAAGTACTCCTAGGGTCATCTATGGGATTAGCCGTTAGTGACTTAAAAATAATTCAAGTGCAATGATATATTTACCAAATTAATACGATAATTTTGTATACATTTTTTATGAAAAAAAATTATTTTGCCAAAGGCAGCCAAAAAATAAGCAGCAAATATTTCAAAAATGCTCTGATAATCAGAGATCTACAGGGATAAGACGATTGTCGATAAAATGATATATATACATATATACAGTGTGTTTTTTTATGAGAACTTTTTTGAAAGCAATTTTACCTTACTTATAGTTATTAGAATTTAATGATTAATGGCTTATTCTCTTCTTTTTTATAACCTTTAATAGAAAAGCAAAAAATATTTCAGTTTTTATTCAAAAAGTACAGTAAATTAAAAAATTTAAAACTTAGGTGTCAACATCTAAAAATGGTTTTAGTGCATTTTTCTTATAATCTACCTTTGCAAGAATGGCTGCAAAACGCTTCAAAGTTGAGATATTGAGCTAAAAATTTATATAGATACTACTTGTGACATGTACTAGAACATTTTGAAATTTGAAGGCCATATCTCAACCAGGGAGGGAATACTGGCCCCCCAATGTACTCCCTCCATTCTTGGAAAGGGTAGAAGATTTGAGCATAAGAAAAATGCGCTAAAACCATTTCTCGTATTCATTTGAATCCGGTGGATAGGAACCGGTTCTCATCCATACGAAAAAACTATGTCTAGCATCGTATTATATCCAGCTTTCTACGAATATAGATATGTACAATCATAAGATTAAACCCAGTTTTTTTAGCCGGTGCCTTCTGCACCTCGGGGCTAAAAAAACTAGTTTTAATCTCATAATTGTACTTTCTATATCCGCGGAAAGCCGTTTATAATACGATGCGAGAAATAACTATTTTAGATGTTGACACCCATGTTTTGAAATTTTGAATTTACTGTACTTTTTAAATAAAAACTGAAATATTTTTTTGCTTTTCTGTTAATGGTTATAAAAAACGAAGAGAATAAGCCATTAATCATTAAATTCTGATAACTATAAGTAGGGTAAAATTGCTTTCAAAAATGCTCTCATAAAAAAAAACACTGTATATATATGTATGTTTATATATTAATTATTCCCATTGATGATTCACAAAATTACCCCTTCTTTAGTTTAGAATTAGTGGTTGAAACATTTAGACACTCAACTTAATGAACTAAACAATCACAAAACAATAAAAAGTCCCCAAGGTTGTTAATCTAACGAATAAGAAAACGGTATTATAAAACTTTGGAGACTAGACAGCACTCTTGGATAAGCCAACTTATAACACTTTGGGAACTATCCTAATCCTCCCTGGCGAAATGACAATGAGATTTTTTGGTAAATTTGTGGCAAACTTTATTCTTAATAAATTAGCACTTGGCAAAATTATACTGGAGAGATATTTCATTGAAGAATAAATTTTTTTTTTGCCCAAACTTTTCGTCAGCCAATAATAACAGATAAGTTAAACATTGTAAAAATAATATAGTAACTTAACTCGAGTTGTCAACGGCAGAAATTAGGTCCTGAGATGGTTTTAGGCCTGGAAAGGTTTATAACAATTTTATCTGTATTTCTTAAAATAAATTAACAGAATCTTTGTCTGTATGTATGAATGTCTGTCTGTACCGAAGGATCTTGCTAACCGCTGAACCAATATGGTTCTCCTTTACAGTGAAGATTCCTATAGGTCCTGAGATCGTTCTCCTTAATAGGGTAGCTTCTCATAGGTCCTGGGGAGGTTAATAACTATTTTATTTTAATCCTTATAATAAAGTAACAGGATCTTTGTCTGTATGTATGTCTGTCTGTACCTTGCTAACCACTAAACCGACATGGTTCTCCTTTACAGTGAAGCTTCCTATGGGTAATGAGATGGCTTTAGGCCATTTTATTTTTAATCCTTATAAAAAGTAACAGGATCATTGTCTGTATGTATCAAAGAAGATCGCTAACTGCAGAACCAATATGGTTCTCCTTTATAGGGTAGCTTCCAATAGATCCTGGGAAGGTGTATAACTGTTTTGAAGGAGGATATAAGGGGCTATTAAGGGGCGATGGAGAGGCTATGTAGAGGCTATGTTATATAAATTAAGGTAAGGGGCTTTTAAGTGGCGATGGAGAGGCTATGTAGGGCTATGTTATATAAATTAAGGTAAGGGGCTATTAAGGGGCGATGGAGAGGCTATGTAGAGGCTATGTTATATAAATTAAGGTAAGGGGCTATTAAGGGGCGATGGAGAGGCTATGTAGGGGCTATGTTATATAAATTAAGGTAAGGAGCTATTAAGGGGCGATGGAGAGGCTATGTAGGGGCTATGTTATATAAATTAGGGTAAGGGGCTATTCAGGGGCGATGGAGAGGCTATGTAGGGGCTATGTTATATATATTAAGGTAAGGATTATATAAATTAAGGTAAGAGGCTATTAAGGGGCGATGGAGAGGCTATGTAGGGGCTATGCTATATAAATTAAGGTAAGGGGCTATTAAGGGGCGATGGAGAGGCTATGTAGGGCTATGTTATATAAATTAAGGTAAGGGGCTATTAAGGGGCGATGGAGAGGCTATGTAGAGGCTATGTTATATAAATTAAGGTAAGGGGCTATTAAGGGGCGATGGAGAGGCTATGTAGGGGCTATGTTATATAAATTAGGGTAAGGGGCTATTTAGGGGCGATGGAGAGGCTATGTAGGGGCTATGTTATATATATTAAGGTAAGGATTATATAAATTAAGGTAAGAGGCTATTAAGGGGCGATGGAGAGGCTATGTAGGGGCTATGCTATATAAATTAAGGTAAGGGGCTATTAAGGGGCGATGGAGAGGCTATGTAGGGCTATGTTATATAAATTAAGGTAAGGGGCTATTAAGGGGCGATGGAGAGGCTATGTAGGGGCTATGTTATATAAATTAAGGTAAGGAGCTATTAAGGGGCGATGGAGAGGCTATGTAGGGGCTATGTTATATAAATTAGGGTAAGGGGCTATTTAGGGGCGATGGAGAGGCTATGTAGGGGCTATGTTATATATATTAAGGTAAGGATTATATAAATTAAGGTAAGAGGCTATTAAGGGGCGATGGAGAGGCTATGTAGGGGTTATGCTATATAAATTAAGGTAAGGGGCTATTAAGGGGCGATGGAGAGGCTATGTAGGGCTATGTTATATAAATTAAGGTAAGGGGCTATTAAGGGGCGATGGAGAGGCTATGTAGAGGCTATGTTATATAAATTAAGGTAAGGGGCTATTAAGGGGCGATGGAGAGGCTATGTAGGGGCTATGTTATATAAATTAAGGTAAGGAGCTATTAAGGGGCGATGGAGAGGCTATGTAGGGCTATGTTATATAAATTAAGGTAAGGGGCTATTAAGGGGCGATGGAGAGGCTATGTAGAGGCTATGTTATATAAATTAAGGTAAGGGGCTATTAAGGGGCGATGGAGAGGCTATGTAGGGGCTATGTTATATAAATTAAGGTAAGGAGCTATTAAGGGGCGATGGAGAGGCTATGTAGGGGCTATGTTATATAAATTAAGGTAAGGGGCGATGGAGAGGCTATGTAGGGGCTATGTTATATAAATTAAGGTAATGGGCTATTAAGGGGCGATGGAGAGGCTATGTAGGGCTATGTTATATAAATTAAGGTAAGGGGCTATTAAGGGGCGATGGAGAGGCTATGTAGAGGCTATGTTATATAAATTAAGGTAAGGGGCTATTAAGGGGCGATGGAGAGGCTATGTAGGGGCTATGTTATATAAATTATGGTAAGGAGCTATTAAGGGGCGATGGAGAGGCTATGTAGGGGCTATGTTATATAAATTAAGGTAAGGAGCTATTAAGGGGCGATGGAGAGGCTATGTAGGGGCTATGTTATATAAATTAGGGTAAGGGGCTATTTAGGGGCGATGGAGAGGCTATGTAGGGGCTATGTTATATATATTAAGGTAAGGATTATATAAATTAAGGTAAGAGGCTATCAAGGGGCGATGGAGAGGCTATGTAGGGGTTATGCTATATAAATTAAGGTAAGGGGCTATTAAGGGGCGATGGAGAGGCTATGTAGGGCTATGTTATATAAATTAAGGTAAGGGGCTATTAAGGGGCGATGGAGAGGCTATGTAGGGGCTATGTTATATAAATTAAGGTAAGGAGCTATTAAGGGGCGATGGAGAGGCTATGTAGGGCTATGTTATATAAATTAAGGTAAGGGGCTATTAAGGGGCGATGGAGAGGCTATGTAGAGGCTATGTTATATAAATTAAGGTAAGGGGCTATTAAGGGGCGATGGAGAGGCTATGTAGGGGCTATGTTACATAATTAAGGTAAGAGGCTATTAAGGGGCGATGGAGAGGCTATGTAGGGGCTATGCTATATAAATTAAGGTAAGGGGCTATTAAGGGGCGATGGAGAGGCTATGTAGGGCTATGTTATATAAATTAAGGTAAGGGGCTATTAAGGGGCGATGGAGAGGCTATGTAGGGGCTATGTTATATAAATTAAGGTAAGAGGCTATTAAGGGGCGATTGAGAGGCTATGTAGGGGCTATGTTACATAATTAAGGTAAGGGGCTATTAAGGGGCGATGGAGAGGCTATATAGGAGCTTTGTTATATAAATTTAGGTAAGGGGCTATTAAGGGGCGATGGAGAGGCTATGTAGGGGCAATGTTATATAATTAAATTAAGTGGCTATTAAGGGGCGATAGAGAGGCCATATAGGAGCTTTGTTATATAAATTAAGGTAAGGGGCTATTAAGGGGCGATGGAGGAGCGATGTAGGGGCCATCAAGTTGCAATGTAATATAAATTTGGAGAAGGAGCGATGAAGGGGCGATGTAGGAGCGATGAAGGAGCGATGGAGGAGCGATGGAGGAGCTATGTAGGAGCGATGTAGGGGCCATCAAGTTGCAATGTAATATAAATTTGGAGAAGGAGCGATGAAGGGGCGATGTAGGAGCAATGAAGGAGCGATGTAGGAGCGATGTAGGGGCCATCACAGTACAATTTAATATAAATTTGGAGAAGGAGCGATGAAGGAGCGATGTAGGAGCGATGGAGGGGCGATGTAGGGGCCATCAAAGTACAATGTAATATAAATTTGGAGAAGGAGCATGAAGGGGCGATGTAGGAGCGATGAAGGAGCGATGTAGGAGCGATGTAGGAGTGATGTAGGAGCGATGTAGGGGCCATCACAGTACAATTTAATATAAATTTGGAGAAGGAGCGATGTAGGAGCGATGGAGGGGCGATGTAGGAGCGATGGAGGGGCGATGTAGGAGCCATCAAAGTACAATGTAATATAAATTTGGAGAAGGAGCGATGAAGGAGCAATGGAGGGGCGATGTAGGAGCGATGGAGGGGCAATGGAGGGGCGATGTAGGGGCCATCAAAGTACAATGTAATATAAATTTGGAGAAGGAGCGATGAAGGGGCGATGTAGGAGCGATGAAGGAGCGATGTAGGAGCGATGTAGGGGCCATCACAGTACAATTTAATATAAATTTGGAGAAGGAGCGATGTAGGAGCGATGTAGGGGCCATCACAGTACAATTTAATATAAATTTGGAGAAGGAGCGATGAAGGAGCGATGTAGGAGCGATGAAGGGGCGATGTAGGAGCGATGTAGGGGCCATCAAAGTACAATGTAATATAAATTTGGAGAAGGGGCGATGGAGGAGCGATGTAGGGGCCATCAAGTGGGTTGTTATATAAATTAAGGTAAGGGACTACGGAGGGGCGATGGAGAGGCTATAAAGGAGCCATCATGGGGCTATAGCATAGCCTCTTATCATAAGAGGCGATATGAACGCCCCTTTAAAGGAGCTATTAAGAGGCCATGAAGGAGCTATAGCATAGCCTCTTATCATAAGGGGCGATATGAACGCTCCTTAAAAGGGGCTATCACATCGCTCCATATGATAAGAGGCTATGCTATAGCTCCTTGAAGGAGCTATAGAAAATCATCGCCCCATATGGAGCGATGTCATGGAAAGGACTATACCCTTTTTTTGAATACCTATATCTATCCCATATTCGTCCTTTAAAAACTCAATTTTCTATATTCTTTCATCTCTCTCCTTTCCTCTAGATCCTTTCTCCCTTTCAGTCTATTCAAAATATTCTATCCCTTTTGTTAACCCCCTCCCCTACCAAAACTCTTTTTTCGTTTTTTATTTCTTCTTAATATTCATTTTTTCTAAAAACTATTTTTTATCCATCTTTCGTAGTTTATATCGTTTTCAGTATAATTTTTTATTTTCTTTCATATTTGCACAGTTCTTTTTTTCTAGGATCTAGGAGTTCTGTACATTACAGGGTATAAAAGGGCAGAAAAAAAACTAAAACCCTTTATAGGATTCATGTGAAACATATCTTAAATGAGGAAATCAATTGGTTCAGTAAATATTGAAATTTTAAGCTACAGACAAAAAAAACTTTATATAATGCTATTCCATGAGGGACAATAATATCCAGTAATAGTGAAACCAAAAGAAATGTCTGGTTTTAAAAACTCATAAAATATAATTGTTCCATATGATGACTGGAAATAATATTTGAATAGTCTTTTCTAGTATGGCTTCGAATCAATATCCGGTGAATAGGAACCGGTTCTCAGCTACACTGAAAAATCATGTATCGCATCGTATTATATCCAGTTTTCTAAGAATATAAAATGTACAACCTTCAACATCTCTGGACTAACAAAACTTGTTTTAATCTTTTTACAACCGTAATGTTCTTAAGGTGCCATATACCTATCTGTATGAGAAATGCAGAAATGAAAATCATGTACTTTGTATATGTCTGTGAGTGTGTGTGTGTGTGTGTGTGTGTGAGTGTGTGTGTGTGTGTGTATAAAGTAAGAAAACACAAGAAGAATTTGATTTTATCAAAGAATGTGGATTTCTATGATTCTATGTGTGAACGGGTATTCCTAGGTATCTAACAAACCAGCTAATTTTGATTATTTTTTATTTATTTCTAAAGAAATTTGCTCATCGTAAATTATCAGAGAGAGAGAGGGGACAATGAGCTGTTTATTACACTAGTCCCCAAAGTCATATAATATAGTTTTCTTATCCGTTGGCTTAATAACAATGGGGACAACTAGTGAATTTTGATTGGTTGATTCATTTAGTTGTGTATTCAAACGTTTCAACCACAAATTTTAATCTACAAAGGAGTAATTTTATGTACCATCATTAGGGATGTACATTAATTTAATAGCTATTGTCTTATCCCTTTAGATCCATGTAAATTATGGTTATTTTATGTATCCTTGAGTAAGTTTTTTTTACACATCCTCCAACGAAAATATAGATAAAAACTAGCCCAGGACCAATTATAAAAATTACATTTTAGAAAACTTTTAGAAAAATAGGTTGGTTTTACAACAAACCTACGTTTGTTTCTTGGTGCTAGATAAGAAAGGATGGAGGGAGAGGGGAGAGAATATTTGAATGGAAGGGGTGAGAATAGAATGAAGAAGAATAGGTGTAATTACAATTACAGAGCCTACACAAAAGATGTGCCATTTTTTGGCCAACAGTTTTTCTAAGAAAAAAAATCTCATTTGTAAAAATACATAGAAATGAAAAATCAATGAAAGAACGGAAATAAAATTAAAAAAATGTTTCTACCACTAAATCAAAGGTACTAAAGCAGAATTTCACTCATCAGAATTAAAGTATAGTTCAATTTACAATGTATTTGATAACGGATATATTAATTGGGTAGAAATAGATGCATTCGTCATGTTAAGAAAAATTTTTAAAAAAGAATTTGTCTTTGCAAAAATCTAATATTCTAATTCTTTTTTGAATGGGGCATTTTCTTGCCACACTTCCTTTTCTTCCATTTGTATATATCTACTTCAAATTTACACATTCACACACACACACACACCGACACGCTCACACACACACACACACACACACCGACACGCTCACACACACACACACAGAAACACACACACATTCAAACACATTCTATTCTATTCAAAGCTGATATTAAATTAAGTAGGTAGAGTTTCTTAAGCTAAATTTGGTTATTTCTCAGTTTGTATTTGACACCGACTTCATCAAGATAGATTTCCTATATTTCTTTGGTTTTTGGAACAGTTATTTCTAGCTAGAGCCTTAGAACAATAAAGAAACTCAATAAAAAGTATCTTGCATTTTAAGCAATTTTTCATATTTTTAACAATGAATTTAGTTTGGGCTTCTATGATATAAATACTTTTTCGTCGTATTAAATTTAGCTAATATTTTATTTTACTATATGCGCCACTAACATCTAAGACAGTTAAATAGCTTAGAACCATCATTGGACATTTATGCAGTTTTTTAAAATATGAATAAAAGAATATTTTTATATATGGGCTCCGTATTCATTTAGATCTTAAGCTTGAGACAACAAAAGCTTTACTACATTGAATAATTGAAAATGGCCCGATATCCGGCAAATTATCGGATATCCTGGCATTAAAAATCAGCTGAATATCCGGTATCCGGATAGTTTCAATTTCCAGTATCCGGCCTAATATTGAAAATGGCCGGATATCCGGACCAACCCTAATTTTTGGTGATTTTTATTTTAATAATAATCAGTTTGAACTAAACAAAACATTTAATGATTCACTTAACATTAGGAATATCTTGTAATATGGACATTAGTATCCAATAGTAGCGTATCTATAAATTTTCTTCTTCTAGCATAACCTTCTTGTTTTCCATTGACAAATTCCCTTGTACTGTGTGTACTTTGATATTATTATGTGCGGCTACGGCTGGCAAGCTATTGAAATAAACTGGAATACTTTTCTTCAATTTGGGTCGGTCCGTTAAAATAATCAATTAAAGCAAATTAAAAATGTCTTATTGATTTCAAACTTTGTATGATGATTCCTATAAGCGTAACAACCTTCTGTTTAATTGTTGCCAGAAAGTCCGTACGTCCATTAAAAACATGCTAATTTTTTGGCAGCTGAAAATTGCTACTGGCCGAAACCCTAAAATGACGGCTGTCGGCGTAAGCCATCAGAGCCCTTTTATGAACTAAAGCCCAGATAACCATGACAACTTAATAATTTTAGAAAATAGCTAATAAAATGAAGAAATGATGATTTTACATGAAGTTAAGTTGCATTAATATTTTTTGGTAAAAAAGTAAAAATCCTAACAATTTAATTTCATTGCACATATTTATTTTTATGTAAAAGAAGCTCTATAAAGTGTCTTTAAAAAATAGCCGTGTGACGTCAATAGATCCATCTCTTTTTAAGGGGTTTCCTTTCCCACTTCTCCTCTCATCCCTCATTTTTCTGACGTCATGCGGCACATATTTTAGGACACTTTGTAAAGCTCCTATTCAAAATATCCTTATACTAAAGTAACAGGATGTTTGTCTGTGTGTCTGTACCGAAGGATCTCGCTAACCGCTGAACCGATCGGGTTCTCATTAACAGGGTAGCTTCTCATAAGTCCCGGGAAGGTTTATAACTATTTTCTTGGGGGTGGGACTCCCCCAACCCCACCAAAAATTAAAAATACCCCCCCAAAAAAAAAAAAATGTCCACCCCTTAAAATTTATTTTTTTACTTTTTATTTTAAAATCTAAAATAAGAAATTGGGTTATCAAATTCGACTCCCCCCTCCTCAAGTGCCCCTAAAGGCCTCTAGGGGCGTAGCCGCTAGTATAAGATATATGAACATGAAGTTTATTTTGTGATGCCACCACTTTGTGTTTGGAAAATAACAAAGTTCTGATCCTTGAGTGCAAAGTAAATTGCTTTGTCCAATATCAAATTTTAACTTTAATATACACGGTACATCAAATTTGCCTTAAAAGGCCTATTTCAAGAGAGAGAGAGAGGGGACAATGGGCTGTTTATTACACTAGTCCCCATAATATAAAGTTTACATGATTGTTGGCTTAACAACTATGGAGACTTCTAGTGAATTTTGATTGGTTGGTTAATTAAGAAAAGTTTTTAAACGTTTCAACAATAAAATTTTTAATCTACAGAAGGATCATCATTGGGGATGTACATAAATTTTTCGGCCATTGTCTTATCCATTTAGATCCCTGCCTATTTCACATTTTATTTTTAGTATTGTGAAAGGTATATTACTAATTTCTTTTACTCAAATAAAGAATAACTTTTTGAACGTATTTTATAACATATCTTCTTTAAAATTAAGCATGCGATACTATATTAAGATTGATGTTCTTAATCAAGTAAAAAAGTATTTATAAAATCATATACTTGCAAGAAGAAGAAAAAAAATTTGAGGATATTGTATAATTCAACGTCATAAAAAAAACACACGAAAAGTCTGAAATAATGAAATCACAACATCTTGAAATTAGTAGAACAAAATATGCATTGCATATGTTTTAAAACAAAAATGCAAAAAAGTTTGCATGCATTAATTTACATTAGTTTCATGTTTTTATACATCAGCCAAACAGTTGTAACAATTTTCAAAATTAAATCGAGCATTGAATATTTTGTAACACGTAATTTAAGTAGGACAAACAAAATTGTAAATGGACAAACGGACAAAGTGAGATATAGTGCTGAAAAGCAAAATCATTGTTTTTAGAAATATAAAAAATCCCATAACCTTTTTCATATAATATGTTTTGGTCTATTTAGCATGACCGGGAGACTGCCAGACTAAGTAAATTATATACTGGATGCTCAATGGTAAAGGTTCTTAAACGATAGGGACAGTCGGATGATCAACATTGTTATACCCAATGACTAGAAAATGTGATTTCCCACAACCCCCTTCCCTTATTTCTTCCCCCCCCTTCTTACCCACTTCCCTTCAGCTACATAAAAAAAGTCTTACTCCAACTGAATGCCAAAAAAATATTAAATTTCGGTAATTTAAAATGAATTTAAATACCAAAAAGATTTTGCTTTCTGTTTGAGCCTAAGGTTCTATTAAGCTGCATTTGAAAATAAAATAATAAAAAAAACATCTTCCTACTTCACTTACATAACATTTTTTTCTAATTATCTACCTAATTATAGTACAACACAATACTTAGTGTACTCTGACCTAGGACAGTACTAACACTTGGTGTAGAATCAAAAACATTCCAAAGTTGTTGTTTATTTTCTCTTTCAAAATACAAATCACCCCCCCCCCCCCCATCACCCCTCTCTGAACTAGATCCTAAAGTTGTAATAAGGTGTTGAGCAAATATGTATGTTACAAAATTAGAGCCATTTATCTCTTTTCCACAGTAAAGGGTGATATTGTAATATAACAAGAATGGTAACATGCATAAGCAATAAAGAGCAGAAGAAAATAAAATAAATATTGCAATGCTGATGAGATGGACTAACAAAATAAGAAGAAATATGGCAAATACCAATTAGAATCAATAAATTTTTAAGAAGACAAAAATCATACAAAAGATAAAAAGAACACTTTTCCCCATTTAATTCCCATCTAACAGTGTAATGGGCAGACCAATTGAATTTTATAGTAATAACAAAAATAATAATAACTTTTATTCAAGAACTCATTCAATTCCGATTTGAGAAGATCACATTGACATTTTATAGTTAATATTGCATAATAATCATAATTATATTTAATTTTAATAGGTAACTAATCATATTTTTATTTAATCTGGTGAACATAAATAAATAAATTGTTGAATATGATGAACTAGTGTGATCTCTCTTGTCGGCGTTAGGTGCGGCTAAGCCAATCAGCGGGCTGAACTGTCGGGCCGGTGGTGGTACGACTTTGGCTGGCCGACAAAAAAAACGCCAAAAACTGTAGTAGCTGTATATTAAATATTTATCTTAATTTTCTGCTAAAATGCAGGAAGTTAAAGGTAGTTGGACTGTTGGCACATTTTCTTATTTGAGGCTTAAAACTTTTATTGAATTTTGATTAATAGAGTGTACTAACTTTTAATCTACCTATGGGTTTAATATATCATCATTGAGAATGTATATCAATTTAATTCCATTGTCTTATCCCTTAAGACCCCTGTCTAAGTTATCATTTTGAGTAGCTTGCTTCTATACAAATATATGTACTTTGATCCTTTTAAGGTTAACATAAATATTTGACTGAAAACAGATCACCTAGTTTACAGATAAAAAATATCAAATTGTTTATAAAAAAAACTAATAACTAATGTCATACTTTATTTGTATTGATGATATGTAGATTTGATATGTAGACTTGATGATATACTCTTAAAAGCATTACATACAATTATAATGTCAATCAGTCTTAGAAAGGTCAACTAGAAAGTAAACTACTTAATCTAGATTGTATTTGCTTTATTTTCTTTTATAATTTATTCACCTCTTGACTCAAGGGGCGTTTAAGATAGAGAGATAGAGGGAACAATGGTCTGTTTATTTCACTAGTCCCCAAAGTGTTATGATAACGTTTTCTCATTCATTGGCTTAACAACTTTGGGGACTACAGTTAGTTTTGATTGGATGGAACATTAAGCTAAGTGTTAAACGTTTCAACCACTAATTTTAATCTACTGAAAAGATAATTTTGTGTATCATCATTCGGAATATACATTAATTTATCGGCCATTGTCTTATCCATTTAGATTCCTGAGATAAAGAAGTTAAAGTCTAAAAATCTAATAGAGAAAAAATATTGAATGAAACTAATTTGGAAGGGTTAAAAAAAACTTCATAAGGATAAATAAAAACTCTGTCAGAACATAAATAAAGCTATCATGAAAGAAAATAATTAAAATTCTAGTTTTCAACAAGATATTAAGAAAATATTTAATTTTACATAAAACCATTTTATATAAAGTTTATTTTTTGGGAAAAAGGTGCTGAAAAACTTAAAGTACAGCCATTAATTTCACAGGATGCCTATGACATATGTAATGCATTTTCCAGTATGGATTCGGAACCAATTAATATCCGCTGGATTAGAACCGGTTCTTAGCCATACTGAAATATTATGTATAGCGTCGTATTACAGACAAATTTCAATAAATATTAAAATCAAAACCATGAAAATAAAAATAAACCAGTTTTATTAGCCCGGACCTTTGGCTTGGCTTACAAATCCGGTTTAAAACTTTAAATTATGCATGTTAATACCCGCGGAAAGCTGTCTGTAATACGATGCTTAAATAACAAATATAGCATCTGTGCAACAATGATAAACAACCAGAATTTCTACTCACATTTTCCTGGCAGATAAATCCTGGTAGCGGATCAAGATAGAGGTAACAATTGGAATTTGTTGAGAGATGAACACACTAGGGATACTGGGATGGGTAAATGGGCAAATAATTCAATTTAAGAGTTTTGCTGAAAGGTTATGAAAACCAGATTTATCCAGAAAATTTGAAGAAAATAGTAAAGTGTCATTGTTAAAATAATTGAGAAAACTCAAAAAAAACTTTAAGTGAGTTCCCAAGGTTTGAAACCCCTAAAATATTGAAAATTTGATTCATTGTCCCATTTTTAGATCCCTGTGAACACACACACTCAGAAAGAGAGAAAGAAAGATAGATAGATAGAGAGAAAGGGAGAGAGAATGAGAGAGAGAGAGAGATAGAGAGCTTACATTACACATGAATAATGCATTTCTCTATTTCAACTTGTTATTTAGTATTGACTTGATAATAGAATTAAGACCAGGAGATCTATATGCCAGCCAAATTTATAATTTCATAAATTAAAACTCTGAATCAATTTAAAACTATTAGTTAGCCCTTAGCTACTTATTTTTGAGTGGGGGAGGTGCACTAGCTTTGTTCTTATATATAAGAACCCTTTTAAAAAAATAACCTGGTCCTGCCGTTTAACAGTTCTTAAGAGTTATTTTTCTATATTAACCAAAACATATCTCATTTTAAATGAGTGTTTTTAAAAATTTTTTATAACCTAATATAAAGCTTAAGTAAAAAACATCCAATTAATCTGTTTAAGTAAAAGCAAGACTTTACATAAACAAGCTATTTCCTTCTTTCCCTCCCCAACTTGTTTGCTTATAATAATCTTACTTCCAAAAGTAATTTAATAAAAAATAGTTGGTAGTTGAAAACATTTTCTTTTGCACTATGGAATTTGTGAGAAATATGTTTACATTTTTTTAACTTCTTGCATGTTTCCATCAATAAATATTCTTGTTTGTGTGCAAAATTTTTTAAAGTTTTCATTTATAAACAAATTTGAATATACAAACACTTTTTTATAATAAATAATTTTCTATGATAACAAATAAAATAAGCAATTCGATAAATCTTAAATTCATAAAATCCTAAAATAAACGAGGGTATTTTTTCACGATATTATTTTTAAAGTTAGGTGCAAGCTTCCAGTCAAATGCGCTTTTTAGGTCAAACTGTTCTTAATTGTGGGTTTAATTATACTATGCGTTTGGTCATAATTTAAAACAATTTGACTGGAAGCTTTCACCTAACTTTACAGATTATTGTGCACAAAATGCCCCCATTTGATGTATGTAAATAATTTGATTGATTTTGCATTAACTTTTGCATAAAGTAAAACTCGTTGCATATTCAAATTATTATTTTAAATACATTTTAGGCATTTAAGATTTCAATTAATTAATCAGTTAATTAATTAATTAATGATATAACACAGAAAATTAAGATACTACCATTTTGTATGTAAAAAGAACTAAACATTAGAAAACAAATAAGAAGAAAACTAAACCTTTTACTGGTAGTTAATGGTTGGCTTGTAAGTTAGTAAGAAACTACTAGTTATAGAGAAGCCATGCTTCTAATCTGGGAAGCAGGGGATATTGGGCTGTTATTATACTAGTCGCCAAACTTTTATAATAGCGTTTTCGTATTCATTGGCTTAACAACTTGGTGACTTTTATTGCAGTTTGATTGGTAGGTTTATCAAGTTGCGTGTCCAAACGTTTTAACCACTAACTGTAAGTGCTAATTTATTATGTGTATCATTTTTGATTATGTACATTGTACATCAATTTATCGGCCATTGTCTTATCCCTTTAGATTCCTTACTTCAAAAGATAAATGAAAAGGCTTTCATTAAAAAATTGTAAGAAATAAATGAATTGTATTTAATTTTATGTATTAACTTATTACACATTTATTTAATAGAAAACTCATGTATACTGTACTGTATAACAATTTATCTATTCTAAGCTTTTGTTGCTGCGCTTTCTTTAAAAATAATTGTCCTTGATTTAATTACTTCTGTTTGGAAGTCTTTGTTGTTTTATTAGACGTATTATTATCCTTATTTTGTCCACAACTAGGAAACTGTGAATTGCCTTGAAAGTTATTATACACACTTCCACTTTAAACGCCCCCTCTCCCCCCTCTCTAACACAAGTGTCTGCCCTTTTCATATCACTTTATTATTATTTAACCTAATAAGAGGCGGTAAGAGGGAGGGGTCAGAACCTCCCACTCCCACAAAATTAATGTGGAGGGATATTAAAAAGGGGTTGTATTAGCTATGCAGCAAACACTATTAGTAACCAATTTATTTATGCCTAATGGTGCTTGTCAGAAAAGAAATAGAAACTTGGGGGGAAATTATTATTTTTTTCTAAGTGTTACTTAGTACACAGTTTAAGTTCAGTTATATTTTCTTTTAAATTTTGTTTCTATAAATTATCAAATTAAAAGCGAATCTTTTCTATAATTAGAGTCTGTAATTATTTTAAATAGTTTCAATCTAATTAACCATTTGCCCTAAAAGAACCTCCATAGACGAATGGAGTCGAGTCCTTATGCTCCTCAATGGAGAGCTGGTTTAAGGTGTCCTCAATCTATGATTATTCAAGTCAACCTGTAAATTATCTTTTGATCACTCAAAATATATACATTTATTATAATTGCACAGAGGCCTCATTTTTTCTCCACTTTCCTATCCCCCCCCCTCACTTTTCCTAAACAGATTTCCTAGCATATTGCTGTATAATATATAGTGTACATATATTACTTATATTAAAGTCCGTTATAAAAAAAAATAAAGTTTGAAATTAAAAGGCTGTCAACACCGCCCCCAGGCGTTTTTCAGTCCTTGGATACTTGTATTATTTTGTGTTAAACCTATAGTACTCATTGTGTACAATAAACAGTTTATTAATAAATACCTAATGCAATGTTATTATCATTTATAAATGTTAATATGAAATGTATATGTTGTTTTGTCCAAATAAATATTTAAATTTAAATTTGAAAAAAAATTCACTATATGACAACGTCATCAAATTGACATGTTGAGAATAAAACTGTGTGTGGATCTATGAATCATGCAATAGCAATCAGAATATAGGTTAGCTGCGCTACTTAAAACCAAGTAGAACAGAAGTAATTGCTTTACCTATTATGCAATTAACACCACCTAAATTATACTTGCAGGAACATGGCGGAATAGTAAATAAAAAATCCCAATTGTGCTTAAAATAAATGTTTTCTAGTCATTTCTTCAATAAACTGAACTCCCAATGGTATATATGTAAACATCATGCCATTATGCCATTATGCCAATAAGATTATATAACATTCATATTATTAAATTTAAGTTACGGGCACTTATTACATTTTTGGCATAACCATAAGGATTATTTTATCATTAATAGCGATGCTGTTTTAAATTATAAGCAAAACATAATGGAGGGCATATCCTTGTAATAAAGTAACAGGATGTGTGTTTGTCTGTATGTTTGTTTGTACCGAAGGATCTCGCTAACTGCTGAACCGATCTCCTTAACAGGGTAGGTTTATAACTATTTTGGGGGAGGGTACCACAACCCTCAAAAGAGAAATCACAACAAAAAAAAATTACGTAGAGACTAGAATGCAACATAGAAAGATTACGTATTATTTAAAAAAAAAACATTTAAAGTGCCACTAGAGAGAGAGAGAGAGAGAGAGAGAGAGAGAGAGAGAAAGAAAGAACAGCATTACAGAAAGGAATACAGAATCTGCATAAATACAAAAAAATTGAATCTTAGTTACCCTTACGAAAAATATCCTATATTCTCTCCTAAATATTTGCTGCCTTCTAGTTGAAGTTTTTTTTACACCAAATAAATTGGGTAATTTTCTAGGGTATATAGATCAAATATTCTAAAAAGGTATATATACTTTTTAGATCAAATATATGCAGAAATATGAAAGAAATATTTAAACAAGGACAATCAGCATGTACATAAGTAGCGCAGCGTCAATAATCAGATGAAAACTCAAAGAAAATAAATCAGTCAAACATGCCATAATGGGAAAACTTTAATAAGGATGATTTTAAAACTTATATAGATTCAACAATATATGTAGAAGCTAATACTTTTCTTATAGTGTAAAAATTGTTAATGAATAGGTCATAGGAGAGCCAATTGCCCTATCCCTGTAAATACAGGTTTAATTTCATATTATCTATTATTTTTTTAACATGTGTCATAAAATAAATATTTCATTTCATTTCATCTTCTGTATAGAAACCTTTGCATAATCATATGACAATACCTGGCCTACAAAATATCTGGAATAGCCAGGACCAAATACTGCACACACATGTATATAATACCGCTTGAGAAAACGCGCAAGTTGGCGTGCACTGCTATTTTGCTTTTGCATTGATGGTTCTAGGCTATTTATATTACTTGTTGAGCCAGTTATAATGGTGTTCGGACCAAGACTATACCAACAAAAATGCCTTGCTTGCTTTGTATATCCGATATTGCTTATATGAATGGATTATAGAATACGTGGATATTGTGAAGGATTCTCACATACCCGGATAAAATGTTTCTTTAAACTGGCTAAAATAATGATATTATACCCCCTTATGACTTTATCCCATCCTTTTCACTGATCAAGGAGGAAAGTAAGGTCCAATATCTTAGGACTATACTAGCAACCCAAATTGACGACAAAAATCCCCCGTCACAATATCCAAGTATTATATTTCCATGCTTATATGTCTAGCATGACTTGTCAAGATTAAAGTTGGGTGTGTGAATATGTAATACAGATTTATAGCAAAGAAAATAGCAAGTCGTGTTTTAACAAGGGCAACCACAGTCGTGGTAAATTGAAGCTTAAAAACTAATGTTAATAATTGGCGAATTACAGTTCGCTTTGCTTTGAAGGGACATAATCCTATTTTTGAATCTGCATTAAAAAAATGGAAAAAATGTAATCACGATGAACAAATTTTCGGTTAAAATTATGGAATGGGGTGTAAAAAAATTATTATTTTATGTTGTAATGGTCTTTTTATACCTTTTATACCAAAATTCATAAAAACAACCAAGCTAATATTGCTTGAATTACTTCTACAACCGGCTATTGAAAACTAATTCACTAAATTCGAAATATATCCATATTAAGATAAAGAACTTTTTAAATTCATATGGTTGATGATTATCTCTGACTTTTGAAAGTATCATGATTTATAATATATCTAGTTTATAAAATTAGGAATAAGATTCTCTCTATCCCTCTCGTTCTCACTTTCACTATCTGCCTTTCTGTCTGTCTATCTATCACTATCTACATCTCTCTCTTTATATCTATTTCTTTCTATCTATTTCAAATATCTTGTATTTTTCTCTTTCTCTTTAAGTCTTTAGGTTTCTACGATAAAGTAATTAGATACTTTTAGGCATAATTGTCCTGTTTTTTAAACAAAAATTGGTAAAAACACCTTTATATATAAGTTGTATAACCTTAACAAAGGGAAAGTTGTTTTTCTATAAAAACAACTTTTGCTGTTTTACGCAAATTGGCATTACAACCTTTGCAGCACTTTTTTTGCGATGTTTATACGTTGTTGCAAAAATTGTAAAATAGCAAAGCATTAAAAGCAAAGGGAAGAAGGAAAAATTGACTAATAAATTAATCTACAACCATTTCGTTATCCATGAATCAAAAGCTACCAAAAGTAGCAAAGAACGTTTTTGAGGAAAATTCAATTTAGAAAAAAATATTAGGGTAGGAGAGCTGACATTGGGCTCTTTATTACACTAGTCCCCAAAGTTTTTAATTAAAGTTTTCTTATTCGTTTTATTAACAACTTTGGGGATTTTTATTGAGTTTATATAGGCTGGTTTATTAAGGTAAGCGTCCAAACGTTTTAACCACTAATTGCAATCTTTAGAAAGGGTAATTTGTTGTATCATAATTGGAGATGTACAAAAAATTATTGGTCATACCCTGAAAAATAAAGAAATGGAGATGACAAATATGGGTAAATCAATCCCCCCAAAAAATATAAGCTACAAAAGTCAAAGTTTTAAATGATTGAAGACAAGAATAATTTTGAACAATTTGCTGAATTTTTACAAGTTGAATATTTGTTGGTTAAAAGGACGAATATTGTTTTCTTTTTGCCCACATTAACCTTACCTACAATTCTTCAGGGAGATAAGGGCATTGGACTGTAAATGATACTGGTCCCCAAAGTTTTAAAGGCACGTTACCTCATTTGGTTGAGTTAAGATAAAAATCTTGATTGAGTTGTAAAAACTAACAGTATCCAAAATTTTCCCAATAAAATTTTTCACCCAATTCAAATGGAACACAGTAATAGTGTCTGACTGATTATGACGTAACAAAAAAAATTAGCCAATGAGAGGCCACTATAAATTTTACCATTGGTCAATAACGGCCTCTCATTGGCTAATTTATTTTTGTTACGTCATAATCAGTCAGACACTATTACTGTGTTCCATTTGAATTGGGTGAAAAAATGTAGCTGGAAAAAAGTGTCTAAAAAAACAGCCTTGTGACGTCATAAAAATTAGAGATTATTCATCTCTTTTTTAGGGGTTTGCTTTCCCACTTCTCCTCTCATCTCCCTCATTTCTATGACGTCACATGGCTGATATTTGAGAAACTTTGTCCAACTATAAAGAAACAATATTGGATTGTTCTCTCCCTTTATCTCTGATTACAACTACAATTCCAGGTTTGAACTCTTACGGTGGGATCTTATTAGAGCTTTCAATTTATATTATAAGAATTGAAACAATTAAAAGTGTCTTTTTAAAAAATATGAATTTAGTCACTTAACTGCAAACTGTTAAATTACTAGCTGCTACAGCTACACCCCTAAAGGCCTCTAGGGGCTCTTGAGAGGAGGGGGAGTAGACCCCCACTTTAAATTGTAGTTTAAAAAGAAAAGTTAAAAAAAACTTTTTTCGTGGAGGCTCAAGGGGCGTTTTTTTTGTTACAGTTTTTTCTCCCCAAAAATATCAGGAGCTAACCTGTTAATTAGAACTATATCGGTTCAGTGGTTAGCGAGATCCTTCGGTACACACAGATCCTGTTACTTTATTATAAGGATATTAGATTCAAGTTTTGTTCTTTATACACTTTTTGTTCATCCAATATTTTTCATTGTTATTGTAACTCTTTTTATCATCTGGAGTTCTCAATTTTCATTCAAAAATAAATATTTCTAATATCAGACCACTAAACTAAAGACCTCTTCAAATAAGCAACTTTAAAATTTAAATAAAAGGTAATAAAATAGCCTAAAACTTCCCAAGACTATATTGTGGTAGCTATTAAGCTCTTTCAGAAAATAAAGAAAACATGAAATGAGTAAAAGATATATTTTATCCATGTATTAAATTGTAATATAGACAGTTTTCTGAGGGTAGAATTTAAAAAAAAACTAAGATTAATTAAAGTTTTGTCTGCCTCAAAGACCCGAAGGTCCATGTCAACAGCATAGGAATAATGCTATGATTTGTATGTCTTTCTTCTGTAATAACAAATGTATATAATACGATAAGTAATTTATCAGTATGGCTCATAACCAGTTTTAATCCATCGGATATGAATCGGATTTGGAGCAAAACTGGAAATATTATTATATTTTACTTGACTAATCGCTGTACCTCTGATATTGTATATTGTTGTTCATTTTATTGAAGCACTTCCTAGTAAAAGTATCCATCAATCTTGCAGGGATTGGGATAGATATTATTTTAAACCAGATTTTTAATTAATGGTTAAAATTTCATGACATAACCAAGGCATTTGACAAAAATTCTAAAAGATACCTACTTAAATGAAGCTTTGTATAGTGCCTATAAAAATGATGTCATACTGGCCTACCATTGGTCAATTAAAATGTATACTCGCTTGCCTGTGTAATGGCAAATAATTGGTCATTTGTATTGTATGACGTCATTTTTAAAGAGCTTTTACTTAGATAACAGATTTATAAATTACAGGTACTTTTTGATTCTTTATTTGATTCGTTTGTCCAGTATTATCTCTGAAATCACTTTTCAGAATAGCTATTTTCTGGGTTTAGGTTATTTTAAAGGTGTACAATTATCATTAACTAACACAAAACATATCTTAGCTCCGTAAAAATTAATTGTTATTTTTAACACAAATTTTAATCTGAGGGATTAGCCCTTGACCCTCCCTTCCATTTCATGAACGAAAGATTAACTTAGTAACTCTTAGAATTATTTTGAAGAATAATTGTCCATTTCTCTGATCTATCAATTGTTGAAATCAATTTGATTTGTTGAAGGTTTGTTTGCTTTATACATTTCATCTAATTTTTAAAATCAAAGCTTTTAAACATTAGTATGTGTCCGTTTGTAAGGATTGCTTAAATCGTTTATTTAAGTTAGAATCTTCCTTTCGCTTTCAAACTTTGTATATGAATGTTCCAGATAAAATTAGGAAGTTTAACAACTCATTTTAATAAAATCCATATTGTCCAATTTTGATATGATTTAAATCCTTATTATTTTTTGTTGTTGTTTTTGTTCAGTGATTCCTAGTACAATTAATTACATATTACACAAATATCCATTTCTATATGACTTCAACGTCAAGCAATATTTAGAGAAAAGACAATAGGAAAGTTTAATAATACAAGTGTTCCCACTTTGTTACCTTCCTTTACCTTCTGCATTTTTTATTACTTGGATGTTACACGTCAAAAAAGATTTTCATGTTCTCTAATAAAGTGAAACTCGCAGCGGGTTAAAATAACGATACCCCCTATTCACCCCCTTTTTACCCAAACCCCTCCCATTATACTGTGTGAACCAATAAATAAATTCGCCTGTAATAATATCTACCTATATTCTGTTTGATTATAATACGGGGACATTAAAACAGGGAAAATTTTGTCGTCAAATCAAGTTGCTAAAATGATACTCATTTATTGGTCAGTTCGTCCCTCCGGTACGAGGAGAGGGTATGGGGGTAAAGGAAGTGTATGCCAGAATCTCTCACACTAGCCACGTATTCTATATTCATTTTTATTATGGATGTTATCATCCTTGTTTTCTTTATACAGTGCAGTGCATATAATTTATCATGTAAACAAATAATAAAATATTTCATTCAATTTGATCATCTTTTTAAATTTTTATTGGGACTTATAGGATGATTAGGTACAATGTTATGAGCGAATTATCTCTATATTTAAGTCTAAGTACCGCCCTGTAAAGCATGTTGCTATCCTTGTTTATGTATTCAGTCTTATAGTTCCTCTTTCCTTTTTCTTTTATTCATTTTCTGTATTGTTTTACAATATATATACTTTTCCAGTATGGCTTCGAAACTGATTAATATCCGCTGATTAGAACTGGTTCTAATCCATATTAAAAAATTATATCCAGTTTTCTACGAATATAAAAATGCACAATCATAAGATTAAAACCAGTGTTTTAGCCCGTGCCTTCGGCATCTAGGGGCTAACAAAACTGGTTTTAATCTTATAATCGTACATCATTATATCCGCGGAAAACTGTTTATAATGCGATGCGATAAATAACTATTCCAGTATGGCTTCGAAACCGATTCATATCCGCTGATTAGAACTGGTTGTAATTCATACTGAAAAAGCATGTATTATAACGTATTAGAGAAAATTTTACTATTTACTGGAAAGCTGTCTATTATACGAAGCGATAAATAACTTATTTTGTTGAGAAAAAGAACTTATATTGTTGTTATGACTTTTAGTTTGAATATGTTTGTTTCTCAACATAGCAGATACAGAATAAATCTCTTTAAATCAAAGGAATACAGGAATGGGACAATAGGCTGTAAGCATTTATTCCTCAAAAATTCTCAGCGAGAAATTCTGTCATTGCTTGAAGGTAAATTTATTTAGATATATTAATTGATATGCCATTGTTCCCTCCCTCCCCCCTGGTAAATCCAGACTTTTAGATATTCTGCTCCTGATAGATTTGTAAACATTACAGACATTCACAGACAGACAGACACACATACACAGACGGACAGACACACACCACACACACAAACAGACATACATACTCACTTTGAATCCTTCATTAGCAGTTATATATACACAAAATCAAGTTAAGTTTATGTTTTTTGCCTTTTTTTTCAGATTCGTAGCATCTCTATTTATATTGATGGTCCATTGGGCGTTTTTCGTGTTTTTTTTGTAACATTTTAGTAGCTTAGCTTCTATTAACTAGGGGGGGGGGGGAGAGGTGGATATGCCAAAATCGAAGGGTAAAATCATACTTGTTTTCTGAGATACGGAAAGTGTCATGTATGACGTCAAAAAAATAAGTCTAAAAAGGAAGGATTAGAGGAGAAGTGGGAAAGAAAACCAATAAAAAAAAATGATGGATTTATTTATTTTCTTATGACGCAACACATGACACTTTTAACTATGTTGTTATTAAGATTTATCGACAGCTATTTTGAAATAAAAATTTTATCCTATTAATTCAATTTTTGAAATTGATATTCTTGGGACGATTTAGATTAAGCATGTTTTTGTGTAAGCTTTTTTCTACAGTTAATTCTGTCTGAGTTGGTTTCAGCTCTCCTTTTATTGATGTTGTTATTCTTGTTTCAAGCTGCCTTAGTCATTGAATGGAACGCAAAATTTTGTTCTGTTTTTAAATTCGAAGTTTTTCTACGAGTAGGGTCTGTTGTATGTTCTATTTGTTGTGTTACCAGAAATTATAATATATTTAACATTTAATTCTTCAACTTCCTTAAAAATAATTTCTTCATGATATAATCATCCTATAACATGCATTATTCGACTAGTGATTCCTAAGCTTACCCCAATAAGAAAAGCATCTCTAAAATCCCATCAAAAAATGAAAGTACATCCACATTTCAGAGCTGCAAAGAAATGGAACGAACTGCCAAATGATATAGAAATGCTGCCTAAATTGTCATCATTCAAGAAAAAAGTTGCCGAATGTTTAGCCAATAAAAACTGATGATCAAAGTCCAGTAAACCTATGTTTGGGCTCTCAAGAATAATATCAACAAAAACATAAACAACATTATGAATCCAGTATTTAAGCAATTTTGTGACAGATTAACATATTATTTCAATCTCAGTCCTTTAGATAATACTCCGTTTTTTTATATATTTATGTATGCTCGTTTGTCAAATTTGTTAGGCTTTACTGGAATGGATGTTGTCATTCTTGTGAATGTTAGTCGATTTTTTTACATGAGGAAAAAGTTTGTTGAAAGTAAATATTAGGATCTGAGAGGATATGAATAGTTTTTAAGAATTAGCTAACTTATTTATCAAATTAGCGGAGGCATTTAATTAGATATACATATAATATGTAACATTTTATGTTTTCTTTTTAATGTATGTTCAGATTAGCTGTTAAACAAAAATATCTGCTAGGCGGTGCGTTATAGTTAAATTTATTTTTGGCGATATTTCTTAGGAGGGTGGTGTTACCCTCCCCACAAATAACTTCCCAGGACCTAAAACAAGCTACACTGTTAGGGAGAACCATATCGGTTCAGCGGTTAGCGAGATATTTCAGTACAAACAGATAGACAGACAGAGATTCTTTTAGTTGATTATAAGGATTTGATTACCACTTTTCTAAAAAAAAGCACTATCATTTTGTTCAGTTACAAAATTATATGTAGACTTTAAGAACATATAACTACTATAATCTAATATTTACATGATTAATTATGTCTTTGAGTAGTTAAGCAATAAGTTTTCTGCATGTCCTTAAAGTTTCTTCAAAGTCTGGATTTGTAAGCGCAAAAGTTAATGTGAAATATTTCAATTTTCAAAATTGTCTTTATGCCTAGTCCCTGCGAAGGGCTCTAACCATGCGGCTCTACTCTGCACCTAACATTTAGCTCCGTTTTAACTTGTAATCTATGATAAATGTATAATGCTGTCTGTCCGTCCGTCCGTCTGTCCCTTAAGATCTAGGTAACCATTGAACCGATCGAATTCTACTCTTCAGGGAACATACCTACTGGTCCTGTGGTGGTTTTAGGCTATTTTCTTGGGGGGGTGGGACACCCCCAACACCCCCCAAAAAAAATCGTCTCAAAAGTTACTTCATTTTTATGAATTTTGCAATTTTCCACGAAAACTTGCAATCCATTCACATTTTTTCGGCTGGGTAGGCTATAAAAGATGTAATTATACCTCTTGGGGCAAAGTCCCTAGAGGCTAGGGGCGAAGCCGCTAGTCTATAATAAAAGTAGAATGCTGTTCGTGTGTCCGTTCGGTAAACTAGGAAGCCCTTAGAGGAAGGCCCCTGAAAATCCACTCTGCCAAAAAAAAACTGACAAGGAAAATATGGAGGTAAATTTAGCATATATTATCATTAAGTAATAAACAAGATTTATCCCTTGCATAATTTATGTATTATGCTACATTAAATAACCATTTCTTCACAAGAATGTTAATAATATCCATTAAAAATGAGCTCAACCAATATGACAAACAAGTATTTTTAGAAAAAGAGTTTTTTATACATATATAGAGGAACTTTTTATTGGGAGTCTTTTTTTAAGAAATCGATGTTAATATGTGCTTTGAATTTAAAGTTAGGTATATATATTTATAGAGATGTCTAATGTTTAAAATAAACGTAGCAATATTTTTATAATTATGATAAAGTTATGATGCCTTTATGATTATACCTCAACGTCACAGGAATCCGAGGTTTATTCTATATTACAATCTCAATATGCTTATATATACTGGCTATTCATTGAGGATTAACGTACAGCCCCTAGCGTCTAGGTGCTATGTGTTAGAATGGCCCGAGAAATGGGGCTAGAAAAATAGCTTAAAACCAACCGAAGACTTAAATATGTATGACAAAAAATCTTACTGCTTTATAGGTATAATAGGATATACAGACGATCATATCATACATCATAAACGTGGAACAGCTATAAATTGTTTTTTTTAAAATATGGATAAGCATTTGTGCTTAAACGTTTCAAAAAGAAAATTTTAGAAAAAATATTTATATTGTAATAACTATTGACTTTTTGGTCATATTATCAATCACAAAAAAGAAGTTATTATTTTTATTATTTCCCCCAGATTTTATTGTTATATGTAGCAATTTCCTATTTTGTTAAACCTGAGGTGAATTCTTAAAAAACTTTTGCCTCATTAAAATCAGTTTGCCTCAAAAAATTTTAGTGAGGCAAAATTATCCCCTCTAAATTTTTAGCGAGCCTCACTGATTTTAGTGGGGCAAACTAATTTTAGTTAGGCAAAAGTTTTTTAAGAATTCACCTCTGTATGTTAAATATTTGTATTGATTTGTAGTTGCAAATTAAAAGAGCCATAAAAAATGAAATACTTTTAGACAAAGTTTAAGGTGTTTGAAATATCTCAAATACGTCAAGGGTTTGAACCATGCGCAATATAAGAATTAGAGGAGGGGGAGAGGGGTTAGAACCCCCCCCCCCCACCCCACTTAAAAAAAATTGTAAAGATTTTCAATCGAATTTGTTCTGTGATGTTTCCTTATATTAACCCAGTAAAAATGATTGAAACTTTATGTACAATTATAAAAAAAAAGTAAACTTAACTGTGTTAATCTTACTATTTACCATGGCATAGTGTACAAAAAGTAATAATTGGCGGTAGGGCTGTCTAGTACTTGGGGAAAAAGGACAATCATATTTATATGAAGCGCAGCAATAAAAAAAACTCTTGTCTCACAGTAGCAGTACTTATAAAGTAGTAAGGATCGTGTATCTAAAGTTTAAGAGCTCTATAATGGCTTGACCAATTGGGTTGTGTTTCACAGTGAAGATTCTTAAATGTTTTAGCCAACTACTAGTCTATATTAACCTTCCCAATTCAGCCTCTTAAAGCTTTTTCAGCAAAACATCTGTATAGTGTCTTATCCGATAAAGTTGTAATTTTGATTTCTGGCTATTGACCACAACCACCCCCCCCCCCCCCTCCAAACACCACAAAAAAAGGTTAATCCATTATAAAAAAATAGCGTAGACGCTGGTAGTTCATCGAATTTTTAGATTTTAGTCAACTATTAGTGTTTTTATGCTAAAACCCTGCAGATCTTTAAAGTTAGGTCCAATTAGGACAAGGTTAAATTTTCATCAAACATTGTATGTACATATATAAAAACTAGGAAAACAGGGATAAGACAATGGACAATTAATTTATTAACACCTACGTAATCCTGCATTTGGTTTATCTATAATACAAAGTAGCTTGATGTCTGTCCGTCTGTCCGTTTGTCTGTCCGTCCCTAAAGATCTCGGTAACCACTGAACCGATCGGATTCTACTCTTCAGGGTCTATACTTATAGGTCCTGTGGTGGTTTGAAGCTATTTTCTTGGGGGGTGGGTACACCCCCAACCCCCCAAAAACAAAAATACCCCCCCATTTTTTTGTTTATTGGGAAGTTAGTTCACATAAAACTACAGGCTGCACCAGTAGTACTTTTTTATATTTTTTTTAATTACCTATTGGGGCAAAGCCCCTAGAGGCTAAGGGCGAAGCCGCTAGTAGTAAATATATAGGAGAAGGAAAGGTTTATAGATTGATTGAGCCGCCCTTGTTCTCTCCCCCCCCCCCCTGATTTGTATAGACTATTAATAAATTCAGCAACATAGTTGAAAGGAAAAAGTTTTAGGTGAGTATAATAATAATAGCCTTTATTATCAAGCATCATAGGGTTAAACTCAAAAAGTGCGTCAATGATTTTTGCTCACTAATTTAAAGCGTGTTAATAAAGTTACAAGTAATAAATAGAAGTCATTGTTCAGGTTTATGGAAATTTTTTTTAAAATCTTTATCTTGGATAAGATCCAAATAAACCCGAGATGGTTTTAAGCTGTCTTTTTATTATTTGGGATGATTATAGACATTCTTTCTGTTCCCTAAGCTCCCCTTCTAGTACAAAGTCTTTATTTACTAGGGGCCAGTTGCATTCGAAAGGGGGTAGTAAACATTGCTCTAGAACAAGATGAAACAGGGGAGGACTGCCCAACTCCCCCCCCCCCCCTTTCCAAGGTTTCACATTTTCCAGTGGAATTGCTGTGCGCTCCACTGAGAGGGGCGCAGCCACTAGTACGATAATTGAAATAATTTACTTGAACTGCTAATCTGTATTTTTTAATCAGTTTAGCTTTTCCTGTACTAATCTTATGAAACATATTTAACTAAACATTGTCCGAGAGCTAAAAATTATCGAGCTAAATTTGAGAAAGACCATCGTTACTAAAGTTGTATCTTGTAAAGAACAAGTTTCCTGTATTGTATAATAATGACGGCTCCGTTAGCCCATTGGATTTATTAAACATAAGGATTTAGTACTTTTTAGTTTTAAAAACTCATTTAGCCTCATTTATTTGGGAAATGGGTTGTCTCATCACCCAAGAAAATAGCCAAGAACCTTTGTGTCACTGAAAGGAGGACCAAATCGAAAATTAAGCTTTATCCGAACAGATATCGATTTACTTCATATTAGGGTTGGGCTGGATACATATTTGGCCGGATATCCGGCTGGTTTTAAATGTCAGATATCCGGTCAATTCCGGATAACCGAATATTTAAGTAACAAAACAGAATTCCTCATAATCTCATGTTTTATTATATTGCCGCGGCTGGCAGCTGCCAAGTACAGCTGCTGTCGCCAAAATTATTTTTTGAGATTTCTAAAAAAAATTTGAAAATTACAGCCATTTAAAATTGAAAATGTAGGGATTTTTGTTGTATAATATAAAAGATTACATTGACATTACATCAAGCGGGATAGTTTCAATATCCGGTAGCCGGTCGGATATTGAAAATGGCCGGATATCCGGCCCAACCTTACTTCATATTATAGATAAGTATATAGGATAGTATGCTTGCATTGACCATAGAATATTGACAGATAGAAAGTTTAGAGTAGTTTTGCTTTTAAAATCAAACATCCTACCTTTAAGAAGAAAACAAACCTATTTCTTTAAAACTGTTCACATTTTTAGGTTTTAACTATCACTAAATCATAAGATTTTATGATCTTTTTTATGCTTGTGTTTGAAAATAACATTTTATGCTCATTTTGTCACTATTTTGTCTGAAAATAATTTTATTAAAAGTAAAATAAAAGTCCAAACGGATTTAACATAATGGAACATAACACTTAACAATAATTTTTCGCCCTTAATCAAGATTATCCTTATTATCTATCTATCTCACCATCTATTTTTATCATTCTATCAACTGAAGTAGGATATAGGTGGATATTATGACAGGGAAAAAATTGTCGTCAATTTAGCATGCTAACATAGAACTCGTTTATTGGTCAGTTCGATCACTGTAGGAGGGGAAAGGATGGGGTAAAGGAGGATCGTTATTTTATCCCGCTGCAAGTTTCACTTTATTAGAGAACATAAAAATTTGGTGTAAGATCCAAGTAATAATATATCCATTTATATCTATCTATCCTACTAATGTAATGTGTCTAGCTACCTATATATCTTTCTATCTGAGGGTTCAAATATATGTATTTATCTATTGTATTATCTTTCGTTTATTAATCATTTTAATCTATTTAAAAATGTATTCTCCTATCAATCCATCTATCCAGCTAATCTATCCATCTATCCAGCAAATGTATCTATCTAACTAGCTAATCTATCCATCTATCTAGCTAATATATCCATCTATCCAGCTAATCTATCCATCTATCCAGCTAATCTATCCATCTATCCAGCTAATCTACCCATAGACGTCCAAGCTTTTTTTTTGAGGGGGGGGTAAAAAATTTTAAGGAGGGGGGTAATTCGTATTTTGGGGGGGGGGGGGTAAAATGGCGCGCGTAGCTCGCCGAAATTTTTTTTTACCCCCCCCAAAATTTTTACCCCGGGGGTAAAATTTGATTGGGGGGGTAATTACCCCCCCTGAAGTCTGTTGGGGGGAGTAAATTCAGTTTACCCCCCCCCCAAAATTTACCCTAGGGGTAAAATTTTGGGGGGGGGTAATTTAAATTTGATTAAATATTTAGTTTTAAAAATGCGCGCATAGCGCGCAAAATTTTTTTTTATTAGAGATGTTTTATTTTGGGGGGGGTATTTACCCCCCAAAAATTGTTTGGGGGGGGTAATCGCCCCATTACCCCCCCCCCTTGGACGTCTATGAATCTATCCAGCTAATCTATCCATCTATCCAGCTAATATATCCATCTATCTAGCTAATCTATCCATATATCCAGCTAATCTATCCATCTATCTAGCTAATCTATCCATCTATCTAGCTAATCTATCCATATATCCAGCTAATCTATCCATCTATCCAGCTAATCTATCCATCTTTCCAGCTAATCTATCCATCAATCCAGCTAATCTATCCATCTATCCAGCTATTCTATCCATCTATCCAGCTAATCTATCTATCTATCAAGCTAATCTATCCATCTTAAGTATCTCACTATCTATGTAAGGGTTTGATAATGAATTATTAATGTAAGGTTTGTCTGTAGTTAGTGGAAATATATTAAAAATGAATACTGCCGCAGTAGCACAGTAACACACACATCCATACATGCATGGATAAGAAAATGGATGATAAATAAATCTTCCTTCAAGCTATGATGTGTAAAATTATGCATTAAAGAGCTATTAACATCTAGCAAATGTAAAGGAAAAAAATCTAGAAAATCTAATTCATGTCATCAATACTTAGAAATTCTATTTAAATTTAGGTTGGGGGAGAAAGTCACTCTAAAAACAACCAGGTGACGTCATAAAAAGAGTTTTCTTTCCCACTTTTTCTCCCATCTCCCTCATTTTTATGACGTCACGTTTTTGGCCGCATAAGTTTTGAGAATAATTATATCATTCAAAGCATTAATATTCAAAATTTTGGTAGATCTCTCAATCAGTCATTATATATTTTTTTTTTTTTTTTTTTTTAAATTATTCTTTGATTTCATTTTTTTTGTCTAAAAGTCACAGCTTGGCTTGTAAGAGGGTGAGTTTATAAGTCAAAAAATTGTCTTTAATCTTAGTATTGAAGTCACGTATTTTTCTTAAATAGTTAAATGACAGTAAGATAAAATTTAAATACTTTTATTTGGTGTATTAATAGTTAAGACCACATGGTGCTATGATTTGTGGTTTCAGGAAATATGAGGTAATGTAAATTTAAAGTTTATGAGAAAGAAGATAGTTTTTTCCTCGTATTCATTCCAAACCGGTTCTTATCCATATGAAAAAACTATGTATAGCATCTTACTATATCCTGTTTTCTACAAATATAATCATGAAATTAAAACTAGTGTTTTAGTCCGTGCCTTCGGCATCTCGGGTCTAAAAAGACTGGTTTTAATCTTATAAGTGTACATTTTATATCCGTGGAAAGCTGCGAGAAATAACTATTCATGTATTGCCATTGGGACTTTCCTCTTATTCATTCAAATCTGGTGGATAGGAACCGGTTCTCATCCATACGAAAAAACTATGTCTAGCATCGTATTATATCCAGCTTTCTATGAATATAAAAATGTACAATCATAAGATTAAAACCAGTTTTTTTAGCCGGTGCCTTCGGCACATGCGGGCTAAAAAAACTAGTTTTAATCTCATAATTGTACATTCTATATCCGCGGAAAGCCGTTTATAATACGATGCGAGAAATAACTATTATCTAGCAATTTGCATTATTCTGGTTTAGGATTAGGTTTCAAGGATTAAATCTAAAACCTAAAACCATTCCATTGCTTATGTGAAGACTCTCTGTAAAGGAGAACTCGATCAGTTTAGTAATTAATGAAATCTTAAGCTTCAGATTAAAAAAATGATAGGATGTATCTAAGCAGATGGATGTTTGACTATAAACAGCCTTGAAACTTTCAATCAAAAAATTTCTTTGTATATCCAACATGGTTACTTGATGCAATAATCTGAACCTAAACAGAATATGTTAAATATATTTTTATTTTTAAAAAATATTTTCTATGCATACATTGTATTACAATAGTGGATTCTATTTGAGCTCATGTAAGATTAAGTATCAAATTTATCAAGTTTAAAGATGATAGTACAAACTGCTTTAAAAACAATTAATGATATTTCAATTCTCCCACAACATATCATTAAAAAGGGTAAAAGATACTGAATTCTGAGCTCCAATAGATCAATGAAGAGAATAAATGTATTTGACTTTTTTCTAAATATGAAAATGCCTTGGTCTGGGGAAGGTTTCTGTCCAATATATTTAAAATTAGATATGGTAAAAAAGGATTATAAGATTTCTTTACCTTGCAATACTTTTCTATAAATTCATTATTTTCAATATAATGTGTTTTTGAGAATTAAAATCCATGACATATTATCCTCTTTTTTTCCTGCCTCATTTAAAAACCAATTTAAAGAGTACACATTTTTACACAGTGTGCATCCAAATAAACAGTTTTTTTGATTACTTTTTTCTCTATACCATTTCTGTAACAATGCAGAGTATTTTTTAATGCATTTTTTTGTAATCAGATTTGTAATTTATTTATTAAGAGTTTGATAAATATGTTACATGCTTTAAACCTAAATGACACTAGTGGAAAATAATGCATTTTATAAAATTATGAATTGTATAAATGTAATTTATGTACTTTTGATCTCCTTCAAAAAAAATTTGCTGATAAAACTAATTAACAAATCCTAAATCCTAAAAAAGTAAGCTATCATAAGCTATCCCCTTTTGCCTTCAAATTAAATATGCAAGGTACAACTATTGCTAAATAATTCTTAAAGGTTGATGATTCAATTTCAAATTTTATGATTTATAAATACTTTTAAACCTTATAATTAAGCACATTATTGATCCAAACATTTAAAAATAATTACATATACAATCATTTTCAAAATATTAAATAATTCCTGATAAATATGATAAACAGACAAAAATTGGCCTGCCTGGTTTAAAGAGCATTTATTGAGCCCAAGGGAATTTATTTGGCAAGTCTTCATTACAACCAAAAATTGTTGGGAAATTAGTTTTCAAGTAAAATAATCAAGAAGTTTTGGGTGTTCAGGTATATAAATGTTTATAAAAGTCTACACATCTGCCTCATATAGTTCCCTCATCTGTCTGATTTCAATCTTTCACTTGTAAAAACAGTTGGGTGTTCATTTCTTTTATGTCATCATGTTATTTTATTTTACTGTTTATTAATGGATGTATAACGTACTACTTGGATCTTACACCGGATTTTCATGTTCTATAATAAAATGAACTCTGTAGCAGGATAAAACCACTCCTTTACCTCGTCCTCTTTCCTCCTACTGGATAAACGGCCCGACCAATAAATGCAGGAGAAACTTGCAACCTAAATTGACGACAATTTTTCTCCTGTTAAGTTATCCACGTATATTCTACATCCATTTGTTTATTAATGATCATTACAATCTTAGTGTCCTTTACTATGTTAAATTTTAATTTGCCCTGTTATCTTTATGCATATTTGTTATTGTTTTGTTATAAAATTTTTAGTTGATTTTTTTTGTGTATAAACTTTGTGACTTATTCAATTGTTACTTTGATTGAACATGTACTATCCCTTTCTGCCTTAACTTCCTTCAGCCTGCTAGTTTAGTTTATTTAAACTGGGGATGGTGTATAATATTATTTAACCCTTACAGATCGGGCCCCAATTCCCACCTTAATAGATCGGGGCGGGGGGGGGCTCCAAGAGCCCCCCCCTCTATCTCAGCTTCTGGTACAGATAAAGACGTAAAAATTTTTTCTGGTGGTTTGTGTGTATTTTTAGAGAAAATTACTTTTTCTAGTCATAGCAGTCAGACCGCTCCTTAGCCGCCTTTTAGCGGCCAGCCGCTAAATTTTAAAACAGCTGTAGAGCGGCCAATTTTGCAGCTAGGATGACCAAATTTTAGGACAAACTTTTATTTTTCATAACAAAAAAATTACTTTTTCTGATCATCGCCGAAAAACGGCAAATACGGAAACCGCCATTTTCGGCGGTTACGGCGGTAAAACTGTGGTAAAACGGCGGTTGGCGGCGCAAATTAATATTTTTATCTGTTTATTATTTCTCAAAGATTTACCAAAAAAAATATAGGTCTCTAGCTGTAATAGAAGCCACGATATTCATGATATATGTCTGTAGTAAAAGCCGGACAAAAATCGGTCATAAAGTCGGTCAGGGAGCGGTCAAACGGTCATAACACCACTTTTCTCAGAAGGTCATTGATATCTAAGTATTCACCAAAAAAATTTTAGGTTTCTACCTTATACACAAAAGTCATAATGTAGAAATTGCTACCCAACCGACTTTGACCGGACACCACAACCGACACAGAACAGATATCCTTATAAAATCAACTCTTGTCGACGTATAATTACTAAACTTAAAAAGTCATGAAGTTACAGCTCTCCATCTTACCTACAAAAAAAATGAGATTGAAAAAACTAGAGGGGGGGCTCTTGGAGCCCCCCCCCCCCCCCGATCTGTAAGGGTTAAATCACAAAAGCACAATATATTAAGTTTCATTGATAATAGTGTTGTTATACTGTGATTTTACTAATGTAACACTTCTTTGAAACCAGGCCATGGTGTAATTATGCTGTGATTTAACTAGTGTAACACAACTTTGAAACCAGGCCATGGTTTTGTTCGTCAACATTAGCTTGATTAATTCTTGTGTTGATTCACACCATCCCTTAGTGTAATAAGACAAAACAAAACAAATCAAAAGATACCCAGCGGACAAATTTGCGATTTCGCCAGGCAAAATCGCGAACTTTAGCAAGGGATTAAAGCCGAATTAGCAGTTTTTAGCAAAATTTTTGTATTTTTTGCGAAAAATTTCGAATTCGCGAAAATTTTGCGTAATGTAAAGGCTAAAAATTGCGAATTAGCAAGCTAAAAGTTGCTAAAAATTGTGAATTAGCAAGCTAAAAGTTGCTAATAATTGCGACTGTGTTAATTAGATTTTTGAGAGAACGAAAATATGCAAATTCGCTAATTTTTAGCGAAAAAAAATAGAGAAAATTCGCGAATTAGCATTTTTCGCAAAATATTTGCGATTCTTTGTCATCACCTTTAATAAATTCGCCTTTTATAAATCGCAAAAAAATCGCAGATAAAACTAGCGAATTCGCGGCTTTTTTTCAAGAAATCCTTGCAAATTCGGGGATATTCTCTATATTTTTCCTAAAAATTCTTGCAAATTCGCGACTTTTATCTTTTTATTTTTGCGGCTATTCTCTTTTTTCCTCAAAATCATTGCGAATTTGCGGCTTTTCTCTATTTTATTCCCTCCAAATTCTTGCTAATTCGCGAATTTTGTCTATTTATTTTCGCGGCTATTATTATAGCTCTAGCTTACGTATCATTGCAAATTAGCAGTCATTCTCCTAATCTACCCAGCGGATCCGTATGTTTATTTGCAGATTTTTCACAAAATTTTACGTCATATTTCAACTAAACATTGTAAGCTCTGGCTCAAGAAGTATTGCAAATTCGCCAATGTTTTTCTAATCTTCCTTGCAAATTTTGGCGGATTCATATTACTTTACTTGAGATATGCTTAACTTTAACCTCTGGTTCAGAAGTTAAGTATTGAGAATCTCATATACTTATTCTTAGGTGATAAAGGCTATAATACTTTCCATCGTATGCTGAAAATGTTCAAATTTTGTATACTGTTGTCTGTTGTTCAGATTTTGTTATTCTTTCTTACAAAAAATTTCAAAATACCGGAAAAAAATGAAAAAGAAAATTATTATAAATATGATATACTTATTTAATTTTTAAACAACCATACTTATATCAAAAATACCAAAAAAAATTATGATTTTCTAAAATGTTAGAGACATCTAGCGGCAAAAATTAAAACTATATGAAGTATACATTTGTTGAAATCCAATGTAAATGGCAAATTGAAAAAATATAAAAGCAACTCGCCACAATTTTATACACAGGGAGGGAGCGGACATTGTTTTTTACACTAGTCCCCAAAGTCTTAGTATTTTTCGTTGGATTTACAACTTTGGGGACTTTTATTGAACTTTTATTGGTTGCCTTAATAAGTTAAGTGTTCAGACATTTCAATCACTAATTCTAATCTACAGAAGGGGTAATTTTGTGTGTCATCATTGAGGATGTACATGAATTCATTTGCCATTGTCCTATCCCTTTAGATCCCTGTTTTCTACACCTTATATTAAGTGAATTTCAAATTCAATGTCAATTTTAATTATCCGTAAATTTCCATATACAAGAACAGACAAAAATTTAACCGGTATGGTATTGAATCTGATAAATTTGTGCTGGATTAGAACCGGTTCTTGGGTCATGTATCACAATAAACACTTTTCCGCATAGGGTAAAATAAAATCAATAACACTGGAGTTAATCTTACAAGTTTTCATTTTACTATCCGCGGACAACCATCTAACGATGAAATAATCTATTCCTTTTAGGATTTGATGAAAAAAAAGATTTCAACCTATTTTCTTTTTTTTGGGAGGAGGGAAGTGAAGACACCCTCTCCAAAAATAGTTTAAAACCTTACCAGGACCTATAAGAAGCTTCACTGTAAAGGGGAACAATATCAGTTTAGCGGTTAGCGAGATCCTTCGGGACAGACAAAAAACGCTTACTACTTTATATAGGATACTAGCGGCTTCGCCCCTAGCCTCTAGGAGCTTTGCCTAAGAGGTGATAAAAAAAAATTATTGCGAGAGACCATAAAGGACCATGGAAATGCCCTTCAAAAAAAAAAAAAAAAAAAAAAAAAAAAAAATGGGGGGGGGATTTTTTGGTTTTTGGGGGGGTTAAGGGTGTCCCACCCCCCGAGAAAATAGCTTAAAACCACCACAGGACCAATAGGTAGATACCCTGAAGAGTAGAATCCGATCGGTTCAGTGGTTACCGAGATCTTAAGGGACAGACAGACAGACAGACGGACGGACAGACGGTCAGACGGTCAGACGGACAGACGGACAGACAGACATCGTTCTACTTTGTATTATAGATATAAAGCCTCTAGGGGCTTTGCACCAAGATGTTTGATTAACCTGATTTTTCATTCGGTGGGGGTGTCCCACCCCCCAAGAAAATAGCTTAAAACCATCTCAGGACCAGTTGGTATATTCTCTGAAGAGTAGAGCCCAAACGGTTCAGTGGTTACTGAGATCTTAAGCTTCAGACGGACAGACAGACATCGTTCTACTTTGTATTATAGATTTAAGTAGTTAGAATTGTCATATTTTTCGTCAATTTAGGCAGGTTAGAATTTTCCCATCGATTTAAAACTTTGCAAGGTGATTCCTGTAGTACGTAGGTACAACTTAGAAAATTTTTAACTATATAAGTTACTTTTATTGAATTTTCATTGAATGGTTCACTAACTTGAATATCATTTATTTGTTAGTTTGTTCTTCCAGTAGGAGGGGAGGGGTGGGGTAAAGTGGGTGGATAAGAGCGTTTGTTCTTTTAGCCAGCTAATAGTTTCAATTTATTAAAGAACATGATAATCCTGTGTAAAATCCATGTAATAATAATCCATTATTTAATACTAGCGGTTACGCCCCTAGCTTCTAGTGGCTCTGTATTCAAAGGGGAGAGTTAAAAAGCCTAAAACCTTCCCAAGACTTAAAATAGAATAGCCTAAAACCAATCCACGACTTAAAATAAAATAGCCTAAAACTATCACAAGACAAATATTAAGCTTACCTAAAATAGAAAGCCCAATCGGTTCAGTATTTATTGAGATCTTAAGCTTCAGAACATAGAACCGGTTCTAATCAAGGGGATAATAGTCAGTTTTTAAGCCAAACTGGAAAAATTTTAATGAACAATTGAATAAATGCAACTATTCTATGATTAAGTGTATGTTATACAGGGATAGGAAAATGGCCGATAAATTGATATACAAAATTACCCCTTCTGTAGATTAAAAATTTGTGGTTTAAAAGTTTGAACTCTCAACTTAATAAACCAACTTATCAAAATTCACTAAAGTCCCCAAAGTTTTTAAGTCAACCAATAAGAAAACGTTATTGTAAAACTTTGGGGACCAGTGTAATATAACCATTGTCCCCTTTCTCTCTCTCTGATATTTATTGTTTTTTTTATCAGTAGCGAAGCTACTCTATAATTTGAAATGTCCGTCTGTCTTAGTTTGGGGGAAACGTGATTTTCTCGGCTCTTATAAAAGATAAAAGATTGATTTTTTTTGACAATTACCCCTTATGAACAATTAGATTATTTGTTGGAAAAGTTTGAAGAGAAAGAGGGGACAATGGGCTGTTTAATGTACTAGTCCCCAAAGTTTTATAATATTTATAGTAATATTTTTTTTCTTTGGAGAATTTTGATTGGTTGGTTAATTAAGTTAAGTGTTCAAACGTTTCAGCCACTAATTTTGATAATATAAGGGGTAATTTTGTCATTCAATGTCTTATCACTTTAGATTCCTGAGTTTGCATTAAATTTTCAATTGCTCTTTAACAAGGATGACAACATCCATAAAAGCGAAGCACTGAAACGGTAGGACAAACGGACATTAACACTTGTATAGTGTCTGAACTGAATAATCAGAATATAAAAGAATCGAAACAGTCGAAGCAAAATTGTAAGTAAATTTGTTCAAAAACTGCTTAATACGGGATAATGTTTCTGGACATACTTACATTTTTAGGACTTGATTATAGAGTTGCTTCGCTTATACTATTGTTCTTTGTTGTCCCATGAATCAATATACAAAAAATCAGATCAAACGGATAACTAGATCACATAAAAATTTGTTGTTAAAAAAGTAGAAAAATCAACATGTTTAAAATGGACGTACGGACATTCTGGTAATGATTATAGAGTTGCTACGCTTTCTAAATCGTACCTAACTACTACAGGAATCATCATGCAAAATTTGAAATCGATAGGACAATTCTAACCTGCCTAAATTAACGAATAAAAGCTATCTATCTCGGACGGACGTACGGACGGACGTACGGACCTACCCTAATTATAGAAAAGCTTCGCTTTTAAAAATATATAAATATACATACACAACTATCTCTCTCTATACACAACTTATGTTACATACGTAAAATCATTCTTATATGATGAATTTCCCAAGTTTTAAGATTTTTTGGATAGTCCTCCAGTTTCCGGAGCTCCAGGCCTCCAGGTGGTCTCTGTACAGGTAAAAGTTAAAAATCAACTTTTTTTGATGAGTTAGAGGTCAACTTATAAAACAAAATATGCATCTTTTTGAATATTATTCACATATTGGAAGAAAAAACATAAAGATTTTATTTCATAAGCTAACATCGTATTATAAACAGCTTTTCGCGGATATTATAATGTACAATTATAAGATAAAATTAATTAGCCCTGAGAGGCCGAGGATCATAAATTGATATACATACATTCCCAATGTTGATAAACAAGATAAGATGATAAACTAAAATTGCTTAAAAACGGACCTGTGGAAGCTTCCCTAAAATGAATTACTTAATCAGTTTAATGATTACCGAGATCTTAACGAACAAACACAAAGTTATCAGCGAAGCACCACTGTTTTTTTAATTTTCAAATGTTAGGCATCCTGTATTTGATTTAGTTTGAGATAAATATTTATATAAATTTTAGAAAAGTATCCAACTTTTAAAAGCCAACCAAAATGAGCAAACGTTTTATAAAATTTGGGTAGCAGCATATTTTAAATTCCAATCCCCAATCCCTCCCTGTTTATTACGTTTCCAGTTTGACCGCTCATATGCTCTCACATGCACCTCATGTAACTGCTATTGGTCTAGTGCGCATATTTGACCGACAATGCTCGTGCGTTTTCATCTTTGAACTAAATAATGGGTATATAAGAAAGACAATTCACATCATCCCTATTAATACCCAAAAAACATCAATTGTCTATCTAACGGGAAATGTTCTCAATAAAATCTAAATGGATTTGCATATCCTCAATGGTGACACACAAAATTACCTCTTCTGTAGATTAGTTTTCGTGATTGAAATGTTTAAATACTCAACTTAATAACACAACCAATGAAAATTCAATAAAGTCCCTAAAGTTGTTAAGCCAAGGAACAATACTAAGACTTTGGGGACTAGTGTAAAAAACAGCCCAATGTCCCCTCCCTCCCTTTGTATAAAATTGTGGAGAGCTGTCTTTTCCATTGCACATTTAAAATAGAGTTAAACAAATTTTTACTTTATATAGTTCAAATATTTGCCGCTAGGTGTCTCTTACTTTTTAGAAAACTTTTTTTTAGGCGTTTTTAATATATGTATATGTATGCTAAATAGCTAGATTGAAAATTTTAAAAAATTGGCGAAAATATGCAAAATTGCACTAAATCTTATATGCTAAACTTGCTAATTAGGGAAATTGGGAACTTAAAAAAATTTGGCTAAAATATGCAAAATCACACTAAATCTCATATGCTAAACTTGCTAATTAGCAAAATTGGGAATTTTAAAAAATTGGCGAAAATATGCAAAATTGCACTAAATCTCATATGCTAAACTTGCTAATTAGCAAGATTGAAAATTTTAAAAAATTGATGAAAATATGCAAAATTGCACTAAATCTCATTTGCTAAACTTGCTAATTAGCAAGATTGAAAATTTTAAAAAATTGGCGAAAATATGCAAAATTGCACTAAATCTCATATGCTAAACTTGCTAATTAACAAGATTGAAAATTTTTAACAAAATTTAAAAATTGGCGAAAATATGCAAAATTGCACTAAATCTCATATGCTAAACTTGCTAATTAGCAAGATTGAAAATTTTAAAAAATTGGCGAAAATATGCAAAATTGCACTAAATCTCATTTGCTAAACTTGCTAATTAGCAAGATTAAAAATTTTTAAAAATTGGCGAAAATATGCAAAATCGCACAAAATCTCATATGCTAAACTTGCTAATTAGCAAGATTGAAAATTAAAAAAATTGGCAAAAAATGCAAAATCGCACTAAATCTCATATGCTTAACTTGCTAATTAGCTAGCTTGAAAATTTTCAAAAATTTGAAAAATATGCAAAATCGCACTTAATCTCATATGCTAAACTTGCTAATTAGCTTAAGATTGAAAATTTTCAAAAATTGGCAAAAATATGCAAAATCGCACAAAATCTCATATGCTAAACTTGCTAATTAGCAAGATTGAAAATTAAAAAATTGGCAAAAATATGCAAAATCGCACTAAATCTCATATGCTTAACTTGCTAATTAGCTAGCTTAAAAATTTTCAAAAATTTGCAAAAATATGCAAAATCGCACTTAATCTCATATGCTAAACTTGCTAATTAGCTTAAGATTGAAAATTTTCAAAAATTGGCGAAAATATGCAAAATCGCACTTAATCTCATAAGCTAAACTTGCTAATTAAGATTGGGAATTTTGAAAAATTTGGCAAAAATATACAAAATCGCACTAAATCTCAAAATGTGATAAACTAGCTAATTAGCAAGATTATAAATTATAAAAATTAGGGAGAAAATAAGCGAAAAAGTTATTTTTTTGGCAAATTTTTAGGGTTGATAAAGTATGCAAAATCGCAAATATAAAGCTAAGATAAAAGTTGCAAAATCGCACTATATCTCAAAATTTTCTAAAACTTGCTAATTAGCAAGATTGGGAATAAATCTAATTAGTGCTAAATTGCAATCATTAGCAATTATTAGCAAGATAGGTAATTTGGAAGTTTTCATTTTAAGTGAATTAGCAAGTTTTAGCACATTTTAAGATTTATTGCGAATTTGCAACTTTTATCTAATTTTTTTTTTTGCGATTTTGTATATTTTAGCAACCCAAAAAAATTCGCCAAAAAAAAGCATTTTCGCACATTTTTGCAAATTTTTTTTTGCATGTTTTGTCGTGATTTTGCAAGGTTTCGCAAAATATGCGATTTTGCAAACTTTCGCTAATTTTCGCAACATATAATCGCAAATATTTCGCGAATTCGCCATTTTTTCGCAATCTATTTGCGAAAGTTGGCGAAAATTTCGCAAATTTGTCGGCTGGGTACCTCCTATTTTATAAGCTAGACCTTATTAAAAGGATTGAGCATTTCAATAAAAAAAATTCTAAATAGATTTGAAAGTACAAAATTTTTCATTATTTAGAATTATTTTTATTATTTTAACAGCCCTTTTATATTATTTGATAGTCTTAGGACCCGCGACAGTGGCTCAACACGTAGCGCATCCGCTCGTCATCGGGAAGGTGACAGGTTCAAATCTTTTTCCAACACCGTGTCATAACTAAAGACGTTAAAAATGGTTCTTACTGCTGCTATGTCAGGTGCACGGCATAAATAGTTAGAGTAGGGGGAATGCCTTGGCCCAAAACAGGCGCAACTCACTACCATGCACAGTTAGGACTTATCAGACAAAGGTCATGCAATCAAAGGGTTGGTTTACACGCTTTGCAATAATAGGGCTTATGACTGACAACCCTATCCGATATCCATAAAAAATCCACATTGTTACAGAAACACTGACAAATTGTCAGTGGCCTATGCTCCCCCTGTGGAGTGAAAAGGCTTGTTACTTTTTACTGTTACTGTTAGTCTTAGGAAAAGATTCTAGATTAACCTTCAAAATAGAAACAGATGCCCCACGAGGAGTTAAAATCTAATTCAGTTTATTCATGTCAAATTGTCTTGATTTGATTAAGGGACTTTGTGGGGTAAATTTGTTGTTGTATGTTTGCAAGCATGTTTGGAGAATTAATTTCAACAATTTTACACCAACAGAATGCTAAGTCTATTGTTCTGTTAATTAACTTAAATTGATGCTTTGTAATGTTTCTATTTCTATTTTAATCTTACCTAAAAGGCCCAAAATAATATCTTATAATTAATTAAATTGTAGATTCTATTTTTGTACGTCTCTATTATTTTCTTGTTTGTTGATGATTAATAATTGAATTTATCAAAAATTAATTTTGTACATATCTTCATGTTAAATTTTGTCAAAAGTTTTCTTTGTCTTTACTGTTTAATACTTTAATGTTATATTACCATACATTTCTTTCAGCTTATTATGGCAGCGCTCCTTGTGTTTAATTGATTAATAAAAACAAATTAAATAGTTTAAATATTTAAAAAGTTCGTAAAACCATATTTAAAGAAAATACAAAATGTACAGAATTTTAAACTTTTAAGTTATATCTATAGCATATATATCTATATATATATATACATATAAGGCATATATAAACATATATGCGAGAAAGGTAAAGTATTTGTTAAGAAAGCCCTGTAAAACTTTTGTTCTGTTATTATATTGACATTACAATATATGTTTAATGTTTTTCTGGGCAAATTATTGAAGGATGAAACTTAAATTGATAACGCTTACAATGACTTATTATAATAGGTCGATGTGGTGATGTGTTCGAATCTCTGCTTTAACCGTGTCATAACTAAATTAAGATTTGGGGGGGTATGCCTGAGTACAAAATATATAATAGGACATAATAAGAAATTGTCAAGCAAACACAGGGTTAGTTATATGCAATAGTTGAGATGGTAGTGCTTTAGGACCCACTATAAAGGCTCTAGGTGACCAAACATTCTCAGGGGTATATTCATTTTGGCGACCAAAATATGCCATGGTAAGAATACTTTATTATGTCAGCTATGATCACTTTCATTGCAAGCATTGCAATCGACATAAACCAAATTTCATGTCAATGCAATACAACTTTTCGTTTAACAGGGATGGCAAGGGCAGTGGAAGTTTAAGATATAAAATGATTGGAATGTTTTCAGGGAAAGGGCTACTGAAACTAAAAACAATTTCTATCAAATCGGTATGCATACTAAGAGATATAAGTTTTCCGGAATTTTAATGTAGGGAGGAGATTTGAAATCTGCATCAAATTTTAAGGATTTTTTATAAAATTCGTTTTTTGTATAATTCTTTATCTAAAAGCGGAAATACAAATTAAGTTAATTAATTTTGGCATCCGTGATTGGTGGATTTAAAAAATCTGCGCTCTGATTGGATGTCGTACATCATTCAACCAATTAGAGCGCAGGTAGTTTCCAATCCACCTATCCTATTGGTCAAAATTTATTAACTTAAATTGTATTTCCGCTTTTAGATAAAGAATTATACAAAAAACGAATTTTATAAAAAAAAAACCTTAAAATTTGATGCAGATTTCAAATCTCCCTCTAACATTAAAATTCCTTCCAACTTATATATCCTAATGTATAATTCACATGGTCTCATTTAATTAATGCCATCATTTATTGTTATGAAAAAGCAACTTTACTAAACTTAACATAAATGTTTACATTACAAGAAATCACCCTTTATGTAGGTTAAAATCATTGTTTTAAAAATTTGGACACTGCTAGTTTGAACCACCCCATCAAGGTTTTATAAACATGCCCAAGAAATAAGATTTTGTATCAAATCATGTTCTTCTTTTTATGAATATTTTTCTCACTCCTTGAATGTTTAAAGATTCTTTAAATTCCTAACAGAATATAGTTGATTTTACCATAGACTAACATATATAGAGTAGAGCATAATTGATTTAATCATAGAATAACTTAAGTAGAATAGAATGAACTTGATTTTACCATAGACTAACATATATAGAGTAGAATATCATTGATTTAATCATAGAATAACTTAAGTAGAGTAGAATTAACTTGATTTTACAATAGACTAACATATATAGAGTAGAGCATAATTGATTTAATCATAGAATAACTTAAGTAGAATAGAATTAACTTGATTTTACCATAGACTAACATATATAGAGTAGAGTATAATTGATTTAATCATAGAATAACTAAAGTAGAGTAGAATTTACTTGATTTTACCATAGACTAAATATAGAGTGAAAATAATTGATTTTATCCAGGAATAAGGTATAACCAATAAGCAAAATAAATCTAAAATGATATTTGGGGGACAGGTCGTCAATTCTACTATTATTGACCTCCAACAACAGCTGAAAATCATGTATGAGTTTAGTGATGCTTTTGAATTAATTTTGTTGTTGGTACTATAAGCTTGATTTCACATAGGCTTACATACATGGAGTAAAATATTAATGATTTTATCATAGACTACCAAATATATAGAAGCATGTGATCATTTTATTCCTTTCTTGTCTGTGAAAAAAAAATTGCTGTTTAAGTAACTTCACACTCTTAATTACCTTTTTGTAAAATGATAAAGTTCCCATTATCTAATTTCATACGAAAAAATTAATTTCTTATCATTTTAGATAAATTTATTTATTTTATATTGTTGATAAAATTTGTGAGATGGATTAAATTTGTATCTTGTTTGCTAGGAAGAATCAATTCACATCTAAATAAATAAATTCACAAATTCTGACATTATATTGGGATTTTAGAGAGAAAGAGAGAGAATTAGAAAGAGAGAGGAAGGGAGAAAAAAGAAAGAAAGAGAAAACATTTGAAATTGAATGTCTCAATTCAAATAAGGTCGGCTGGGTAAACTTAAAATTTGCATTTACTTATTTTTGTCTTGTACAATAATATATACAAAATTATATAACCTATTTTTATTATAATCATATTTTATCAAATAATATTAATCCTAATAAAGGATACAAGGAAAAGGATAATGGCAGCCATTTAATTCTTTATCCTCTCCTACCCCCTCATATTTAAAATAATAAAGTCATAATCATTCCTTAGAATAATGCCTGTTTTTTTTTAGTTCAACGTAAAATGTAGCACCAAATCAGAATAACTTTTTTTGAGTTTGGATTTAAATCCTTGAGGCAGTGTCTTTTTGTTTACAGGGAGTTATTAATGGAGGATAAACTAATCTTTTTTCATGTTGGAAATGTGTCTTTAGTGGGTTATAACTATTGTTTCTATGATCAATACGAATTAAATCAGTTTGACCTTAACAAAGCCCTTAATTGACAATTCGAATGGTTTTTTTCTTCCAGTTTGGCTACGAAACCGTCTGTTTAATCGACCCGGGCCTATGGTCCTTTGAAGCCAACAAAACTGGGAATTATTCATTTAACATTACTAAAAATGTCTATAATACGATGCGATTAATAACTTCTTTAATTTTAGTAGTAAAAAGCTTGTTTTAAGAAGGAATTAAAATAGAATTACTTTCTATTTTGACGAACCCCAAACTGTCCCACTTTGAGAAAGACGATTCCAGTGGCGTCATATACGTTTCGGGAAAGAAAAAGGGAAGGGGGAAGAAAATCTTTTCAAAAGAGATTGGAGAAAAGGGAAGAGATTTTCTTCCCCCCTTCCCTAAACGTATATGACGTCACTGGAATCGTCTTTCTCAAAGTGGGACAGTTTGGGGTTCGTCTCTATTTTGTCATTTAAATATTCTTTATAATCTAACATGGTTAAAAGTAAAATCTCTAATTCTATTGTTCGTATCCGTAGGGAATAAATCAAAACAAATAGAAAGAAAAGACTAAATTTAAACAAGAATGAAAATATCATACTTTCATACAAACGGACATTAAGATTAAGAGAGTGCTGCATTGGAAGGAACATTATGAATACTTTTTGCCTACTCATCTTAGGAATTATCATCAATTATATCTTAGGAGTCTAATGTTTTAAAGCATATGCCGTTACAGACGTACGGACAGACTAGAGAAGCTGTTAATAAACAAGGATGGCAACATCTATAAAAGCGAAGCACTGGAACGGTAGGACAAACGGACATTAACACTTACATATATATAGTGTCAGAACTGAATATTCATAATATAGATGTATAAGAGTCGAAGCAAAATTGTAAGTAAATTTGTTGAAAAACTGCTTGATACAGGATAATACATACATTTTTAGGACTTGATTATAGAGTGAGTTGCTTCGCTTATAACATTATACTTTGTTGTCCCAGGAATCAATATACCAAAAATCAGATCAATCGGATAATTAGATCACAAAAAAATTTGTTATTAAAAAAGTAAAAAAATCAACATGTTTAAAATGGACGTACGGACATTCTGGTAATGATTATAGAGTTGCTACGCTTTCTAAATCGTACCCAACTACTAATGGAATCACCATGCAAAGTTTGAAATCGATAGGAAAATTCTAACATGCCTAAATTAACGAAAAAAGCTATCCGTTACGGACGTTCGGACGTACGGACCGACCCTAATTATAGAAAAGCTTCGCTTTTAAAAATATAGTTGTATCAAAACTTCGCTATTTAACAATTTAACATTATCCGGTAGTACGGTTTTCTTGTCTGAAGCTAAAGATCTCAGAGAATACTGGCATGAATTGGTTGTACTTTTCAGGGGAGCTTTATACATATCTTTGAGTGGTTTTAGGCTATTTACCTTACCTCCCCCACCATCCCCAAAAGGCTAAGGGTAAGGGAATCGGTTTCAGAAAGTACGAGATACTTTTTAGCTAATATATTATTAGAAATAGAATAAACTTTTTTTTAGAGCAGTTTTGCTATTAAAGAAGATTAAAAAGTACCGAAAAAGTTTTTAAAAACATGAATAAAAACATAATGAAATATCTTTATTTATGTTTTCCTTTAGATATAATCTTTACATTTAATAAGCGACAAATGGACAAGGAACCACTCATACAAGAATGGTAACAGCATGAAAGCGAAACTCAATATATCAGACAGACGGACTGATGAACATAAACAAATTCATATACAAATAATTATATAGAATAGATAAAATGAATAATTCTAGATATGTTATGATTATTACTTAATGTCTTAGAAGTCAAGAAAAGAAATCCTTACGTTTGGTCTAAATTTACTTTGTCCCATGTAAGTAGAGGATAATTAAATCATAAACACTTGAAACTTAAACATTATACACAGAACCTGGTTCTGGCTAGCTAGGGAGGGGGGGGGGGGGAGTGGGGGTGCAGGAATTTTCTAATTGATTTTGTCAAAGTTTTGTCCAAAGTTTTACTAGCTAAATCATTGTTTCTAAAAGAGATTTTAACACAATTTACATAGATCATGAGAGAAGTTTCATTTTAGTATTCAAGAAAGTTATATTATTGATTTTGTTCTAAAAAGTGGTGAATTCTTTGGCATGTTTATGAGCAGAATGGATGGTCGAGCACAATTTTTACCATAAATAGCGCAGCAACAATAACCCTCTATAGTATTGATATCAGTATAAGCTGCAATTAAGGATTGAAAGAAAATAGAAATTGAATGACAACTAGTAAAGCAACAGTCAATTTGTGTAAGAAGGGAGATTATTAAGTGGGTTGGATACTTTATAGTCACGTACATAATATTTGTATAACCCTTATCCCAAGCTCCCCTGCGGAGAGCGTCATTCATTACGATGACTTTTTATGGGACACCTGCCATACTCGGCGAAGGTGAGGTAATAAAGAGTAGCTCCCTTGAGACAGCGGGTCAGGGCATAATGTACTTGGGCGTAGAGCTTGATAGCCCCAGTGGCTATACAAAAGTGTCTCGTCCTTCTCCATGACTACTTAGGTCCAAACACTAGTAAAACTATAGCTACAAACACACAAAACAGTCAATTTGCATAGCTTACTCTGACGTAGTGACAACGTGACTGGCAGACAGACACCAGCTGTATAGAAGTTGCAACTAACAATGATTATACCTGTCTGAATGGAAACGAATATAAATACCTAAATATGTTTCTAAACATTAAATTTTCTATGGAAACTTATGATAATCTTAAAAGCTTTAGGGTTAAAATTCTCTAGAGTAAGTTTTACTACATTCTCATCATTACATTTTTACACAATATTTAAATTAACTTAAAGTAATATAAAAGGGGGGATGGTGTCTGTTTGTCTGTCCTGAACGATCTCGCTAATCACTATGTCGATTTTGTTCTACTTTTCATGAAGCAATATATATAGCTTCAAGTTAATTTAAGGTAAGGTAAAATCTGTCATAAAAAATGGTCTCTTGAAAAATGAGCCCCAAAAAAATTAATATAGGGAGTAAGCAAAACTGCCCGCACCCCTCTTGGTATAAAACTACTAGTAATATATTTAGACATAAAGATTTTAGCAGAAAATAAACGCTAATTTTCCTTATAGCGTATCTACTCTATAATAACAGTATGTCAGTATGACGGTCCTTATAATAAATAGTCAGGGAGACACATTGTCAAAGCAAATTATAATCATTCACAAACATCTTTGTATTTTAAAATCTTTTCTCCTTTTTTTACACAAGTTGGAAGAAAATAGTCATTTCTCGCATAGTATTATAAACAGCTTTCCGCGGATATAGAATGTACAATTATAAGATTAAAATCATTTTTTTAAGCCAGTGCCTTCGGTACCTCGGGGCTAAAAAAAACTATGATTGTATATTTTATATTCGTAGAAAGCTGGATATAATACGATGCTAGACATAGTTTTTTCGTATGGATAAGAACCGGTTCCTATCCACTGGATTCGAATGAATACGAGAAAATATTTACCCCCATTCCCACCTCATTCTTTCCCTGGTAAATATGGCGTGCACGCACCTGCTTGTATGACGTCATAACAACAATTATATTATTGGAATCCTTTTTTCCTTAACTATAACATTAGATTAGAATTGAGCTTTCTTATTCTCTAAATTAAATCTACGTAATATTTTTATAGAGGGGGGGAGGTCTCCCAGGGGGGGGTCTCCCAGGGGGGGTCTCCCAGGGTGGGGTCTCCCAGGGGGGGGTCTCCCAGGAGGAAGTCTCCTAGGGGGGGGTCTCCCAGGGGGAGGTCTCCCAGGGGGGGGTCTCTTAGGGTGGGTCTCCTAGGGGGGGTCTCCCAGGGGGGGGTCCTCCCATGGGGGGGTCTCCCAACTATACTTATCCCAAAGTTTTATAAATTCGTTATCACATTCGTTGTCTTAAAAACTTTGGGGATTTTATTCATAGATTTTTATTGTCTCAAAAAACGCGCGGCTAGAGCTAACTACACAGCAAGAACACACTTCTATTATTGGTAGATACAAACTATCAGTGTTTTGAATTTTCCACCAATAATTTAAATTTTCAGAAGTGATAATTTTGTATATTACCATTGGGATGTACATCAATTTATTGTTCATTGTTTTTTCTCTTAAGATCATTGAATATTTATAAATGTCCTTTATTCTTCATACCAAAAATCTTTTCTGTATTTTAGATTTAAAAATGCAACCAATTTTAAGAAAATATTTTATATATTAAATATTTTCTTGAAAAGTTTATGTTAAAATAAGTGGTTGTAATTTAGTAAAATTATCTGCAAAACTTCTGGTCAATAAAAACCTTCTCATTTCACAGATATCAAGGAAGTAGCATTGTGAATTTTGAAGATATAGGTTTTTAGTATTAGTTTGTATAGAAATGTCATTAGTTCAGCCTAGAATACCTAATTAATATCTTATATTTTCCACATATTAATATACTTAAATTTTGTATATAATATTGTATTTACCTAGGAAGTTTGTTTGTTATCTTGTGTTGATAAAATAACAGCACAAAATATTGGAATCAATACCTTGGGCCATGGGTTCTAGTATAAGATTTACTTTTACCAGGGTTGCTGGGTTTTCACAATTTTAGAAGTTATTTAGAATGATCACATAGTCTATAGATTAAAAACTTACACCAGCAAAAATCATGTAATTTGGTCTTAACATTGTATGGTAATAAGTTACACCTGTTTATGGACTAATGCATTCCCCTTTTAACGCATCTGAAATAATAGAAGTAGAAACTATATGAAACTGATTAAGTTATGACGAGAGCTTAGCAAGAGACTCGAATCCAGCAACTTCAAATTGCCTTCCCAACAAGGCACATTTCACTTTGGACGAACTTAACCCTTGGGGGAGGTTTTTTCCATCTCATTTTCTGTGTTTCAATATAGAAGGCTAAAACTGATTATCTTTTTAAATAGGGTGATTACATATGTATAACACAACAGTGGGAAGTGGAATATCACTAGAAACAAAGTATAGTGTCAAATAAAAATACGTTATACAATACAAATGACCAATGATAGGCCAGTAAACAATTTGCAATTGGTCAATTACAATGTATACTGGCTTATTATTGGTCATTTGGAACCTAGTAATAGTGTCTAACTTTTTATCTTTGTGATGTAACAAAAATCCATCTCTTTTTTAGGGGTTTCCTTTCCCACCTCCCCTCTCATCCTTTGATTTTTGATACGTCACAAAGATAAAAAGTTAGACACTATTACTAGGTTCGGTCATTTGCATTGTATGACGTCATTTTTTATTGGACAATATACTCTGTTTTATATCAACATTATAGCGGGTACAAGTCAACATTGTAAGTATATCATAAAGGTTTTTTTACCGGATAGGTTTATTCTATTACTAATATTGTCTATTACAATTTTTAGAGGGTAGTGGGTCGTTGTGCAAAAGTAATAATCATCAAATTTTTCATAAAGTGAACAGATTGGAAAAAAATTGTCCACACAATCTCACAAAATAAAGCGCCAAAGTAGTAAGGTGTTTGTTTATATGTTGTACATTAAGATCTCTTAAATGTCAGGATTGAATGTTTGTCCACTCCGACGTTTGGGACTCCTGCGTTTGTCGTAGGATCATAATCCTAGCATTAAACAGTAGTGATAATGGCTGACATATCAGCGACATGATACTATATACTCCAATTTGATACATACATAAAAAAGGATATAAGCAAAGTCTAATATATGTAGTTTTTTGAGAAAAATTTGTTGGTAAAATTATATTTTAATATTTTTTTAGCTAGGGTACAAAAAAATCGGTAGGGCAGAAATGAATAATATTACAAAATAATTAGATTTCATAGAAATATTATTAACCAAGGAAAAGCTCTTTCTTGTTAGAATAGTTTGTTATCGCATCGTATCATAAACATCTTTCCCAGGATATAAAATGTACAATTAAAGATTAAAACCAGTTTTGGTATGCCCAAGATGCCGAAGGCACGATCTAACAAAACTGGTTTGAATATTATGATTGTACATTTTTATATTCGTAGAAAACTGGATATAATAAGATACGATATATGATTTTTCAGTGTGGCTGAGAACCAGTTCCTCCATTCCTGACGAAGAAAACGGAAGTGTAAAAATGCACTTATTACAATTCTAGAAATTAGCCGACTTTTTGCGGTTTAGTGAAAAAAAGTACATTAATTTCTTTTGTATCTAGCAAAGCTACTCTTTAAGTGGTCGTGTTATTTTTAGTCGGTAGTGCTCTCTATTAGGTTCTCTCTCCGTGCTATAGGATACATGACTGACTACACTGTTGAGTGTGTTGATTAAACCCCCTCCCTCTTTTTATTTATTACACCCTAAGACTGATAGTGGAAGATGGTGATCATAACTATTTTCAGAATTCTTAAAACTTGTTCTCCCCCCTCTCTTTTTTTCCTTCCCCCATCAAACCTATAATTCTGGTGTTTATACAAGTGCCCCAATGTTTTTTTTATAAAATTGTTAAAAAATGACATATGTTTGGGTTTCCTTTGCAATTAAGCTTTTTTTTAGGTACAGGGAAGGTTTTTAACTATTTTGGGAGAGCGTATCTCCACCCTACCAATTTAAAATCCCCCCCAAAATTTTTTTTCTGAATATTTCTTATTAAAACTCAAATTAAAAAGTAGAAGGGCGGTTGACTTATCCCCCTCCCACCTTAAGAACACTTAGAGGCTTCTTGGGGGCGTTCGTTGCCCCTAGTCTTTCTTAAAATAAAAGCTATGTCTTGCATTTTTTTTCAATTAGGTGTTTGATCACAAATTTCATATGGTAAAAATATTTTTCATATTTAATTGTTATCCTAATAAGATAAAAGTTATGCTTAAAAATTGTTTTGATAGCTATTATTATATGTTGCATTTTTAGATAAACGTGAGAGTTGTGATCAGAATTTGCGTATCATTTGTACTCTTTTGCGTCATTGCGTATTTTCAGATATGTATTACCCGTCATCCCTAAGACTTAAACCCCCTTGAAGATAATATAATACCCCTCTTGATTCTGGATTACATCCCCTACTAATTTCAGATGGCTTCTCTAAAATATCTGAAAATAGAAATTACGCGAAAATGACGCAAATGACGTTTTTTAAAAATGATATTTTTTTTTATAATAATAGCTAATAAAACAATTTTCAAGCATAACTTTTATCCTACTAAAAATTTCCAGTATGGCTTCAGAACCGATTAAGATCCCCGGGATTGGAACCAGTTCTCAACACTACTGAAAAATCATGTATAGCATCGTATTATAGACAATTTTCGCGAATTTTATAATAAAAATCATAGAATTAATACCTACCAGTTTTGTTAGCCCGGGGCTTAGAGAAGCTATCTATAATACTAATCGAAAATTACTATTATCCTTATCCATTTATATAAAGTAGTATAGTTTTTTGTTTTTATATACTTCTGGCTGTACGTTGTTACATATTTAATAGTTATATAAGCTAGTAATTAACAAAAAATTAGTAACCGCAACTTACAATTTAAATTTGTTGAACTGTAGCAACATATTGAAAGAGCTTTGAAGGGGTGTATCCAGAAATTTCTGGTTGATGTACAATGAAAATAGGGGAGGGGTAAACGGGTTTGAAAAGATCCTTAATATCTGAGATCGATATCTTCTGTCACCTAATTTCAAACTAATTCCAAGATAGCAGCAGATCCGTATCATAACTATTCTAGGATGTCTTCAAACCTGTTCCCCTCGCCCTCTTTTTTCTTTCCCTAAAAATGCGTAATTCGTGACAACTCATGGGTGTTTATACAAATGCGCCAATTTTTTTTATAAAGTTTTTTTTAAAAATGACATCTGTTTGGTTTTCCTTTGCAATTAAGCCTATTTTTTAGGTACAGGGAAGATTTTTAACTACTTTGGTAGAGCGTATCTCCACCCTCCAAATTTAAATACCCCCCCCCCATTTTTTAAAAAATATTTCTTATTAAAACTCAAATTAAAAAGTAGAAGGGCGATTGACTTATCCCCCTCCCACCTTAAGAACACCTAGAGGCTTCTAGGGGGCGTTCGTTGCCCCTAGTCTTTCTTAAAATAAAAGCTATGTCTTGCATTTTTTTTCAATTAGGTGTTTGATCACGAATTGCATATGGTAAAAATATTTTTCTTATTTAATTGTTATCCTAATAAGACAAAAGTTATGCTTGAAAATTGTTTTAATAGCTATTATTAAATGTTGCATTTTTAGATAAACGTGAGAATAGTGATCAAAATTGGCGTATCATTTGTACTCATTTGCTTCATTTCTATTTTCAGATTTCTATTACCCTTCATCAATTCCAAACCTAGCGAGGTAAGGGACATTGGGCTGTTTGTTACACTAGTCCCCAAGGTTTTAAATTAATCTTTTCTTATTCGTTTGGCTTAACAACTTTGGGGACTTTATTGAATTTTGATTCATTTGTTCATTAAGTTGAGTGTCCAAACGTTTCAACAACTAATTGTTATCTACAGAAGGGGTAAATTTGTGAATCATCCTTTTTGGCTTAAGTCAGGTATAACTTTTTTAGATGCGATTCGCGCAACTCCCATAGTACAACGCTGTGCACGCTTCCGATTGGAGACATACCTGAAACAATAAATATTATAAAATTTATTATTTAAAATAAATATTATGATTAAAATAAAAAGAAGACAAAGAAAGAAAAAGTGAATTTAAAATATAGAAAAGACAAGAACAATTACGTACATAAAATCAAATTAATTTTTCTTTTTCCTTTTTTACTTTTCTCTGTGAGGAGATCTTGCTGTCATAAAGATATTTCGTCTATATGCAAGCCATGCTTGCTTTAATTAATGTCTCAAATAGTAAACAAAAAAAATTGGCATAAAAAAAACACGATAACAACAACGAAAGACGGACTAATCAACTTGGAAGGTAGCTTCGCAGCGAGAGAAAGAGTGAGTTTTATAAAATCTGAGATTTAAAATATGCTAATTTATGTAAACGGCCAGATTTCAAACTTATTCATTTGATGATTTAAACAAATACACTCACACAGACACACAAAATCACACACACACACACAGAAAAGTTCACAGATGCACAGACAGTTAAAACTCAAAATACAAAGACTCATAATTAGTAGCACGTCTAAACTACAAGTCTTTAGATAGTTAAGTTTGTCAATTGTTATTGGTTGCATCAAATTACTTACATATATGGGAAACAATTGAATGAAGTTAGTTCTATAGAACATTCATTGTGAATACAATCTATAATACAAAGTAGCTTGATGTCTGTCTGATCGTCCGTCTGTCTGTCCGTCCGTCTGTCTGAAGCTTAAGATCTCGGTAACTACTGAACCGATCGGATTGTTCTCTTCAGGGTATATACCTATTGGTCCTGTGGTGGTTTTAGGCTATTATCTTGGGGTGTGGGACACCCCCAACCCCCCAAAAAATAAGAAAATTTCCTCCTCATTTTTTTTTTTGAAGATGCATTTGATGAAGATCAACCCCATGTACTACATTTTTTTTAATTACTTCTTGGGGAAGCCCCTAGAGGCTAGGGGTGAAGCTGCTAGTATAAATATAAAGGAAGATTAAAATTCATGTTATAAGCTTCCCTCAAATGAAAGTATTTACCCTTGTAAACAAAAATATTTGAACTTGTATTTAGCATCATATAAACTAGTATGTTTCATCATATATATCATATGTAATTTAAAAGTTGAGTAAGTACCAATTCGTTACAGAATTCTATTTGTTACTTAATCAAATACTTTATTTAAATCTAAAAAATGTTTAACAAATCTAAAATATTTTCTCCTTTTAATGAAAACATGACAGGTAATACATTTGGTTTAGGGTTTAAAGAAAACTTTTTTTAATTCTGAAAAATAATCTTTTTCTTATTTTTCAAAATTCAATTCAATCGTAACATTAATATGATGAAATTTAACTTATTTTGATTTTGTATTTCTAATAAAGAAACTATTGAAGCTACTAAACTTTATATTCTAAGAACTGATAAATAATTTTGGCAAATAGATTAACTACATAATTTTGTAATACGACTATTTAGATTTTAGATTTTTACTTAAAAATTGATACTATATGTTCCTGTGTGTTTTTTTCCGTGCAAGTTTATGGCTATAAAGGGTTTGGCGAAGCCGCTAGATAAAAAGTACTGTTTGACTTTCTTATACTTGGAAGTTAAATAATCAAATACTATCCTGTATTCCTAAAACTTACATGACGTTTATGCTTTGAAGTTTTTACAGTTTTTCTCATAGATTTAGGATACATTAATCTGCCTAATAAATAGTTTTAATTTTTTGTTTTTGATTTTTTAATACAAACTATTCCAACAATGATTTTAATTACATAGGATGTCATTATTAATGGTGTACATTGATCCATGATCCATTCACTTCCCTGAGGATCCTTAGTTTTTTCCTTTTGATTGATTCTTGAAAATTAAAATTTCACTGTGACGTCACAATTTGTGTAAAAGCTGTTGCGAAACTTGAAGCTGACAAATTTGGGTCTTTTTTGATCATAGATGTTTGAGAGTACACGTACTCCAGTATGGCTTCGAAACTGTTTAATAACCGCTGGTTTAGAACCGGTTTTATGCCATACTGAAAAAAAAATTTTAGAGAATCGTATTACAAACAATTTTCCATGTATTTTAACATCCATGTAAAGCTGTTTGTAATATGATGCAATAAATAACTATTCTAATTAAGAACAAATATGTAAGTTTATTAAAAGCCTATAAAACATAAAAATCAAGATAAATTTTTATTATCAAAGCAAAAAATAGATTTTCATCAAATTTGTTTATGTAAATAATTATTTTTTTTATTAATTTACACCTGTGCCTTATCGTATTTGGAATAATCATTCTATAATGCAAACCAAATTACTGGTAAAAGCTGCAATGTTTCTATTTAAGCAAGACATTATTGTTGTAGCGATTACTAATTGAACACAATTGAGGACTAGATTAAAAGTCCCTGAAGAGTCAAACTATCCAAATGAAGCAGCTTTTGAAACTTTCTTCCTACCTCATCTTTGCAACCACTCTTCTTACCTTTCTTACAAAATTGTTCCAAAAAATAACAAGAAAAATTTCTAATATAAAGATTCAAAATATTTATTTACAATTGATTGTAATAATTCTAATATGATACTCTATAACTTGGGCATTGCCGTATGTCCGTCCGTACATTCATTATTAAAAATAAACGAGCACACATATGCCTTTTAATAGATTTTATGATTTCAATCTTTTTTTAATTATTGACAAAAATTTAATTTTATATTCTTATTTTATGAAACTTTTTCAGCTTGCATGGCGGCTTTACATATGGAATTAATTGTCTTTGTTCAATTTTGAAGATATTTGCATATATAGCAGGTTTGTATAAACTGTTGTTACCCCTCCAATATTTTTACTAACCCCATACTACAACTATAACCTAACTGCTGTTGAAATACCTTTTTCCTAACAACAACAAAATGCAAAAAGTTTCACGGAAAAGGCAGGCAGACATTTTCAAAAATATAAAAAAAATAGTAATCTCACTTAATTACATTTACTCCTTTATTATATAATGTTAGTTTTTTTTGTCTGCAGGCTGATTAGTGTCTCTCACTTATAAATGTGTCTTTGGATGGTAAATTTTCACGCCATCCAACAAACAAATATCATTATCAAGGCATCTATAACTGATATCTAAAAAAGCAACAACAACAAAATTGCTGCAGAATCGCGCCATGGTTCTTTTAAAGTACTGTTACCCTATATCCACAGTCTGTTAGTCTCAGTTTTGATTTATCGAGATTCTGCTATCATGGATATGATAATCCTTGTTTAAGAACTATTGTTATATAATTTTGTAGGTAATACGGCTTAATAGGTTGATAGTTCTCCATTTAAAATGTAAAATCCAGAAGTTTAGTTTAAATTAGAAATAGTCTTTTTCATTTTATCTTACAATTTGCTCATGGGTGCTTCCATCTGTAAAATGAAATTTATCTTTGATCTTACAAGGTAAAGATTTCAAAATATACAGAATCCAACATTTATTATACATATCCGTTGAATAACATCAAATATGTAAAAATCTGTGAGAAATGTTGGTCATGCTCATAAGTGGTGTCTACCTACATCAACCCAAAGTCAATTGGAATATTTCACAGAAAAAGACAAATTATGAATAAAATTTTGATATTATACTTTTGAATTTAGTTCATGTGTGTGTGTCATACTCATCAGGGAATGTGAATTAATGTAAAAACAAGGATGACAACATCCATAAAAGCGAAGCACTGATATGGTAGGACAAACGAACATTAACACTTGAGTAGAGTGTCAGAACTGAATAATCAGAATATAAATGTATAAGAGTCGAAGCAAAATTATAGGTAAATTTGTTGAAAAACTGCTTAATATAGGATAATGTTTATGGATATACTTACATTTTTAGGACTGGATTAGAGAGTTGCTTCGCTTATAATACTGTTCTTTGTTGTCCCAGGAATCAATATACCAAAAATCAGATCAAACGGATAATTAGATCACATTAATTTTTTTTGTTAAAAAAGTAGAAAAATCAACATGTTTAAAATGGACGTACGGACATTCTGGTAATGATTATAGAGTTGCTACGCTTACTAAATCGTACCCAACTATTACAGGAATCATCATGCAAAGTCATTGAAATCGATAGGACAATTCTAACATGCCTAAATAACCGAATAAAAGCTATCTATCTCGGACGGACGGACGGACGGACGGACCCTAATTATAGAAAAGCTTCGCTTTTAAAAAGAATGACAACATCAAAAAAATCGAAGCTCTGAAATGGTAGGACAAACGAACATTAACACTTGAGTAGAGTGTCAGAACTTAATAATCAGAATATAAATGTATTAAAGTCGAACGAAACAAAATTGTAAGTAGATCTGTTGAAAAACTGCTTAAATACATGATATTGCTTAAGGACATACTTACATTTTTAAGACTTATTTATAGAGATGCTTCGCTTATAAAAATGTCCTAGGAATCAGTATTCCAAAAATCAGACCAATCGGATAATTTCATCACATAAAAATTTGTAAGAAAGTTAAAAAGCAACATGTTTAAAATGGACGCACGGACTTTCTGGTAACGATTATAGAGTTGCTTTGCCTTCTAGCTAGTTCCTAACTCTTATAGTAATCATCATGCAATGTTTGACATCGATAGGACAATTCTACAAACATGCCTAAATTAATGAAAAGAGCTATCCGTTACGGACGTACGGACGGGCCGACCTTAATTATAGAAAAGCTTCGCTTTTAAAAACCATCTAGTATCTACATACAATAAAAGTTATAAGCTATAAAATATAAGCTACAAAGTCAAATCCTGATTAAATATGTTTCTATGTATTAATTGTTCTATGTTCATGACTTACAAGATGAAAGACATTAAAATGATTTGGCAGACAAATTGTTCAGTTCAACCTGTTCACCTGCCCATCCCGCCAAAGTTGAAAGCTTGAAAACAAATTTTGTGCAACAAATCCTTTGATGAATTATATCAAAATTTAAATCATTTAGATCTTGAAACCCATATGGGCAACATTCCATGGATATGAACAACAGGAGAAGTATGTAGTTTAAAATATCTGCTAATACGTTTCATCAATCTTGATTTCTGTTTTTTACTCCTAGATTTGTAGTATCTTTGTTTTAGATCTTTAAGTCAATGTATTTAGAAAAATACACTGTATGAGTATTTTTAATATCTGTTATTAAATAAATTTTTTTTTTTTTGAATCCATTTCAAACTCTTTTATCATTTCCATGAATGTTTAATATGCATGAGTGTACATTTGGGGATGAAAATGTAAATGCATTGGTAATCAATTTACTCCAACATCTGGACTCAACAAGATGCCTAGAAACTCGCCAATTTTGTATAAAAGATTTAACAAATCTGCAATATGATTTTAGCAAAGTTTCCGGGTTTACTATTTCCCTTTTGTAAAATTCCACCCCCCAACATCTTTATTTCGCCCCATGCCTTTCCCACTGCCCATCTAAATTACTCTTGCACAGGTTCAAAGTAGGGTTGGGCCGGATATCCGGTGTGGCCGGATATCCGGCCGGATAGTTTCAATATCCGGTATCCGGATAGTTTCAATATTCGGTATCCGGATATCCGGTGTGGCCGGATATCCGGCAGGATAGTTTCAATATCCGGTATCCGGATATCCGGTGTGGCCGGATATCCGGCAGGATAGTTTCAATATCCGGTATCCGGCCGGATATCCGGCCACACCGGATATCCGGCCCAACCCTAGTTTAAAGTCCCTGGATTTTGTGCACTCAAAACTTTTTCCAGGTTGGGGACTTATAAGACGGGGAGATGGTTGAAAAGAGTTGAGGGGGAGAGGTTAAATTATACATTACAGGAGTATACATAATAGCATGCACTGTGCATTATTATCATAATATTATACATGTTTTTTATTCTTTCTAAACATGTATTTAAACAGGATAAATGAGCAGAAATAAAACTCGGAAGCAAAGTTTTCCTACATTAAGGTTAATTTCTTATCCTTATAATAAAGTAACAGGATGTTTGTGTGTTTGTCTGTGAGTTTGTGTGTTTGTATGTTTGTACCGAAGGATCTCGCTAACCGCTGAACCGATCGGGTTCTCCTTAACAGGGTAGCTTCTCATAGGTCCCGGGAAGGTTTATAACTATTTTCTTGAGGGGTGGGACACCCCCAATCCCCCCCCCCAAAAAAATTTTTTTACTTTATCTTTTAGAATCTAAAATAAGAAATTGAATTATTAAATTCGACTCTCTCCTCCTCAAGTGCCCCTAGAGGCCTCTAGCGGGCGTAGCCGCTAGTTTATATAATAAAAAACTATAAAAGTTATGCAAATATGAGGAAGCGCAAAAACCACAAAAAAGTTTATGCTTTAAACAATTGACTCTTTAGTATTTTTTAAACAATTTTAATATGATGTTATTATACTCTTAATTTTTTAAATTATGATATTAAAGTGAAGCATCTCTATAATTAAGTACATATGTATTAAGAAATTTTAGCAACTTTGTAGCAGATATATATTTTAGGTAGGGTTGGTACTTTTTTGGCCGGATACCAGATATCCGGCTTTAGAAATTAGCCGGATATTCGGCTGGATATTTAAGATGGCCCGATATCAAGCAAATTGCCAGATATCCGGCATTATAAATCAGCCGGATATCTGGTATCCTTATAGCTTCAATAACCAGTATCCGGCAAGATATTAAAATGACCGGATATCCGGCCAACTCGGATATCCGACCCAATTCTAATTTTAGGTCACGATTAGTAGAGTTTTTCTCGTATTCACCTTGTGGCTAAAAAAACTGGTTTTAATCTTATAATTGTACATTCTATATCCGCGGAAAGCGGTTTATAATACGATGAAAGAAATAACTATTCTTTTATGGATGCTGTCTTCCTTGATGTACTAGGAATGAATGAGGAAGGATAACTGAAAACAATTATCTATGCTCAACATATTATCTTACACTAATTTATTTTCTACTTCAGACAAAATGTAGAAAATTTTCCCTTTTTATTTCCTGGGATCAATTCTAAATAGTAAAATGGTAAGTTGTGTTTGTATGTCTGTACAATAATGTTTGACTGAATGCTATATAATTTTTAAGAAACAAGGACGACCAAGCGCTTTTTTTAGGGAGTAAAATAAGGGTTTCAAAGGTTTGGAGGGGGTAATCTAATGTATTTTTAAAATTTTGATTGTTTGTAAACACCCCTTTATACCCCCCCCCCCCACCCTTAAAAGCTTATATTGTTGTTATTATTATATACATATATGATTTTTGCAGAAAGGGAGGGGGAGGGAGGGAACTTTGGTCAACTGCACAAAAATAGGCTCAAGAAAAATTTGACTCACGAAAAACGAAACACAAATATTAGGGAGCTAGAGATTAAGGGCTAGGGGCAAAGCTATTGTTAAAAATGTTTTATTCATCTTTATGATTAGTTAAAATGTAAAAAAAACTTTTAGATTAATGCAATGTGAACTAATGCTTTTTTTAATTCATCTTTTACTATAATAATATTATATTTTCATATTCTAGATTGAATAATATTAATCTGAACTAGAAAAACAAAAACCACAATTAATTTACCCAGAGTGAACCACATATCTATAATCCAACCAAAAATGCAAAATCGATACAATTTTAAATCCTCTAAATCTTTTCTATTTATTTGAGAATATCTCTGTCTGCGTCAAGCAGCTGAAAATTTTGCATTTCAATTCACTTTCAAGTTGTACTGGCATTGAAACCAATATAAATGTATATTAAATACAGTATATATATATGGCCTGTAGCTAGCAGACCAAATTTATTGCTATCAGTTGTCAGGCCAAACCAAATATAAAGCCAACAGAACAGACCAATCAATTGTTAGCAGCAGTAGTAGTTGCTAGTCATGCCAAACCAAACTTGTAAAAAAATACAATTCTTGTTCTGAGTTGTTGTCATGCAAAATTAGAATGCAATATTTGAAATTCGGCAACAGGAAAGTGTATATTTTACAGACAGGGAGGGGACATTGGACAGTAAATATTATTGGAACCAAAAGTTTTATAATCACGTTATCTAATTTGTCGGCTGAGAAACTTTGTGTATCTTTAAAACACTTTGATTGGTAGTTTCCAGACAAGTAGTGTCCAACCAGAAATTTTGATCTAAAAAAATGATAATTTTGTTTATTATTATTAGGGATGTACATCAATGCATCGTCTGCTGTCTTATCCCTTAAGATTCCTGGTATTTTTTTTGTTAAAAAAGCAATAGTTTTATTAGATTATTGTCCTACTCTAGTTTGTACATAGACATGCCCCACATTATATGTTGCATTTATTATGCATACCTTTTCTATAAATTATCTCTAAAGTTGGGATTATAGCTTTATAATAAAACTTATGAAACTGGTTATAATATCAGAGTAAATTATGTTACATAATCAGAATAATAGCAATCTATAGTTTTAATTTTGCTCAATTTTAAAACGAATTGAGTGATCTATATTTGCTTGGATCTTGAAACTTTACTGCTTATAAAACAGGATATGGGATTAAACATTAATTCCTTATTTTTTTATATTGAGTTGCCATTGAAAAGTTCCAACAAACATACCTAAAACAGAAATTAATATTAAAAAGCAAGGCTTTGAAAATAAATATAAAAGTGAAGGAAGGAACATTGAACTGTAAATAACATTCGTACTCAAAAAATTTTAACCACATTATCTTATTTTTTGGCTGACAAACTTTAGGTATTTTTTAATGCATTTTGATTAGTTGGTTACAAACCATTGTTATCCTTAAAACTTTATAATAACTTTTGGTACCAGTGTAATTTACAGTCCAATGTTCCTTCCCAATACTATTTGCATCACCTACCAACATACAAATTTTGATGTCCATTCACTTTCGCATTATATAACATCTGAAAATTGCTTCATATGCGAAAAGAGTCACAATATCAAAGAAGGTTTTTAAAGTGCCTATACAAATGACGTCATTTTAGCCTACCATTGGTCAATTAAAATGTATACTAGCCTGCCATTGGTAATTCAGTATATTTGTTGGCCTATCATTGGTCATTTGTATTCTATGACGTTTTTTTTCTTGTAGGCACTCTAAACAGCTTCAATGTCAAAGAAATTAAAAGATTGTATGATAAAAAGAATAGGAAAAATAGGGGAAAAAACAGTTTGTGCTGTTTCAATCATAAGCGGTTCTAATGATTTGACATTCCGATGAATATGAGGTGATGAATGCACACAAGTTTCCTCTCTCAACTATGCCAGAAAACGGTTCCTTAAATTCTAATAGCACAATTGATCACATATACCTTAGGCTATAAATTATATTGTGACACTAAAGATTAAAATATCTGGGAGCGATCCTTTTTCCCCTCCCCAACAAAATTTAAAATGATGTTCAATAAAATTTCAATTTGTTGTAAACAAGAATAATTTACACGAAAAATTGGTTTAGGTATTTTAGTAATTTTCTATCTATAATACAAAGTAGAACGATGTCTGTCTGTCCGTGTTTCTATCTGTCTGTCCGTCCCTTAAGCTCTCGGTAACCTCTGAACCGATTGGATTCTACTCTTCAGAGAAAATATTTACCTACTGGTCCTGTGGTGGTTTTATGCTATTTTCTTGGAGGGTGGGACACCCCCAACCCCCCCAAAAAAACAAAAAATCCCTCTAAATTTTTTAAAATTTTTTTTAATTACCTTATGGGGCAAAGCCCCTAGAGGCTAGGGGCGACGCCACTAGTTATACATATAGGGATGGAATAATAGTCAATGTTTTATCTTCATGGCCAATTCTTTACGTGCAAATTTAGCCTTTGGTAGCTCCTTATTATTGGGGGAGATTATGGTAAAGGGGGCAACTGGAATAAGGCTAAATTCATCTTGCTCTTCATAGGTTTTTAATAGCGAAGCTAATCTTATATTAGAAATGTGTGTTCGTGTGTATGTTCGTCAGTCGGGAAACGTGAATGTCTCAACTGCTGTTCAAGATTGACGGCTAAATTTTTAGTAAATATTCCTTATACAAATGTGAATATGAGTATGTAGGTGAAAGGTTTAGTGTCTGAGCTAGACAGACGGACAAGCTACAAAAGTTATAGAGTAGCTGTGAAACTTATATGGTTTATGTAAGTATCAACTTTCATATTTCTTTATGAAGTTTTTCACAAAAAAATATAAATTTGCTTTTCTCTTAAGTACGTTGGAAAATAAAAAGATAAAATAAAAAATGAAATCTTCATTTCTGAAACTTTGACATTTTCCCTTGATTTATGGGATATAGACAAGCATTATGAATAACAAGGCAGGGAGAGAGAGGCTATTACACTAGTACCCAAAGTTTTATAATAATATCTCCTTATTATTTGTGGCTTAACAACTTTGAGGACTTAATTTGATTTTGATTGTTTGCTACATTAATTAGAGTTTCCAAACTTTTCAACCACTGATTATAATCTACATAAAGGATAATTTTGTTAATCATAAAATACATAAATTTATTGGCCATTGTCTTATCTCTTTAGATTCCAGGTAACAAGGACAATTGATAACAAGGCAGCAATATTAAGAGAAACAATAATTTACTTTTTTCTTTCGGCCATTAGTCAGTAATATGACTTTTTCAAATGCTATTGAGTATAGACTGCTATTATTTTGGGTGATGGTACAGCATTGAATTTTGATTGGTTGGTTCAATAAGATGAGTGTTAAAACGTTTCAACCCCTAATTGTAATCTACAGAATGACATTTTGTGTATCAAGATTGGGGATGTACATAAATTTATTATAAATTGTCTTATCACTTTAGATCCCTTAAAGGTTAATTGTGAGAATGTTCAACGATTTTTTTAATTGCAAACGAAAAAATGTTTCAAGTCTATCATAGATTGAATGATAGTACCTGTAAGCATCCAGTATGCAACTTGATTTGTATGTCTGTCTGTCGGTTATGTCACAAAAGATATTTATACATAATTTTATAAGTTGTTTAAAATTCAATATTAATCTTTGGATATGCTATTGCTAATTTGTCGTGTATTGTCCTATCTCTATCCTATTACATATTATATATATCTAAGTACTAAGCTTTTTTTGTTTGTAGTGAAGGATCTCACTAACCACTGAACCTATATGGTTTCCCTTTAGAGGGAAGTTTCGTATAGGCCCTGAGATGGTTTTAGGCTAATTTTTTTTTATTTTTATAACTAAGTCTTTGTATTATTTTAAGCTATTTTTCTGCCCTTCCATATCCCTTCAAAATTAGAGCTCCTAAATGCTAGGGGCGCAGCTGCAAGTATGTATTAAAAGGTTAAGAGACAAGGATGCATGGTAGAGATTAAAGATTTCTAAATTTTAAGATTAGAAAATTTTTTGTGCATACCTTGAGTAAGATTCGGTGGCCGCTTCAACCAATTTTGTGTAGTTATATCAGGTGGTATCCATGAAAGTGCCTGGTTGAACACAGAATCTCCCCTTTATTTTGAAACAATTAAAAATAATGGGGAGGATGATTTTTAGTGTGTTATTGCTATACTTTCCGTTAGGTTTTGTTGATTAGTCCGATCAGGCAACTGATAGCCTCGTAAGGGGTTTGGTAGATAGGCAAGAGGTGGGGGTAGGTTTTTGTGGTTTATTAGTCTATAATTCTGTTAGATTGTATACGAGAAAAAAATTATGGAGGATTTAAATTTTTACAGTTTATTTCAACAATCCATAGCCGACAAACGGCTGCGCGGCTGTTGAACAAGAATTATCGGCTGCTAATCCTTCGCCTAAGTATGCAAAAACAATTTAACTCAATTCAACTCTTAACTTTTAGTAGGTAAAAATTTTCAAGGCAGAGTGAAAAGGAAAAAAGTTGAGAAAATCTTTTTTTTTAACACGGACAATTATGTCCATCAGTAGCAAAGCTTTAAATAATTGTTAGTTTCATTGTAAGAATGAAAAAAAGTAGTAATTTGAAATGGGATCTTTAAAACTTAGATTATCGTTCTTTATAATTATATATTGATTTATAAAACACACTTTTTTTTATAAAACAGAAATCTTTGAGTAAAAAAAAACAGTTTTTTTAAAAATATAAATTGCTTAACATAGAATTATTATACTACCAAAAAGTTCTTAGAATATCTAAATCTCTTAAGAATTATTAATCAATATCTAGTAAAACTATACATAAATAAAAAGAAATTATACAAATACCATATAATAAACAGTTAGGGAGTTGAATCCATTTTTATAGAAGCAGAAATATAATCTATGATTATGGTTTAGACCCTCTAAAACTGTAATCTACCCTTCCACTTTCCCCTCTCTTGGTGAAGATATCTTCACCAAGAGAGGGGAAAGTGGAATCTTACATTTCAAAAATCGTATCGGCGTTGAAGATATCTTCACCAAGAGAAGGGAAAGTAGAATCTTACATTTCAAAAATCGTATCGGCGTTGAAGATATCTTCACCAAGAGAGGGGAAAGTGGAAAGGTAGATTACAGTTTTAGAGGGTCCAAACCATAATCATAGATTATATTTCTGCTTCTATAAAAATGGATTCAACTCCCTAACTGATAAAGATAAACAAAAAGGTCTTTATCTATAATCGAATCTTTCTCAATGTAATGTGTTTGATGTATATTAGGAAGCGAATCTACTCTGTAATACGCTTGTATCTGTTTTAGAGTTGGGCAGGATACTTTTTTTGTCCGGATATCGGATATCCGGCCGATTTTTAATGCAGGACATCCGGTATCCGGCCGGATATTAAAAATGGCCCGATATCCAGTATTTGGATAGTTTCAATATCCGGCCGGCGAGACCGGAAATCCGGCCAAAATCTTATCTGTTTGTCCGTCCGTCTCACTTGCACCTCTTAAGAAACACAAATACTCTTTAATTAGATAAGTAGTCTATACAATTTTAGAATATAAAAGTCGTATTAACTTCTACTCGTGAGGAAAAACTATATTTACATGAACTATTGATGTGCTACCTAGAGACATAAATTAATGTCCTTGTTATTATTTGTATAAATATAAATATATATATATATATAATTGTTATTGTTTGTTATTGTGTTATAATAAACATAGGTTAGCATAATATGGTTTATAATTGTTTATAATGGTGTGCCATTATCTTCGCCTGAATATCAACAACGCTAATAATTATCACCGCCAATATTAGATAAGCATGTTGTTAGGTCTATATATTAACAAGGATGACAACATCCATAAAAGCTAAGCTCTGAAACGGCACGACATACTAGCATTAACTCTTGTAGATTGTCAGAACTGAATATGAAAAATATAAATATATAAGTTTTGACAAAATCATAAATTTGTTGCAAAACTTCTTCAATACAGAATTATGTTTAAGGACATATACTGACATTTTAGGACTTGATTATAGAGATGATTCTCAATACTTTTCCGCCAATAATTTTAGTCTACAGAAAGTATGTTATTAGTTTGTCTTGTCATGTAGAATTTCTGATTTCATTCAAGCGTTTGTGTGTGTTTGGGTTTTTGTATGTTAAAGACATACTGCGAGCCTAATTTTTATTTAAGAACCCACCTCTGTTTGAAGCTTTCACATTTTAAAAAAATTACGACGAAATTTTTGGGCAATAAAGTCTGATTCGGCAAAGCTTTGTACTAAAAAATTATACTGTTTACAGCTGATTTTTATCTATGTATGAAATGAAAAAAACATGCATTCGTAAAAAATGTATACACAATTTTAACCAATGAGATCTCTTGAATGTTCTGTAATGATTCTCCTATTGGTGGAATCAGACATTATGTCTCTTGATTAATCTCTCTACAGGAAAAAGCAAGATTTTGTAGTAAAATAGAGCGAGCATTTTACATTATAACGTCGTCGCAACATACAGACAACTTCTTAGACCCTAGTTGCAGAAGAGTTACACTACTAACATCTGTTACAGAATATTTGTGTACGAACCAAAGTTATTCAATAAAGAAACAATAATATGCCTTTACAATTTGGGGTGTTCATAAATTTTTCGCAACTAAATCAGAGATCAAAAAAGGGACAAGACAATAGTCGATAAATTGATGCACCTCCTCAATGATGATACACAAAATTGTCCCTTCTTTAGATTATAAATAGTGGTTGATAATTTTGGAGACTTAACTTGATAAACCAACCAATCAAAATTCACTAAAATATCCAAAGTTGTTAAGCAAACGAATAAGAAAAGATTGTTTTAAAATTTTGGGGACCAGTGTAATAAACAGCTCATTGTCCCCTCTCTCCCTTACTAAATAGAGTTTTATATGCGTAAAAACATTTAAAATCAAATAATGATGATATTTTCGCAGTTGTGCAATTCAGATGCTTAGAAAATGTATTAAAAGTGCGGAGGTGAATGAAACACTATGTGTATTCCCAATATTTTTGATATATTTAGCTTAACATAACCCCTTGTAATATTGGTGGCGGTTTCTACAGATTTTCTTAATATGTATCTTACGGAAAATATTTTTCTAGGGTGTTTTATAGACAGTTGACCGCGGTTACAAAATAAAAAAAATAAAAATATGTTTTTTGCATCTGATTGTATATTAGCATGCTAATATTGTTGTCAATAATGAAAGTCATAATAACAACAGGAAATGCTGGCTTTTAAAGCAGAGAAGGAAGGAACATTGAGCTGTTTATTACACTAGTCCACAAAGTTTTTAATAACATTTTCTTATTCGTGTGCTTAACATCTTTGAAGACTTTTATATTGAATTTTGATTGGTTGGTTCATTAAGTTGAGTGTCAATAACTAATTGTGTTTTACAGAATGGGTGATTCTGTGTATCATCATTATAGATTATATCAATTTATCGGCCATTGCCTTATCCCTTTAGATCCCTGCTATGAAAGGCATCAAATCCACTGTTATAATCTATTAGAGTGCAAGTGAGGAATCAGGTTTGTGTATATTAGACAAAACAGGGAAATAACAATGGATAATCAATTAGCTCTCACCCAGAAAATGTTGGGTGTGCATTAACTTTCGCTTGTTGTTTCATTTTAGCAAAAATGCTGTATAGCAAATGAAAAGTGGGGGTGTTTGAAAATGGGGGCGAAGGAAAGAAGGAGTAACCATTTTTGCTAATATAAAGGATATGCATTTCTAATGACTTGATAATGTAATACATGTAAGGAAATGAAGACACACCAAAAATGTTTGGCGGAGTTTATTAAAACTACCAAGTTGCATAGTAATAGCATGCATTATTATTAGTTACCTTAAAATACTTGAAAATATTGATCATGAAAATTGAATAGTTAGTCTAAAATGCAGGATCTTATCGGTTCAGTGGTTAGCGAAATCTAAACTGACAAACAAAAAAACTTACTACTTATAACAGAATACAAAAATACAAAGATCTTCCGCATTTTTCGAGAAATTGAAATTTTAGTCTTTTTTTATTATTTTAATTTTTTTAAAGTTTATATAAAGATTTAGTTGAAATTTTTCTCTTTTCTTATATTTTCTGATTTACCTTGAATATTATTGCTGAAGATAGGGAGACCTGTTACAAAAAAAAAGAAGCTTCCAAAACTAAATTTGTATTTTTATCCAATTATTTAAAGTAGTAAGTTTTTTTGGTTGTTTGTCCTTTAATATCTCACTTAAAAGATTGAGTTTTACACTTTAGGGAAGATTCATATAGGTTCTGGGTTGTTTTAACAAGGACTTGTTTCAGGCCATTTCTACCCCCTCCATTCTCCTTTGAATATAGTGCCCCTTAATGAGAGCTATGTTTAATATTAATTTAAAAATAGAAAATTAAACATTTATGTTTTTCAAAAAAAAAAAGGTTCGAATTCTTTTCCACATCCAAGATTACAGCAATAAAATTTAGATAATTGACTTAGATATAAAAGTATTTTATGAGAAAATTCTACTTTTAGTAGAAAAATCTTTCCTATTTTAGGATTTTAATGGTAGCTAAGTTCTTTTATAAGTTAATTGCGTCTGTCTATAAAAAAAAAATCCTATCACTTTAGTGGAAAGATTTCTTTGGGGTAGCTTTATATTTCGTTAACCATCTAGGGGAAACTTCACATAAAGGTAGTTTTAGGATTTTTTTATGTTTTAGATTAAAATCTTTAAATAGTTGTCGGCATTTTTTGTCCTTTCCTATCATTTTAAATACAGAGCTTCTAGATGCTAAGGCCGCTATTTAGTATAATACCTCAATATTTTTTTTACTTTTTAACAAAGAAATAAACATTTAATTTCTTATTAGCGTTTCTGTGGATTATCTTTTTTAAAGAAACCTATAGATGACATATATTCTTTGTAATAGTTTGAGATATGTTTACTTACAAGATTTTTTTTTTGCTTTTGTAGAAATTAATTAAGTGATAACGTCGTTAATATGTCATTGATTTTAAATTGACTTTGTAACGTACTTTAATTGTGAAAAATCTTTGCTTTCTAAAAAGTTTCAACTTTATTAGATTAAAATTGTTTTCCTTCCTATGAAAGTTAATTCCAATAGAAACTAATTATTCTATTTCCCACAAAATTATTCTTTCATCATATTTTTTCCGTTAGAGTATAAATCTAACATTTTATCATAAAACTTAGACAAATAAAATTAGAGCCTAAAACGTATTTTTTGAAATTTTAGCTAAAGTATTGATGCTAATTTTTAACATTGCTTAAGATTTCGACAATTACTAAATTGATTTAGTTTTCCAATTTAGTGAAGCTTCTCATAGGTTACGGTAAAGGTTAAAATTATTTTACCTTTAGATTTCTTTAGTCTTTAGGATGGTTCTATGCTATTTTTTTCTGTATCCATAGATGCTAGGGGAGCAACCGCTAATGATAATTTTTTGTATTTTTTTGCATTATTATTTTTATTTTACTACATCAATCTAAAGATGCCACAAGTCAATTTAAATAGTTGCCTTTGCAGCCAGGCTGATCTTAAATGGACCGCTGCCGAGCCCTTATCCCGGAAAATAATTTAAAATTGCATTTCCTAGAAATGCTATCAATCTAAAAGCGCCTAAAAAATCAATGTTAACATATGTAGAATATAAACAAATTAGTGTAAACAACTTGTTTAAAGCGCAGCTAATCTATGTTTAGGATATTTCTTTTAGGGTGAATTAAGTTTGTTTTTTATTTATACCTTACAATAATTTTAAAAAATATGATGTATGCCCTTTTGTTTGTCCCATAATAATATTAGAAACGTCTACAATACAGAAATTGCCCTTTTTATCTTATGTAAGATTTTAATTAGAACTTTGATAAGTTTATTTGGGTATAGTCCCTTTTGCGGCAACGCCTCTTAAGGGGCGTTTAGTTGTATTTTCACAGTAACTTTCTAGCCCTTGCAAAAAGCTACTGTAAAAATACGACGAAACGCCCCTTATGAGGCGTTGTTACGAAAGGGGGGACTATACCCGTTTATCTATTATTTGTATTTTGTATTGTAGAGTAGTTAAGGCCCCAACTCCAACAATAGTATTTTGCTTTTTGATACAATGAATAGATAGTTCCTTGTTTATATGCCTTAAAAAATATGTATATTGCTTATTTAGCCTGTAAACGAAAAGTATATTTATTTTTGAGTAATTCATTGATATATAGAATTAGGTTAATCCTATTTTATTGTAAAGAAGTAAGGTTTTCATATTCATTAATATATTAATAAATTCTATTTTATAATTTAGGGCGGCCTCACTTAGCTCCTAGGATGGTTTTAGGCTGTTTTAACTCAAGATTAGTCGAAGCTACTATTTATAAATCAAAGATTGTCAACTTTCCTTAAAGCTTTAAAACAGACAAACGAACATTTACAACTATAGAGGTGAAAGGCTTTCTTTAATCTTATTTCCAGTATGGCTTCGAAAACGATTAATATCAACTTGATTAGAACCTGTTCTCAACCATACTGAAAAAATCATCGTATTACAGACAATATCACACGAACATTAAATCAAAATCATAAAATTATTACCCGGGCCTTAGCCTCCTCGATGCTTACAAAATTGGTTTTAATCTCAAAACTTTTCATTTTAATGTCGGTAAAAATCTTTCAATAATACGATGCGAAATTACTATTCTATGTTTTTGAAAATCGTTTCAAATTAAATTAAATGCTTTGATAAAGTTAAACTGTTCTTAAATATAGATAAACCTTTTTTAAGGTTTTATAGTTTTTTTCCATTCAAAGGGGATGTCAATCCATAAGGAGTTAAAAATGGAATAAGTACTTTCTAATTTCAATTATAAGAGGGGTGTTGAAACCCACCCGCCCCACGCCACTGGATCTATTTAAGGGGGTGTCAAATCTTTTTAGTTTTTAAAAGAAAATGTAAAACAAATTGGGTGGGGTCATTTTTCTAGGGGCGATTTCTCTTGGGAAGGTGGTGTTGACCTTCCCCAAAATAGTTATGAACCTTCTTAGAACCTATGAAAAGCTACATTAAAAAAGAGACAGACAGACAGACATCTTGTTTCTTTAGAATGTAGATTAACATTTGAATAAAAACAAAAGCTAAATTCTAATTCTAATATAAAGCCGTCTTATGTGGTACTAATAAAATGCAGTAATCTTTTAATGTGCCATAATCTCTAATCTCTTGCTAATCTCATAAGATGAAGTTAAAAAATAATAAATTCACAACATTCAAATATATTGTCTTCTTCAGACCTTTGTGCGACTTCTTCATAAAGGACACTAGTGGCTTCGCCCCTAGCCTCTATGGGCTTTCATTTCTAAAGGTTCAGAGGAAGAATTTTAAAAATTTGTTTACATTTTTTTAGATGTTTCCTGTATTTTATATCATTTTATAACTCTTTATTACTCTTTATAAATTTTTATATTGATTTATATTTTTAAAACCTTCGAATTTTTTCTCTTTTTTAATGATCTAAAAATGTCTTTGCCATTAGCCTTTTTGGGGCTTCGCCCCTACATGAGAAGGAAGGTTTCACAATCTTTTTAATTTGGTAAAACAAAGTTTAAAAGAAATAAAAATTTAAAAAGTATAAAAAAATATATAAAAAAAAAAATGTATAAAAATATATATAAAACATAAAAAAAAATTAAAATTAGAAAAAAATAAGAAAATTAATTTTGGGGGGGAGGGGAATTTTTTTTGGGCGTTGGGGGTTTACCACCCCCTAAAAAAATTGCTTAAAATTACCACAGGACCAATAGAAATATACCCTGAAGAGTAGAATCCAATCGGTTCATTGATTACCGAGATCTTCAGCTTCAGACAGACGGACGGACGGACGGACAGACATCATTCTACTTTGTATTATAAATTACCCACAGGAAGGAAGGGGACAATGGGCTGTTTATTACACTAGTCCCCAAAGTTTAATTTTAACATTTTCTTATTCGTCGAATGAACAACTTTGGAGACTTTTAATGAATTTAGATTGGTAAATTCATTATGTTGATTGTCAAAACGTTTCAACCAATAATTATAATGTATGGAAGGGTTTATATTGATTATAATTATTTGGGATGTACATCAGTTTATCGACCATTGTCTTATCCCTTTAGATCCCTGCATTGTCAGTTTATCAAGGCAAGCTGACAGAGTAACTTTATATGATAATATTCTTATTTCATATCCAAATATTGTTTTGGCTTGTTATTGCTGCGCTACATATGGACATAACTGTCTTTGTGATTATTTTGTTTTCGGTGTAAATTTATTTCCGTAAATGTATGTATCACATTACCTAGTGGGAGTGAACATTGGACTGTACATTACAGCGGTACCCAAAGTTGTATAACCACGTAGTCCTATTTATTGGCTCAAAAACTTTCATTGAATAATGATTTGTTGGTTCTTAATGAACTAGTAGAGTCTACACTTTTTAACCAATACTGTTAATCTACAGATGTGGTAATTGTGCTTATTATCATGAGGAATCTTCAATAATTTAACGCCAATTATCTTATCCCTTAAGAATAATTGTCACTTAGTCCTACGCTCCTCCTAATTTATTTGGTACTAGCGGCTTCGCCCCTAGCCTCTAGGGGCTTTGCTCCAAGAGGTAATTTTTAAAAATGAAGTATTTCTGGTGCTGTCATTTATTTTAAAATAACTGCCTAAAAAATGGTAAGGGGATTTTTTTTTTTTTTGAGGTTGGAGGGGGGTTGTGGGTGTCCCACCCCCCTAATAAAGTAGCCCAAAACCACCACAGGAACAGTAGGTATATTCCCTGAAGAGTAGAATCCAATCGGTTCAGTGGTTACCGAGATCTTAAGGAACGGACGGACAGACGGATAAGACATCATTCTACTTTGTATTATAGATTGTGTCTTTTTTTAGACACTAAGCAGATGTGATAAAAATGCGGCAGCGATTACACACTTTTGTTTTCCTATCTCGTCTTATGTTACAGAAAAAATAAACATTTTTTTAATATGAAAAACAATGCCTGTCAAAATGTACCTTATGATCTAGGTTTTGCATATTTTTTATGCAAAAATATACAAAATACTAATATTTCTCTCAATATTGTTAGATGGTAAAAATGAAATGTAGAAAACAGGGTTGTGGATGAATAAAACCGAAATTTCCTTGCTTATTTGCTATGCAGTAGCGCAGCTACAGCGATGATAAAGTGTGTGCGTCAGCCCACCTGACCAAGTGGCCAGTAATCTTTTCCAGTATGGCTTCGAAACCAATTGATATCCGCAGGATTAGAACCAGTTTTCAGCTATACTGAAAAATAATGTATAGTTTCGTGTTACAGAAAATTGTCAACGAATACTAAAATGAAAATCATAAAAAGTTTTGTTAGTCCGGGATTACAGCCTCTCGGGGCTAACTAAACTGGTTTTGATCTCGTAATTTCTCATTTTTCTATCCGCGGAGAGCTTGTTATAATACGATGACATCTTTGTGGTAACGCACTGTGTTACAATTGTCTAAGAAGTGAGATTATTGAGTGACTTGGATACCCAATAGTCACGTACATAATACCATAACAGCCCTTACTCAAACTCCTCTTCGAAGAGTGACTTAATTTGGGACACCTGTCATACTCGGCAAAGGTAAGGTAATAAAGAGTGGCTACCATAAGACTGGCCCTAGTGGCTATACAAAAGTGTCTCGTCCTACTCAATGGACCATGACTTCTAAGGTCCAAACACTAAGAAATTATGGCCACACACACACACACACACAGAATTGCCTTACCCCCAAATCCATGAAATATCCTAATCATAACTAATCTAGTGTGTCACAAACGAAATGGGTTTTTATACAGGGATACAGGGGAGGGAGAAAATTGAGACAAATTAATCCTTTCTTTATTACATGAATGAGTGAGGGGACATTGGGAAATTTAAGTTTTATTACTTCGTTTTCTTATTTGTCAGTTCTAAATCTTTGGGTTCTTTTTATTAAATTTTAATATTGTTTTAAACCAGTAAAGTCCAAAATTTTTAACAATTAATTTCATTTACATATTTGTTACCTTTGTTTATCAACATTAAGGATGTATGTATATCAATTTATCGCCCATTGTCTTATCCGAGCTGTCATATCATATATTTATATATCTGTAACGCTAACATAAGATAGTTTGATGGAAGGAATCTGGTCTAATCAGATTATTCAGTTCTCTATGTAACAGGAATAAAGAAACAGCAAAATTGATTTTTTTTAAAAGTAACTGGGTGTCTATCTATCTTTCTATCTTTCTGCATCTTATGATTTAGTTAATCTTTGCAATATAGGTTAGGGTTTTCCAGATTTGAAGAAAAAAAGTAAAATTTTAAAAATTTAAAATATAAATTACTCAAAACTATATCTAAAAAAAATGTAAAAAAGTATTGAATTATTGAAATAGCCTTGAGGACGGAATACACCACGAGATCTTATTTTACTGTAAAACTTGACCAAACCTTTCTTAATGCTGTGCATTAAGATATATAAGTTGGAGAGAATTTTAATGTTAGAGGGAAATTTGAAATCTGCATCAAATTTTAAGGATTTTTTATTAAATTCGTTTTTTTTGTATAATTCTTTATATAAAAGCGGAAATACAATTTAAGTTAATTAATTTTGACATCTGTGATTGGTGGATTGAAAATTATCTTCGCTCTGATTGGAGAAGCTTAAGTGTCGCACATCATTCAACCAATTAGAGTGCAGGTAGTTTCCAATCCACCTATCCTATTGGTCAAAATTTATGAACTTAAATTGTATTTCCGCTTTTAGATAAATAATTATACAAAAAACGAATTTTATAAAAAATATCCTTAAAATTTGATGCAGATTTCAAATCTCCCTCTAACATTAAAATTCCTTCCAACTTATATATCCTACTGTGCATGGTTATATGGCCATACGTCCTTCAGACAACCAACCCTTTAATTTCTCGACCTTTGTCTTAGAAGTCCTAACTGAGTATGGTAATGTTTCGCGCCTGTTTTGTGCCAAAGCATTCCCCCCTACTCGGTGTAGAGCCGAGATTCGAACCTAACGAATTATTGATAATTTACCTGTCCTCTTATCCTATGAAGAGTAAATGTATTAGCAAAGGTATGCGCATAATAATAATAAAAATAATAATATTTATATTAGAGTAGGACACAACTATATATTTTTTAGGCTACAACAAAATTATAGCCAAAAACTGAGAAAACAAGGATGACAACCTTTATCAAAAACGAAGCTCTAAAATGTAAAACGCTAGGACAAACGAACATTAACACTTGTAGAGTGTCAGAATTGAATAAGAAGGATAGAAATGTATAAATTTAAACAAAAAAGGAAGTAAATTTGATGCAAAACTGCTTAAATACAGGACACTTACATTTTTAGCTGACTTGATTATTGAGATAACACGATGCCATTAGAATTGATAACATAGTTCATAATCTGGTTGTTTATTTTTCATATAATTTTTCCCTTTATAGTATTCAGCTTGTTTTCCGTGTTTTTTTTTAATTACATTAATTTATAGATGCAAAGGATTTAAAATGCAACATAAAAATATATTTTTTTTCTCTTGACATAAAGGAAGAAAAAAGTCCATTAAACTGCGGTAATCTTCCATAAAATGTCAATATATCAAATAATTTATGCTCTCAGAGTGCCCTCACTTCCGCACATGTGTTACTTTATCAAAGCATCACAACTGCAATTTATTAAAACAGCACAAACTGCCTCTTCCCCTTTGCGTGTAGCTGTGTTTAGTGCCCTAGGAAAATGGGGATAGACGTCACCGCTTTTGACCTACCTATTCTATTGACGTCATAGTAGAGGGAACCTGAAAGGGAAGGGAGAAAGAAACCCCCCAGAAAAAGAAATTGGGTGTAGGGTATTTCCTGACGTCAAAATAATAGGTAGGCCAAAAGCAGTGATATCTATCCCCTTTTTGCTAGGGCACTATAGACAGCTATCCTTTGCTCTAAACATAAATCCCCCTCCCCCTTCCCTAAACTTGAAATTGTTTGGTAATATGTCTTTTTGCGAATATGCTGCGCATGTGGAAATCTGCGGAGTTTAATGCACACCTACGCTCTCACACGGGTTCAGATAAAACAAGGATAATTACGTACATAAGTAGCGCAACAAAATAAGCCCAAATATTGAAAAATACATATAGCATCAATCTTTAAAATAGTGCAGAGAGTTTGGGGTTATTGGACTGTAATTTAAAGTGGTACCCAAAGTTTAAAAACATTATCTAACGTAAGCTTTGGGTACCTTGAAATATCTTGATTGTTGGTTAAAATGAGCAGTGTCCAAACTTTTCAACCAATAGTATTTCAACTTGGAAAACAAGTTACAGTAGAATTGTGTAAGTAAAGGAAAAGAAGATCAACTTTTCATACTCTGACGTAGTACGGACAGCCTAAACTTATAGAGTAGCTGCCCTACTGTTAAATAAAAAAAACTATAAAACTTAATAAAGAGGTGAACCTTTTTTTCAGGGAGTTAGAAATAAGTAAACAGGACAATATATTGTGCATGACCAGAGCTGGATCTTTAAATCATTTTAGTGTTGAGCCAGATCGGGGTGAGCCGAATTTCAGCCAATCACAGCGCGGCATTTCATAAAATGCTGTGCTCTCATTGGTGGAAAGTTGGCTCACCCCGATCTGGCTCACTACTAAAATGATTTAAAGATCCAGCTCAGCGCAGCAATAAAGATATTTTGGATGAAGCAGAAAAGTAGGAACAGCGGAAAGTGTTATGTCTGACGTCGTAAAAATACGCCTAACAAGGAACAATGAGATGAAAAGTGGGAAAGGAAACCCCTAAAAAAGATATGGATAATAATATTTTTATGACGTCACACATGCCACTTTTCTATCTACTTTATGATTATTTTAGTGGAAAGGTTAAATTAATAAGTAAATTCGTAAGCTGATAAATTCACCCTGATAGTCTATAACGCTAGAGGGAAATATGATTTTCTCAGCTGCTGTTTAAGATAGATTGTTGATTGTTTTTGTGCCAAAGAGCATCAAGTACACAACTTACTTTGTTTGTCGGTCCGTCAGTTTTGAAACAAATATAATCATTTTCTTGTATTCATTCGAATCCGGTGGACAGGAACCGGTTCTCATCCATAAGAAAAAACTATGTCTAGCATCGTATTATATCCAGCTTTCTACGAATATAAAAATGTACAATCATAAGATTAAAACCAGTTTTTTTAGCCGGTGACTTCGGCACCTCAGGGCTAAAAAAACTGGTTTTAATCTAATAATTGTACATTCTATATCCGCGGAAAGCCGTTTATAATACGATGAAAGAAATAACTATTATCTTTCTTTTTCTTTCTACCTTTTTTATGTCCATTAAAATTTTGCTTCAATATATTTAGTTTATCTTTTTTTCATCTTTTCTTTTTATTGATGTTGAAATAATTACAACTTTTTTTAGGTACATATTCTTATTCCTTCATTTTTAAAACTCAATACGTAGATTATTTACAATATTTTTCTTTAGCAAAATTTACATTTCTCCTTGACTTTTTCATTTTCACATTAAGTCTTTTGAATCCACAATTTTTGGTAGCAAAGCTAATCTATAAGTAATCATGTGCTTTAGTCTCTGTACTTCCATTCGAGTGCCCACTGACGCAATATTTCTTTGAAAAAGCTTCCCTACTATTTGATGTTTTCGTGATTGTTATATTTTTAGTAAATTTTACATTCTCATGGCTTATAGTAAAGTAATACATACCTCAAACAAATAGAATATATTAAACAAAGTCTTAACAAAAAGCCCCAACAAGTTTTAAACTGGAATCCAGTGATGGGTCTTTTCATACAATAATTTCAATCTGTAAAAGGTTGATTTTGGGGGATGTATAATCAATTTATTGTACATTAGCGGCTTAGCCACCTAGAGGCCTCTAGGGGCACTTGAGGAGAGGGGAGTTGAATCTCAAAACCCATTCCTTTTAATTTAGATTTTTTTTAAAGTTAAAAAAAATTTATTTTTGATCGAAACCCTCCTTACCACATTTTAGTATTATTTTTTTTTGTAGGGGGATAAATTTTTTCTAGGGGCGATTTCTCTTGGGATGGTGGTGGTACCCTCCCCAAAATAGTTATAAACCTTCCTGAGACCTATGAGAAGCTACCCTGTTAAGGAGAACCCGATCAGTTCAGCGGTTAGCGATATAAACAAACAAACATCCTTTTACTTTATTATAAGGGTTGTGTATGATAATAAAAGTAGAATAATGTATAGTTTTGAGGTTGATTTATATTTTATTGCATAAAGTTATATACCTTAAGTTTTTCTTTTCTAAAAATATTATAGTTAGAATAAAGAATACTGTATTATAAAAGCATTTAAAAAATATTTTTATAAAAATTATTATTAGATAAAAATGAAAAAAAATGATAAATTCGAATTAAGGATTAAGCATATTTTAAAAAAAAGGGATGGGAGAAAGGAGAGGGTCGATGGGTATTTTAAAAATAGTTTTAATTTTTATTTTTGCCATTTCAGGACATAATTGCTTTTGTTTTCATGTGTGTGCATTGTTTTCAAAGCGGAGATTTTTACATTTAAAGTGTTTTTGTACACCCGTACGTAACAGATAATAGGAATAAGGTACAGCCAACAAGCAAAAAAACATATAAAAAATATTTGAGGGGCAGATAAAAAGTCATTAATTCTACTATGTGTGACCACCCCACCCCTCCCCCCAACGACAGCTGAAAATCCTATATAGGTTATTTTTTTTCGAATTAATTTCATTGTTGTAAATAAAGTCATGTTTTAATAGTCCTATCAATAAAAGCCTTACAGGATTATTCCTGCAACATTAAGGCATAATTCTGAAAGTATTTTTAATAGTAAATAGTTATTTCTCGAATCATATTACAAACAGCTTTCCGCGGATATAGAATGTACAATTATAAGGTTAAAACCAGTTTTTTTTAGCCCCGAGGTACTCACAATTTTGCTTTGACTCTGATTCATTTATATTCTGATTATTCAGTTCTGACACTATACTACAATTGTTAATGTCCGTTTGTCCTACCATTTCAGAGCTTCCCAGGTTCTACGAAATACCAGAAAAAAAAATCGTTTTACCAGAAAAGTGGTAAAGCTGGTCAACCTGGTATAATATACCAGTTTCGTGGTAAATTTTACCAGCAAAAATTTTAGCCAAAAAATTAGTCAAATTTTACCATTTTTTTTGTAAAATTTGACGAAACAAAAAAACCCGTTTTTTGTGTTTTAAATAAAAAACAGCTCTTCATAATCAGTTGTAGTACTTTAAAATAATGACTTTTATACAATGAAGCCTAAATTTAAATTTTTTTTTTTTTTTTCAATTTTACCACTTTTGGAAGTTTTACCAAAAATGTGGTCAATTTTACAACTCTATTTTTCAGGTTAAGTCCGAATTTTCGGACTTAGACAAAAAAACACAATTTGGTCAATTTTTACCAAAAAGTTGGTAAAATTTGACAAGGTATTTTTTTAGGCTAAGTCCAGATTTTTGGACTTTGCCAAAAAAAATGAACTTGGTAAAATTTGACCAACTTTTTGGTAAAAATTGACAAGGTAAATTTTTAGGCTAAGTCCAAATTTTTGGACTTTGCCAAAAAAAAAAACTTGGTAAAATTTGACCAACTTTTTGGTAAAAATTGACAAGGTAAATTTTTAGGCTAAGTCCAAATTTTTGGACTTTGCCAAAAAAAAAAACTTGGTAAAATTTGACCAACTTTTTGGTAAAAATTGACAAGGTAAATTTTTAGGCTAAGTCCAAATTTTTGGACTTTGCCAAAAAAAAAAACTTGGTAAAATTTGACCAACTTTTTGGTAAAAATTGACAAGGTAAATTTTTAGGCTAAGTCCAAATTTTTGGACTTTGCCAAAAAAAAAAACTTGGTAAAATTTGACCAACTTTTTGGTAAAAATTGACAAGGTAAATTTTTAGGCTAAGTCCAGATTTTTGGACTCTGCCAAAAAAAAAAACTTTGTAAAATTTGACCAACTTTTTGGTAAAAATTGACAAGGTAAATTTTTTGGCTAAGTCCAGATTTTTCCAAACAAACATCCTTCTACTTAATGATAAAAATCGCAAATAAAATATAATGAGGAAATATTCAGACCTAATACTTTCCAAACAAAGCATCCTTTTACTCAGCACTATTTGCTTTCGTTATATGGAATATGAAATTAATAAAATATGATGATAATGATTTTATTTAGAATTTATTTCATATTATAACATAACAGGTCATATAGATATTATCCAGGTCAATACTGAAACTACAAAAGATTGGCATCCAAGATAACAACAGTCTACTACTGATGCCTAAATGTCGATTGATAACAGTGCCACCTGGAGAGGTAAATTGTAATGCTGCTTTTATGGAGATTAATGTACTGAAGAACAATCAGGCAAGTCTCCTACCTGGAGGTACTCTGACTATTTGGCTGGAAGTTATAAAACCTGGACCTGAAAGTGCAGTATCCTGTCTCTCTGGTGACCTGGAGAATTGTTTTGAGGATCCAGAGTTTACTGATTGTTTGATAGAAACTAGTACCTCCAAATTAAAAGTGCACAAGTTTATACTTGCCTCAAGATCTCCAGTATTTAAGGTAGGTTTTTCCATTCTTACTTGTTAATTAAATTCTTGTCAATATTTTTAGGTAAATTTTTAGGCTAAGTCCAGATTTTTCCAAACAAACATCCTTCTACTTAATGATAAAAATCGCAAATAAAATATAATGATGATAATGATTTTATTTAGAATTTATTTCATATTATAACATAACAGGTCATATAGATATTATCCAGGTCAATACTGAAACTACAAAACTTACTAGTATCGTTTCTGTAAATAACATTTTTTAGAATTTTAGCTTGTGGAATGTTTGGAGCTCTCGAGTAGAACTTAATTAATAAACACCGATTGGGCGGATTGTAATCAATACGCTTTATATGTTAAAGTCAATATTTTTTAGAATTTTAGCTGTGGAATGTTAGGTGTCAACATTGTCGTCATAATAAACACTGATTGTAATCAATACGCTTTATTTAAGTTAATTTTAACTGACTAACAGAATATTCTCTGTTCAACATTGATCGTCATAATAAAACTTATTAGTATCGTTCTGTAAATTATTTGTTAATTTTAACTGACTAACATATTTTAACATATTTTCTCGGTTCAACATTGTCGTTATAATAAATAATGAAATTTTTTGTATAATCTGTGACTGTTACATGTTGAGATGGAACTCTAGTTGTTCTCCATGGAACTGCAAAGCTCCACGTACTTCAAAACTGGTTCAACTCCAAAATCCTGAAAAAGAATATTCATTTTTAAATTAAGCAATTAAAGGATTAACAAATCAAAAAGGCCTTACAAAAAGGAAAGTTAACGGTTTTGGGAAAATTTCATGGAGAAAGTAGATACAGCTTGTGTATGTGCCTGCTTATTAGAGAAAGTTTAATTCAGTTATCAATACATAACCAGACTGAGAGAAACTAAGAATGTCTTATAACGGGAATTTGGAGTTATGGTATGAATTAAATAGTCGTATGTTAGTACTAAGAGAGAGTCTAGAGATTAGAGCCAGAACTGACAATGTCGAGATCCAGAGGGAGGTTTGTAAGAGGTTATATCAACATGGATGGATTACTACACATCTTAATCGCTGCCGTCCTTCCCCTCTGCTGCCCGCCGCTGCCCAGGCTGCCGAACTGGCAGCTGTTCTTCACGAAGTAAACATGCACGAGGATGAATGTAATGCTGTTTAGATTTTAATAATATCCTGAATGTACTGTTTCAATAATATAAAGTAGTAAAATCTAATTTTAAATAGCTACCTATCTAGTACATTATTTTTATGTATTAACTTTTGTCTAACCAGTTTAATATCTATCTAATAAATTTAATAATAGCTTAATTGTTAATATAATTTAGTATACAGTTTCATAAAGGTAGTTCGATGTGTGTCTGTGTATATTAACTTCATATTTGTTATGCTTGTATACATGGAAACTACCTTTTGGGGCCGAGGTGTTGCCGTAGTTGCGTGTAGGATTATTCCAACTATCTTTTATTACAAATAATTAAACACTTACTTTTAACGGATGAATTTCTGATGGCAACAGCTTCATGTTGGTGCTTAAGAAATGTTCCACGGTCGAATTGCGGTCAGCTTATAATCAGAGAATACACCCAGCTGTGTGCGAAGCTAAACCTGAAAAAGAATATTAATTGAAATATAATTTATATATATTTTTAATATTATTTTACATAAAACACATCTTATAATATCTTTCTATTAAGGGTATAAAACTTCGTTACGCTTAAAACAATCATAAACCTTAAAGGGCGAATATAGGTTGGATATAATATGAGCTTATTTCAAAGGTGCTATTATATAAATTATAATAAATAATTTAAAGATAATGACATATCTAATTGTATTAGTCTGTTTACAGCTTATAAAACCTGTCTAACTCAAGATAATATTATGTAATTAGTGTGGTTCCCTAAGAAATCAAACACTCTACCGGTATCACACAAGGCTTCGTAGCAAGGTTGAATTAAAAAGGTTTCGTTAAAGGATAGTCTTAATAACATGGCCTAAAATATCCATGTTCTTATTAAAATTATTTTAACACTTACTTCTATGTAAACCATTCACTAATTGCAGCGCCCATATATTTTCTCACGAATCTGATTCCTGGTTAAGTCTGAAAAACAATATTAATTGAAATATAATTTGTTAATATTTCTATTATTATTTATATATATTAATAGTAGAATACTTTAAATATTAAGAATAGGATAAAAAGTCGTTCTTATATCATATATCAAAAAGGTTTAAAAAATTATAAAACAAACAGTTTATCGAAGTAGCTTAAAACCATGCGTAAGGTCCTAAATTATATTGATTTTTTTATTACATTATTTAAAACTTACTTCTATGTGAGCCAATCTTTAATTGCAGCGCCCAAATAGTTATTTCTGATGAATCAGTGTTGCTGAACCTGAAAAACAATATTCAATTTAAATATAATTTATTAATATTTCTTACATTCATATATATTAAACCCGGATTATTTAATATTAAGAATAGGATAAAAAGTGTTTCTTAGATCAAATCAAAAAGGTTTAAAAAAGGCTTAAAACAATTATCCTATTATATATATTAATATTGTTCTCTTTTACAACGAAGCTTTTTATTTATTTTAATCTATAGCTGAAACTCAAATTAAAAATAGGATGAGGCCTCGACTTTTCTCTTCCTACTTTAAGTGCCCCTAGAGGCTTCTAAGGGGCATAGCCGCTAGTAAAACTTAAACCGTTAATCGAAGGCAGCCTAAAACCGTACGCTCAAGGTCCTATATTATTAATGTTTTTATATTAAAATTATTTAAACACTTACTTTTACGCAAACCACTCTTTGATTGCAGGGTCCATATACTAACAGCCAAGACTGAAGGTGGACACGTACTTTTTTAAACATCTGACTATCATCTCTTTGATTGCAGGGTCCATATATCAACACTAACAGCCAAGACTGGTAGACAAGTACTTTTTTAAACTTCTGAATATATAGCTCTCTAGGAGTTCTTAACTGACATTCATATAAATCTTGTGACATGGACCATCTCCTGTCAATCATACTTGGATATAACACGTATTTTCTCTAAGAGACTTGAACTATAACACTCATTGTTTACAATAGTTTTCAATCGGTATAGCGGCATTCATGCACATGCTCTGTACAGGTATACAACTTTATATTGAAAAATATTTCTTTTATATCCATTGCAATATATTTTTTTATATTTTATCGATGATATTTCATTTAAGTCATTGCCAAAAATATATTACATTCACATTAAAAAAAATTTACATTTATTTAACTTTCGTAACCCTGTTTTCAGATGATAAAATCAACGTGCTGGACAAAGTTGCCAAACTTTAAAAAACACCTTATGTATATAATATCATTTTAATATTTTACCGGTTAATTAATTAAAACTGCATAACTTATATAATTCATGAAATGTTATTATTCGTTGCAATTTTACGATTAAAAATATAACTGTCTTGCAAAGTGTTTTGCCACCTATTCAATCTGTATGTTGGCAACCGTAACTTTCCATCGGCGCAATAATTCAACTGGACTATATGACTACGGTGCATTTTTGTATTTTAGTAATCATTTTTAGTGAAATTACAGTGAATTAAGACGTTAATATGTATCATTCTGTTTTATAATTCAAATTTTATCATTAATTATTGAAAATTCTTTCTAAAATATTCTTCGTATTCGTTTTTTCTCCCATTTTTGGGACTCTTTTTAGCTTACGTAATATACAGGACTTTTTTAAATGTAAAATTAATAAATATATGTCTTGCACCGTAGTATAAACGGATTGTCGCAAATATAGGAGTACAATTATAAGAATGAAACTACTTTTTTGGCCCAGAGGTGCCGGAGGCACTGGCTAAAAATAACTGTTTTTAATCTTATGCTTTTAGATTTTTATATTCGTAGAAAACCATGCATATAATACGATATGCTAGTTACCTAGTTTTTTGGCGTATGAATGAGAACACCTGTTCCTATCCACCGGATTCGAATGAATACGAGCTATTTTTATTTTGTAATTTTTTATTTCTTAAATATTCTACCTTTTCAGATAGTTCTGAATAACAGGCTATTCAAGTTAATCACCTGGGTACGCGTACATCATAATAACAGGTATGGGTGTATATTAGCTGTATAAGATTTATTTTTTTTCTCCTGCTACAAAATTTGTTTTAAATAAATAGGGGGGGGGGGGGGGGAAGTTTTGACACATTTGCGTAAACAGGGAGTATAGGCTTTATCTTTGGACTGAGAGTATAGGTTATTAGGGATAAAATCATTCTTATATGATGAATTTTCCCAAGTTTTAATATTTTTTGGATAGGCCTCCAGGTTCCGGAGCTCCAGGCCTTCTCCCCCCCCCCCCCCTTGTTTAAGGACAAATAAAATACCGGAAAGTTAAAAAACATTAATCACACCCCTCCCAAAAATAAACAAGACAAACAAAATAATCATTCCTCAAATTAGGATGGATCCATACCAATACCACGAGCTGCATGACAGATGGGACGCCCTCATGGTTAGGATGTTGAGACTCTTCTCCAAGCTAAATATTCGAGTTCAAGAAGAATCATGTGGCATTGATGACGCTGTTGAAATAGTAAAACTTTTATACCATCACGGTTGGGTAGAGACACACTTAAAGAAGATTGAACCTATGCCCGAGAATCTCTACGAGAACGAGAGACCCCGCCTGGATGATACCGAGAGACGTGTCATTGACCATGAAGCCGACTGTGCACCTTTCCTCACCAACGTCAGCCCTTTTTTCTAAATAAAACCCAGAGTAACAAGGTAAAAATTACGAAATTATTGCAGGGGTGTATATTCTGCTCCGGGGGGGGGGGGGAGGGGAGGGGGAAAAAAGAAATAAGTGGATCAATGATGGAAGTTGCTTCAAATCACATGCTCTTGTTCATGGCTAGTTGTCTTTTGTAGCAGGGGAAAAAATTGTTTTTAACCAAAAAATGTTTCAGAATTCTTTGAGTTTCTTCATTAAAAAACGCTTTAGTTTTCTCATTTTTAATTCAATGTTCTTTCCTTTCAGGGAAGAGAAAGGAGAAGCTAGGAGAAGCCGAGCTCGCCGCCGGCGATTTCATCCAGCCTCCGGATATCCATGCTGAAAGCGAATTTTAATTGTAATTTGTGGCGTTATCCTCTTAGAAAATTTTGTTTGTATTATTTAACTCCCCATCCCCCCCCCCCCCCAAACTAAATTGCTGGGTTAGGTTAGGCTAGGTTAAGTTATACGGCTAGGTAGAGGCCAGGGGCCGTTTTTCTAGGGGGGGGGGTATTTCCTAAGAGGATAACATCAATTTGTTCTTTCAGAACATTTACGTTAACCTCTCTTTGATTGCAGCGCCCATATATTTTATAATTAAGTACCCATGGTGACAGTGATCGAGCCCCACTGGTCGTGCAGATATATAATTTCCTGCATATAAACATTAATAAACATTATTTACCCCTAAAGCCGACGATTACGTATGCACGTGTAGTTTTTTAAGCTTCTGGCTATAGCTCTCTAGGAGATCTTAATTGATATGTTTTATTTTTTGTTTTTGTTTTTTGATATTTTTGTTATGTTGTTTTTTATTATTTATTATTATTTATTTTATAGCAAATTAACAAATTTTCTGGGTTCAACATTGTTGTTATAATAAAACTCCATGCAACTGCAGAATTCTGCAAAAGTCACGACCAGTGGGGCTCGATTATATATGCGTTCGTCGGCTTTTCAGGGAAGGCAGGAAATTTATATAGGTATTATCCAGGTCAGGACTGGAACAAACAAAATATTATGTATATTGTATATAGTTATTTTTTTCAAAGTAAAAAAATGTCAGACCAACGCTGGATGACGTATGTATAATTGGATCACAATTTTGATAGGTAAGTTTAATTAATTTTATAGACAATCAAAGAATAAATAAGGGTATTTTCTTGTTTGTAACTCTAACTCTTTATTTTGTGAGTTCCTTTGACATTTAATTTTGGTTTCAAAAAGTGTCACTCCCCCCCCCCCCCTTTTTTACTTTCTCCTTCTTTCGTTATATGTAAACAAGTAATAACCTTATTATTATAACCAGGGGTGTATATTCTGCACAAGATTTATTTTTTTTCCCCTGCTACAAATTTTTTTATTTTTTTTCCCCCCTAGATTTTTCTGAAAAAGTAGGGGGGGAAATAGAAAAATATTTAAAGAACTCTATACTTCATTTATTTTATCCCTCCTACCACACATTTCTTTAGTTTTTTTTCACCAAGGAGGGGGGGGGGGGAAATGGAAAAAATGTTTTCAGTTTTCTTAATTTTTACATTTTTTTTTCCTCCAACCACTTATTTTTTATTTCCACCCCCCCCCCCCCCCCCTGAGCAGGGGATCCCATGCAGAATATACATCCCTGATTATAACATATACTTCTTATTTCAGGAGTTACCTATACACCCCTGTTAGACGTTATTGCAATGGGAGACAATTTGATTGGTACACTCTCTAAAGCTCTACTGAAGCGTATAAGAAGTGGAGATAAGAGGAAAAATGTACAGGTGACTTTTTACAACTAATTATTTCTACATATTTAAGATGAGACCTTACTTTTCATTACTGTACTTAAAGTATAATCTATGCTCGACTTTAATTTCTATTTTTCACTTGCAGTCAGCGCACTATAAACATGCTTGCTCTTACACCAGTATAGTCATATGTACTGTAATCAATTGACACGTGTAGCTTGCCCAAATAACGATCCATAACAACTCCCCTATATTATTTTAAATAAGTAATTCACTAATTATGTAATCTTTTTCCAGTTGCAGCATAAACTGAGGTCCATAAGAAAACTCTTCTGTAATGCAACGAGAAACAGAAAATGGCGCAAGAAACCTCCACAAAGTGAAGACAGTCAGCCATTACTAGAAGAAGAAAAGCAGGAGGATTTGATGGATGTGGAATATGAGAACGAAACTGCATCGTCAAAAGGTAACCTACAATATCTGTAATATAAAGTAGAACGATGTCGGTCTGTCTGTTTGTTGTTTGTTTGTCCAAATTCCCACAAACATTGTCTCCCAATTTTTGTTTTTTATTTTCCTTTCAATCTAAATTTCAAACAATTGGTTTGATCAAACGTTAGTTAAGTTTGTCTCAAGATATCCTTGTTCCAGGGGTGTATATTCTACATGGGATCCCTTAACCTAACCCACCTTCACCCACTCTCTACATTTATCTACTTTTTCTGGAATTTTTAATTTTTTAACTTTCTAATTTGACTAGTTTTTCTTTACGGCATTATCCTTATACTAAAGTAACAGGATGTCTGTGTGTCTGTTCAAAAGGATCTTGCTAACCGCTGAACCGATTGGGTTCTCCTTTACAGGGTACCTTCACATAGGTCCCGGGAAGGTTTATAACTATAAAACACCATGTTTAACATCGTATTTTTTTAGGTAAAGTTTGTACAGGCTGCAATACCAACTTCACAAAGGAAACCGAAAGTATATGTTATCAATGCTACGCAAACCAAGTTTTGGAGCGATTAAATAACAATCCTGAAGAAACAAACTACATTAATATTGTTGTAGACAATATTAACAACAATAATACCAACGATAATAATGATGCAGACAATGACAGCATTCAAGATGCCGAGGACTGGGAACACGTCGAATTGTTTGATATACCTGAAGATGATTTTGACCCAGATGATGACGATGACCCTGATGACGAACCTGATGGCGAACCTGATGGCGATCATGACGGGGATCCCTTCAAACATCTTACAGAACTTGAGAAAGAAATTGTTAATGATTTCAGAAGCGTTTGTGTTCTAGACAACCCCATCTCTCACAACAAAGTTAGAATCATCCTGGCAATTCTGAAACGCTCGTGTATTTTCAAATTTCCGTCATATAATACATTATTCAAACCCAAATACAAAGTTGAAATCAAAGAAAACAAATATAATCCTACAAATGCTCCTGGTTCACTGATTGAGTGCAGGTATGTTTATATACGATTTAGAAAGCGTAGCATTTCTATAATCATTACCAGAATTTCCGTACGTCCATTTTGAACATGTCGATTTTTCTCCTTTTTTAACAACAAACTTTCAAGTGTTCTAATTATCAGTTTGATCATTCTTTGGTATATTGCTTCCTGCGACAACTTGAGAACAATATTATAAGCGAAGCCACTCTATAATTAATTCCTTAAAATTTAAGTATGTGCATAAACCTTATCCTTCTTGAAGTATTTTTTTTTAACAAATCTACTTACATTCAATTTTGGTTCGACTTTAATATTTTTAAATTCAGTTCAGATACTTCACAATTGTTAATGTCCGTTTGTCGTACCGTTACAGTGCTTTGGTTTTTATGGATGTTGTCATCCTTGTTCCATTACTTTTCATCGTAATATTATTTGGAGCCCGATGGTGCAAAATTTCTTTGAATTGTGCAAGTTTTAGTTAAAAATATATTTCTTTTTCCAGATTCCCTACCTATGAGATCCTCCAAGACGCCATCACAGACTTTAAACGGTTGAATGGACAACAGGCCGTTGATGATCATATAACTTTTGACATCTCGGGCGACGGAGTGAAAGCAGCTCAGGGATCTCATATCTCCTATTATACTGTCTGGATTAGGTAAGTAATTAATATATTGTGGATTTGAAAGGGTTGGGTTGGGATAAAGTTCTTTTCATATACAGCATGACCCTCGAAAAAATATTTTTTAGGATTGGCACCCTATATTTCAAAGGATATCAAAATATTTGTTTTACATCAATTGACAGCCCAGATTTTTAAAGCCAAAGTTTAGGAAACCATTCAATAAAGAAATAAGAAAGAAAACTAAGTTTACTATTGATACTTTTTTCTATTGCATACATATATAAAAATCTGTCTTACTGTATACCAGGACTTAATTTATACCATAAGTAAACCTAGTTTTTACCACTTTTACGGTAAAATTTTACCAGCCTTTACGTTTTATAAATCAGTAACTACAATTTTAAGTCTAAGGTATTAAATGCTATTATTATTAATTCTTCTTTATTATTTCAGGTTATTCTTCAACAAGGATTTCAGTGTTATATTGCCAGTCAGCATATTTGAGAAGACGAGGAGGCGTCCCTACAGTTACAACTTTCTGGATAATGTTACCCGATTCATCAACAAACTAATTCAAGAAGGATTACCTGGACATACCTTTCAATGTAGAACCATCATCCACGATGCCGTTGCGAGAGCCGATGTATTCGGCATTCTTGGCCATGGATCAAAAAATGGATGCCCACACTGTGACCTTCCAGGGATGGCTTTTTCACAGACTTATCTCCGTCAAAAGAACTTGGTATTGTTCGAATCAATGAATGTATTTTACCCCAGTGACAGTCAAAATATGGGTACGCCGAGGTCTGACGAGAAATTCCGCAAGTTAGAGGAAAATAATCAGAACATGAAAACCAGTTTTTCTGAGCTTGACCCGAGCTTGGATTTAATACAAGATACCCCCAGTGATCCGATGCACGCGTTGCACCTGGGCTATGTAAAGAAAGTGATGACGTACCTGAAGAAAGGACGTAATAGTTATCCAGAATTGGAAGAAGAAGACTTAGTTCAAATGGAGAGAATTACAGGGATGTACTGCATTTGACTAAAGAAATGACGCGTAAAATAGGTGTTTTCTTCGCGCATTTCTGGGCACTGCGATAAAATTCTGCATTTTTAGATTTATGTCTATTACACATTATTTGTACGCCTTGTTATGCCGCTTAAAAGAGTGTTAGTTTGAAAAGTTTAAAGAACTTAAATTTTGAAAATTTTCTCCTTATCACCCATATTTTACCATGAACTGCAGTAACTCCAATTATAGATGAAATCAACGATCAATTGAAGCTTGTTGGCGATTTTGATCGCGTTCCCCGTACGTCCATCATGCGCCTGACAGAGAAGAAGCTAGCCCTCAATTTGAAAAGTTCTGAATTCAAAGTACTGGGCTTTTACCATATGATATTTTATGCAGAGGTAGGTTTTTACCATATTATAATCTTTTTAGAATTTAAAGCTTATTTCAGTTTCATTATATTGTATAGCAATAACATTCTTTTTAAATTTGCGCACGTGTGCTATATTATATATATATTTCTATTGAGGAGGGTGGACTTCCAATAAGTATATAGGGCGAAGCCCCTAGAGGCTAGGGGCGAAAGAGCTAGTTTTCCCTTAAATTATTACAATGTTTTTTTTTCCAGTTGGCAAATCTTAAAGATGAACAACGTCTGATATGCAAGTTTTTATTCCACATATTGCGCTGTCTCGAAGAGCATATAACAACTGAACGTGTGGCTGAGCTCAAGACCATGATAATGGTCCTGAACTCAAAATTGGCGGAGATGTACGGCGAATCGTGCTTGAGTTACAATACTCACATGCTTTACCATATGCCGGAACATGTCCGCCGATTTGGACCATCCATGGCGTTCAGTTGTTATGCTTTCGAAAGTGCCAATCATGTGATTGCAACTTACATCCGAGGATATAATTTTGGCCTTAAAGAGGTTTCAAACAGGTAATACTATTTTTTTTTAGTTGAGTTCCTTTGACTTTTAGTTTTGGTTTCAAGAAGTGTCACTTCTCCCCCCCCCCCCACTCTTTACAAATTTTAATGTAATTTTTAAAAATGTAACATAACTTTCTTTCCGTGTATTGCTGATCAAACACTTAAGCTATAACGATTTCACCAGCAACATACCTTTCCGTT